>NC_090930.1:135791651-136431664 GCF_040938575.1 Ambystoma mexicanum
TTCTTGGAAGAAGGCCGGAAGCTTGATGGACTGGTTAACGTGGAATTTAGAAATAAACTTAGGTGAGAACCTAGGGTGTGTTCGTAGAACCAGTTTATCCTAATGAACAGTAAAGAAAGGATCCTGCACTGACAGAGCCTGAATTTCACTGACCCTTCTTATGGATGTAATGGCTACTAAGAAGGCAGTTTTATAGGTCAGGTGTTTGAGGCTGGCTTTATGCATGGGTTCAAATGGTGTGCCCATGAGCTTAGCAAGCACCACATTAAGGTCCCAAACAGATGGTGGGTTTGAAATTGGAGGGTGGAGTCTCTTTACCCCTTCCAGGAAGGCTTTAACCACTGGTACTTTCCACCACAAAACCTTGTTGTGGGAAGTGGTGTAGGCTGAAAGCACTGCCAGATGTACCTTTAGCGAGTTAAATACCAGGCCTGCGTCCAGCAGGTGGAGCCTTTAAGTGACAATATTGGAAGGAGTGCAATCAACTGGGTTGATTTGCTTATTCTGGTACCAGACCAGATAACAAATCTTTTCCATTTATCAAAGTAACAGTGCCTCGTGTTAGGTTTTCTAGATTCCTTTAGGATGTCCATACATCTCTGTGGTAAGTTAAGATGTCCAAACTCTATGACTTTAGGAGCCATGCTGCCAGGTTCATTGAGCTGGGTTGCGGATGCACTGTTTGACCTTTGTGCTGGGACAGTAGGTTGTACCAGCACGGAGTCTGATGCGTTCGAACACTGCTAGTCTGCGTAGGTGTGGGAACCACGGTTGCCTCGCCCACATGAGAGCAACTAGGATGATTACCTGTGCATCCTGTTGACCACCTTCCTCATGAGAGGGGTTGGTGGAAAAATGTAGGCAAACATCCGTGACCAGTTCATCCACAGGGCGTTCCCCTTGGAGTCTGGCTGGGGGAACCTGGATGCGAATCCTGGGCATTGCCTGTTTTCGCTTGTGGCGAATAGGTCTGTAGTGAGGAAACCCCACTGTGAGAAGATGTCTTCTACGACTTCTCTGAGTAGACACCATTCGTGTTATCTTGGGAGGGGATCTCTGCTCAAAGCATCCGCTAGCGAATTGAGATCCCCCTGGAACGTCTTGAGATGACAGGTAAATGTTCCGTCTGAGTGCCCATTTCCAGATTTTCTGGGCAAGCTTGGACAGATTTGGCGAACAAGTCCCTCCCTGTTTGTTTAGTTAAAACATTGCTGTTGTGCTGTCTGTCAGGATCTGCACGGACAGGTTCAACAGGTGGGGCTTGAACGCTTGAAGTGCTCTGAACACTGCCAGAAGCTCTAGCAGATTGATATGATTCTTGGCCATTGTGTGAGACCGGAGACCCTGAGCTGTGTGGTGAAGGAGGTGTGCTCCCCACCCTGACAGGGATACGTCCATAGTGACTACAGCCTGTACCTCTGGATCGTAAAAGGGTTTCCCCCTTTGACAGGTTCTCTCTTGTCCACCAGTGAAGACTTTGTACAAGTGTTGGCGAAACAACCACTAGATCGTCCCACTGACCACTTGCCTGAGACCACTGTTTCGCCAACCATTCTTGCATGGGTCGCATGCGCAGGCGCGCGTGGGGGACCATATAAATACATGACACCATCATGCCTAGCAAACGCATCGCTTTGCGCACCCTTATCTGGCGACTGGGCTGATATAGAGGAATTTGCAGTAGTAGATTCCGAATTCTTTCCTCGGATGGAAAGGCCAACCCCTCTTTAGTGTTTAGGACAGCTCCTAGGAACTGTTTGGAGGTGCTTGGCACCAAGCTTGATTTTTTCTCGTTTATGGAGAAACCCAATTCGAAGAGGAGGTCGACCGTTCTTTGAATATTTGATCTGCAAATTACTGGGGTCTCCCCCGTGATGAGCCAGTCATCCAGGTAAGGGTACACTGGGATTGCCTCCCCGCGTAGGTGTGCCGCCGCCACCGTCAGTACCTTGGTGAATTCCCTCGGAGCCGAGGCTATACCGATGGGCAGCACCTTGAACTGGTAGTGCTGACTGTCTACCTTGAAGCGCAAGAATCTTTTGTGTGCTGGGAACATGGAAATATGAAAATATGCATCTTTCATGTCCAATGTTGCCATGTAATCCTCCTTTTTTAGGAGGGGGACTACCTCTTGGAGAGTAGTCATGCGAAACTTTTGGGGCTTGACATACTTGTTTGCAGGGCGTAAGTCCAATACTGGGCGCATTGTCAGATCTTTTTTTGGCACAAGAAAGTAAATTGAATAAATACCCTTGTTTACCTGGTTGCCCGGGACGAGTTCTATCGCGTCCTTTGCTAGAAGATTGACGATCTCCTCGAGAAGGATCTTCTGGAGGTCTGAGGAATGTATCTTTTGACGTGGAGGGTGGTTTTCGGGGACGCTAGAGTAATTCTATGCAGTATCCTGCGGACACTGTGGACAGCACCCATCTGTCTGATGTGATCCCTCCCAAGCTTGGGGATGCGTGAGAAGGAACCCTGAACGCGGCGTCACTGTTTTGCGGGAGGCGAGCCACCTCTGCTGGGGCTGCCTCTACCCTTACCACAGCCCCTCTTGTTTCCTCTGCTGTAACTCTGGGTAGACTGCTGGTTGTTACCCCATGAAGTACCCTGCCCCTGTGAATATTTGGAGCCTCTTTGTGAATTTTGGCCACGTGGGCGACGAAAATTACTATTGCCTCTTTAATTAGGGGGCTTGTTGGTGAAGTGTCCCAGGGATTTCAGAGTCTCATACTCATCTTTAGCATTTTTTAATGCGTCCTCTACCGCTTTGCCAAACAGTAGATTAGGCTCCACCGGCATGTCGATTAGGGATGCTTGTGTCTCGGGTTTGAACCCGGACTGTCTTAACCAAGCATGCCCCTTAATGACAGTGCTCTCTGCTATTAGCCTGCCAGCGTTATCTGTGGCATCAAAGGTTGCCTTAAGGATGCAACCGGACATGGCTCTCCCCTCCGACGCAACCTGGGCCAACTGGCCCTTTAAGGGTTCCGGTGCGGAGTCGATGAGGGCAGCTACTTGCTCCCACTGGTAGCAGTTGTAACTAGCCAGCAGAGTGGTGGAGTTGGCAATCCTTGCCTGGTAAGCGGAAGTGGAGGCCACCTTCCTTCCAAACCCGTAGATTTTCTTGCTCTCCTTGTCGGGGGGAGCCTCAGATGATGATAGAGGCGTTCTAGCCCTCTTCCGGGTATTAGTAACTACCAGGGAGTCCGGCTTCAGTTGCCCCCTTATGTAAAGCAGGTCTGATTGGGCTACCCTGAACAATTTCTCAACTCTGGGGTTTACTGCCCTGGTGAGGTTAGGAGTGAGAAGGGAAGGGTCAATTCTCCGTTGGATGGACTTGAGAATTGGAATGGCTTGGGCAATGGGTTTCTTTTCTCCCACTAGTTCCTCAGCAAAGTCCCTCTCCTCCTGTGCTCCCTGAGTGTCTATGCAGAAGTGCTCTGCCGCTCTAGTCAAGACCTCATTTAGGAGGGGCTGGTTGTCGACTGGAGAGTCGGTAACTTGTGGTTCTTTGCTTACATGGGAGTATATTCTGTAGACCTCTGGGTCATCTTCCTCCTCATCCTGGTCCTCGTCATCCCCATAATAGTACCCCCCAGTTTGGTCATCTAACGTAACCAAGTCTGGATCCTCATCCTGTAGTGGATCCTCACTATACTGGGTGTAAGGCTGGATGTAAAAAGGGCCTGAAGACAGATCTTGCGTTGAGTCTCAAACCGAGGCTTCTTACCAGGGGGCTGCAGGTCCCTAGATCCTGAGGGAGTAGCACCGTCAGGGGTATAGGTGAAGAAGTGTTCTGGGTTCTTGAAGTAGAAGTCGGCAAGGGAAGACATTCTCATCATTACCCTGTCTATATCTTCAATGATGAAGCAGTGAATGGCAATTCCATGAGAGGGTTCCCCTTCTATTCCCATATCGTGAGGAGTAGGAGGAACCAGTTTGGACTTAGGGGCAGGGACAGAGATCTTGGATTTTTGCTTATCTGAAGACTTCTGGCTGTCCTTAAGTGTCTGTGGTGCAGAAGAAGAGAGAGATGGCTTCTTCTGCTGTTTACCCCCTTCCCCATGAGTAGAAGAGTGTTTCCCTGGTGTTTTCACCTTCTTTGAGCTATCCGACACCTGGTGTCGAGATTCAGGGATACTGGCTATTACTTTAGAGTGTGCACGTCGGGACTCGGAGGCAGACGCCGAATGGGCTGCCGGAGCCGACTTCTGGTGTGCGGGCTGGGGGTGCAGGTCGGATTCGCCTTCTGACGAGTGTACCTCCATGACTTTGGTGAGTCAGGCATCTTTGGCAACTGTGGACGGTTGCCTGGTGTCGTGCGGCGATCTTGACCGAGAACACCCAGAGGACACCGAATCGGTGGATTGCTCTTTGCGTGCCTCTTTCCGAGAACTCGACACGCGCGTTGAGTCACGCGCGTTGAGTCTCGGTGGGACTTTGAGTGTTTAGGTGTAGAAGTGGTGTGGGTAGCGCTCGTGTCGCCGGGTGTATTTCCCATAACTGCCCTGCCGGATAGCCTTCCGAGGTCGGGGACTTGCGTTTGGGCGTCTTTCGACGCCTCGTTACCCTCGCCATCCGAAAGTACGCCGTTGCTGCCATCACTGAAGGTGCCCTCCGCTTCTATGGCCTCGCGTTGCATGGTGTGGTGGGCCCAGCGGTTGGTCGAGCGGTCCTTAAGTGTCTTAGCCTTGAACCGGCTACAAGCTCTGCAGTTCGCCTGGTGGGGGTCCCTCGGCAAGCAGAGGTTACAGGTGGCGTGTTTGTCAACCCAAGGATACTTGTGGTTGCACATGGGGCAGAATTTGAAAGGGGTACCCTCCATACGCACCCCTTGGCAGCGGGCTAGTGTGTGTAGGAAAATATATACAAGTGTAGAGTATGTTACCACCCCCCACTCTCGCTACTTGCAGGGCCGAGGCCAGAGGCCTTCAAAGGCCCGGGCCGAGGCCAGCGGCCTTCCTAGGCCCAAAGTCCGCCATGCAGCTCTCGACGGTTGTTTCTTCTCCGGGTCGGTGTCGAACTTCGAACCTCAATGATTCGACGTGGGAGTGGAAGAAACGGGGAATAATTATTGATTTTTAGCAAAATATGGCTGAAAGCCAGGAAACTCCGCAGAATGCCTCCGGCAAGTATGGTGGAAAAAAACAATCTGAGGGTCCTACACACGTGAGGGATCATGGGTACAGTGGACGTCACACTAGGGATAGTATTACTGGCACGCCCTGTGTCGACGCCCATTTTTGAGTTTCGAAAAACAAACTAATACTCTGCAGCTTCCACTAGATGTGGCCTATGCACAGCTTGTGATCTAAGCAGATTCCACAAGCCTCAGAAATAAATAAATAAATAATATATATATATATATATATATATATATATATATATGCACAAATGCATGTATATATCACTGAGATATGTTACGTATGCATATATGTACTTACGTACTTTAAGTTGTACTGTCAAACCCAGCGGCCAGATGCCTCAGGGCTAGGTGCGCTTTCCAAATGTGAACATAAATAAAGTGATTCACACAACCAGCATCATCGTATTCAGAAACGTGCAGATAAGTAACTAGACACTCACATGCTAGCCATACACAGAGATATACACGCACACATACAGACTGACACAGCGATACGCACACTCAAACATATTCATTGTGCAGAAGTAGGGATCTGATAAAGAAAGGCTTGAAAATAACATTGCCATACAAAGAAATGTTTAATACCAAACACATACATACACATAAACACAGACGCGCACTTCATCCCGCTGTTAGTAAGAGACACAGCTTCCAGGAAGCAATCTGTTACATAGTTTTCACAAGCATTACAATTTACTATATGCCAGTTCATTTATTTGTATCACTCAGGAGACTATTTTAGTGATGGGATGGCTAACACCCAAAATGTAAGCTCAATGGTGACTGTAATGGTCAACACTTTTTCAGAAAGCATGCTCCCAGTGCCCAGGTGAAATTCCTATCTTGAGAACTTCATCTTTCATTGTGGCCCCTCATACCTATCATCAGACTCGCTTTTCATTGTCGTGCAATACAAAAAGGAAATCAATTCCTCTTCAAGGGGCACCCGCTTCTCCTCTAGTAAGAGACACACCCTGTCCCACCCACCACAAGATCGCTCCGGCCGATCACACTACATCCCACCCCTGTTCCATCCCTAAACCTTCTGTCAACAATGTAATATGTTCTCCACTAATGCCGACAGGGCCGTCTTAATATCACTGAGTCAGGCGTCTGCGGTGATCAGTGAACAAGACCTCCCTGGTACATGTGGCGACTGATCTCCATCCGTCCGTAGACAAGAGGCCGATTTTTCCCTTTGTCATGATTACCCAGGCATGTACCTTCACAGCAATGATGGATGATGCTCTAGGCTCCCTGGCAGGTAGTAAACAGTATATTGAAATGCTTTTCAACAGATTTCTTCTTCCCTGCGAGGCCCCAGTTTTCCCATGTGCCTACCAAAGCTAACACATATCTGCATGGGCTTGGTAAATCCCTCGCCTGGCTGAAATCGTAGTCTACATTTTGTATTTTGTATTTATATTTATTGCAGAAGAGGGATGTCTATTTCGATAAAAATGACTTCCAATGGCAAACTGACTGATAGAGGCGTTCCCCGAAAGAGGGCCTGCACAATAGCACAAGATGAGAACAGGAGGTGAGCCAGATATGAGGACCTGAACAAAGTGGAATTTGGACCAGGGGCAAAACAATACAGGTATCTTACGAAGATAATATTAACCAAGGGGGACGGTTCTGCAAACTAAAGAGGAGTACTGTACACAAATACAAAATTAAATTACTATGTAGCACTGGAGGGGGTTCTAGTGTCAGGTAGGCCTGACACAGGAGAAAGTGGGTGTAGCTCTCTCTTTGGTCAGTAGGGTAGGTTTAAGCCGAGCTACGAAGACATCGAGAGTCGGGCTGGCTTTAATTGTGTTGGGCAGCAGGATTCAATGGAATGGGGGAAGAAGGGAGAAAGAGCAGAAGCGAGAGGAGGTTCAGAGGGGCATGGGACAGTGAGGTTGAGTGCAGAGGGAACGAGATGTTGAGAAGTCAGGCATTGAAGACCATTGATAACTTTTATAGACTACAATAAGTAACCTGAAAGACAGCAGTTGTGCATGGCGAGCCATCCAGTATGGCTTCGGTAGGTAGAAGTGGGGAAGGATCTGAGTAGGTTGAAGAGAGTGCCAGGTAGCAAAGCTGAGGACTGAGGACTTTGCCTTAGGGTGGAAGGAGTAGAGTGGAAGGCCACAGTGTAGCCATAAGCAGTCATTTAGCTTGCTGGGCATGAGGATGGAAATTAGATTTTTCATAAAGTGGTAAGAAATTGACCCATTTTCTCAATATTTTGAAGGTTAATACATCAGCAGAGGGTTCCATGTGTTAATATCCCTGCAAACATATTGCAATACAAAAATATCGGCATATTTTTGCAGCGATATTGAGCCAGGGACCCTGCGGGGGACACCACCGCAACCCCTGCATTATTTTTAAATGTGTGGCGAACACCTCAGCAACCCCCGCTCCCACAAATTATTCCCCCCCAAAAAATATTGCCTATGGCGAGACAAACAATC
The DNA here is from genome assembly GCF_040938575.1 of Ambystoma mexicanum. NCBI lineage: Eukaryota > Metazoa > Chordata > Amphibia > Caudata > Ambystomatidae > Ambystoma > Ambystoma mexicanum. Next base: position 135,799,266 of record NC_090930.1, read on the forward strand.
ATATGTACGGCGATATTTTTTGCGGGGATAATATGTAGAGATACCCAGCAGAGGTGGTGATAGAGATGAATTGTTGCAGTCAGACGTTGGTATAAAAGAGGACCCAAGGTTGTGAGAAAATAGGGATGTCATAATAATGTTCTGAAATGGCTGTGTGAAGGAAAGAAAGACTGTAGTGCGGTCAACATAGAAGTTGTAGTGAAAGCCAAAGGACAAGATGCCTAGAGCAGAGGTCTAGACGGTGATGGGCATAGGTCCAAGGACATCGACAGGATGTGGGATGGGGTTATAGGTCTGCGAGTTCCAGGACATTTGAAAGGAGTGACCTCTCAAGTAGGAGGCAATATAGTCCAGAGGAAATTTGCCAAACCCAAGTTCTTGGCAAGTGAGGAGGAGTGAGGTGTGGTTGATAGTGTTGAAACTGACAGAGAAGTAAAAAAGGACGAGTACAGAAGAAAGCATTAGAGAGAATGTTAGAGGCATGCATGTGTGCAATCTCGATAGAGTTTTTACAAAAAAAGTCACATTGAAGTGGATATCTAAGGTCATTACCCACAAGGCACTTAGTGATCCAGTTGAAGACCACTGGCTCAATGACCAGTGAATAATGGGCTAGGAAAGCGTGGGTGATAGTTTACCCGATTGTTTGGGTCAGCAGAACATTTCTTCAAAAGGGGAAGGACAGTTGCAGATTTGAAGGAGGCAGGGAAGAGTCCAGCCATGAGAAAGAGAGAGAGAGAGAGCGAGAGAGAGCAAGAGCAAGAGGCCTGCATCCCCCTCCTGCAACATCTCATCCCAAACTGCCATCAGTGCCACCTCGGTCCCATGCTTGGGGCGAAAAACCGGACTGCAGAGGGTGGAAAAGGCCCCTATCTTCGATGTAGTTCTGAAGCTGGCTTGTGACCACCTTTTCCAAAACCTTTCCCGGCCAAGGATGGTCAGCAATAGGACAATAATTATTGTAGTCCTCAGGGTCAAGACTAACCTTTTTAAATAAAGGGGCAACAACGGACAGTTTCAGAGAATCAGGAACTACACCCTGAATTAATGATGTGTTTACAAACTTAGTCATAAATGGTGTTAGCTCTAAGGCAAGTATCTTAGCAACTAAAGCAGGCATTGGGAAAAGGGAGTCATTTGTAGGTTTTAATTGTGAAAGAAGGCTATGTAGTAAGAGCTGGTACAGGGGGATGGTACATTCCATAGGCCAAATGAAAGAGTGATAGGAGGTGGGGGTGAGGAGCAGGTGTTGCGCGGTAAGCATGGGAGGTAGATGAGGTTTGATATCCTGAGAGAACAGGAGCAATGTGCTACAAGGGTGCAGATGCAGCAGGAGAAGAGAAGGGGTGTTGTGGCTGAAGGCTACGAAAGTCCATGCTTAAATGGTAATGTCCTTCAATTCATAGAGAAGTGCCTGCTCTCTATGGCAAGGATCCTTCACCTGACGCTTGATGGACGGAAGTGCTGAATCGTAGTTAATAGTAAGTGGCGTTCCCTTCGTCCCATTGTGTTTTAACTGTCCACTTTTACTTAGCAAATTCACTCCTATTTGGCTCTTCCTTGACTTTATTTCCTTATTTTCAATCTTTTGAAATATATATATTTGTATAAACAAATAACTTTAGTATAGTGCTGTTAACCCATTTGAGCAGTTTACTGGATCATTTGCTGATTGAGGGGGGGGGTGGCCCCATATCTATAATCTTTCACATTTTTTAAAAAAGGTCATTCAATATTATTTGTGCAATACATATAGAATATGAATAAAAAGGATATACAATCAATATATATGTAGCAGGAAACTGACATACTCTTTCAATCAGCAATAACTGTACGGATCTGTGTGATTTTTCCGTTGCGGAGAAGTCAGCGGCGGAAATGTTTGCATGAGAAATGTGCGAACCATAAAAGGTTTGCCCATTTCCCATGCAAACACGCATTCAAAACCCCTACATACCCACACCCCCACCCACAACATACCCACAACACTAACCCACCCACACCCTCAACACACCCCACCCACACCCCCAACAAACAAACCCTACTTACCTTTTTTACACGCAGAGTCCCTGCAGCGCCAGTTCCCTTTCACTTCTGTGATCGGGAACCGGCGCTGCAGGGTCCTTTTCTTTTTTTTTCAGGAGCAGCAGGGGTGTCCCCCGCAACCTCTGCTCACTATACCACACAGTATAGTGAGTGGGGTGTTGCCGGGGACACCCCTACAGCCCCATTTTCTAAAAAAATGTTTGGGGTGTGCTGTGGGAGTGTCCGCCCCCACAACACCCTGCTCACTATACTATACAGTATGGTGAGCGGGGTGTTGCGGGGGGACACACCCGCAGTCTTTTTTTTATACTTACCTACAATGCTACCACCAAAGGTTCAAACTTTTGGTGTTCGAACCTTTAGTGGTAGCATTTTTTGGACTTTTTGTACGGTCAGATCTTTTTTTTTCCGTCCGATCGTACAATTCCACCTGTACTTTAAACATGATCAATTATGAGAAGTGGGAGACAGGCATGCTATCAAGAGAGACACAGATTCGTAAATAACCGTTTGAAAAATCTTTGTTTAATAAAGTTCCAGGGTTGATGTAAAACCGAATTGGACCTAACTGGCCCTAACTGAGGATTGTTCCCTCAACTTGTTTCTAAGGGCCGTACATTTCTGCAAGTCCAAAACAAAAATCTGTGTGTCTAAGCCTATGATTGCCCCCACTCTTTTGACAAAATGTGGTAGGAAGTCTTCTTAAAAGAAAAATAGTGGTTCCAAAAAGAAATAAAAACCAAGGCTGGCTTCAGGTGGTTTTCCCACCAGGTGTAGTTCTGCCAGTGTCATAAAAATTAGTACAATCAAAAAGGGTTGTTCGTGAAACCTTCTCCACAGGGTTCTTGCAATATTTTCAAACAACTTTCAAGGTCTCTGGTTGCTTGGGAGTCCCTTCCCCAAGCTTTAATTCTTGCAGGTTTCTTACAGAATACAAGGCAGTTCGCCAAAGGCTTTTCGGGGTTTCTTACCCAAGTTTATGCCTCTTGGTTTCAAAATAAGTGTTCAACTTTATTGGGCCTCTCAGGGTTCCCTTCCTCAAACTTGGGCCCCTGTGATGTAACACACAAAGGTTCAGATTCCAAAAACTCTTTAAGCCCCTTAGTGTTCCTTTCCCCAAGCTTATGCCCCTTTTATGTAACACACAAGTTCCACTTGTCAAGATGCGCCTTTCGTTAATTACAGTACTTTCACAGACAGTATCAGAGACTTTTGAGAATGCCAGGGTCTTTGATGAATAGCATCTCTCCTTTTCTTCTACTTTCACTAGTCTCTTAACTTTCCTGTGTTGGGGTTTCTTGCACCCATTTTCACACTTTCCATGCCTTTCATAATTTCTTCCTGCTTTACTCTGCACACTTGCACCTATTTCTTGCTCCTTTTCACTTTACTGTGCCTCTTGCTCACTTCTCACTTTATTGTGCACACCTGCACCTTTCCCTTTTTTCTTTCGGGTCACTTGCACTCTTTTCTTGCTTTCGGGTCGTTTGCACCCTTTCCTTGCTTTCGCATTGGTCGCAGCCTATCTATGCTTCTTTTCACTTTGCAATTCCCTTCTCTTCTGGTCTCTGCGCCTCTAGCGCCTTTCACATTTAAAGTTCATTTCTCCTTTTAACTCCGCTCCTCTAACGCATTAAACTTTGCTTCCTTTCTGTCTTCTTTCCTTTCCCAACACTTGCAATATGCTTTCCTTTAATCTTTCTTCACTTTCATTATATGTGCAACAACATTTCAATTCTGCTCCAGCCACCGCACAATACTGACTTTCTCTCTTCCTTTTCTCATAAAACTCACTGGTTTGCACGGCACTGGTAAGCAGTCTTCCTCTAGTTGCTTGGGTCAAGGTCAGGTGCTCACCACCTGTCCACCTGATACCCTTGGGACCGACAAAGGTCCCAAGGGAACAAGCAGGTCCTTACTCATGGCCAGCAGCTTGCAGTCGAGTACCTCACTCTGGCTCCTTTGAGACACGGATCCCTAGCCACGCTGCACCCCCTCTGGGATACCGGGTCAGCGTCTCGGCACTCTGTTCTTCTCCAGGTACACCTGGTCTTCCTCACTGCTTCCTTCTGCTGCTTGGCTCCCGTGCTACACGCTGCATCTCCACCTCGCTCCTTCACCAGTACAAAACCACACCTTTTGTAGTCCTCAGTGGAGTCAACTGGTGTCAGGTTTGCACAGTTGGGGGAAAGTGACCGACCTTGCCTGACTCTACTAGTGGGACAATTCAAAGGTGTTACATGGTAGGTCTCACTCTGTATTCCTATGTTGTTTCTATGGGCAATCATCATTGCTCCTGATCGCCTCTTCTTCGTCCCAGTACCTATTGGAAAGGTGGAGGGGGAGACGGGACAAGACCAATGAGCGTTCATACAGGGCGAAGGGTAATAAGGTGGTTGGAATTGGGGATAAGGGGAACACCCAGCCTGATTTTGATATAACTGGGACAATTCCCTTTTCCTCATATTATCCTTCTTTACTGGCGATTCAGAATGGTTGGACGGATATGGATAAGAAGTCCTTTGATTTGAGTTAGGGAAGGACCTGTTCATGTTATAGCCAAACAGATTCCGTTCCCTCCTCCATTCTTATCCACTCTTGTCATTCTACTAGGATTGGAATTCTTTTCCTTATTCAAGAGAGATGGACCCAAATATCCGATGAAGGCTTCAGGGATGTCTTCCTTACCCTCTGTTATCCTAAGAGGATACCGTCTCCCAGATTTATTACCCCGGACTCCCCTAACCAGGTGACACTCCCTCGATTGTCCACCCCCAGGCCTGGGATGCAAAAGCAACGGCCCTCCCCTGGCCACCTGAATAGAGGAATCTCGAGGCTTACCTGGTTGAATACCCTCAGGTTTCTCACACTAGTTTTATGACAAATGTGAAAATAATTTACCAAAAGCAAGAAATACAAAATGTATGCTTCGACAAACTACCAGTATTATTACGGGCATGATGGTGAAAAATAAGAACTGTGAAAAGGTAAGTAAACCAAATGGGAAGGATGTGGTGCAGAGATAGAAGGGTTAGGTTTTGGTTCAGGGTTAGAGAATAAAGGCAATGACTGCAAACATGAAGGAAACTAATGTGAGGAGGAGTGATAGAGGGGGGAAATCGGGCATGCTTTAGAAGGTAAAAGCATGAAGGCAGGAGAGAGAAAGAAGGAAAAAGTGGTGATGATCCGAGCAGTCACTCTTCCATTAGAGTATGGCCATATGAAAAAAAGTGAAAACAATATAAAGGGAAGTTAAAACATCAATAAAAAATACAAAGTTATTAATCAAACAGGAAAAAGATGAATTCAACATATAAGTGATATGATTAATTCAAAGACACCAACGATGATCAATATGTAGTTTCCTGGTCCTTTCCTAAGACCCTCCCTCAACATTGCCTCTTCTGTCAAAGCTCTAGCCCTCTTTGCCGCAACCGTCCTCTCAAACTCCTGCAACAAAACATTCCACATTCTCGCTCACCATAGTCTAACCAATTCTCCAACACATAGCAACACAAAAATACTTGAACACATTAAAAAAAAAATAACTAATCATAAATACATCGTCATAATAAACAGCAAGCAGTAATTAGAACCTACAGCCCATAACTATTTCCCAGAGGTTTGCTGTCTTCGTATGTTTCTTTCAAGTCAGGATGCTGCCTTTTTCATTATACCTGTCAGACCGAGATCTTATGAGCAGTAGCATGAGCTTGGACAGCCAATCAGAGTGCTCGGAGTACAAGCAGCATCCAAGCAATCTAACGGCCCTTCACTCTGACCCCTCGTGTTTGCCTCCAGAACCCAACCTGCCCTGCATATTTTTTAAACTGAAATGAATTACTAACAGGCAATCTTTGGGCTCTCTTTTGCCACTTATCCCAATGCCCCATATCCACCACAAATATGATGCCATGGAAATAGAAAGATGGCTCCTGTTATTTTGTATAAAGTTTAACATTCAGCTTGGTTCTTAAAGCCCTTCCTTCACAATGACAAGACACTGTCATCATTAGCACCAGGGTTGCTATGTCGGGGTGCTAATGACAGTGACCACTGAGAGGGTGGGTTGTGCAGCATGGTAAAAATGTTGTTGCAGTCATTAAAGACCTTTGCTTCCCATGTACTGTAAGGGTGCAGAAGGAGGAGACTGACACACAGGGGGCGTAGTGATTGCTATAGACTTATTTGATATGAAAATAAAGAGAACACCTATCTGTCCCTATCTCTATGAGGCGTTTCCTTACCTCTACTAAAGTAGTAATGGGTCTGTCAGGATGTCAGTAACTTAAAGAGTCTACCTTCCTGTGTCAAAATGTCCCTACCTCTGTCCCTTACACCTATCACTAAACTAAACTTATTTTATTATCTTTATTGTTTTGGTTTATACTAATAGAGTTACTCACCGTAGTGACTACCTTACTCCTAGTCCTTAGTCCCCTTTCCTCCATACTTATGGGACATTCCTCCGTCCTGTGGGACATGACTGGAGCACTTTGTAAAAAGCATCAAATTTTTCAAAAATGTGTCCTTCCTCTCTTTTTACGTGGGGTACCCCCTCCCTCCTTAGCTCCGCCCAGCGCATCGCCCATCAGTCCTTTTCTATCGCCAGGTCTGAGACCTTTAAGTAATAACAGAGTAACCTTATTAAAGGGACCGGCGGGTGGGCGTATGGAGGAAAGGGGACTATGGACTAGGAGTAAGGTAGTCACTACGGTGAGTAACTTTATTATACTCCTACATCCCACCCCCTTTCCTCCATACTTATGGGAGATTCCCACGCACTCCTCACAGGAATTACGGGTGGATGGAAAAACTCCTTATTGAAACAGGTTTTTTAGCACAGCTTGACCGAACTGAGCATCAGCTCTGGAGCTCAGGTCTAGACAGTAATGCCTACAAAAAGCCAATGGGGAGGCCCACGTAGCCGCTTTCGTGATGGTCTCCCAGAAGACGTAGTTTTGGAAGGCAACAGCACCCACCTTGCCCCGCACAAGATGAGCATGAATCCCTTTTGGAGGTTGAAGACCATGAACAGTGTAAGCCTCCACAATACAGGCAGCAATCCATCTGGAGATGGTCGCTTTCGCGGCCAGCTTAGCTTGTGGATTACCGAAAGTCACCAAAAGCTGAGAAGAGTTCTTAAACTCAAATGTTCTGTCCATATAGAATTTAAGAGCTCTTCTAACGTCCAGGCAATGCAAAACCCTCTCCGCCTCTGAGGCTGGGTTTGGGAAGAAGACAGGCAAGGAGATTGACTAATTCAGATGAAAATCAGAGACCACTTTTGGAAGGAAGGAATGTTTCGTCCTCAGGACAACCTTATCCTTATGAAAAACCAGGAAGGGATGCTCCACCGACAAGGACTGGAGCTCACTCACACGCCTTGCCAAAGTCACAGCAACCAAGTAGGACACTTTCCACGAAAGGCACTTAAAGTCTACTGTAGCCAAGGGCTCAAAGGGCTTGATCCTTGGACAGATAAGCGGCAATAGCCGACAGATAAGTCCTGCAGGACAAAACATGAATGCCAGACTGCCAGATGTGAGACAAAGGACAGAACTGAGTCGATTGTTGCCTACCTGGGGTCCAGCTGCCTAGCCAAACACCAGTGGCAGAACCTTAGCCATTTACTTTTATACTGAGATCTCGTTGCGGGTTTCTTGGCTGCCTGAATAATGCGCATGTTATCTGCTGACAAATTGAGGATCTGAACTCAGGTACCATGCCGCCAAGTTGAACCATTGTGGGGAGGGGTGCCACAACTGCTGATCGCTCTGGTGAAGCAGGTTGGGAACCATTGGAAGCCTGATCGGAGCACACACCGATAGAAGCTGAAGCTCTGAAAACCAAAACCTGGCAGGCCACCACGGTGCTATGAACAGAAGAGAATAATTCACTGTGCCCCTCAGCTTGCAAAGCGCCCGATGAATCAGAGGCATAGGTCGAAAAGCGTAGGCCCTCATGTTGTGCCAGGAAATTTCAAGAGCCTCTATCAGAAAGGAGGCTCCCAGCCCCTTTCTGGAGGCAAACAGGGGAGGCTTCCTGTTTGTCGATGTCGTGAAGAGGTCCACTTCTGGAGTGACCCAACAATGGAAAATCTGTAAGAGGACCTCCATGTTCAGTTCCCACTTGTAGCTGACCATTGTTCGTCGGCTGAGGGCATCTGCAGTAACATTCTGCTGGCCCGGGATGTGTACTGCCACCAGCCAGATACCATGCCGAAAAGCCCATTCCCAAATCTGAATGGCAAGATCCACAAAAGGAGGGGACTTGGTACCCCCCTGCTTGTTGATATAAAACATGGACACCACATTGTCCGTGCGGACACGGACCACTTTGTTGACAATGACAGGCTTGAACGCTTTCAGTGCCAGGAATATCGCCAGGAGCTCCAGTTGATTTATATGACTTCTCCCCAGTAAGGGCATATCTTTGGGCATTCCCACCATATGTGTCGCCAGTCCCCCATTCCTCCACATTCCCTCCAGCACCTGTTCGGGGAGTTTGCATACATCGCGTTCAACCTCTCCGGGGTATAATGCCATTGCACCATAATCTTTACCCACATTTCTCCTATTTGAATAGCTCTCGTCAGTTTTGGGATCAGGCTCCATATGTATTCCCACCGTTCCCTGGGAAGGGTATAGCCTAGTGTTTTCTCCCATTTCTTCATGTATTGCCATGTGGTGGGTTCCTTTTGTTCTGTTTAGAAACTTGTACGTGGTGGAAACAAACTTGCGCGTCCCTGTGTGCGTCATTATATAGCTCTCAAAGGGGGTCAGCTACCTGGACATAGCTTCCTTCATGCGTGGGGTGCTCAACCAGTGGTGTAGCTGCTCATATTTATATCGGTCTTTTGCGGTTAGGTTCAATAGAGCTCTACAGTCCTTGAATGACCTTATCTGTTGGTCGTGCTGCATATCTCCCACCATCTTGCACCCTGCTTCTTTCCATTTACTGAAAGTCCCCTTTTCCAATCCCGGGGGGAATTCTGGATTATTAAACAAGGGCATGAACGGGGCGGGGTCCTTGGTCAGGTTTTCATTTTTCTTAGCGGAGTCCCACACCCCCAGTGTTGTCTTCATTATTTCACTAATGTGTGTGTTGACATGTCTGAATCTTTTGTTGATCCATAACAAATGTCTGGTAGATGTTGTTGCCACTGCCCTGTCCTGTGTCTCCCAGATTTTCTCCCCCCGTTCGGGGATCCATTCCCTCAGTACCCAGAGCTGGGCCGCATCGTAATATTTCCTGGAGTGCGGCATAGCACATCCCCCTTCCCTTCTATGTGCTGTCAAGACCGCATTAGAGATTCTAGGGGTTTTATCCTGCCAGACATATTTTGAGACCGCTTTCCTGAGTGCCTTGAAGAAAGCCTGTGGGGGTCTTATCAGGAGAGCCTGGAATAGGTACATTAGTTTGGGGAGTATTGTCATTTTCACTGCAGTGATTCTGCCCCACCAAGAGATCGCTAACGGGTTCCACCTTTGCAAATTGTCTTCGACCTTCACAAGAATTTGAGGGTAGTTGTAGGCATATAGTTCCTCTATTTGCGCAGTTAGTGTAATTCCCAAATATCTAATGCCTGAAGTTGCTATTTTCAGTTGGTATTCTGCAACCTTCGCTCTGATCTCGTCCCTGTTCCCTGCTAGGACCAGCATCTCTGATTTCTGCCGGTTTATTTTTAACCCTAATAACTCTCCAAATCTTTCTATAATACCATTAAGTATGGGAGGGATTTCTCTGGATCTCCTAAGGCCACTAGCATGTCGTCGGCATATGCCACCGCTTTATGGTCCAGCCCCGCCATCTCGATCCCTTTGACCTCCGTGAGTTCCCTAATTTTGGCCAATAGTAGTTCCAAGTATATGGCGTATAGGAGGGGGGAAACCGGACAGCCTTGCTTCGTCCCTCTTCCTAGGTAAACCTTATCCGACAGCCCCCCCCCATTTATCGCAATCCTTATGGACGGGGAGTTGTAGTTGGCCTTGATCATGTCTATATAGGCCTTACCCATCTCCATTTTCTGCAGAACCAGGAAAAGGTACGACCATTCCACACTATCGAACGCTTTTTCTGCGTCTAGAGCTACTAATGCAGCTGGGATTTGTTTAATGCCTTTCTTTTCGACCAAATGGATGACCCTTCGGATGTTATTATGAGTCTGACGATTTGGAATAAAGCCCGATTGTTCCTGGTGGATTAGCCTAGGAAGAATAGGGGCCAGTCTTTTTGCTAATATCTTAGTATACAGCTTCGCGTCCAGATTAATTAAGGCTATAGGGCGGTAAGCAGAGGGGAGTTGTCCATCTTTCCTTTTCTTGTGGAATACTAGCACTTTTGCCTCTCTCATTGTTTGGGTCACATTTCCCTTTGCCCCAAATGTGTTATACAGGGAGGTAAGAAACGTGGCAAGGATGTCTTTGTATGTTTTATAAAATATGGCGGTGTACCCATCCGGGCCCGGGCTTTATTTTTCGGGATAGACTGAATTGCTTCGTGTACTTCCTCTACGGTAATGTCCATTTCTAAGGCTTGTCTATCGTGCTCTGTCAGTGTTGGGAGTTGGACCCTTCTTGTAGTTCTGTGTTCGGGTGATCTGTGGAGTACAGTTTTTGGTAAAATCTTCCCATTATCTGACCTATCTCTGCAGTTTGGGTTTTAAGTTGACCTGCTTCGTCTTTGAGGGCTTCTATTGTCTGGGTGTGCTGTCTGGCTCTCAGTTGTCTCGCCAGAAGTTTATCAGACTTGTTTGCCTTGACGAAGTACCAATGTTTTGTATATAATACTGCCCTTTCTGCTTTTTTCGTTCTGAGAGTTTCCAACTGCCCCTGGACATGTCTTAACGTACGCATTAGTTTTCTGGTGGGCGTTTGAATCAATTCTGCCTGAATCCCCTCTACTTTCCCCTCTAGTTCCTTTTCCCATTGGCGGTGCGTTTGCTCTTTCTGTGCTTTATGTGATATTATATGACCTCTTATAACCACCTTTAGAGCATCCCATAGAGTATCCCTATTTGTATCTGGGAGATCGTTATGTCCTATGAATTCTGAGATGTGTTCTCTTAGCGTCTGGCTCATTACTGGGTCCCTTATGATATCTTCCGGTAGGCGGCAGTTCCAAAGCCGGTGGTGGTGGTGTGTCAAATTTATGTCTGCCCAAAGGGGGGCATGGTCCGAAAGAGTGATTGGTTCGATCTCTATCTGTTTTATTTTTCCCAGGAGCCCCACTGAGACTCATATGTAATCTATTCTCGAGGCCGTGTTATGTACGTGCGAGTAGTATGTGTAGCTTTTCCGTTGAGGATTACCGTTGCACCAGGTGTCTGCTAACCCTAAATCTTGTCCAGAAAATCTCTCAGGAAGCCGTCCTGCCCTGAATTGGGAGCGTACAATGTGGCCAGTATTAGGGGCCTCCCCTCTATTGTTAGTGTCACAATTAGGGATCTCCCCCGTTTGTCTCTCCAGGTGGACCCTATCTGCGCATGTAAGGAGTCTTTGATCGCTATAAGTACCCCTGCTGTTTTGTCTTGTGCGTTTGGCTGATATATTTGGTTGAACCCTCTGAAACGCAGCTTCAGCTTGTCTTTATCTCTAATATGTGTCTCTTGCTTGGAGCATTACGATATCGAATGCCCCCTGCCTGATGGAGTGTTCAACGTTTGTACGTTTGTACGTTTGACGGGGTAGTTTAGGCCCCTTACATTTTGAGTCAAGATCTTTATCCGCATCACTTCTTGTGCATTAGATTGCTGCCCTCAGGTTCATTCCTCCCTTTTTTGATTTCAGAGTTATGCTCGGTCACCCCCAGTCCCACCCCCCTTGCCTTCCCCGCGTTTCGTGCAATCCCCAACTGGCGCATATCCCCCTCCCACCCCCAAATGCCCTGTGGGTGGTTTGATACTCTAGTATCGCTCAGGCATACCGCCTTGTGCTTCACGCCCTCCAAGACTCTCATGGTTAACTTCGAAGGGGCTCCTAAACCCTTCCGCATGACTTCAGTGCCCGCCGTGGATTCACTCCCTCCCCTCCTGGCACCTGTTATTCGGACTCTCGAGATTCTGGTGGCTCTGTCTAGTTTCCTGTGGTCTGCTTCTTCTTGCGTTCACCTGCATTCACACCAGGCCATAGACATTATTTCTTTCTGCTGGGGCGTCTCCCCCTCCTATTTATCGTTTTCCATTCTCCCCGACTCTGTCTCGCGAGGGAGGCCATGCCGCTTGCTTGCGGGGAGACCTCGTCCTGATCCCGTAGGTTTAACAGTGTCAGAACTTCTTCTGTAGTGGTTATTCTTTTCTGCGCGCCCTCCCAAGTGAATAGAAGGCCAAATGGGAAGGTCCACTTTTATCTTATTTGGCGCGAGGCCAGTTCTTTAGTTATTTGGGCCATGTCTCGTCTTTTCTGCAGCGTGGTTAATGCAATATCCTGATACAATTGTATTTCCTCCCCATTCAGTCGGATATGGTCCATAGCTCTGGCCTTTCTTAGGATCTGTTCCTTTTGCGTGTATCTCGTGAGGGTCACCAACACGTCTCTCGGGCGGTCTCCTTGCGGTCTCGGTCTCCTCGGGCCCACCCTGTGTATGCGATCAATCAGCACTTCTTCCTCTCCATGGTCGAGGATATCTTTAAATACTTGCTGCACCGCCATTTTGAGGTCTTTATCCTCCACCGTCTCAGGCATGTTTTTAATCCTGATATTTGACCTTCGATATCTATTTTCTAAGTCTTCGCACTGAATCTCCAGGTTATGCGTTAGTCGGGCCAGATGTTCCTGTGTTTCTGCTACTTGTTGAGTCTCTTCCTCCATAGTATCTGTCCACTCTCCTAGTCCTGCCACCTCAGTTCTTAATTCCTGCATCGCTGACTTAAGTTCCTTCTTCATGGCATCCAGGTGCAAGTTCATTGATTCCATGAATTGCGACTGAAACTCTCCGAACCACGTTTTTAGGTCTTCCTTCGTAGCCATCTTTCCGTGGGGAGTGTCCTTTTCCCTGCCTCCTTTCCGATCTTTGTGCGGTTTTGTTTTGTCTGGGGTCCCTTTATCTCCGCCCCATAAGTGGACCAGGCTTTGGTCTTGCTTCTGAGGTTGGGTCGGAGGGTTTGTCTGGCTTTGCTTCCCTCTGGACCTTGACATCTGGCGTCAATCTAAGCGCTCTCCGGATGTTAGATGCCGATTTGTGCTCCGGCTTGTGTCTCTCCTCCGCTCTTCGGGGGACGTCTCAGGAGTTGTCTGGTGCGAAGCAGATCGGAGGATCGTCCCCGTCCTCGGGGTTTCACCGCACTGGGTCTGCCTCCCTCACGGGATGCCAATCACTCGGCGCAGGGGAGGGCAGAGCTCTTCTCACCACCGGCTCGTTTCTCATTTCTCGGCCCCTTCTCCATTTTTGTGACGTCAGCGGGGAGATCTCCCGCACCGCGCTGTGTCCGCTTTCTGTCCCCTAAGTTCGGGGCGCCGCACTTCCTGTGTAGAGAGTGTAAGCACCGGTTGCTGGAGTGCAGGCACGTCTCTCGGTTTAGACCGTGTGAGAGATCCGCCCCATCATGCTGCTGCTGTGGCCCGCCGGGGGGGGAGACGGAGCTCAGCTCAAACGCGTCCTCCCTCCTCGACGGCCATCTTGAAGTCGCCCTTCTCATCTTGAGACGAGCAAGAGGAAGAGCCAGCACACACGAGGCCATGAGGCCCAGAAGCCTCTCGAACCACCAGGCCGACATGCTGTCCGACCGCATAAACACCTGACACGTGGCCAACAGATCCGCCATTCTGTTCCCGGTCAGGTATACTCTGCAGTTGATCGTGTTCCAATGAAAACCCAGGAAAATCAAGTCCTGAGAGACCGTCATGGAGGATGTCCGCCAGTTCACCGACAGCCCAAGGTGGAACAGGAGTTGGAGGAGAAACTGAAGGTTGTTCGAGGCTGACAGAGGACAAGGACTGCGCAGCAGCCAATCGTCCAAATACGGATACACATGGATATCTTGCATCCGAAGAGAAGCTGCGATGACCGACATCATCTTCGTAAAGACAAGCAGTGCCAAACGGCAGCACACGAAACTGTAAATACTCCTCCCCCATGGAAAACTGTAGGTATTTCCGATGCAGACTCCAAATAAGAATATGCATATAAGCAGCCTCAAGGCCTTTATCTGACAGGGCGTGATCATCTTGAATTTCTCTTGGGGGAAGAGAGCGATTGAACTGGGAAAGGTCTAGGATGGTGCGCAGGCCAGCGTGGTTGGGTTTGGGCACTGCAAACAGACAGGAGTAGAAGCCCTCCCATCGCTCCCCTAGGGGAACGGGTTCCACCGCCCTGAGATCCAGAAGCTTCTGGACCTCGCTTTGAGGGAGGGTGTCCCCGGTTGCTGGAAAGGAGGAATGAAGGGTGGGGAGGGGGAAGGGACAAGCAGAAGCCCGCCTGAGCAACTGACAAGACCCATCGTTCCTCGGTGATGGACTGCCACACCTCCGAGTGAGACGCAATGCGCCCTAGCACCGGGGTTTCCTGCGAGCGCAGAAAACCCTCATTTAGCTGATTTTCTGGGTGCTGGACCACCAGATCCTGAAGAGGAGGCCGAGGACAGAGAGAAAAACCGGCCGTGTTGCTGACGCCGACTGGAGTTTCCTGTTGGAGTATCGACTCTATGCATCTTCTGACCCAGAAACCCCCGAAAACCAGAGGAAGGCAGAGGCTGCGAAGACATCCTCTGTGCCCCGAGAGGCTGTTTTACCAAAACGGACAAGGACTTGGCGGTCCGAGTGCTGTCCTTAGTCTTGGTCAGTTCAACATATGTCCATGAATGAAAAAGCTCTTTGCCATCAAAAGGCAGGTCCAGAACTTTATCCTGCACCTCTTTGGAAAACTTTGTGGCATTAAACCAAGCCTGACGAGAGGTGTCCACGCCAAGCATGAGGCCCCGGGCTGAGGTGTTGACATGATGCACCGCATAGGTAACTAAAAAGGCTCCAACCACATACAAATGTTTCTAACTCTAGTCTTGCTTAGAGTATGCTATTGTATTTTATCAAGTTGCTCTTTTCTAAAGAGGTGCTTCAAAAGTAAGCCGAGTATCCAAATGCAGGGGTTATTTTCTTCTGGATATAGATTCCAACAATCTGCCCTGAGCCATTGCTTTCTTGCTCAAAGCATTTTATTTTTATTCATCTAAACTAGTCCCTGGGACTGGATTTGTATAGCACATATTTCCATAGTACAATAAATTAACAGAATACGAGTGTTATGATTCTTCACATGGGACAACACATCACAAAGTATATATCAGAGGTGTGTTAGTATTATTTTGTGGAGTAAATATTACATCATATTCACATTGTTACAAAGTGGCATCCAAAGAAATCATATTTACATAACATAAACAGTAATCTGCATTGTTATACACACATTCCCTCGTATTAATCTATAGGGCGGGTGTGTTCATATCTGTGCAATTTATCTTTGGAGAAAAAACAAACAAAAAAGGATTCAAATTAGAAAAACTAGGTTGACTGTGGAGCTGATATCAGTTTAGGTGGTCATCTCCTAAGTGGGTTAAAATTATTTCCACAGAGTACCAAACCACTGGACATGATGCGCCGCAGCCTCAAGCATATGCTGCACTAGGACCCTGGCATCTGACAAACCTGCTTTAAAATCGTCTACTTTATCCACGGGAATTAATTCCTTAAACTCCGACGGACCTTTCCACATTTACATATTCGTCCCTGCTAACACAAGCTCCGCGTTCGCTTGACGAAACTTGAGGGACGAATTAGCAAAGATCTTCCTCCCCAAAGAGTCAAGAAGCTTGTCCTCTTTGGCCAGGACCTGGGCTGCCAATGTAGATGACGCTGAAGCCGGTCTGGATTGTAACGTGGCAGCCACCACCACCGTGGAGGAAGGGTGGCGGACATGACGCTAAGGCTACCTCTTCCGATGAATGAAGCCTATAACAAGCATCAATCTTTTTGTCAACAATCATTGTAGAGTGTGGTTTATCCCAGATCTTTCGGACCTTGGCCAAAACGTCCTTCTGGAAGAACAAGCCGGTACGCTCCAGAGGAGACAAGGTTAACGCCACAGAAAGCACCCCTTCCAGTGGAGCGGCTGCCTCGGCTACTGGAACATCCAGAAGACACATGTCCAGCACCCGGTCGTGGAAGGCTCTAACAGAGCGGGGCTGGTCCTCACTGTCCTGATCCCCGTGTGTGTCATCCGACACATCCGGGTCAAGCTGTGTCGCATCTGGCCCTGCTGAAGATTTGTCCACTGGAGACAAGGGAGGCAAGGGAGAAAGAGCTGGAGGCGGGCCAGCCGGTAGAGGCAGAGCTGCCGGAACCACTGGTGCTGCGGCTAGAACCGACAGCGCAGGAGCCATTGGAGGGCATATTTCCCTAAACAAACCCTGGAAATACTCCTTCATGGGGTGGGAGTGCATAAGCCTTTGAAATTTTCAGAAAAAATCCGACGGTTTAGGCGTGGCAGGAGGGGGCCTCTCATGAGCAGAGTAGCTCCAGGGGGGTAAGGGAGAGGGCTGCCAAGAAGGTCCTTCTCCACTCGAATCAACATAGATCAAGGGCATCGATGTTGCAGGGAGCGAGACGTGTGCGGTAAAGGCATCCGAGTGTTCCAGTCATACAATGGACGAAAAGGATGTGCATAAGGAAAACGATCTTTACCTGAAAAACCGATGGCGTAGGTGTAAGGGAGGAATCCAAAATGGCCACCGTAGTCTTGGCGTGAACAGCCGCCATTTAGTCAGCACCTGAGGAGAACTGCGACACATGCGGGAGTGAGGCAGGGGTCTCCACAGGCGGGTCAGGGTCTTCATTTTAGCCTTGACACAAGGAACCTTGGCAGAGCCGGTACTGTGTGGATTAATATCCTTCATTTGGTTACCCTCAAGTGTTTGCTCTGCAGGGACCATTACATGTTTATCCACCCCAGGAGCTCCCTTTTCCTCCTCAACAATTGGAACCACCATCATTACAAAATCAAAATCTCTTCGAGACAAGAAGACGAGGATACAGAAGGTGATGACTTCTCCGGCGGTGTACAATCTTTCCAACAAGAGTTTGTCAGTAGAGGAAATTGCCGTTCTTGAAAAGGGTTTTTCTTTTATTCCTATGAAATACCCTAGTTAGATGGAAGTGGAAATAGAGCTATGCTCCTTTTTTCGTAAAATAAGGCTGCAAGATTTCTTTGGGGTTGGGGTCTCAGGCACTCCACCCAAAGAATCGAACACTCCATTTAAACCTATGTCCACGTTCACCCCTACGGAACAAATGATCTCCAAAGAGAATGTCACATTTGAAAAGGCTGTATTCCGAGACTTTAACTTAATCTACAACAAAAAAAACAAAGATAAGACACACCAAGACAGTTATAATTTCTCCAAAAAACATTGGGAAACATTGAAAAGTCTAAAAGAGGACAAGTTGGTAGTAATAAAGAAAGCCGATAAAGGGGGTGGAGTTGTGGTTTGGGATGCCTTAAAATATGACCAAGAAATAATGAGACAACTTAATAACAAAGAGGTATATTTGAAACTGAGAGGGGACCCGACAGACACTATCCTAAAAGAAATCCAAAGGCTATGTGATGCAGCCTTAGAGAGGAATTTTTAAGAAAGAATTTATGTTCCCGACTCCCACTAAAACAAGAACTCCATTGATCTATGTTTTGCATAAAAGTACTAATGCACCGCCATCCAGACCTATCGTATCACTATGTAGATCTGTCGTAGAACTGATTGGGCAATATTTAGATTATTTTTTTACACCTTTGGCGCAACACACTCCCACTTATCTGGCAGATTCCACTGATGTGATTAGAGAAATCGAACAGTTCCCATTTGATAAAAATTGTAATCTTCTAATCACTCTAGATGTAGAGTCTTTATATTCCAACATTCCGCAGTTAGACTACCTTAGAGTGATGGAAAGGTTTCGGGAAAAAAGACGGGATAAAGACAAAGTCCCATGTAATTTTCTAATAGAATTATTAGAGATTGCGCTTACAAAAAATGTCTTCCGATTTAAGAGCTCCTATTATGTTCAAATCAAGGGGACGGTGATGGGTGCTGCATTTGCCCCTAATTATGCAAACCTGTACACCTGTACATGTGGAACTTTGAGGAAAGTAACATAATGGCTGATACGAATCCATTCAAATAGGCCACCAAACGTTATAAGAGATATATAGATGATATACTAATAATTTGGGATGGCACTAAAGGCAACCATCATGCCTTTTTCGACTGGATGAACCAATTGAATCCAAATTTGAAATGTACTATGCTGACCAATTACTGGGAGATTCCTTTTTTGGATCTACTGGTTAAAGAAGAAGAGGGAATCCTATTGGTTTTACTTTCTTTACACCATATTACATCATGAAAGTTTTCATTCACAATCCCTCAGATCCAATATCCCCTATGGCCAGTTCCTGAGGGCTCGCTGTAATTGTTCCAAATTGGATGACTTTTATAAACAATCCAATATTATAGAGGAGCGTTTAAAAAAATAAATTAAAAAATAGAGGCACCCCTACCAAATTACTGAAATATTCTAAACAAAAAAAAAAGAGGTAGGCACCAACAGCAAGACATATTATTGGAAAGAGATACTAAATCAAAATCCCCCGACGACTGGTTGGTGTGTGCATTGACTTACAATACCCAACACAACACAATAAAGAAAATGATAGCCAATCACTGGCATTTACTTCGATTGAACATTCCCACTCTAGCTAGACCAATGTATGCCTTCAAAAAGGGCAAAAACATAAAAGACTGGGTGTCTAAGGCCGACAGAAGCATGATACAAGATGCACAACCTAAACTAACTGCCACATGGGAGATGCCACCCATTCTGGCACATTACCCATGTGGTGGCTGCTGTACCTGTGCCTCGACCTCAGCAAGTACTAGTATCATCAATAAGACAAAATCGGTATTGAGAAATCACACTACATGTAAGAGCAATAACAGTATTTATGCAATAACATGCCCTTGTGAGAAAACATATATTGTAAAGACCTCTCGGGCTATTAAGCTTAGAATTATGGAGCACAAATAAAAAATAAGAAATAACCAATTGAGTGCTCCGTTGGCTGTTCATTTTGCAGAAATGGGCCATGACTGAGGATTTACGGTGGTTGGCAATAGAAAAAGTGGTAGGAATAGACTCAGCTAATGTGGCTAAGAGACTATCTCAGAGGGAGCAATAGTGGCTCTAACACACCCAGAACTATATGAATAGGCTGAATTTGCAAGAAGAGTGGAACCAATGCATTAGATAAATATACTGGAGCCCTTGAACCATATGGAATCCATTCTTATTAGAAATTGAGAGACTTTGTAATAGTCCCTAACCACCACGGCTACCTTCATAATGCCATACACACTGGTGGCGTCCATCCAATACTGATGCATCTGTATCTGTGGCTTTTTTGACATTTAAGGATAATGGGAGGAGTCCATTCCAATAACATAGGGATCTAGACCTCTTCTTATGTCCTTGACTACACAAGGCATAATTCGATGTAGATAGCCTGACTGTCAAGGCTTGATGGTCGCAAGGAACAAGAATACCTCCGTCCCGAAGCCACCAACAGCAAGAAAATAGTCACTTGCTGTTCGGGGATTAGGGCAACAGGTGGAGAAACAGGATACCCACGTGGTACAGATGACTGCTGTTAAGGAAAAGGAACAGGTAAGACCAGGAACACACAAGGCAGAACTATACACTATTACCCAAAGGAGAATGACACCTACCAAGAACCACTGGATGGAAAGCCTAAACGATGCCTGTTCCCTCAGTGGGCTGAGATCAGGGAGGCCAGAGGAGGAAAGACAGAATGCCACACTGGAAACCACCTGAGTAGGATGCTCCTGGAGGATGGAAGCTGGAGCACCAAGTTATCAACAGTGAGTCCGGGTATGACTTTGCCAAAGGAGTAGACTAAAGATGATCCAAGGGACGGTCTGTGGTCTGTAATTCCAAGAGTCCAATAGAGACCAAACAAAGTACCAAAAAAGGGAAAAGTCGAGGAATCCGTAATACGTAGTCCGTGGTCAAAAAACAGTAGCTCCAGGTAACAAGAACGAAGAGAAGGCTCCAAAACGGCGCAGACAAACAGTTGAGAAGCGTTTTGTAGCATTCTGGAGCTCCTTAGACACCCGGAGACATGTCACGTGATTACTAAGGACGCGTTACGCATCACGTGACCACTGCGTTTGTCGGTGGAGGCTTGAGCGTTGCTGGATCCAATGAAAATGCAGTGGTCCAAAGAGGCGTGACCGTTACTGTGGCCACCCGCAGTGCCGTGCCATGATAAGCTAATGGATCTGTGTGTTGTTGGGGAGTAGGAGTGGCGGAAGCCGTAACACGTGGTTCAGTGAAGGTCTGGGTATTGTGCAGGTTTGATTCCCCTAGTGGTTGTTTGCCAGAGGTGGCCCAATTGTGCATTGAGGGCAAACGCCAGGGGTGTCGCCACTTGAGATAAAGGCGATGACCCCTTACCTGACGTTTTCTCCGATGACCTCCCCAACTCCTCCCACCAGCGGAAGATCTGATCTCATGGGGGGGCATGGAGAGTGATTTAACGTGAGAGCTAGTACCGGTCTGGGACATGGTCGGGAAGGAGCACAAGGTTGGGTGAATGAACGTGGTGTAGGCATGACACTGACAGAACTAGTCCGCTTTCTATGTCCTTCTGAATGAGTCTAAGAATTTTATTAAATTAGTCTTCTTTCCATGTTTTTCGAAATATGGTAAAGCAATTTGTTTACGTTTCTAGTCCGCTCTCTATGCCCTTTTGAATAAGGCTTGGTATTTCATTAGATCCGTCCGCTTTCTATGCCTTTCTAAACATGGCAAAGTATTTTGTCTATGTTTAAAGTCCAATTTAGAATGGCGTATATATACGTGACCGCATTAGATACAGCCGCCTTTTATTGCAGAGTTAGGAACACTCCGCCTTTTGGTCACGTGAGGAGCAACGCCTGCGTATTACGGCAACGCCGGGGACATGAGAGAAAATTGAAACAGTAAGGCTCTATTATAGATCTAGTTTTGAATTTAGAGGTGGTTACTATCAGATGTAACACAACCTCTACAGTCTAAATTGAACGTGTTCCATATATTTCGGTTTTCCTATGTATAGACCAAGAAACTGTTCTGACAACCAGAGACGGATGCTTTGCAGTATATTTGAAGTCTGATAGCGGCTAATTACAAAAAAGCTTATGAGACTCATGAAAAGAAGATTGACTAATTTAGAGGTAAAGGGGTTTCTTTCCTATTATATGCTATTGGCAACACAGAATAGCGCAACACGTGACAGAGATGAGAGCAATTAACACATTTACTTTCACTCTCATGTTTGATAAATTAGATTCATAGAAGGCCAGTGAAAGCCCACGAATTTTGAAACGGAGAGGTACTCCTAGAATGATGCGCAGATGCGCAAAAGAAGCGTTGAGAAATAATGAAGCATTCCAGCTTAAATTGGGAGGACATTATTGACAAACAATAAGGTAATTTATGTACTCTAGATATTAAAAACGTAAGGTCACACTGGTTGTGCTTAACATGTGACGGGTATGACTACCTGTTAACTGGCTGGAACTAATTAGAATTCATCGAGTTCTTTTTTCTTTCTTTTTATTTGAACACGTGATATTTTCCACATGCTGATGCGTTGAAGGAACTTGGTTGATTAATGTTTTTCTAAGCACCCCCATATATACAAATTTGAAAGTATATTAAAAGAGACCGTCATTCTTAGAGTTTGTACCCATAAGAATTTTGGGAGGCACAGCAAATTTAGATACTGTTGCCGTGTTAAAATACGAAAAGGGAAGAGGGTTATTGGAGAAGAGATATGCAACTGTATTGTTTTAACAATGTCTTTTAACTTTTAATCGTACCAGTTTGTTTTTTATTTTTGTTTTTGTTTTAGTATGAAATGTTAATTGGCTTAAAGTTCACCTATCCTGAAGAAGACGCAGAACAACACCTGGAAAGAAATAGCTAGTTGTTGTTAAGGTCAAAACTATTTATTAAGAGAAGCCCTATGAGAAAGTATTTAACATTTAGAGCACCTATAGTTGATTGTTATATGTGAACCAAGAGCAATAATATTAAGGAAATTGTAAATAAGGAAGTTGGAAATAATTTCTGCGAATTGGTCTATACAGACCTTCATTTGTAGAAACATGGTTCCTATTGATGAAACTGATGATTCATGGTTTGATATGTATTATGATGAATGATATTAGAATGTTTTGTATTTTATGGAATATTTTTCTTAAAACTTTTTATGCATTTAAAAAGTAAAATTAAATAATGACTAATTCAAGTATACAGTTGTAGTCTCTCTCCTCCATACCCAACCTTTCTCTAAGGAACACTAGATTAAGGTTGTTCCTTTTTCTCAGGACATCATACCTGTCTAATATACTAGGATGTTTCTGAGACATGCTATCAGCAAAATTAGCCTCCAACGGAGGGATCTCGGCCACGCCGGCAACATAGGAATTACGGCCAGAGACCTCACTATGTGCCCCCTCGACAGAACCGGTGTCACCGCCCAAGCGGGAACGATGAGGAGTACACCTCACCGACAAGACCTTAACAGGCCTCTCAGAACTGTCGGTCACCTTAACCTCAAACAGAGGAACCTCAGACCCGATTCCGGTAACACCCACCTCACGAGGGGCCTCAAACCTTAGTTCGGTACAGAAAGCCTCAACGGAGGCCTCAGGGCATACCCCAGTGTCTGTATGGGAAGCTCCAGACAAGGGGACCTCGAAGCAAGCTCCGGTACCCACCGCCTCAGTAGAACTGGGCCCACTAATAGCCCCCACAGGAGGGGCCTCAGATTGTAATCCGGCGTCGATATGCCCCTTAGAGAGTCCCTTGGAGAAAACTCTGGTACACTTTTTAGGCCTAGAAGGCACCTCAGGGGAAAACCCGGTAACAGAGCTTTTAATGCTCCTCCCGGACCGGGAAGACCCCCCGAAAGGAGTGCCCCAGCCGGGGTTCTCTAAAAACGAAGGAACTTACCAGAAGTCTCTTCTTCTCGTCGATGAAGCTCTGAAAATGCGGAGGAGGAGTGCGCTGAAACATCTCCTCTCACCACTCCAGACGACGTTGAAGCAATCGGACCGAAAGGGAATCACAGTAGAAGCACGAGTCCCAATGGTGGTCCGGACCCAAACACTTTAAACTAAGAGGATGGGGATCCCCCCTAGCGAAGCGTCATTTGCAGGAAGAACAATTGGGAAAAATGTTAACCGGAATGGCATAGACGGACTACTACGTGACCGCTAAGCCGGAGCAGGAGAGAAGGACACTGGAAGGAAAAACCTCCCAAAGATGCAAGTGCGTCCAGTCCCGATCGTGCGGAGATAAGGACTGATGTGCGATGCGCTGGGTGTAGCTAAGGAGGGCGGGGTTACGGCCGCATGCGGTACCCCGTGTAAAAAGAGAGGAAGGACACATTTTTGAAAAATTTGATGATTTTTACAAAGTGCTCTGGTCCCGTTCCATAAGTATGGAGGAAAGGGGATGGGACGTAGGAGTAAAACCTTTACAAAACTAAACTTCAAAATTTCATAACAATTAAGTTTTAAAACACAATTAGTTATAATTTGCTAAAACAACTTCGTAACTACTTAAATTCGTCAATTTATCATAAGAACATAAAATTTAATAATTCTTCATTGTAATACATAATTAATATAAATCATTCAACAAGTCCATTATTTCTTTTCTTTTCCAAAACACATCATTCACTTGTAACCCACCGAACTTTTAGCACAATACTACTCTTTGTACTCGGACCAGTATTGCTGTATTCTAGACATTACTTTTACTTGCACAAATTTGATCATACTACCAAACAGATATTTTGTAAAAATGCATAGACACTTAATTTTAGGGCTACAGAAGATCCGTGCAACATTTCACACCATAACTTCTCTCCATCAACATTTGAGGTATCACTTACACATTTTGAAAAATATTCTATTCTGTGTTGCAATAGATTCAGACAAACCAGAAGCAAGTGCATCAGGGATTCTGTCGTACCAATTTGCTTACAGAATCTACAGTATTTATGCCCCACATCAATCGTGCCCTGAATGGAATGAATCTAATTTGTGCTTAGTACATTAAATCTGAAACGCATGGTCATGTTCATGAAGGACTGCAAGGGATATTTCACTAAATACTCCTCTGGCCTTCGGGCCCATTTCCAAAACAAATTGCTTGACGATAAAGCTTTGAATTCAACACAATAGCATTATTTTCAAGCCAGTCAAAAGCTTTTAAGATGTCCTTAACATTCCCTGGATTTCTTATCAAAGTCGTTAGAGAGAACCAAGTTCGACAATATTTTCTCACTAGTCGTTTTCAAAGAATGCATGAAATCTCCCTTCGGCTCTTTTATAAAATAATACAAGGAGCCCTTCTCTGCAACCATGCATTTTCTTAACAGGGCAAGTTTTTTAGCATGCATGATACTCGTGATTTATTTGGAGGCCTAATTCATACCGAATCAGTTCTAATGGAATACATTTTGGAATGAAGAATAGATATTTGCGCCATATCAATGCTTCCAATTTCCACAGAAAAGGGGATAGCGCTTCTGGAAAGAACTCCAGACCATATGTTATTCTTGGGATTACTTTTAACCTGTAAAATTGAATACATGGGGCCAGTGTAAACTTCCCATATTTTCTTTCTATGGCCTTAATTTGGTTCACAGACTCTTTGGCTTTCATTGGGAGATTATTTTTCAACACCACATGGGAGCGTGTACTACTAAATACATAGCTAAAGAACTAAACTAAACAGTTGAGCCAAAGTTCTTGGCCCAAGAGAATTACTCTAGGTGGACTGGGTGGCACAGTTCTGGTTGCAAGTTCCTTACATGGGGGGATGACTCCCTTCCCCTGGTTTT
Organism: Ambystoma mexicanum; assembly: GCF_040938575.1. Lineage (NCBI taxonomy): Eukaryota > Metazoa > Chordata > Amphibia > Caudata > Ambystomatidae > Ambystoma > Ambystoma mexicanum. The sequence goes on from NC_090930.1 coordinate 135,824,280, forward strand.
AGCACTTCACAAACAAACAAAAGGGTAGCAGATCCTCAAACACTCTGCGTCAGAAAGCTCAATACTTTATATCCCATGGGGAATTACTTCCTTTGCCCAGATCACCGATCTGATCCTTCTTGTGGGTTGAATTACCAGGAGAATGACTTCCTTCTCCTGGTCTTCTCAGACTTTGCTCTCACAGTTCACAATGCCAGGGAGAATGTCTCCCTTCCTCTGGCCTTTCTAAGATTTAGTTTCATTCGGACCATTCTCGTGATACTTGGTTTACTCACCTGCCATGTATACCCTTTAGGTAGCTGACTCCCAATGTCCTTTTCGTATGGATTAAATCCTTGAGCAGCCTTCGTACCACTACTGGTTCCCACTGTACACCCATTACATTGAGGTGTGATGGGATGCTCCCTTCCTGGGGAGGGATCGGCTTCTCCATCTGTTTCACAAGTTTCTCTTTCATTCCTTGGCCCGGTGGTCATACCACAGTGTCCCCCTCCCGGAGGTCTGTTCCACGTCTCCTAGTCTCCAGGGTCTCCTCCATTCGGATCAAAGGGCAGCGCTTCTCTTGGGCTTTCAAATTCCTGGGCTGGATGGAGTACCGTGATGGGCTTCATTGCTGCCACTGCTTTACCCAGCAAACAGAGCCGGTCACCAGCTTCCAAGAGCTTTGCCTCCTCGGTACTTCAGTGCAGGTTTGAATCTACCTCGACAGGGAAGCCGGACAGCTGCCTGTGACTCACTCTCATTCAGTCGTTCGTCGATTTTTATTATGACTGAACATGGACGGCTAGAATGCTCATTCTGATTCTTGTTGGGGCTCTTCACTACTCATGAGGGCTTCCTCGTCTCAGTATTTCTCTGGTCGGTCATTTTATGGATCTGTGCCTCTTCTTCGCGTCAGTACTTCTATCACCAACCTTTCTTGGATAGTCCAAGCTCTCCCTTGTCTCAGTAGAAGGCAAGTCTATGGCCCTACATAGGAACATGGGTAGGTGGGATATGTGACTGAGGTTTACAGAGGGGGGTTTAGGGTATTTGGTACTATTCTGTGTTTCCCTTAGATGATGGTCCTTGTCCCTAGAAGTGGAGTAGGGGGAGTCTCTCCCCATGCGATCCTCCCGCTGAGTGGCACCTTCAGGGGGACTATCGGGCAGCGGCTTTACCTCCCTGGCCTCATGGGAAGGGGCTCTCCCTCGTGAGAAGTGACAACATCTAAGGATTTGTCACAGTACCTATTACTTTGTGCTGGCGAGTATCTATCAGCCATTAACCATGTTAATTGGATAAAATAAATAAGTGAATATTTATATGGATTTGCAAAACCAAGTCCCTGCCATGATTCTGCTTCTGGGAACAAGCAGCTGGCTACTAATTTTGAGCTTCTTTTTATTATTAGGCCAAGGCTGGCTTTACACTCAGTGTCTTTCATGCAAGTTGGTCATGGCATCTCTTGGCTGAAGATCCTATTTTTAGAGGATGGCTAAATTGTGCCAAAACCCATTCAACTAGTTTGTGGATTATAGCCCCTGTTTTGGCATGGGCAAGCGAGTGCGCCTACTCTATTCTTGCCAGGGACGGATTCCATGGCACCAGCCATCCGCACCCCCAGACCAGCCAGACAGTAAGGGGCACTATTTAATCTGCAAATAAAATTGATGTTAAAACAGGAGATGTGCTACGCCCAGAGTTCTTAGCTGGTCCCTTCAACTGGGACACACACACCATGGTGGAATTTTTAGTGATCCCAACTGGGACCCCTTTTTAATTTATAAAAGCACAACCCGGCGTGATTTCTCCATAATGGATCTAGACTCTTAGGGTGGGACTGATGGAACAGACCCCCATTTACAACCTACCACCATACACTGTATGGGAAGGCCAGCAGATGGCTCCAGTGAGTGGCACCACCCCCTTGGTGGCATTTGGCAGGCAGGCACTTCACCCTTTCATGTATTACACCCAGGGTACTCCCTAATACTTCTTTATTTAACACCCTCCTTATCTAGTCTTTATATCATTTCTATTATAAAATCATATGCCTACCCTAAACCTATCCCCCTCAATAACACATATTAAAATATATTATAAAAGGAAATAATCCAAAAAGGATTTTAGATGGTGATGGCTTCTGCAGTCAGCCACCCTTTTGCTGTATCAGTAGTTCTGTCCTGGTTATGGTGGGAGGAATCTGGGTGGAGTCTGACCCAGGCACTGTCCTTATTCTTGTGGTGCCTTTTCCACCACATGAGGCACCACCTCACTGCGTGGCCCGCGCCTAACAAAAGTCTCTTGAAGGCAGCCCGTCTGCCACATGGGGCTGCCTATTCACTCTGTGCCCCGCCAAAAACACTGATCTTCTTTGGAGGCCCTGTGCCCTGGCGAGCCACCACTGACACTGCTGCACCGCACTGGCTGTGATGGTCTTTCCGGCAATCATGCACCCAAGTGGGCTGCCACATTAACTGACGCAGTCCTGGGGCACTGACAGCTTTTCCACAGTGGCCCTATGCCCTGGGGGGGCTATCAGCATCACCACGGCACTTGCGTGCATTGCGTTGTTCTTGTGGCATTCCCATTGCAAAGAGGACACCACTGCCACTCACCGCCAGGAGCATAATCTTCGCGGCCCACCCCCTCTGTTCTCTGGGCCTGTGTGGTTTAAGGCGGCGTGCATGCTGATCCTCCTAGAGCTCCAGCGACGCGACATTGTGGGGTGGACATCAGCTGCCACCTCACTTGAGTCACTTCCCCGGCAGCTCTAGCAGACACAGCCTGGGAGGACTTTTCTTCTGGGCCCATCCCGCCTGAACTGGGGCGTCATGGTTGTACAACCGCACTGCATGGTTTGAGCCACACAGCAAACACGGCATGGGCTGGGTGGTGCCGCCTTCCGCTCGATCCCTTCACACACACGTCTGGGATTTTATAGGGTGGACCCGTATGCAGGCCAACACTGAACACTGCCCTGTGGGTGCCCAGGCATGGGTGTAGGACAAGGGGGGGAGTGGAGGGATATAATAGCTTTTAACCCCCCCCCCCAGAATTTGTACCTTAAAATACACACATTCTAGTGTGTTTTGTGACTAGTTTCCACTTTCAGGATCGAACCCTGGTTGTCCCAACTGTGGGCGGGAAGCTTGGCTGCAGTGCCATGTGGAGCTGTTTGTAAGTATGCCGACAGATGTCAGTATCAGTTCTGCTTCTGCAGGCCGCCTGTAGTACCACAGTTGGCCTTGTGCGACCCCACGACACTGTCTTGCTTAAGCAAGCTGCTCTTGTTTGCCAGAGATGTCGGAAGGGCTGGGGCTGGGGCAGGATCACGATAATTGTGGCCACGCAATGAAAATATCACAGTAGCACTGCCGCTCGCCTGGAAATGTTCAAAATAATATTTACAAAATGGTGCAATTTATTTCATGTGGCTTCGTTCCAAACTCCACACTGTACATTTCCACTTTAAATCACTTCCATGACTAGGTAAACCCACTTTTAGTACATTAAGCGATCCACAGACACGCTATACAGCAAAAGCCTGCCAGGGTAGCTCAGCAGGTTGACAGACCGATGCTGAGATGTTACATATTTAAACCTACAGGTTGTTAATCCTATGACTTTTTGCAATGCCTCATAAAACAAGTGTTAATGTGTTTGGCCAGGGTATGGGTTGGGCTGGTTGCTTGCTTATATTCAGGGCAAACGTGGGGATATTTCTGCCCCTGTAGTGAAAATTAAAGGTTGTCCCCCATGAACCCCCTGTTTAATTTCCTAAAAACTGCTGTCAGCACAACAGAAGCATTTATTTGTGATTAAACAGTTTGACAAGCATATACCATCTTTATAAATATAACCGGTGCTAAAACACAGAAGGGCACACAAAATAACAGTATATGTGTTGTGTCTGACAAAAAAAACATTTCAAAGAAAACTAGTGAACACAAGCAGCATTTTTCAATTTGGAAATTACTTTTGTTTTTTTTAATGGAAGTGTGAAACGCACATTAGGAAAACAATAGTGTGCCTAGCATGTAGAAAGCCTGCATAAAACGCAAAGGAAGGAGCACACAAATTACAGGATATTTGTGTGGTAGTCCAACAAATATCTGTCTTTTTGAGACAGCTACTAATAAATAATAATGCAACAAAGAAGTTTTTGAAGTTTTTAATGTGATCGTGAAGGCATATGTTATTCCATCTTTTTGTAGAGGGGAAATAACCGGGCCAAAAAAATATGGGTAAAAATTCGGAGGTTTATAAATATCTTCACCCTGATATCACCCATTAGTAGCTCTCCACTGTTGGCCTCCACTACAAGTAGCTCTAGCTAACGTAAAGGTTGAAGACGCGTGCTCTAGCGCCTTCACCTCAATGTCACGTTTGTGTGTCTCATTCCTGTGGTGCCATAAAACACCTCACTGGGTCCAGGACCAGAACGCCCCCGCCCTTTGCCCGCAGTAACAGAGCACGCCGGGTGTTCTCCCTTCTGCCCAGTACACACAGTGCCAGAACACACACACCTTTTCATCCGGTGTCTTTGTCGCTGTAGTCCTGGGTCAAGGGCTGTGGCGAGGAAGGGGGCGCATTGCTGACTGCCCCCATTCACATTCGCTCTATCTTCCTTGCTCGCATGCAGTGGCAGACAACACCATATTTTTACCACCGCATTCAGTGCCCCAGCAAAACCCATCTTTCTTTCCACAATGCATACAGTGCCAGCACACACACCATATAACGTTCTTCCCCCAACGCATGCAGTGTTAGATCACCCACACTCCCCAACATAATGCATGCAACGCCTAAAGAAAGCACCCCCAGAACCCACGCACCCTAGCTCACTTTAACACTTGCATGCAGTGATGAAACACAGCCCATATATTTCACTGCAGCCCACTACACACACTGTATGAAGACACACCCTTTCTCCCCCCCCCATCAAGTGCAGGTAATGCCAGAACACACACCCCTCTGACTCCTTTCACCCTAATGCCCCATTTTGGGCCCTGCCTCCTCCCTTCACCCCTTGGCCCCAATGTATGCACTGCCACACAAGGTGACTCGCCCACCGCTCCCGCTGCATGCAGTGCCACAGGGGCACTCCTGGGCCCTCCACCCCCCTTCCACTGCAGTGGTGCCAGCCTTGCCCCTCCCCGGCACTCCATCGCCTCTGCATGGAGAGCTGCATGTGACATTGCCACAGATGCCCCCCCTCCCTCAGCCAGTCAATGCCAGGGTATGCTCTTTGTTGCCAGTCCGCTGTGTTAGTGTTGCTGTCCCTTCTTGGCCACATCAGTCGCCATGCCGACACTCTGTGTCGCCTCCTGTGAGATATTTTTGGAAGCTTTTTGATAACAAATTATTCACCTTGAAAGATGAGCCTAGTCCCAAAAGAAAAAATCTTCCCCCCGTGGAGATATTTTAGCGCTTTTGTATATTCCTGGCACTATACGATAATCAGTCCAATATTTGGAGAACCAGCATACGCTGCCTCGTACAAACTGGGGGCCGGGAGAGAGAAGGGGGAGGGGATAATGGAACTACAGCACAGCGCTGGTAGGTGGAGGGGGTGTCGCATAAAATTGAAATGCGTGCATTTCTTATGCTGTCGTTGAAAGGCGCAGCTGTGGGAGTAGAGGCAGTCACGTGTCAGGTGGATCGGTTGCGTCCATGTATCTTTCTGCGGGCAGTAAAAGAAAAACTTATTTATAATATTCCAGAAGTATTATAGATGCTGGTACTTGAGAGACTGTGCTAGGGCTGGGACAGTTACATGTTGGGTGTGCCTACATAACCTTCTGTTCCTCTGACGGCGTTCAAATGTCTGCCACAGAATTGTGTAATGCATGAATGGGTTTATAGTCATAATGTCGAAAAAAAAATGTCGACAAACAAAAATTTCGAAAAAAAATGTCGAAAACAATAATGTCAACATCCTATACATATAATGTAAAGTCATTTTTTAGACAAAAAAAGTCGACAAAAAAATGTCAATTAGAACTATCAACACCTCACCCAACACCCCCCTGCCACCCCCCCATACCCCCCACCACCCTCTCACTCCTCATACTCAACACATTCTAATTATATATTTATTTATTTTTTCAATAAATAATTAAACAAAAAGAGTATCATTTACTATGGGGGGGTCCCCCCCAACCCCCACTCACCCAACACCCCCCTGCCACCCCCCCACACCCCCCACCACCCTCTCACCCCTCATACTCAACACATTCTAATTATATATTTATTTATTTATATATATATTCAATAAATAAATAAACAAAAAGAGTATCATTTACTATGGGGGGTCCCCCCAACCCAACACCCCCCTGCCACCCCCCCACACCCCCCACCACCCTCTCACCCCTCATTCTCAACACATAGTAATTATATATTTATTTATTTAATAATTAAATAAATAAAAAGAGTATCATTTACTATGGGGGTGTCCCCCCCAACCCCCCTCACCCAACACCCCCTGCCACCCCCCAAACCCCCCACCACCCTCTCACCCCTCATACTCAACACATTTTAGTTATATATTTATTTATTTATACAATAAATAGAAAATTTCGAAAAAATATCGAAAAAAATGTCGACATTATTGTTTGTCAACATTATTTTTTTCGACATTTATTTTTCGAAATTTTGACTGTCGACATTTTTACTGTCGAAATTATGACTGCCCACCGTATGAATGCGTGGGTTTTATAAAGCGTAAACCTATGTGGAAAGAAGCCCCTGTACATAGGCGATGTACCCAGGTGGCCATTATTAAACACTGGTCCCTTTTAAAGACCAGTAGAGAAGAGTAGTCAATCACATGTCACATGTGCCCAACAGAGCCCTTTATCTTGCTTAGAACAGTAAAATGAGAGACATTGAAATGGGGAAGATTAACATCTGCAGGCTTCCTACATGGTAGTACTTAAGGCCATTCTCAAATGGTGCCGACTAGAATGGCTTCATTGAGCCCCTGACAAACTGGTCAAAATATAATAAAGATTTCTCCAAAATGTGTTTACGCAAAGTGCCAAAAGTAAGCCCCACACCTCTCACATCACCCTCCTTGGGATCAGCTTCACCCTCACGAAAAACCAAAGGTTTTTCATAATCTAGAATAGGGTGGGCGGACTAGTAATCCCTCATTACCGCTAGAATATATGTGATCTAATTTGCTTTTAATGGGATCACCACTACCAACATCTGAATTCGCCCATCTTGAATGGTCAGGTGGTTTAGCTGTCCCTGGAACACCAGGCAAGTATCTGCAGCATGTAAAATACGATGTCAGCTTGCAAAAGTTAAAGTAGACTGTCTGCACACTTCTGCTGCGGTGCCCCGTGCCTGCGCATAATGAACGTGCCCAGGCCGGGGGAGAAACTGCACTTGCCCTGCCTGCGCAGTGCACTGCTGCGCAGCCTCAGCCTTTGTTTTTCCTGAATGAAGGAGAAGCCAGGCAGAGACACGTGCTCCAGTGACTCGACTCTGTGAGAGCGTGTGTTATTGAAGGAGACAGAGTGAGACAGACTCCTAGTCCGACTGCGACTCGACCTCCACCTGAGTCCTCAGCTACCATAAGGTAAGTCAAGTGGCGTGGCCCCCTCTCCCAGGTGCAGGGTGGCATGGGGAGGATTTATTAGAGGGAATGTGCCATTGCCAACGTCAGGTATACAGTTTCCAACCACGCGTGGTGCATTGCAAAACTGATCAGGAATCCTGGCCTCTTAATGTTTCATTATGAAACATTAAGAGGCCAGGATGCCCTGATCAGTTTGCAACACGCCACGCTTGTTTAGAAACTGTACATCTGTGTTATTATATTCCATAATACAAACTATTACCAGCACAGACCTGAACGCTGTCCCTGCCCAAAATAAACCATTTGTTGGTGCCCATCCTCCTCATTCCCAAAATGAGACCCGGTCCCCCAGCTGGAGGTGACATCTATTGCTGTGACACTTTGTCCCTCTTCGCACTCACTCAACATGCTTAGCATACATGGAGCAACAAGAAACTCTGTTAGAACATTTATGATTGAGGCATTCCGTTCTAGTGTACACTGCCAACTCAGTCACTTCTAGGTGATCCCAACTAAACATATAGAGAAACTAAATTCACAGTGGGAAGGTCACAAAATTAGCCCAGGATCACACAATCTGGGAAAGACTGGATTTTCTCCAAGTTGTCCCTGTACCCCAGGCCTGGCTTGCAAAGTGCAGACACTGCATGAGCCTGACATAGCATACGAAATCCTCATGAAACCATATAAAGTAAAATGAGCATGAGCCAATCTCAAGAAGGGCCACTACATGGGATGTGTCCTCTTTTCCATAGTAATGTCTAAGGTAGGCAAGGGAAAACACTTGATATATGCTCTAATATCAGTAGGCCTCACTTAAGGCACACCCCTCCACCTCTTTCCACCAACTCACATCTGCTTGAAGTTTGTATGGTACCACACCTAAAGCTTGGTCTCTGACCTGCATTTCTCTAGTTCAAACCCAGCAGTAGCTGGGTCCACTTAACCTTTCATAAATTCAGTACCGTTCAAATTAGGGTAATAATACCTGCTATTGCATTGCCTAGAAGCTGAAAGCATCTGCATGAAGCACTATGACCAAAGTGTTATTATATTCCATAATACAAACTATTACCAGCACAGACCCGAACGCTGTCCCTGCCCAAAATAAACCATTTGTTGGTGCCCATCCTGCGCATCTCTCAAAAGAAATCAAGCGCAAATCTTCTGTAGGTCTTCGCTAAGCTTCACTGTTTTATTCAGCCTGGCTGTTTCCGTCAGCGTACTTGAGTGGTCGCAGTGCAATCAGATTTTGGGGGTTGAGCCTCGGCAGTACGGGGATTTAGTGACTTCTCTGTCTGTGCGCCCCTCCAAATATGCATTCTCCTGACTATTTCTTAAGAGTTAATGCTTGCAGGTATCAATGGGCCCTTTAAAGGTCATGGATCTGGCATGCCTGTTCCAGCTTATTCTGAGAATCTATATGGAGTGGTTGGTCATGCAAGGCAGGCAAGAGAAAACCTGTGAAATGTAAGCCAGGATAGTGAGGGTGCTCTGAAGACTGAGGAGAAAGTGCTGAGTAAGTGTACAGATGAGAGTTGTGGGGTGCTGGCCATGGGGGAATGGGAAGGGAGGGACTGGGTTGCAGTAGAGCGTGGGACTGCAAAGTGAAAAAGGGTAGAAAGGGTGCAGAGGACAGAAAAAGAGAGGAGCAAGGGAGGGGAGAGATGGGAACAAGAACGGAGTGCAGATGAAAGATAGGGATGTAGTACAAGAAGGGAAAACTCCAGGACTCAGCGCCATGAAGTATATGTAGGCTTGATTTTAATGGTCAATCAAACAAAAAAGTTTATTAGCCCTCTTTAGGTTGATTACACGTGTTTTCGGCTCGCCTGAGCCTTTTTCAAATCCGGGCCATGGATAACGTGAAAGATCCATACGACTGTTGTCAGGTAAGTAATAGCGGGGTCAAATCCCCAAGTCCAAAAATCCTTTTGTTCTAAAATTGCACGTGTCGGCTGGTGTCCATGCTCACGAGGCCGGCACGAGGACGATTAGAAGTCGTTTGTTGAAATAATTGGAGATATATACGGGTTGGGGAATACACTGTTAATTATAAACAGTTTTAAGGTCAACTAGCTTGAGTCAGTACAATGTGTATTAGAAAAGATTGACTCAGCAGTGACAATATAGAGTCCATATTTACAATGGACAAAATTTGTAATGTTGTATTTTAGCATGATAGGTTTGATGACTATGAAATATTTGTTATAGTTTTATGTTTTGATGAATGGTTTGAGTGTGAGTGAGGTATGGTTGTAGTGGGGTCGGTTGTGGTTTTAGATGGAAATGTTATATTGTACCAGCCCATAGATGAATCGAGTGGACTGGTGCATAAATTGATTGATATTAACATTCATGATATTGTGTATTTTTTACAAATTCTAAATATATTAATAAATAATATTGAATTGAGATTTTGTGTCGATGGATTGAATTAAATTATTTCAACCCAGTGAATGTTTCATGATTAGACACGTTTATATCATTGTTGTGTTACTGAGCTATTTGTTTCACTCTATGGAGTAGACTACTTTGGTACTCACCACATAAACACAACTTTACTCTGACCTTCTATGTTGAGCTTTTTCTGTGTTCTATCCAGGCCAGGTCATAGTAATCAGATTCCCCTGGTTTCCCCTGTTACTTCTGTATAGTGATATATACACTACACCATACCTGTCTGTGCATTGATTGGGCCTGATAATACACACAGTGACCCTCCTCTCTCCCAGGTGCAGGCCGGCATGGGGAGGATTTATTAGAAGAAACGTGGGAGCACGGGTTCAACGCTCTCCCACTGCCCCAGTGTCATCTGCGCTCCTGTCTTGTTCCTCTCCAGGAAGAGAGAGTCACAGCAGGCTGTTCCTGCATCAACTCCCTTTTCACTCAATCTTACCTGCAACCTAGGTCTGAAGTCAGGACTAACCTTAAATGAGGTATATATTCACCTCTGACCTGTCCTGTAGTGGGAGCTGGTGCCAGGGTGCGTGGCATCTTGCCTTGCGAAACAGCATCATGTTATTTTGGCTATCTTAGCAACGCCAGTTCTGGTTTAGATAAAGCCACTGACTTAGGGATGTTTACTACAAAGCCCTGTGTAGTTAATAACTTAATTGGAGCTGGGAACATACTACTAGTGTAATACAAATGTCTTAGCCAGGGATGCCTTCATCCACTCTATTAGCACTATGCTTGTCCGTCACTGAAGTCCTGCTAAAAACCAGCAATGGCAAGTGTTGGCTTGTCTATACGTATTGGGCATTTGCCAGGCACTGCTATTAAATGTCCAGGTACTTGCACCATTTTGCAGCTGCTACCATCAGTGGGTACCTAATACCACTATGGCAGTGCTTGGCAAGTGCCTTTTCCATGCCTACATTAAAGCCCAAATGGTTGGCGTTGCCAATGCTTGTTTTAAAACTGCATGTTTGTTACCCACCACCAGCTGACTAATGCATTGTAGACAAGTTTTAATAGCGGCAACCATAAGCCATCTTGGTGACCCAGAAAAAAATAAAGCAGAGCCTCGAGATTCAAACAGCACTTGTTCCGCTATCCATGTAAATCCAGTAAATACCCTGGTGCCGAGGTATGATTGCAGCCCATACACTGCTGCAAAGGGGCTCAAGTGGAATAGGATAGGATGGGTTGGTGAAACTCCATCAAGCATCTGCATTTAAAGCGCAGGTGAGAGTATTATAAACGATCTCTCTAAATGTCCATTGCTGAGAGGATTTTATACTCTGAACTGCTTTTCTTTTTCTTAATTTTCTTCGGTGTTGTTTTCTTCTTTTCTCTTGTTTTATACAGTGATGATATATGTAATTTAATACGTACTGCTATTTTAATTTTGTGAAAAGTCGAGTTCTTTAAAAAAGCAAAGTCCCCAAGGTGTCCCCTGTCCCCCCCCCAGATTTTATGGGTCTCCTACGCCCCTGTGCCCAGGCCTGCAGTAGATGCCAGGCTGCCCACACATGCGGCCTGGTTAGCAAAGGATCTTCAATGCAGGGGTGTTGCTCGAGGCCGTGGCCCTTCAGGGAGCCACCATCTGCCGTCTCTTACTCTTCCCTCCTCTCTCAACGGTCCCTCTCGCTCTTCTTTTGAACATTCTCTCCTCTGCCAACCCCGCTCCTGGGCAGGGAAGGTTTTGTCCATTGTTTCTTCCTTCCATTTATTCTACATTCCACCCAGCCACATTCTGGACTGGTTGGTAAAGTCCAGGCAAGTGAAAGCAAATAAAACATACATATACACTATATTACATAAAATATTTATATCTACACCCTGGTATTTCTTTCTTTATTTCACTTATGGGACAAGCATGTAGCCCACCCTAACCGGACTCCCCTTTGTGGTATCCTAACATGGCAGTGTATGCTCCAGCTCTATGTATTTAAAATCAAATCAAGTTCAAGGTGTAGGAGTCAGGCAAAATGGGTACGATCCAATGTGTGCTTCTGAAGTTTCTTTTATAGTGGTCTGACGCTATGAAACAAATATTTAAGGAAGAAAGGCAGCATTCATTGATACTTATCAAACTCTTGCATAGACACCAATCTACAATGCAAACATATCCAAGAATGACACTCGCTCTCATGAGACCTTGAGGAATATGTAATTATTTACTGTATTAATCAATTTAATTTCTTTCTGGGACAGCCCATAAAACATAATTTTTTGAGTAAAGGTTGGTGGTAATTCTGCTCACTCTGCGCGGACTGTGTACATTCTGAAAGGTATGGGTTTGCGCTGCCCCAAGTACTGTAAGGAATACCCAAACCTTAGTCTCAATTGCATGAATAGGGTTGAGTACATGAGTATGGCGCTGATCCCTCCAAGTCAAAGTATAACTGATTATCAAGTATTGTACAATGAGACATTAGAAATTAACCAGGTTACTCGCGCCGCTCGCAGGAACCCGCTGCCAATATGACCACGCATATATCCACTGAGACTTATGCAACCTGACCACACGAACTGTGAGTAATACGGAAAACCGCTTCATTCGAAAGATCTGCGACTCCACGCCATGCATGCCTTATGGAACTTTACACTATACACCTTTGTTACCTTAACCTAGATGGGGTCCCAGGCACTCTAGCTCAACTGTGACGCCCTGTACTAATCCTAATTTAGGTGCTGCCTTGTGTATTGTAGCCTGCCTTGATGCCCAAACCTAGATACTGCCCTGTGCATATTAGCTTAATTGTGCTACCTTGTGACGCCCTGTGGTGAGTCTAATTTAGGTGCTGCCATGTGTATTGTTGCCTGCCTTGATGCCCAAATCTAGATGTTGCCCTCTGCCAGGGCTTTAAGTGGGGTAAGAAATCGAGGGGGGGCCCTCATTTGGGGGCGTGGATTGTGGGAGGGGCGTGGCCTAAAAAGTACGCAAATCGTAGGGTATACACACAAATATATATAATTGTTATATATTTGTGTGCATACCTTACTATGGCTTGTGTACTATGCAAGTCATCTTTTCTAAACATAGAAATATTAAACATATTTCTACGTTTAGAAAAGATGGCTTGCAAAGTACACAAACCATAGTAAGGTACGCACACAAATATATAACATTTATATATATTAGTGTGCATACACTACGGTTTGCCTAGTTTTCAGGCCATCTTTTTTAAACATTTCAGGTTTATGAAAGATGGCGTTGAAAGTACACAATTCAAGCCATCTTTTATAAAGCTTTGACTACGGACAAAATTGTCCGTCGGCAAAGCTTTACAAAAGATGGCTTGAAATGTGTACTTTCAAAGCCATCTTTTATAAACCTCGAAATATGTGGAGGAATCCCCAGGTTCGCCGAGGGTTAAAGACGCCTCGGCGACCTGGGGAAACAAAGGGACAGTAACTGCCTCTGGTGACCTCTCGTGCGAGGTTACTATGCAGTTACTATGACTGACGGAAGTGGCAGCCGGTCACAGCGTCAGCTTGCCTGACTTCATTGCAGGCACATCTCCCGTCGCGGCTGCAGCCGCGACAGGATAATGCATTACGCCAATGTTGCGGTAGGACGGGGGCCCCAGCAGGGCCCCGGCCCACATTAAGCACTGCCCTCTGCATTCTAACTTAATTTTGCCTTGTGAAGCCCCACTCAAGTATATAGACATACTAGCCCTGACTAAAACTGTCAAACCTTGGTGCTAAAGCAGCAGCATAATTGTATCTCAGTCCCTACTCGGTCAGCCCAATTTACTTGTCACTGTGTCCTCTTCACCCAACATGCGCACCTCCAGACCTGCCTTTGATATACATCCTGGTCCTTAGCCTGGACTACTCTAACCATCACCACAATAATGGCGCTCACCAACCTCACCCTTTGCAATCTACAAGAAAGAAACTTGCGACCGAGAGCTAGGCTGCCACGACCCTACGACATTAAAAACAAAAGAACTAGCCCACCAGTACCTACACGTACCTCTACCGCCATCAAGCCTAACTTCCTAGCCTCCGCAACGATAAATCGTCCCGAACCACAAGGTGACCTATACTACAAACAGTGGAGACCCAACCACCCCAATCCCGGATCTGCCAAAGATACCATTACTACTCCTACATTATCAGGAGCCCTTATTAATGCTAGGTCCCTTATAGCACACAATACTGAAATAGCAGATATACTGGCTATGGATAACTTCGATATCCTGGCCGTTTCTGAAACCTGGCTCCATGATGCAGCCGGCCCTGCCCTCATGACTGCCATACCGGACAATTACAACATCCTAAGAGTCGACCGGCCTAACACTAGAGGAGGCGGCCTGGCCATCATAACCAAAACGCAGCTAGCTGCTAGACTCACCCCACACCCAGCAATCACATTGTGCGAACTTCTCTCAGCCAAAATACCTATCTCAAACAATAGCACACTAACAATACTAGTGTACAGACCACTAGGCCCATTAGGCAATTTTGAGGAAGACCTATCTAGTCTCCTTACTAACAGCATTAAAGACTCCACCCAGCTCCTTTTACTAGGTGACTTTAACCTGGGCTTTAATGACGCTGAAGACAAACAAGCCCAATCTATCCAATCCATTCTAGTCAACCACGACATTACTCAAAATGTCCTAGCTCCTACACACACAAAAGGACGCACACTAGACTGGATAGCTAACCATAACTGCGACATCATCTCTAGCATTCTACCTCAAATATGGACGGACCACTATCTCATATGCTTTACCGCCAGCATCGAGCCTCCCAAACCCAACAAGAATAAAATCGCACCCCCCCAGTCCAACGAGAAGCAAAAGAGAAATTACGGCTGAATAATTACACCCACTACTCCTACCAGCTCTCACCGCCAGATCCAATTAAGCCAACCCTAGCGAGTTAGTGGGGGCGTGGCTTGGACGCCATGTGAAAGGACGTGCCTGAACGGGAGCTCCCGCTGATCCGAACATTATCCGGCTGAATCCGCGCAACGGCCGCTACGATGTGGCATAGACGGTGATGACTGTAAATGCGAGGCTCGGCTGCACATGTGGATGCATTCTCATACGGGATGGTGCAGCGCTTGTGTACTCAGGAGCCGCGTGAAGTTTTGGGGCCGGAGCTTCGCCGGCAGACAAAATGGCTGCCGTCGCTTGATGTTGGGACAAAGGATCGGGGACCGGGATTCTGGAGGCGATTCCCTCAGTTCACGTTCAGCGCGATCCAGCGAGAGCAAGCCTGACTGGAGGTAGCCGAAACTGTGCGGCGACGGGGGGACATAGTGCCCCCAGGCCTGGGGCCTAAGCGAGATCGAAGGGACGCTCCTGATCGAAGATATGTCGAGCAAGCTCCTGAGGGCGAAGAATAAACAGCCCACGCTCGACGAATTTGCCAAGACATCGCCTGGCACCGAGGGGACCAGGAGCAAAGAGAAGGCCCAGCCCAAGGAGATGGCCGCAGGAGGAACGAACCAGGAGGTCCTGGCAGCGATCGCTGATCTGAAGGCGACATGGGAGACCAACCTCCAACTTGCGGTGGCCGAACTGAAAACTGCGATGGAACTTCAGGTCGGGGCGGTACAGGAGGATGTGAACCTCCTGAGGCAAGATGTGCGAACCCTGGCCGAGCGCACAGAGACCCTGGAGAAGGAGATGGGCCCGACTGTGGCGGAATGCACCGCGCACAAACGAGAGATCCATGCCCTGGTGCAGAGGGTAGGCAACCTGGAAAGCAGGGCTGAAGAGGCAGAAGGTCGGGCCCGCAGAAACAACATCCGGATTGTGGGCCTACCGGAGGGAGCTGAGGGCCAGAATCCCACAGATTTTATTGAGACTTTGCTGCTGCAGGAGATCACCGGAGGTGCCCTAACGCAGGGATTTGCAGTGGAGAGGGCACATAGGGCCCTGATCAGAAGGCCACCGCCGGGTAATCCGCCCAGGCCCGTGATCGCCAAGATCCTCAACTACAAAGACCGGGAGAAGATTCTGGAACATTTTCGTAAAGGGGGCACCATACGGCGAGGGGAGGCAACCATCACTGCTTACCCCGACTACACTGTACAAGTGCAGCGCAGTCGGATGAACTTTGGGGCGGTCAAAAGGCGCCTGCGGACGGCCGGTTTCAAGTATATGTTACTCTACCCAGCCAAACTTAAGGTCTTCTTCAAGGCTAAGACGCTGTTTTTCGACACCCCTGAGGAGGCCATGGAATGGCTCGATGCGCAGAACTGCCCTCAGGAGCCTGATGAGCAGATGGCGGACGGAGCAGGGAGAGTTAAGTGAAACAGTGGGCCCGGCGGACTTTGAACATTTGGACTGGAATATAGTCTTTGCCACTTTGTGATGGGGATGCACTTTTTAACTGTTTCGAACATGGTCCGCGAGCGCGGATATAAATGTGTAGGGGGCATCCGAGGGCCGTTTTATTCGTACCCCAGTGTGTGGTTAGGTTAGTCACTGTGTGGGGTGTGACACCCTGTCGGGTTCTCTACACGGGCTTCCGAAGAGAACCGAACACGGGGATGCCTGAGATCCAGGGATGGAGCTGGGCAGTTGGTTGGGTTAGGGGGGTGGGGGGTGTTAGTTGTTATGTGAGCCTGGGGAAGAAACTGAGAAGGGATGTAGTCGGGACTGGGGGGAGGCGATCAGACCAGAGGGGGAAGTGGGAGCTACGGATAAATCATGGGAGACCTTAAGGTATTGACATGGAATGTTAGAGGGTTGAATAGCTACCTGAAGCGTAATAAGGTCATGTTGTATTTGAAGAGGCAGAGGATAGACGTGGCCTTGTTACAGGGATAAACTTGAAATGGACACGGGATAAACTTGAAATGGTGCGGAGAAAATGGAGGGGGACAGTGGTTGGATCCACATTCTCTGCGTATGCCAGGGGTGTGCTGGTTTGGGTTGCACCACATGTCCCGTTCAAGCTCTTGGGGGAGGTTGTGGAGTCGGACGGGCGGCTGGCCATGGTTCGGGGGATTGTGGAAGGTAGAGTTGTCTGTATCATAAACACTTGTGCGCCCAACCAGGACACAGCGACTTACTTTAAGACACTGTGCGCGAGACTCGGTGAAGGGATGGGGAGCACAGTAATCTGGGGTGGAGACTTTAATTGTGTGCTTAACCCCAGGGAGGACAGGTCGGATGACAAAATGGTTAGGCCCAGCCCAGCGGCCAAGGTGTTGCAGTCGCTGCTAACGGATCTAGGCCTGGTAGACGTGTGGAGAGCGAGACACCCGGGTGGGAGGCAGTATTCGCACTGTTCGGCTCCGCACCAACTGCACACGAGGCTCGACTACTTTTTTGCCACTCCAGACATTCTTACGGAGTGTGAACAGATTGACTACAGGGCGAGGGTCCTCTCGGACCACTCGCCCCTAATCATGCATTGGCGGCTGCGCCCCCCACGTGCACGGATCCCAACATGGCACCTTCGGGCGGAAGCGCTACGGGATCCGGTATTCAAGGAGGACATGAGGGAGGAGATAGTCGCGTACTTTGAGTCGAACACAGGGAGTGTCAAGTCGGCTGGTACTTTGTGGGAGGCTTTTAAGGTGGTGATGAGGGGAGTTGCTATCGCGAAGTCCAAGGGATTAATGGGCGGAATCCTGACCGACCTGCGAGAGGCCGAGATCGAGCTGGAAAAAGAATTGGAGAAGGGTGGGACCGATATGGAAGTAGTTACTGAGCTGCAGCAGCGGTGCTCTTGGCATTGGGACAGACTTTGTAACCTGAATTATACGAAGTACATTGAGAGGTTGCATGCGGGTGGGGACAAGACAGGCAGGCTCCTCGCTTGGCTATATAAGAGCGAAACCCCTAGGGCTCCGATCCGATCGGTCATCACCGAAGGGGGTGCGGAGATCGATACGCAAGAAGGGGTAAATGGGGCATTCGCAGAATACTACCAAACATTGTATGAAGATCGGGAAGGGGGGAGCCGAGAGGAGATAGATGAAGTACTCGGGGATATAGGCCTGCCCAGAATCAGCGATGAAGAGCGAGAGGAGATGGATGCTCCGATCACTCTGGAAGAGCTCAGAGAGATAGTGCGACAGCTGCCCACTTGCAAGGCCCCGGGGGCGGACGGGTTCCCCAGCGAGTTTTATAAGGCGTATGGGGAGGAGGTACTCCCACCCATGCTGGACATGTTTAATGAGGTGTTTGAGCTGGGACAGCTACCAGAATCACTCAGGGAAGCGGTCATAGTGCCGCTCCCCAAGCACAATACACCGGGACACGGTTGCGGCTCCTATCGACCCTTGTCGATGCTGAACCAGGACAGCAAGATCTTAACAGCTGTCTTGGCGGCTAGAATGAGGAGAGTGATAGGCAAGCTGATTCACCCTGACCAGACGGGCTATGTCCCGGACAGGAACATTACCCACAACCATAGACGCCTACACAGAGTGGTCGAATGGGGATGTAGCAAAGACGGCGAAATGGCGATAGTGGCGCTGGATGCGGTCAAGGCGTTCGACTCTGTTCGTTGGCCGTGGCTGTTGGCGGCATTGGATCACTTCGGAATGGGGCCAGGGTACAGGAGGTGGGCCGAATTATTATATAGCGCGCCTCTAGCCAGAGTTCGTACGGGGGCAGTAGTGTCGGATAGGTGGCAGTTAGGTAGAGGCACCAGGCAGGGATGTCCTTGGTCCCCAATGTTGTACATCCTGGCCCTTGAGCCCTTGGCAATTTACCTCCGGCAACAGTATGACCCGGTGGGCATAGAGGTGGGGGGGGAGAGCCATCTGATATCCCTGTATGCCGACGATATGCTGTTGTACCTCCAATACCCTGAAGAGAACTTGCAATATGTCTTGGAGGTGATGGAGAGGTTTGCTTGGCTTTCTGGCATAGCGGTCAACCCTCGGAAATCCACTCTGTTCCCGCTGGGCGGCTATGTGGGGATACCGGCTGAGAGGTTGCCAGTATTGCGAATCCCATGGGCGACAAGCACCTTTCGGTACCTTGGCATAGACGTATACCACACGACTGGGGAGGAACACAGGCACAATACTGAATTGGCAGTGGGGAGGATCGAGAAGTGCATGAGGTTTTGGGAAAAACTACCCTTAGCGATGATGGGCCGGGGTGCTATGCTTAAGATGGTCGTGCTACCTAGGCTGCTGCATTATTTCAATAACATTCCATACATGATACCCAAGGGGTTTTTTGCTAGACTACATAGGGTATGTAGAGATTTCTTATGGCAGGGCACGCGTAACAGGGTCGCATTGTGGAAATTGCAGAAGGCTTATGAGAAAGGCGGCGTGAGGCTGCCGAACTTTGAGGCCTACTACGTGGCAGCGCAGCTGCAGTACGTGGCCAAGTGGCTTTCGGACGACGAAACCCGGGAACATAGACTGTTGGGAAAGGACTGCTCCCCATTCTACCTGCGAGAGATTATTTGGGTATCCAGCACATGGATGAGGGGGCGTCCTAAGATGCTAGCGTTGGGCAGGAACATGTGGCGAAGAGCCTGCCGGATGATGGGGGATCCCCTGCCGTGCATGCCGCAGCTGCCGCTGGTGGCCTTGGCAAGGGAAGACGGACAGCTTAGGGCCATCCTGCGAACATACTGGGAGTCAGTGGGGCTGGTCACTTTGGGTGACATTTGGCAGGATGGGGCCTTGGCGGAGTTCGCAGATCTAGAGGCGGGGGCGGGGCTGCATGCGGGGCAATACATGACGTTCCACAGAGTGGTCAGGGAGGTCCGGAGCACTTGGCCCGAGACCGTATTGGCTGACGAGCCGGATGCGACGCTGGAGATTATGTATGACGCATCCGAGGGCGGGCATGAGGTCTCCAGGCTGTACGAGATGCTGATGGCAAAGGTTGGGAAGGATTTGGGGTACCTGAGGTTGGAATGGGAAACAGAGATGGGGGCCCCGATGGCGGATGGGCAGTGGGAGCGCGCCCTGGGGTACTACAAAAAAGTATCGAGGAATGCCAGGTTTAAACAGATACAACTATATATCACGCATAGGGCATACATGACCCCCCTGAGAATTTCCAGATTTCGAGACGCTGGGCGCCAGGCGTGTCCCAAGTGTAACACAGAGAACGCTGATATGATTCACATGTTCTGGGCCTGCCCTGTGATTGCAACCTACTGGAGTGAAGTGGCGCAGAAGCTGGCAGGGAGGGGCATTGTACTTAAGACAGATTCGGCCTGGGCCTGTTTGCTTGGAGGGTACCCCAGGGCGCGCAAGCTTCGGCACGTGGAGAAGCTTAAAGATTTGGCTTATGTACTTGCCAAACGCAGAATAGCCATGGGATGGAAGAATTGTCAGAGGCCACGGGTGGAGGTATGGTGGCGTGACCTCCAGAAATGGGCTGCCGCCGAGACGACAGCATGGTGGGAGGCCAGCAGGGCGGGAGGGGAGGAAGAGGTGAGCTCCCTCATGGCATGGAAGGTGCTATTGGCTGAACTGTTTAGTACGGGGTCGACCTCGGCTGGATCTGAGAGCGACGGAACCCCACCACACGGAACGGACAATGATGGTGGACACCCTACAGGCTCATAGGGGGGAGGGAAGGGGATTGTTAAGTTAATTCTGTTCTGTTTTTTCTTTCTTTTCTTTTTCATATCTGTTGTTTGGCCTTTGTTGTGGCTTGATGTGTTCTATTTATGTTCTGTTGCACTGTGTGGTCGTTATAAAATAAAATACATTTAAAAAAAAAAAAAAACCCTAGCGAGTTAGTTGAGTCATTTAACAATTCCATGACCAAAGCTCTAGACTTGATCGCCCCTATCAAACTTCATAAAAGTAAACGTGAAGCTCACCTTAATTCTTGGTTCACCCCCCAACTCAAAGAAATGCCCATCCAAAAACGCAAACTCCAAGCTATCTGGAGGCATACTCCTTCTGCTGACAATAAAATCACACTTGCCAACTTTGCCAATAGATACAAGAACGAAATAATTAAAACTAAAAAAGATTCATTCAATGATAGAATCAATAAAGCCAACTCGAACTCCAAAGAGCTCTTCACTATTCTCCGAGAATTGGCAAATCCAATTCCCCCTACAGACAATGTCCCTAAGGACAAATCCTGGTACACCAGCATCCAAAATGCCCTAGCAAATAAAATTACAACCCTTCAATCTAAAATGGCTAAGAAAAAAGCCTCCTTGAGCCCTAGCGGAACTCATACCACCCCACGGAAAGAAACACCGAGCACATCCACCCAAAGCAACTGTAAACCCTTCAGGTTTACTAACATCTCTATATTGGAAACTGAAAAGGTCATTCTATCCCTTAAACCATCGAACTGCCAAGGCGACAGCTGCCCTGCGCAAATCATCAAGGATGCAGCCAGAGATTTAGCACCCTTCATCGCAAAACTTATCAACGCCTCCTTTAATACGAGCACTGTACCTACAAACCTTAAAGAATCTTGGGTATTGCCCCTACTCAAAAAACAGACACTTGACCCAGCAATCCCCACTAACTACAGGCCCATTACTACGGTCCAATTTCTCCTTAAAATCATCGATAGAGTAGCCTACCTCCAAATCCAAAACTATTTAGAGACACACCAACTATTAAGTTCACGACAATCTGGATTCAGACCACTTCACGGTACTGAAATGGCCCTTATTGACCTCAAGACAAAAATTGACGAGCTGAAGGATAAAGGTACTACAGCTATGCTGCTCCTCCTTGACTTATCAGCGGCCTTTGACCTGGTGGATCATGCAGTATTATGCAACCACTTAGCGTCTGCCGCCCATTTCTCAAGTGAAGCTATAGCATGGGTACAATCCTTCCTAGCTAACCGTACGATGAGAGTGTTCTCCCCTGTAGCGGCAGCGGACCCAATCCATATCACTTGTGGTGTCCCACAAGGTTCCTGTGTCTCCCCGACAATGTATAATATATTTACTAAGCCACTCTTCGACAAACTTGACAGATTAGGGGTAACCTACACCAATTATGCGGATGATAATCAGATTCTCATACCACTATCTGGCAATTTTGTCGAAGACACAGCTCTAGTAAACAAAATGTACCTCCTCATTCAGGCATGGATGGCCTCCCACGGCCTCTGTCTAAATGACGACAAAACAGAGATACTGATCTTGGGTTCCGACTCCAACCTAAAAAAACTGAGTCCCAACTATAGCAATTTCAACTTAGATGGTAACATAATCAAGGTGTTCCACTCTATCCCTCAAAAAACAAGTTAACTCCTTGGCATCCTCCACAGCGTACACCTGCAAATTAATCAGGACCTGCAGACCGTACCTCTCCAAAACTAACTGCATCACCATAGCTAACGCATTAGTAATGTCCAAGCTGGACTATTGCAATGCTCTCTATGCAGGAGCCAATAAAACCATCACAAATAAAATGCAAATCCTTCAAAATAACGCTATTAGAGCAGCCCTTGACATACCCCGTAGAGAACATATCTCCAACATCAGGAAAGACCTCCATTGGCTTAAAATCAGCGACAGAGTCTTCTCAAGACACTATCGCTCACCCACAAAGGGCTCACAACACAGCACCCCCCTACATCTCGGCCAGACTGACCAGAAAATCGTCCAGACACCACACTAGGGCTACCAACCACTTCCTGCTTGAAACCCCCAGATTTAGACGATCCAAAGCGGGCAGAGCTAGCTTCCCTGTCAGAGCTGCCCATGCGTGGAACGCATTGCCTACTGCATTAAGGGCCAACCTACCCTACACCAACTTCAGATGTAAGGTAAAAAACTGGCTTTTGTCCAACGACAACTAATTTGCGCGGCACCTACGGCCATGATATTCCTGAAACCAGTCCATGACTATTCTGCTTTTACCCATTCACCTTTGTATACACCTTCAATACTGTAACATGTTAGTTTTTAATTTCCAACTATTTGTATTGACATGTATTCACTGTATTGTTATGCTTTTTATCCTCTGTATGTAACCTAAGCTCAAGTAACCTTGTACATGCTGCGCCCGGCTACCCCTGGGTTTTGTGCGCATTATCAAATAATAAACATAAACTCACCGTAGTGACCACCTTACTCCTAGTCCATAGTCCCCTTTCCTCCATACTTATGGGACATTCCTCCGTCCTGTGGGACGGTACCGGAGCACTTTGTAAAAAGCACCACATTTTTCAAAAATGTGTCCTTCCTCTCTTTCTATGTGGGGTACCGCACGTGGCCGTAATCCCGCCCTTCTTAGCTCCACGCAGCACATCGCCCATCAGTCCTTTTCTATCGCCAGGTCAGAGACCTTTAAGCAATAATATAGGTACCTTATTAGAGGGGACGGCGGGAGGGCATATGGAGGACAGGAGACTATGGACTAGGAGTAAGGTGGTCACTACGGTGAGTAACCTGGTTATATTCCTACGTCCCGTCCCCTTTCCTCCATACTTATGGGAGATTCCCAAGCACTCCTCACAGGAACGGTGGATGGAAACCCCCTTACTGAAAAAGGTTTTTAAGCACAGCCTGCCCAAACTGAGCATCAGATCTGGAGCTCAAGTCCAAGCAGTAATGTTTACAAAAAGGCTATGGGGAGGTCCAAGTAGCCGCTTTCGCAATGGTCTCCCAGGGGACATAATTTTGAAAGGCAACAGCAGCTGCCTTGCCCCGTATCAGATGTGCATGAATTCCTTTAGGAGGCTGTAGACCCTGAAAAGTGTAAGCCTCAGTAATACAGGCAGCAATCCATCTGGAGATAGTCGCTTTGGAGTCCTGCTTGCCCTGAGGGTTACCAAAGGTCACCAAAAGCTGAGAAGAACTCCTAAATTCAGAAGTTCTGTCCAGATAGAACTTAAGAGCTCTTCTAACATACAGGCAATGCAAAACCCTCTCAGCTTCTGAATCCGGGTTTGGAAAGAAGACAGCAGCGAGATTGACTGATTTAGATGGAAATCGAAAACAAACTTTGGTAAGAAAGAAGGGTTTTTCCTAAGGACAACCTTATCCTTGTGGAAAATCAAGAAGGGATGCTCCACCGACAAAGCTTGGAGCTCACTCACACGCCTTGCTGAGGTAACGGCGACAAAGAAAGCCACTTTCCATGAAACGTGCTTAAGATCTATCATAGCCATTGGTTCGAAAGGCTCACGGCACAAGGCCGTAAGAACCACGTTCAGATCCCACGTCGGATGCGGTTTGCGAAATGGAGGGTAAAGACGCATAAGACCCGCAAAGTGCTGTTTAATCACTGGATTTGATAGTGAGAAAGAGCACTGGTCCGTGGATAGGTAAGCGGCCACAGCTGAAAGATAAGTCCTGCATGACAGGACATGAATGCCCGACTCTCCAAGATGAGAGACGAAGGACAGCACCGTGTCAATCGTAGCCACCCTGGAGTCCAATTGTTTGGCTAAGCACCAGTGACAGAACCGAAGCCACTTACTCTTATACTGCGACCTCGTCGAAGGCTTCCTGGCTGCCTGAATTATGCGCATGTTTTCAGCAGACAGGTTGAGATGTTTTAAAGATCTGAACTCAGGCACCATGCCGCCAAGCTGAACGATTGTGGGGAGCGGTGCCACAGCTGTCGATCTCTCTGGTGAAGCAGATCGGGAACTAGCGGAAGCCTGATCGGTGCACACACCGATAGATGTTGAAGCTCTGAAAACCAGAACCTGGCCAGCCACCACGGAGCTATGAGCAGAAGAGAACAATTCACTGTGCTCTTCAACTTGCAAATCGTCCGATGAATAAGAGGAAGAGGCGGGAAAGCATATGCCCTCATGTTGTGCCATGGAATCTCGAGAGCATCCCCCAGAGAGGAAGCTCACAGACCATTTCTAGAGGAAGTTTCTTGTTTGCCGATGTCACGAAGAGGTCCACTTCCGGAGTGCCCCAACACTGGAATATCTGTAAGAGGACCTCCGCTTTCAATTTCCACTCGTAGCTGACCATTGTTTGTCGGCTGAGGGCATCGGCCGTGACGTTCAGCTAGCCCGGGATGTGTACTGCCACCAGTCAGACACCATGCTGAACCGCCCATTCCCAAATCTGAATGGCCAGATACACAAGAGGAGGAGACCTGGTGCCCCCTGCTTTTTGATGTAAAACATGGACACCACATTGTCCGTGCGGACACAAACCACTTTGTTGGCAGTGACTGGCCTGAACGCCTTGAGTGCCAGGAAAATTGCCAGAAGCTTAAGATGATTTATATGAAGGAACTTGTCTTGTGGCGACCAGAGGTCGGAGACCTGAAGAAGATCCAACGTCGCACCCCACCCAGGAGGGAGGAGTCCGTCGTGATTGTCACCATCGGAGTGGGGTCCTGGAAACCCGCACCCACCCACAGGTTGCTGAGAGATGACCACTACACCAGGTCTACTCTCATGAAGGCCGGAATCGATATTCCCTTGGAATCCGGATCCACAGCCTGACGCCAAGAACTCTGACGAGCCATTTGCATCCGGCTAATCTTGAGTCGAGCAAGGGGAAGAGCCAATACACACGAGGCCATGAGGCCCAGAAGCCTCTGGAACCACCATGCCGACATGCTCTCCGACTGCGCAAACATCTGACACGTGGCCAACAGATCCGCAATTCTGTCCCCGGTCAGGTAAACTCTGCAGTCGATCGTGTTCCAACGAAAACTCAGGAAAGACAGGTCCTGAGAGACCATCATGGAAGATTTCCGCCAGTTCACCGACAACCCAGGGTGAAACAGAAGATGGAGGAGAGACTGAAGATTGCTCATGGCTTTCAGCGGACAAGGACTGCTTAGCAGCCAATCGTCCAAATACTGATACACATGGATACCCTGAAGCCGAAGATAAGCTGCGATAACCGACATCTTCATAAAGACATGCAGTGCCGAGCTGAGGCCAAAGGGGAACACTTGGAAGTGGAAGTGCTCCTCCCCCACAGAAACACATAGGTATTTCCGATGCAGATTCCAGATCAGAATATGCCTATACGCATCCTGGAGGTCCACCACGCTGAGCCAATCGCCCTTCTGTAAAGAGGACTTTATCTGACAGGGCGTGATCATCTTGAATTTCTCTTGGGATAGAGAGAGATTGAACTGGGAAAGGTCTAGGAAGGTGCGCAGGCCAGCCTGGTTGGGTTTGGGCACCGTAAACAGCCGGGAATAGAAGCCCTCCCGTCGCTCCCCTAGAGGAACGGTTCCACCGCCCTGAGATCCAGTAACTTCTGAATCTCGACTCTGAGGGAGGGCGCCCCTGACTGCTGGAAGGGAGGATTGATGGGTAGGAAAGGGAAAGCAGAAGCCCGTCCGAGCGACTGACAAGACCCACCGGTCCTCGGTGATGGTCTGCCATGCCTCCCAATGAGACTCAATGCGTCCTCCCACTGGGGTCTCGTGCGAGCGCAGAAAACCCTCATTTTGCTGGTTTGTTGGAGGCAGCACCACCTGACCCTGAGGAGGAGACTGAGGAGCAGGTGGAAAACCGACGCCCTTGCTGCCTTCGGTGGGAATTTCCCAAAGCGGTGTCACCCCTGTGGGATTTCCGATCTAAAAAAACCCTGAAACCAGAGGAAGGCCGAGGGTTTGACAACGATCTCTGTGGGTTTAACCAGGACAGGCAAGGACTTGGTGGTCTGAGTGCTGTCCTTAGTTTTGGTCAGCTTCACGTCTGTTGTAGAGTGAAAGAGCTCCTTGCCATCGAAAGGCAGGTCCAAAACCTTATCCTGCACCTCCTTGGAGAACTTGTTGGCGTGCAGCCAAGATTGACGAGAGGTGTCCACACCAAGCATAAGGCTCCGGGCCGAGGTGTCACAAGTGTGCGGCGCAGCCTCCAGGAGATCCTGTGCCAAGACCCTGGCGTTCACAAACCCGCTTTGAAATCTTCCAACTTTCCAGTGGTAATAAACTCCTCAAACTCCGACAGACCTTTCCACATTTTCATATTCGCCCCCGCTAACACCAGTTGAGCATAGGTTTGATGCAGCTGTAGAGCTAAGTTAGCGAAAATCTTCCTCCCAAGGGAGACAAGAAGCTTATCCTCTTTGGCTAGAACCTGTGTAGCCGTCGAAGAAGAGGATGACGCAGGTCTGGATTGCAAAGTGGCTGCCGCCACTACCGTGGAGGAAGGGGGCAGACACAAAGCTAAGGCCACCTCTTCCGAAGAATGGAGCCTGTAATGCGCGTCAATCTTCTTGTTAAACAGTCCACAGTGTGGCTTCTCCCAAACTTTATGGACCTCAGCCAAAACGTCCTTCTGCAAGAACAAGCCGGTACGCTTCGATGGAGACATGGTGAAAGCACACCCTCCCCCGAAAGCACACCCTCCTGCGGAGCTGGTGCCTCAGGTACTGGAACATCTAACAGACACATCATGTCCAGCACCCGGTCATGAAACGCTCTGACAGAGCGGGGCTGGTCTTCGCTGTCTTGATCGCCCTGTACATTATCTGACAGGTCCGGATCAGGTTGAGTCACATCCGGCACCACAATAGCCTTGTCCAATGGGGACAATGGAGGCAGGGGTGGAAGAGTTGGGGGAGGCCCAGCCGGTAGAGGTGGTGCCGGCGGAGGCACAGTCATAGCAGCCGGGACCATCGGCGCAGGCGGGCATATCTCCCTGAGCAAGCCTAGAAAGTACTCCTTCATGGGGTCGGAACGCATCAGTTTTTGAAACTTGCCGAAAAAGGCATCCTCCGCCAATGATTTCGGTGTAACAGGAGGAGGCCTCTCATGAGCGGAGTAATTCCAGGGGCGTAAGGGAGAGGGTTGCCAAGAGGGCCCATCCCCACTGTTGTCTACAAAAATCAAGGGTGCCGATGTTGCAGGAAGCGAGACATTGTGCGGTAGAGGCATCCGAGCGTTCCAGTCATAAACTGAACGAAACGGATGTGCACAAGGAAATCGCAGTTCACCTGAAAAAGCACCCCCTACACCCAGAGCCGATGGCGTAGTTGTAAGGGCTGTATCCAAAATGGCCACCGTGGTCTTGGCGGGAACGTCTGCCATTTTGTTGGCACCTGAGGAGAACTGCGGCACGTGTGGAAGTGAAGCAGGGGTCCCCACAGATGGGTCAGGGGTCTTCATTTTAGCCTTAACACAAGGAACCTCGGCCGAGCCGGTACTGTGTGGCCTAGAATGTTTCTGTGACTTCTTAACAGCCAAACTAGACTTCAAAGGAAGGACATCAGCACTGCCAGTAACAGAGGTATTACGGTCCAAAACCTCACTTCGTGCCCCCTCAAAAGAACTGGTGTCTCCGCAAGAGCGGGAACGATGAGGAACACACCTCCCCGACAAGACCTTAACAGGCCTCTCAGAACTGTTGGTCACCTTAGCCACTAAATGACAGGCCTCGGACCCAAGTCCGATAACAGCCGCATCACAAGGGGCCTCGAACTTCCGTTCGGTGTCAACAACCTCAGCCGAGGTCTCAGGGTGTACCCTGTTGATTTTACGGGATGCTCCAGCTAAGGAGACCTCGAAGCAAGCTCCGGTATCCGATGCCTCAGTAGAACTGGACCCACAAACAGCCCCCACAGGAGGGGCCTCGGAATGTAATCCAGTTTCAATAGGCCCCTTAAGGATGTCCTCGGATAAAACTCTGGTAGAATTTTTGGGCCTGGAAGGCACCTCAGGGCTAGCCCCTGTCATAGAGCTTTTGATGCTCCTCCCGGACCGGGAAGACCCCGGGAAGGAGTACCCCGGCGGGGTGCCCTATAAAGTAAAGAACTCACCGGCGTTTCTTTTTTTCGTTGATGAAAGTTTGAAAATGCGCCAGAGGAGTACTTTGAAACACCTCCTCCCACCGCTCCAAATGACGTTGAAGCACCCGGACCGAAAGGGAGTCGCAATAAAAGCACAAGTCCACCGGTGGTCCGGACCCAAACACTCTAAGCACAGAGGATGGGGATCCGCCCTAGCGAAGCATCGCTGACAAGAACCACAATTAGGAAAGTCTAGCTGAAATGGCATAGACAAACTACCACGCGACCGCTAAGCCAGAGCAAGAGAGGTTGAACTGGAAGGTAAAATCTCCCGAAGATGCAAGTGCGTCCAGTCCCGAGCGAGCGGAGAAAAGGACTGATGGGCGATGCGCTGGGCGGAGCTAAGAAGGGCGGGGTTACGGCCGCGTGCTGTACCCGCGTAAAAAGAGAAGTATACATTTTTGAAAAATGTGATGCTTTTTACAAAGTGCTTCGGTCCCGTCCCACAGGACGGAGAAATGTCCCATAAGTACAGAGGAAAGGGGATGGGACGTAGGAGTACGGTGTACAAAAAGAGCCTTTATTGTGCTGTGTGCCCTTGTTACATCCCACCACTCAGGAGGAGTGCCAACTTAGTGTGAACACATATATATATAAATATATATATATATGTATATGGGTAAATTCCCTGGATCCTGAAGCACTACTAATCCCTGTATTAACGTGGGATCCGTGTGAATGCAGTTCGCCATTGTGTGCAAGATATTTTGTCCCGAACACCCAGGGGTGTGCATTTTCGCATATGCATAGAACAATACGATAACAATCCAGTGCACAGACAGTTCCGGGATGCATAAAAGGAATGTCTTTATTTGGATTGGTTGTGTGCATAATGTTAGGGGGGCTTTACCAAATCTTGAGCAAACCTCGTGATGCTAAATCTCAAAAGCTACACCTGTCTTGCTTTTGACCCAGCATTCCATCTGCTACCATCCTCTAGGCATTCTCAGCAACACATTCAACCAGTTAAATTTAATTATGTGCTGTTGTTGTCAGTGTAAGATATCAGGTCGATTCTTTTCGGAGTGCTCCAAAGCGTGTTCGAGCACCTCTGGCGTTTGCTGCTCTCCTTTCCTCCCTGCACATTTTCTACAGAGGTGACCTATTCCTCCACTCCCAGTGGAGCTATAGAATTCTGCAATGCCAGTGTCATGTCCTCAATGTCTTGGCCTGACTGATGAAACGCTTGAGAATTCTGCTCCAGCAGGATCTCAGCTATGGCTGGGCTGCGATTAAGATGGCAGAACATTCATCAATTTGCAAAGCATATTTCCCTATATGGTATTATCCCCTACTGTGCCAATGTGACTCTCTCCTCTTGGAAAGGAAGTATATTCTCATGTTCACAACCACATACCTTTATGCATACTTCCCTTCCCTTGAGGCGGATCCAGGCAAGATATTTTCGGACACACCCAGAGCTTGGCATTGTGGAAAACCCTCACGTGCATGCCTGGCTGCATAACCAGGATTACAGGCCAAACCTGTGCCGGTGTTGCACTGATTCAAAATGTTGCACAATGGTTTGTGATGTTTCTCACCCATGGCTGTGCATATGATTCCAGTGGGGTTGTGATGCCTGCAGGTGTTCGCATAATCTTAGTATATGACGAATTATTGTAACAAAAGAAGCACCTTTATTTAGAGGAAGACTATGCCACAAGAATGTAATCAAGCACAGAAAAGCTATGTATGTAGGATGTTGATTTGATTGATTGCTATTTCTATTGCTTGGCTGTGTAGGAGGCTGGCAAAACTGAAGGGCGATAGCTGAAAGGTTTTGAATTAATCATAACCCTGGGCACTGTTCTGGGCAACCCTTCAGACCATAATATTTCAGACAGCCAAGCCATCACAGAAGGGGTAAGTCCATGTCCAAATCAGGCGTGGTCCCACCTACTACCCCAAAAGGGGCATTCCAGCATGAACGGATCGGTCACATCCCTTCTGCAAATGACCACAAGCAACCACAGGCATTTTTCAGCCTTGAGGAGACCATCTTGAAAAGGGTCCATTGGTGTTGTCGCATATCTGGCTCCTTTGCACATTAACAGTGCTGTGATGCACGTGAACCCTTGCTTGATCTTGCCCATGACATGCCGGGGATGGAGATGGCTACCTACTCTTAAGAGGTAGTTACGCAGAAGAAACTAGGTCAGCATTTTGAGGAAACAATTCTCACACATGTCTCTGATAACAATAAACTCCTCAGACAAATCCCAGTCCTGGATGTTTTCAGGAACACGTACTCCCTTTTTGTAGAGCAATGGACGTTGCCACCTGCAATAATCCACCTATAAAAATTGTTTGCAAACACAGAAGACTGTTAGGCAGAATCCTGTGCAGAGCCCTTAGGGACCACTACACACAATTAAGACTACAGGTGGCAATACAAGTTTTACCTTTGGTACAAGCCTGTACTACTATGTCAGAGTGGTAGCAGGGGCGGAGCAGCGAGGCCTATCTCAAGAGTATATGAGCAGTAGCAGAGATTACACAAAGGGACCACAATTACTGTGACTCAAGCAAACACTGACGCAAGGTTTCAGGTAGAAAAATATAAGTACATTTATTTTTAAACCATTTGTTACAAACACAACACTTCTATGAAACTCAAATAAAAACCACACGTTAAATATACTACAACGAAACAATTTACTTTGTACAGTATGTCTCAAGCTAAGTACCCTATGTTTGAATGAACTGGTGTTAGGCACAAAACATGTTACCGCGAACACAATTGCAATCACTTTTTGACAGTTTGGTCTACTAAATAAACGCATATCCATGACATGAAATGCTACCGGGGCAAAAACACACTTAGCACCTGAGATACCCAGAGGGAGTTGGAGGCAAAAATCACAGGCAATATTTTGGTTAGGCAGACAGAATCGAGAAACACTCAGAGACAGGAGTTCAAAAGTCAAAGGGCCGGAGCCAGGATCGAAAGACAGTTCACGATTCAACGTAGCCAAAAGTAATTCGATATTGTCAATGTTTGGAAGCAAAAGTTATAAGAAGGAGGGAAGACAAGGGCAAGCCTTGGAAATGAAGAAAAAGGGATTCACCCAGTTTCCTCAGCAGAACACAGAACCATCTTCCAATGGTGTAGCTGGTGCCCGGGCAGTTGTTATTGTTGGTTTCCCGCAGACCCACGATTCCTGGAGCTTCGTTGTGAAGGGGGATGTCTGAAGGGGGTCTGAACCACACAGGGATGAAGCCGGCAGCAGCGACAAGGAATAAGAAGGTGCGCTCCTTAAAAACAGGAGAGGCTCTTCAGGTGGCTATCCGGACCACTACAGCAGCGTGCAGCTATTTCGACCAAGGAAGAGGATCCTCTGGCTGTAGAAGATGAGCTGGTTATCCCCACCAAGCTCAAGGGAAGAAGACTCTGGACTGGAACTTCTCTAAGTCGTTGAAGGGCAGATAGCTCAGGACTGCAGCAGGGCTTCACCGGGACGGGGTAGTTGCAGCAGCCGTCGTTCTCTCCGCTTCTCTTCGGTTCCTTGTAGTTCCAGTGGCGACTCTCTGACTTCTAGCCCAAGAGACCTGCCTTTTATGAGAAAAACCCCCATTCACACAGCCTGGCTGTCAATCACCCAGCAGGGGGGTTGTCCAGCCCGGACAACTACCCTGGCCAATCATGACAAAGCACGACTTGGGTTTCCTAGGCTACCCTGTGCAGGGGGTGACTACACCCCTCCCTCACATTCAGCCCACCTAGACACCCAGGCGCCTTGAGGAGAGCTTCTGAGCAGAAGCCCGCCAAAAGACAGTGAACAAAGAAGGCGAACCTAGTTTAGTAAAACACAAGAATGACTTTAACAAAAAGAAATGGCGAATAAACCCAACCGGAGCCAAAAGAAAGACGATTTGGTCAAGCGGGTTTATGTTCGAGGCTAATATAATAGCCAAGAACAGTACCACGTTTATCTAATATAATCACAGTAGAAAGGTTAGGGTAGATACCACTGCCACCAGCCAAGACTAAATGTTAAAAGAGCGAAACAATGCTCTAGGAGGTACAGATAAAAAGGGATACAAATTAACCCTTTCCAGTACTCCATGGAAGATGGGGTGTACTGGATCTGTGGTAGATTGACTAAGTAAAGTTAATGGTAACTTTACCCTTTTCTGGGGGACAGTAGTCGCCTCAGAAATGGAGTCGAGGGAAGTCTCAAAGACAACCCTGTGCCACGGCACTGAAGGTGCTGTGTGACACACAAAAAGAAGGGTGCTACTGAAGTGGTGTACTTCAGAGTCCACAATCACAAAAACAGATAGAAACACAGTGGAAAAAAATAAACTCCAGATGTTCAGCAAAGCTGCTGGGGGGATCACTAGGTGAGGGGGATTAGCCATAGATGAGAATTCTCCCTAACAAAGACATACGCCACAGACTAACACCAATAACGAAGGTAACATTGGGCGCGTTCAACGGCACACTCAAACACTAAGATTCCTAGTGTACAACCGGCAATGAAGACTAAGTAAGTGCGCAACCATTCTAGCAATGACGCTCAAACATCCTAGGAAATGTGTACGGTTATGACATGGCCAAAAGAAAAGTAACATGAATGGATCAACTGAATGATATGGCCATTAACTGGACATCCAATACAACTCAGAAGAGACTAAGGGTAGGCAAGTATGTTGGGCTCTTACCCTTATCCAGGTCAAAAGAAATTCAAAAAGGATCCCAACAACACTGTACTGTTTCTTAAAAACATATAACACTGATCAACCCAGCTTGTGCAAAAACAGTTTCAGCCATTGTCCTAATTCAGTATAACCTCCAATCCTAGTGGTTATTGGCAAATTAAAGATAGCCACTTTCTTGCGACACACAATTTAATTAACCTTACAATGTAATATAAAATATTGTATTCAATTGACATTTTAAAATCACATGTAAAACCTATTAATTCCATTTACAAAAAAGTGATTTAAAGTGACATGTGCAATACAATATTTCATACAAAATACAAAAGGTATTAAAAGATTTCACAAAGAGAACATAGGTAGGTTTTCTACTTCCATCACTAAGTTATCAACTGCTAGTCAGTACTTATTCAGTTGAAGATATACTCAGCTAGCCTAGAACATTAATCTTTTGGCAGGCTAATGTCCTATTCAAACACACCGATAACCATAACATTGGTAACAAAAAAAAAAAATGTTCTTTTAACGTTCCAAAATAACTCAAAGAACTTCTTCAGGGGAAAATTAATGTAAAACGCCAAAGTAGTTCTCGACATTCATTAAATCAGTATTGAAGGTCCACCGTTGAAGGATCTGGAGATGGCTTCGTTATTTCTATCGTGACCACAATCCTAAAGAAACAGTATACACAACCATAATTAGTGCTATTTTTCGGTATTACATGTCTTTTCATAAGAACTTCCTGCTACGCCTTATATTAGTTTAGATAAGCAGCGGGTCCAAAAGCCTTACAAATAGGCAGGGATCTGTCATCATAAAAATAGACAACGAGGGAAAAGTGAGCAAATGCATCTCCTAAATTCCTTTGAAAAATAAGGGTTGGTTAAAAACATGGGTAAGGAAACCAACAAGTACTCTTCTCGGCTTCCGCCCATTCACCCTTAAAAAAAGTAGTTGAAACATCTGCTGAGTAAAACACATGAGGCCAATTCTAATGGCCTATTATCTAGCCCAATAACCAGGGGATAATACGTTCCCACATGAGACCGTACTTAATAGCTCTGTCTTTGACTCTGATAACATGCCACGTATGACCATATCTTATTACTGGTTGTCAATTATGCTAATATTGAGAGTAAACAAGGACTCAGGATCAGACATTACCCACTGAGCATGAAATTCACATTCACGTCTCGTGAACCCTTCTTCACGTATTAGTTGCCATGCATCGGGTGCTCACGTAATGTTTGTCGTCACGCTCCGTCATTAACTGGACATCAACATTCCCAGCACCTTAAACCAACATGCGTGCCACTAAAACCCACGCCGGATTCCCAAGCACTGCAAACATGCAACACGGCCACTACAACATGGTCAGTACACCACAAACATGGAGTGCAGAGCTTGCAACACAACTCACCATTTCGCAGCAGCGTGCAGCTACGGCTCCTCACGTTTTCAGTGTTCCATTGTATATTTGCGCCACCTTTGTTCACCAAAGTTGTGGCCCATTATTTGCAAAAGCATATCAAATTAGCTAAGCGGTGAAGATCTAGGCTTTTAGGTTTTTCACAGCCAGTTTCTTAATTAATCGGCTGTGATGTATGTTGAAATGAATTGTAGAGCCACCCCACTGCCAGTAATTGCTATAGAAAATGGGCTCCCAACTAGGAAAAGCATATCACTACACCTGGGCAGGTGTGTTGCTAAGTCTGGAAAAGATCTGGGGCTACACAAATGTCGGGACTCTGGGCTAGCTGGCCGTTCGTTTGGTTGTAGCCCCTGATCTGTCCAGGGCTACAACCAATAGACCGGGGCTATAGCCCCTTCAGCCATGCCCTAGCAACGCCTCTGCGCCTCGGTCTATGCCTGGTCCCTCAGAGAACATTGCGAACGGCAACTAGTACCATCTGGTGTTTAACCAGAGCCGGTGTATTTAGAACACTGGCTCTATTGAGTACAGGGACTTCTCCAAGCTGAAGGAGAGGCCCATGGTGGGTGACAATGACAGCGTTTGATGTGATGCAACGCTATGATGCCCAGAGCCACTGCTGTGAAGCTCTGCTCCGGCTGCTTCCTATCCCATCAGACTCTCACATCGTTAGGTTTCCAGTTCGTCTTCGCCTCCACAAGCCAAAACAAAGGCCGAGCCAGCCAGGGCACTACCACAGAGACTCCCTCACGCCCTCAAACACGAGACCCCCTGCTCAGCCCTCCTGCCATGCACCTTTGTCCTTCTCACCTCTTACTTCTTTATGACACTATGGACCCCATTGACAGATAATGGGTGTCACAAAAAGTAAGAAATAGCACAGGTGCACATTGAAATGCTTTTGAGGCATTGCTGTATTGATTTGTTAAACGGTGAATTCTAAACAACCACTAAATAAATACAAGGAATAGGTTTGTGGTTCGATCTTACTGCTACAGCAAATCAGGATTCATACTGTTCAATTGATTTTTGGCAGGGTCACAAAATAATATTTTAGTACTTACCCGGGATTCTTTCTATTAGAGTCACGTTCGAAATACTGCCAGGCAGATAAATATGGAATGATTTGGCAATATTAAAACACATGCACGCCGTGCCCTTTTCCTTCTTCAGGCCCAAAACTGTTTTAATTACGCATGGTTGACCCTCTCTTTTTGGTCTTTGAGGATATGCTGAGGGTTTATTTAATGGACAAACCTGCGGATTCGCAGTGCATGTGTTAAACGAAAAAAGTCACAGTGCCTGGAGCTTTTGTGAGAAAAAACATGCATTCTATTGAAAGCTAGAGGGCAATGATTGCAAGCGCAGAAGTGCAGCAGCCTCATTTACTTGCACGTCAAAGCAGTGCACACTTCGAGCAACTGTTATAGTGCAGAACATTGGGTTTACTTGTCTATGGTGCTTTTTTTGTTTGGTTTGTTGAAGTGTCAGAACTCAGTACCCAACACCATGCTTTCAGAAAGAATTCTAATCCGGTTGGGGTATGTCTGCACCCGGGAGCTGTTCCATTCTGGGCTGCATCTGCTCTACTAAGGAACCTGCGTGAGATCCCTTCGTGGTATTATCAGGCTGCGTGACGTCATGTGTGTTTGAAGTCTGGCACTGCTGTATGAACATCATGCCTCATACAGACTCCAGCATGCTGCACCTTATTATGTAGCTCTGACCAGCTTCACTTCACCATTTTTCACCACATCAGCCCACATGTTTATCAGTGTTATCGGTCATGACCCAATGTTGTCATTATGCATCGCTTCTCTGCATTTTGCAATGCTTTTTGGCCCACTGCCCGGTGTTTGCATAGCTGGGCCTGTGCAAAAAGATTATATGCAATGCGTTGCTTCTCAATGGCTAGTAAATATTTGTTAGGTCATAGTTTTGTATCCCATTCTACATTGTCCAACATGGGCTCTTTCACTGCGTTTTCAATGGACAGCACCGGCTGTCATTGTCCTGGAACCTCGAATGGACAGGGCTCGCAAGGGCAGAACTATTTCACAGTGTGATGCATGAATCAGAGGGGCAGCCAGCAGTACCCAGGGAACCCTGTTGCCTCTACAGCTATTGTCAGAGCAGAACATCATGACTCCTTTCACTTTGCAAATGGTTTATGCCAGCTTGAGGCAGGACCAAGCCTGACGATTTCTGCAAGTTCATGCACTCCGAAACATGGATACTACTGTTTGCAATATGCAAGCTGAGGGCATCTGCCCGACCCAAGTGCTGGCATACAGCCAATTTATAGAATCTGCAGATATTTTGTAAGATTGCTTT
Organism: Ambystoma mexicanum; assembly: GCF_040938575.1. Classification (NCBI taxonomy): domain Eukaryota; kingdom Metazoa; phylum Chordata; class Amphibia; order Caudata; family Ambystomatidae; genus Ambystoma; species Ambystoma mexicanum. The sequence continues at coordinate 135,861,407 of NC_090930.1, forward strand.
TGGTATCAAGAAAACATAGCAGGTGGCCAGCATTTTACACGGGCCTTTGGCATTTACAACAAATTGGCCCGGAATTGTGACAATCGCATTAACGGGCACCTGGATCAGCTCGAGTGGGAGGGTGGGGGCAGACACATTCTTATGCAAGGCACTAGAAGATGACAAAGGCTCACCTTGTTCATAACAATACTTTATTGGGATTTGAAGGAGGTCCCTTTGGCTGATGGTGGAAAGTACAAAAGATCCAACCACGGTCAAGATATATTATCAAATAACTAAGGGAAGTAGTGTATGTCAGCAACGTCATGCAACAGGATTGACTAGGTCAGAGCAAACAAAATGTTGGGCACATGACAAGATCTAGAGGAGAATTTCAATTAGAGCAACCAGGACCATCGCAGGGATGGGGTATTTCCACTTTAGTTTTGTCCAGTGAGGGAGTTTTTTCAACCGTTGGATATTTTAAGGATAGGCTATGTTTTCAACATGAGCCACGTTTCAGCACGGGGACTGATTTCAACCTAGTTGACATTTTCAGCATGGTGTCTATTTCTGGATAGAGGCATTGTCGTGCAGAAGCATGGAAGTCGGGCAGAACATGTTTGGGGGATCCTCGGGCAGTAACAACAATGAACAGAAAAAGAAGAAACATAATGAAAATAACTCTGGAGGCTCAAATGAAATTGTCTTCTGGTTGGTTAACTTTAATTCAAGTTGATTGAGCAGGAGTGAGGATGAAGTCAGCGAGCAGGGGATGACAAACAAGGGTGAAGTAGATTTGGTGTGGGCCTCGTAAGACTTGGTCTCGGGTCTAGGCAGGGGGGACCCTCACATCATGTTTATTTGGGTGGCTGCTCACCTTCAGCCAGACTTGCATGCAAAAACACATTGTTTAGAAACGTTTCACTGATTAAAAATATGTACAGCAACTGGTAAGGTTACACACCCATCTGCTCCCTGTTTCATGTACCTGACGGATGTTTCGCCATTCCATGCTCCTAAGGCCCAAGCTTAGTAGGAGTTAAACAGGGAGTAAAAGGGAAGGTGAGAACATAAGGGAGTTGGGGCAGCAGAAAAGACACATATAGAGGGAATTAGCATAATAAAGAATCAGACATGAAAAGTGAGACAAAAAGAATGAGAAACATGGAGTAAGTCATCATGGAGTAAGTCATTCAAATGGAGACCTAGTCATGTAAGGAGGGACACAGAGTTTAGTTTAGTTTATTATTTGATAATGCGCTCCAAACCCAGGGGTAGCCGGGCGCAGCAGTCACAAGAATACTTAAGCTTAGGTTACATACATAGGATACATACAGAAAATGCAGTGCATGTATTATTGATAAAATACGATACAGGAATACAGACTGTACAAACTGTGAATACAAGATACAAAGTATGGTTCCCTTACATGAACGAGTCTGTTGTCATGTTTCAGGGGTATCAAGGTTGTTAAGTGTGATAATCGATGCAGGCCTAGCGCAGAGGCGCCGATTGGGGGTCATCATTCGTCCAGAGCCAACTTTTCACATTGCATCTAAATCTAGTGTAAGGTAGGTTGGCTCTCAGTGCGATGGGTAGTGCGTTCCAGGCACGGGCGGCTCTAACAGGGAAGCTTGCTCCACCCGCTTTAGATAGTCTGAATCTGGGTATTTCAAGTAGGAGGTGGTTGGAAGCTCTAGTGTGGTGGGTAGAGGATTTCCTAGTCAGTCTGGCCGAGATGTAGGGAGGTGCAGTATTGTTCAGGCCTTTATAGGTGAGGGATAGTGTCTTGAGGAGGACTCTGTCGCTAATTTTTAACCAGTGATGGTCTTGCCTGATCTTTGAAATGTGGGCTCTGCGGGGTATTTTCCAGAGCTGCTCTGACAGCGTTATTCTGCAATATTTGCATTTTATTCATAATGGTTTTACTGGCGCCTGCATAGAGGGCATTACAGTAGTCCAATTTAGACATTACTAACGAATTGGCTAATGTAATGCAATTAGTTTTGGAGAGATATGGTCTGCAGGCCCTTATTAATTTGTAGGTGTAGGCTGTAGTGGAAGCTAGGGAATTAACTTGTTTTTTGAGAGCTAATGTGGAGTCGAGGTAAAAACCTGGTGTTTTTACCTCAGTTGCCACTTTAATTATGTTGCAGTCTATGTTGAAGGCACAATAATTGGGACTACGTTTTTTGAGGTTAGAGTCGGAACCCAGGATCAGTATCTCTGTTTTGTCATCATTCAGGCAGAGGCCGTGGGAGGCCATCCATGCCTGAATGATGAGGTAAATCTTATTTACTAGAGCTGTGTCTTCGACAAAGTTGCCAGATAGTGGAATGAGGATCTGCGTGTCATCGGCGTAATTAGTATGAGTTACCCCCAATCTGTCCAGTTTGTCGAAGAGTGGCTTAGTGAAGATATTGTACATAGTAGGGGAGACACATGAACCTTGTGGGACGCCACAGGTGATTTGTATTGGGTGCGCTGAGGCTAAAGGGGAAAACACTCTCATTGTACGGTTGGCTAGGAAGGATTGTACCCAGGCTATAGCTTCGCTTGAGAAGTGGGCGGCAGACGCTAGGTGGTTGCATAACACTGCATGGTCCACCAGGTCAAAAGCCGCCGATAAGTCAAGGAGGAGGAGCATAGCTGTTTTACCTTTATCCTTCAGCTCGTCGATTTGTGTCTTAAGATCGATAAGGGCCATTTCAGTGCCATGTAGTGGTTTGAATCCCGATTGGCGTGATCCTAGTAATTGGTTCGTCTCCAGATAGTTTTGGATCTGGAGGTAGGCTACTCTATCAATGATTTTAAGGAGAAATGGGACCGTGGTGATAGGCCTGTAATTGGTGGAGATAGCAGGGTCAAGAGTCTGTTTTTTAAGGAGGGGCAGTACGCAGGATTCTTTAAGGTTGGTGGGTACAGTGCTGGATCTGAAGGAAGCGTTAATTAGTTTTGAGATAAAAGGTGCTAAATCTCTTGCTGCATCCTTAATGACTTGTGCTGGGCAATTGTCACCTTGGCAGTTAGAAGGCTTCAGTGATGAGATCACCTTTTCATTTTCCAGAATGGAAATGTTAGTAAATCTGAAAGGTTTGCAGTTGCTTTGGGTGTCTGTTTTAGGTGTGTCAGTCAAGTGGGCGGTATGGGTTCTTGTAGGGCTCAGGGAGGCTTTCTTCTTAGCGATTTTTATTTGTAGGGATGCAATTTTGTTAGCTAAGGCATTTTGGAAGCTAGTGCACCATTGTTTGTCCTTGGGGGGCCTTGTCTGTGGGGGCAATAGGGTTTTCCATTTCCCGGAGGATGGAGACGAGTTCCTTAGAATTAGAGTTAGCTTTGCTAATTCCCTCATTAAATGTGTCTTTTTTAGTTCGGATTATTTCCTTCTTATATTTCTTAGCAAAGTTGTCAAGGCGAGTTTTATTCTCCACCGAAGGTGTATGCCTCCAGATAGCTTGGAGTTTACGTTTTTGGGTTCGTAATTCTTTGAGGCGAGGGGTGAACCAAGAATTAAGATGCAATTCTTGTTTACTTTTGCGTAGTTTGATGGGGGCAATTATGTCCAAGGCTTTAGACATAGCATTGTTAAATGTCTCAACTAATGTATTAGGGTCAGGGCTAGTATCGCTGACAGTGAGGGCTGGTAGGAGGAGTGGGAGCAATTTTTCAGACGTGATATCTTTTTTACTTCTGGTTGGCATGGGTGGTGCTATTTCCTGATTATTTGGTTTGGGCGGCTCTATAGTTAATGAGAAGCAGATGAGGTGGTGGTCAGTCCAGGTTTGTGGTAGAATGTTGGAAATGGTAGTGATACAGTTTTGGCTGGCTATCCAGTCTAATGTCCATCCTTTTATGTGCGTAGGGGCTAGAACTTTCTGGGTGAGGCCATGATCAGCTAGAATTGATATGATATATGATATGATATTTATAACGCGCCTATACACAATTGTTTCAAGGCGCGATGAGGCAGGGGGGGGGAACAAGGGGAGACATACAACGATCCTACTAGGCCAGGATTTCATTCAGATCGCGCAAGTGCAAGGGAGGAGGGGAAAGGGAGAAATGCAAGGGGAAAGGGAGAGGGGAAAGTGCAGTACTGGGTAATAGCATACAGGAAAGTAACAAGGGCCAGCTAGTGGCAGTGCGAGGAAGTGCAGATAAGTGCTGGGAAGGACGGGCTATAGGGATACAGACACAGTCCCGTAGTGCAGGGGGTGCCAGGGAGGCAGTGCAGGGGAGAGTGGCTGGGCCAAGGACCGAGAAGGTGAGTGGCCCAGTTGCAGATTTGTTGCAGTTTAGTAACTTTAGCAGGGGAGAGGGGGAGAGAAAGCGGATGCGAAGAGGAAGGTTTTGAGATGCTTCCGGAACCGGAGATGGTTCTCCTCAAGTTTCAGGGGGGCAGGAAGGCTGTTCCAGAGGGAGGCCCCTGCAGCAGAGAGAGATCTGACACCAACTCGTTGTTTGGAAAAGCAGCTGACCATGAGGGAGTTGGAGGCGGATGAGCGAAGAGCTCGAGAAGGAAGATATTTAGGAAGAGGGAGTTGAAGGTATTTTGGCCAAGGCCCCAGAAGGCCTTGTGGACAATGCAGAGGGTTTTGAACTTGATCCTCGCAGCCACTGGGAGCTAGTGTAGTGATTTCAGTCCTGGAGAGATACGGTCCATGGGCTTGAGGCCAAGGACAAGTCTCGCAGTTCTGTTCTGGATGAGTTGCAAAGGGCGGAGAGTAGAGGCAGGAAGATTTAGATAAAGGCTGTTACAGTAGTCCAGCTTCGAGAGAATCAGGGCTCTAGAGAAAGTGAGCTTCTGGGGGAAGGAGAGGAAGGGAAGGATACCTCTGAGGAGGTGGAGCTTGTAGTTATTGATTGAATGGAATGGGCTTGATTGTCCTCATTATCATTGAAGTCTCCTAGTATAAGGAGCTGGGTAGAGTCTTTGATGTTGTTGGTAAGGAGGCTGGATAAATCTTCCTCAAAGTTGCCTAGAGGGCCTGGTGGTCTATACACCAGGAGGACAGTTAGAGTGCTATTATTAGATATAGGTATTTAGGCCGAGAGCAGTTCGCAAGATGTTATTTCCGGGTGTGGAGTAAGTCTTACATCTAGCTTAGTTTTGGCAATGATGGCCAGGCCACCTCCTCTAGAATTAGGTCGATCGACTCTTAGTATGTTGTACTTGTCAGGTACGGCAATCATAAGAGCAGGACATGCACCATCGTGGAGCCAGGTCTCAGTGATAGCGAGGAAATCTAAGTTGTCCATGGCAAGTATGTCGGCAATCTCCGTATTGTGAGCTATAAGGGACCTTGCATTGATGAGGGCTCCTGATATGGTGGAAGTTGTAGTTTTTTCTTGGGTGAGTCTAGGATTGGGGGTGTTCGGTCTCTTCTGGTTATACAGTAGGTCAGTGTGTGTTTTATGGCGCCTTTGTGCCATAGGGGCAAGAGGGATTGGGTAAGACGCAGTTGGGGTTGAAGTCGGACCTGATGGTCTAGTTCTTTTATTTTTGAGGTCATAAAGGCGTGGCAGTCTCGCTCTAAGTCGAGAGTTTCTCTCTTGCAGGTTGCAAGGTGTGGTGTTAGTGTAGGCCATTGTTATGGTGAAGGTGAGAAGAGTCCAGAGTAGGGTACAGAATATGTATATGAGGCAGGTTTTAGTAGTGTGCATGTTGGGAGACAGGTGGCAAGGGGGTATCCAACAATGACTGGGATGCAAACAATAGGGTAAACCTGACATTGGCAATCTCACCAGCGACTAAAGTGCATACATCAGAGGACACCTAGATATGGTAATTCCCATCATCAACTAAAATGCATACAGAGGGAGGCACTAGATTTAGAAATCACAATTTTGCTATGTTTACCTGTAGTGGGGTTAGCAGGCATAGGCAATTATGGGCAGAATGGTACAGCTAAGGCAAGGTGCATTGGCAAGCGACCTAGGGTCTCAAATAGGTAACACGGTGCATTGGCAAGCGACCAAGGGTCTGAAATAGGTAACAAGGTGCAATGGCTAGCGACCAAGGGGGCACAAATCGGCAACAAGGTACAGTGGCAAGCGACCAAGGGTCTCAAATAGGTAACAAGGAGCATTGGCAAGCGACCAGGGTCTCAAACAGGTAACAAGGTGCAATGGCTAGCGACCAAGGGGTCACAAATAGGCAACAAGGTGCAATGGTTAGCGACCAAGGGGTCACAAGTAGGCCACAAGGTACAGTGGCAAGCGACCAAGGGTCTCAAATAGGTAACAAGGTGCAATGACTAGCGACCAAGGGGTCACAAATAGGCCACATGGTACAGTGGCAAGCGGCCAAGGGTCTCAAATAGGTAACAAGGTGCAATGGCAAGCGACCAAGGGTCTCAAATAGGTAACAAGGTGCAATGGCTAGCGACCAAGGGGTCACAAATAGGTAACAAGGTGCTTATCTACAGTCAATTAGTCTCCATGGGTCACCTAGATACAGGTTTTGCAGGTAAAGATACAGTGTGCGAGCATACATTAGTAAAACATTTGTAGCGGTTCGGTACGGTGGTTCAATCATTGATTACTGTGGTTGCTGAAACCAGGGTGCCGTATGAAAGGGATGGCTTGAAAAAAGTTGCTAAGAAGGCGATTTGCAGCAATATGTGAGGCATATTATTGCCGCAAGTGGTAGGATGTTAGCATGCGTTCCTCGCGGCATGAAGAACAACATAGGTGCATCATACGCCCAGTCCTCCACTGCTATTATGCATCCTATGCCGTAATTGGATTGGGGGTCTAAGCACATTTGTCCTTGCATGTATGATCCACAATGGACATTGCAAGATTGTAGTTAGTGGTAGTATCGAGATAGTGCTGCCATCAATCGTGAACCTGTTTAGTGGAGGTCCGTCGGGAGTTCTGTGTTTGCCGGTAGTGATGCAAGGTTTCTGGCCGACGGCCGGAAAGGCAAGGACAGGCTGGGACAGGCTGGGACAGGGGAGTCAGCCTTTGTGCAGGCCTTGGTGCTCAGGCCGGCTATGCCTCCCGGCTCGAGGATTGGCTGGATATCAGGGCAGGAGGGCCAATCAGACTCGGCAGCAGCCTGGAGGTGCCTGTTTGGGGGAAGTGGCACAGCTGCTACTGGCGAGCGGCCATTTTGGAATGGCGGCGGTAAGGAAGCGTGGTATGGTGCATACTGATGAGATGCAGCGCTTCCGTGGTATCAGGCGAAGCGGGTCTTGAGGAGAAGGATACTGGGAATTACACGCTCCTCAGTGAAATAGCACTGCGTGCTAGTGATGCAGCGATGTTGCGAACAATTATCGGTTAGCCCACGGGCTTACCTTTCCATGTTGGGAGAAGCTCCTGCTTCTCATCCTGTAGCGTTGCACTGCTCCGGCAGTGTTAGGAGGCTCCTGCTCCTAGGAGTACTGGTGGGACACAGGCTGGGACAGAGTGAGATGAATCGAAATGGGTGGGTTTGGCGTGGCAGCAGATGAGCAATTTTTGGTCTAGGCCAGGGCTGAGACCCAGCTCACTTAAACCTATACTGATGAGTACCTGCACTTCCTCTTTGTAATTTCAAGCACTGGCTACCCAGTATGTATATATTAATTCAAGAATGATAGCAGTCTGTGACACACAGCCAATAAACTATTGCATAATATTGTCATATGTAGCTTTTATTCATGTTGCTGCAGCACTTGCATGGTTAGTAGGCTATGAAATGCCAGGGTTGACTGGTATTAGAAGACTCTCTGCTCGTGGCCACCATCCTCACATCTCTTGTAGACGTTCAATTTGCTAAAAGTCCTGAAAGGCCCCTATAAACATTGATGTTCTTTAACATCGAGACCAGATCAAATTTCTTTTTCTTCACAAGCAAATGAGAAAATCAGAATTGCATCTGAACCTTAGCCAAGCAACTTTGCAGGTTTTCATTACTGATTTGCAAAAATATGCTACATCTAAGATTTTACATTCCATTATTATCTTGTCTAAAAACAGAATGAAACATGCTAATTTCCTTTAATCTATGTCCATATATCCATTTTTTCAGAATTCAAAAATAAAATACACCCAAAATAATGGGTTCAAAAATATTTTGCAGAACACACAACATCTCCCTGCTGAGCCTCCTATTCCGACTACCGCTGGTTTCCAACTGCAGAACTCCCTTGAGGAACAAGTTAAACCCCTCCACCAACCCATTTGAAGCTCGGTGTTATAAATCTGTTGTATGATGACCAATACTGAGTCCCTCCAAGAACTCGGTCATCTGATTGCAGCAAAAGTGAATGCCATTTTTGGACACCAAGCTTTCAAGCGCCCTTTCACGCCTATTTACTTTTTCCAGAAATGCAACAATCATCTCTGTTCAGGCATGCTTAAACTTTGAAACAAACTTAAAATAATATTGCAACATCCTCAGCAAAGTCCAGAATTGTTCAGGCATGTGCAAGAGGTTATCCGCAAGACTTCTTTGTGTTTATCCCTTGTTCCCTGATGGTATGCCCCAGGTAAGAAACTGCAGACACTTTAATCATACAATTTTGCCAAATGAGAGTGACAGATGTTTTGCTGAGGACACGCACCACCACTTGAAGTATGGCATCACGTTCCTATTCAGTGTGGCCAGGGACCAAAATGTCACTGTGGAAAGAAAACACACCAGGTATACCACCAAACAGCTCCTTCATCACTCTCTGAAAAACAACAACCATCATCCAAGCGAAAGGGCGTGCAACAGTAGCAAAAAGACCCCAGTGGCATGATAAAAGATGTTACCTTTTTTGAAGAGCCAGGAAGGGCTATTTGGTAATATACCAAAAGATATTTAAGGTAGAAAAAAGTGTTTCGTAGGAAGCACGGTAGTCAGCAATTGGTTGATCTTTTGGAGTGGATATCAAACCACACATATGAATACACTGAGACCTCTGAGATCTACGCACATCCAAATGCTACCACTGGGTTTCCTTACCATCACCACAGTGACCAACTACTCTAATCTCTCTATGGGTTCTATCATGCAAGCAAATAGCCTCTTTAACTCGTAATGTAGATACTCTCGCAGACCAATATGAACAGGTCTGGGCTTGTGAACTCTTGGTAAGACCGCTTTCTTGGGATCAATGTGGTAACAAACCCCTTTCAGTAAACTTACCTTATTTGAAAATACACCTGGAAATTACTGTTTAATTAATCTCTAGAGAGGCACATGCCATACTTAAAACAGAAACATTAAATATGAATGCTATCCTAAGATTGGATAGCCGTGTCCACTGCACACCTTTGTGCTGGTGATAAATAACCAGTCCAAATTCAATGCTGTAAATATTATTTGAGGTATGACAGTATGCCATAATGATTCAATGAGTAAGAATAGGTCTCAAGACACCACATTTCCATGAAGTTTTCCTTTGCATTTCAACAATAGCTCAGTGTTTCGGGAAGTAGAATCCCTTCATCAGGAGCACAAAGTAACACCTGTCAAACAATAGAGATATGATATTACGATTACATAGAATTAGATGCATTGAAAGAGATTTCTAAAAAAAATATGTTCAAAAATAAAAATTCCATAACCAATGATGTGCCAAGAGTACTAGTCATAATTAGCAAAATAAAGGTAGCTCTAGACCAATTGATATTTATAATAGTCGTCCATCATCAGACGTGAGTAGTAAAGATTCAACGTGAAAGATCTATATTGATCATCAAGGGTAAGTCCAAGAAATACATACCCTAGGAGCTGTCCTGATTAGAAGCAAGGATATAAAACAGAGGTATGATGATCTATTACTTGACCATACATATGCCCCATCACTAAGCCTATACACACAAGCAAATTCAAAAAGTGAATTGAAAATCAAGTCATGTTGGTCACAGAATTAAATCTATTGGGTGGTATGACAAAAATTACCCAAAAGATATGGCCCATTTGTAAACTTGCACTATAAAATCTGTAGGAGAATAAAATAACAAACAAGGGAGTACATAATAAATGCTAATGGAATGGTAAATGCAAAGGAAAGGGAGGTGTTTGGAAAGTAAAATGAAAAAAGTACCTGTTGGAAAGGAGAGGTCAGTCACAAATGGAAGTTGACAACCATCTGGTAAGTAGGGATTGTGAATTAATCTAAGAGATAAACGGCAAATTAAAGAAATTGAGCAAAAAAGGAAGGAAGTACCCATGTGATCCTGAATAAATAATGGAACAGGTGTCATGAAAGAACTTACTCAATGGTAAGCAAAATCCATCCAATGAAGGCATCAGAGGGCATGAAAGAACCCACCCGTGTGTGTTTATGAGTTCGTTATATATTAAGATGTCCGAAAGTCTAAGTGCGTGATGACATCAACCAGATAGAGGGCGTTGTATGCGGGCACTGCTTGTTATATTATATTTAAATCAAGTCCAGAAAGCTTCTTATTTACGTATGGTTTGTGTGTGTGGGGTACATCCCACTGATTGATGCCACTGTGCTGGGTACTCGAAATAACTAGGCTTCAGTGTGGGCTGCACACCCTATTTACCACTCTGTGGTTGCTTAAAATAATTTAGCGGTTGAAAGTTCATTTTGTAAGATCCTTCTTGGGTTTTTTGCATGAGAAAAAAAATCCTTGGTTCTTTATGGTTAAATATTGTATTCAATCACGCTAAAGTGCAGATGTGAAAAAATGTCAATGCATTTCAGACTAGCTAACGTTCTTTATCAGGGCCTGTATTTCACCTCTGATCCATAGTCAATCAATCATAATTTACATTTCAGAACCAAAGCCCAATGTGTACAACATCATAATCCAAATAGTGCAACGATGTTTGTGGGTAGGTCAGAAGTACCGATCCTTCAATATAACTATAGCGTGCAATGAGATATTATACAACAGGGATGTGTATTCAATTCATCAAGAACATAAACATTTGTGAGTTTAAGACAAACATACATGTACAACAGGTAACAACAAATGAGACAAAGAAAGAATTTTTTTCACTAAGTTTCACCCCTGTTACATTCTTTCATTAAAACATTTTACCAGAGCGTGTTCCATACAATGTTTACTGTAGTGGTTCATATTCATAATTAATTTACTATCTATATCATCGTTGTGCCCATAACCATACTGTTTATCAGATTAATATGCATACTGTGCTTATCCGTTACTCTAACTCTGTTGGTGCCGCCATGCGAGAGTGTCACCCTAAGGAGTGTTCTGTGTAGGCGGAAGATCTCGTTCCTGTACCAATCTATTCCTTATGTTTTATCTATGCAATGTGCAATTATCAAACACTGTACAGTAAACAAACATGTGATCTATATGTAGAGTGAACCCAAAATTCCATAGGTTCTAACGCTCTCCAAACTGCCTGCTCCTTTGTACGTGTGTAACAAACTGGCGTTACACACCTGTCTTCTTTTATCGATACTCGAACTGTCAGAAGATCAAATGATCCATTCAGTAAGCTGTGCTATGGGTTAACGCGATCATATCTCGTGACAGATTTGTAATTTACTGCTGTGTACAGCGTTCCTTTCTTGTGCGTTCAAAATGGCCATTTTCGTCCGAGTGGAGTCATGGTGGTGTGGAACTAGCTGCAAAGCTTATGTATACTAACTGTTCCTATGGTAACCGATGCAGGGTCTGACTAGCAAAATGGCTGACCATGTGGCATACTTTCGGCCATCTTGGAGAGGGTAACCTGTGCTGAATTTACATGTTCGAAGGGCAATATTGCCAAACCAATACTTATTTATATATTCAATTAACAATGTTACTACTAAGAGATGTGGATCACGTCTTATTAATCATAATGTGTTGAACTAAGGTATTATCAAACATATGTTCAGTTAACGTGTAAAAGAAAAGTGTTAACACTCAGGACGATTTTACATAGTAGTGGATAGCAACGCTTGAAGTATTGAGCTAACAATGGTCTAATCTAGAGTGTTTATGCATTGCTGACATCCTGGCTCATATATGTTACAGACCTGACCCGTACACATTCCTGCCATGTTGTTATTCTTTTGTTGTGTCTTGCTAGCATCTATCTAATCTCTATTAGTAGTGCATCGCTGTACCTGGCTGACATCCTGTGGCAATCTATTATGTGACAGATTTTAGTAACAGCGTGATCCTTATGGTGTATTCATGTTCCTTCTTTGTAAACTAAAATACTATAAAATAAAAAATAAAAACGTCTCTGTAGCGTTCACAAATCTCATATTTTCATGGAAATGTATTCTTCATGACCATTTTGTTATTTATGTAACATGTAGACCTTATCGTGTCGAATTTCACAGAAACACAAGACTGGAAGAACAACATGAAAAAACAAATTGGTCAGCGTGAAGCGTATTGGATAGATCGACTAGACGCTCTAGCACCTAATGGCATAAACAAATAAATGGTCCTTCAACTGTTTTTTATGATTACAGAGTGAAGATAACTCATTACTGTGACAATTGTGATAAATGCTCTCCAATTTTGTATGGCCATCTGGTCTGACAAGCCCACCTTGTGACGCACTGTAAACTAATCACAGAGTGACGCGAGGATGTCCGTATGATAATTAAGATGACAACACTTCTGTTTTGTGAAAGTCAACACAATAAGGTCTACATGTTACATGAACAACAAAATGGTAATGAAAAATAAATGTCCAGGAAAATATAAGATTAGTGAACGCTACAGGGACGTTTTTAAATTTAAATGTTTTTTATTTTATTTTAGGTTACAAAGTAGGAATATGAATACACCATAATGATCATGGTGTTCCTTAAATCTGTCATGTGATAGATTTTCACAGGAGGCCAGCAAGGTCCAGCGATGCACTACTAATTGAGATTAGACAGATGCTAGCGAGGCACAAGAGACGAATAACAGCGTGGCAGGAATGTGTACAGGTCCGGTCTGTTACAAATATGAGCCAGGATGTCAGTAATGCATAAAGATTCTAGATTAGACAGTCATTAGCGCAACACAGCTAGCCGCGCTATCCACTACTATGTAAAATAGTCCTGAGCGTTAACACTGTTCTTTTACTCCTTAGCTGAACATACATTAGGCAATACCTTAGTTCAACACATTATGATTAATAAGACTTGATTCACATCTCTTAGTGGTAACATTGCTTCTTGAATATATAAGTAAATATTGGTTTGGCAATATTGCCCTTTGAACATATAAATTCAGCACAGGTTACCCTCTACTACATATATTTCACATCTTTGTTTGCAGCACGCTCTCTACGGTGGTCGATCATTGCACATTGCATAGATAGAACATAAGGAATAGATTGGTACAGGAACAAGATCTTCCGCCTACACAGGACACTCTGTAGGGTGACACACTTGCATGCCGACACATACACGGTTAGAGTAACGGATAAGGACAGTATGCATATTAATCTGATGAACAGTATGGTTATGGGCACGACAACGAGATAGATAGCAAATTGATGATGAATTAGAACCACTACAGTAAAGATCGTAAATAACGTGCTCTGGTAAAATGTTTTAATGAAGAATGTAACAGGGCTGTGACTTAGTGACTAAAAATCTGTCTATGTTTTCTCATTTGTTGTTACCTGTTTTACATGTCTGTTTGTCTTGTTGCCTTACACTCACAAATATTTATGTTCTTGATGAATTGAATACACATCCCTGTTGTATAATGTCTCATTGCACACTATGGTTGTACTGAATGATCAGTACTGCTGACTAACCCACGATCAGAGTTGCACTAATTGGATCATGATGTTGTACACATTGGGCTTTGTTCTGAAATGTAAATTATGATCGATTGACTATGGATCAGAGGTGAAATACAGGCCCTGATGAAGGACGTTCTCTAGTCCGAAATGCATTGGCATTGTTTCGCATCTGCACTTTAGCATGATTGAATACAATATTTAAACTTATAAACCATAAAGAAACAATGATATTTTTTTCATGCAAAAAAACCCAAGAAGGATCTTACAAAACAAACTTTCAACCTCTAAATTATTTTAAGCAACCACAGAGTGGGAAATAGGGTGTTCAGTCCACAATGAAGGCTTATTACCCTAGTTATCTTCTCCCATCAACCAGATGACATCATCACGTGGAAAAACGTAACAAAGTAGTTATGTTATTACGTGTCTGGGAGTTATAGTAGTCCCTATAGGAAAATTGGGCTATTGAAGAAAAAGAAGTATGGAGAGAAAGAGATGATACTGTAGATGAAGAGAGAACCAATAAATGATAAATTAATAATGAATAAAGAGTAGATAATTACTCAACTATTTGGGATGGATACCTCTATGAACCAAATTTACAATGTAAAGAAATAAATCATAAGAAACACAAGCCTAGCTTAACGTGACCTATTAGAAGGAATATCCATTGTGACTACATATACATTTGTGTTAAGACACTTTATAAAGCATAATTAATTCATGAACAATTGAATAGCTCCAACAAAAATTGACAAGGCAATCTTGGCATCTGAAGATGAATTAATCAATGCTCAGTGTAAAGTACTTATCCACTGACGATATACAAAGGGCATAATCAAAATCGTAACTGGAAAAAAGAAATCATTCAGGCATTGAAATGAAATGTTAACGCGCAGTTTGTCATTTTCAAAAACAGTGTAAACTAAATTCCTTGCTCATACCTATCAGTGATAGCGTGTCTAAGAAGTTGATCCAATACATCTATCTTTCAGGCAATGTCTTAGATCGGTATCACCCTTTAATGAGGATCTGTAGTACTTCCAAGATGATAATTATCATCGGTGTAATTTCGTAACCCTTTTCTATGAAATGTCTGGCTACTGGTGATTTTTGGTTACGTGTGTGAATATTAGATTCATTCTCAATCCATCTCTCTCGAGCCTTCCTTATAGTTTGTCCAACATATAATAAACTACATGGACACTTTATTGCATAAATAACATTCACAGAGTTGCAAGTCACATAGCACTGAAGTCTTTTTTTTTTTACCAGTGTATGGATGTTGGATAGAATTGCCCTTGACAATATTATTGCAATTACTGCAGTTCAGGCAATGTGCTGGTTTTCTGTTTCCCTAAGAATCTGTGTGTGGCAGGTGGTGATTGTTTGTCCCTTAAATTACATCCCCTCCTGTATGCCATCATAGGCGCTTTGGGAAAAAAACAGTTGCAGTTCTGGATCAAAGTGGAGTATACTCCAATTCTTCTTAATTACTCTAGCTATCTGTGAGCTATGCCTAGAGTAAATGGACATATGGAGTAATGGTATGTCATTCCTTCGATTTAGATTTGAGTAGATCTTTTATCTCAATGGTAGACGATTTAAGGCGTGCCTCAGAAATTATCTCTTTTGGGCAACCCCTTGATCTGTAACTGTTAGTCAAATTATCAATCTCTAGTTTGTAAATGTGAGGTTCTGTAATAATCTTCAGTCTCAAGAACTGACTGTAGGGTAGACATGTTACCATAGTACGTGGGTGAAAGCGATCGAAACGAAATATAATATTGAAACCAGTGGGTTTACAGTTTTAAAACTATCCTCAGACAGACTCACTTCCACATACTGGAAATGCACCATAGGGGTGCCCACCTGTAAGGTAAATTTGATCCTCAAATGGATCAAATTGAGGTAGTCTAGAAATGAGTCAAGTTCTTTTCTAGTTACAGCCCAAATACTAAAGATGTCAACAATATATTGCTTCCAAGATCCAATTTTGTCAGACCAGAGTGGATTCTCCAGTATATGTTTGTTTGTTTGTTTATTCATTTGTTATGCGCACCAAACCCTTGGGTAAGGGGGTGCAGCAGTATGAAAATGCAAAGCTTACATAGTTACAAATATACATTGAATATACACCAATATGCACAAATGTACACAGAAATTACATAGGTACAGAGTATACAAAATGTGCAAATATATACAGAAGATAGCCTTTGTGGTCACAAGAGTAGGACATGTGCAGTGTGCAAAGATACGCATTGCATGGATGAATCCTCTGTGTAACACTAAGGCACTCAGGTGAGGTGGAGCAGCGGGCATAACCGAAAATGTCAGAAGCTATGGGTCTGTAGCGCTAATGTGTTTTATAGCATTTAGTCTGAAGTGTAAGTAGGGTTGGCCAGCTCTCAGGTCTTGAGGCAGCGAGTTCAAGCATTTAGCCGCCTTTACGGGGAAACTGTTGCCACCAATGGTGGTGAGCTTATATTTAGGTATAATCAGGCAGTTAGCATTGACAGCTCTGGTTAGTCTGTGAACAGTTTTTCTCTGAAGCTTGGCTGTAAGGTATCTTAGGGCAGCATTATTCAGAGCCTTGTGGGTCAATGATAGGGTTTTCAGCTATATTTTGTTGGCCGTGGATAACCATTTTTGATGGCGTCTAAGGGGGGAGATGTGGGTTCTTTTATTTATGCCTAAGGCTGCTCTTAGGGCGTTATTTTGTAAGGTTTGAAGTTTATGGATAGTCGTTTTGTTAGCCCCACTGTAAAGGGCATTACAATAATCAATTCTCGAGAGTATTAAAGCTCTAGCCAGGATCAAGCAACTGTTGTCGGAGAGGAAAGGCTTGCCAGCTCTAAGTAGCTCGCACGTGTAGGCTGTGGAAGATTTCAGGGATTTGATCTGTTTATCAAAGGATAGTGTGGAGTCCAAGTAGAAGCCAAGGGTTTTTACCTCCTTGGATACTTTAATGGAGTTTCCGTCAATATTGAATGAGGAAAATTCCTGACCTAGTTTTTTGATGTTGGCCTGTGAACCCAGAATTATCAACTCGGTCTTATCATCGTTCAAGCATAGGCCATGAGTGGCCATCCATGTTTGGATGATAAGATATACTTTGTTCACCAACCCTGTGTCCTTATTGTGATCCCCAGAAAGCGGGAAGAGAATCTGGGTATCATCTGCATAATTAGTGTAGGTAATACCCAGAAGGTCCAGATCGTCAAACAAAGGTTTGGTGAAGATATTGTATAGAGTTGGTGAGACACAGGAGCCTTGAGGGACACCACACAGGATCGGGGTAGGGTCTGTGGCTGCCGAAGGGGAGAAGACTCTCATGGTTCTCTCGCTCAAAAAGGATTTAATCCAATTGATAGCTTCCGGGGAGAAGTGGGCAGCAGAATCAAGGTGTCTACAGAGGTTTTTGTGGTTGACCAGATCGAATGCGGCTGAGAGATCAAGTAGGAGCAGAAGTACTGACTTCCCTTTGTCTCTCAGCTCGTCTATTTGGGTCTTTAAGTCAATTAAGGCTGTTTCCGTTCCGTGTAACGGGCGGAAGCCAGATTGTCTGTTACCCAGGAGTTTATGCTGTTCAAGGTGTTTTTTAATTTGGTTGTATGCAGCTTTATCCAATATTTTGAGTAAGAATGGGACTGTAGTAATGGGCTGGTAATTACTGGGGGTGAGCAGGTCTAGGGTGTGTTTCTTCAGGAGAGGGAGCACCCAGGACTGTTTAAGGTTGGCAGGGATAGTTCCTGTGGCAAAGGAGGCGTTGATCAGTTTGGTGATGAATGGGGATAAATATCTGGCGGCATATTTAATTAGTTGTGCTTGGCAGATGTCACCTTTACAATTAGAAGGCTTCAGTGACAGGATAATTTTTTCTACTTCTAGGGTAGACATTTTGGAGAAATTGAAGATATTATTGTGGTCCGGTGGTGAAGCATTAGGTGCGGGAGTGTTAGGCGAGTGCTGTAGGTTCAACATTTATTTTTTCTGCTGAATTTTGTTTTGGAGCGTAACAATTTTATTAGCTAGTGCCTGTTGGATGTCTGTACATCAAGATTTTTCTTTGGTACAGATTTTGGGTGTAGCTATTGAGGACTCAAGTTATTTCAGTATGGAAAAGAGTTCTTTCATACTAGAATTGGATTTGGCAATACGCTCATCATAGGAATTGAGTTTTGCCCGGCAGACTTCCTTCTTATAATGTGAGGAGAGTGAAGTTAGTTTGGTTTTGTACTCACTAGTGGGGCAGAGTCTCCAATTAGTTTCACATTTTCTTTTTAGGGTGCGGAGGTCTTTAAGTTGTGGCATAAACCATTTGTTTAAATGGGCCGTAGGTTTACTAGGTCTGAGTTTAAGAGGGGCAATTCTGTCCATGGTGGTGAGCATAATGTTGTTGAAATCTTGAACTAGGATGCTGGGATCACGATTTTCTGTGAATGAATTAAGGGTGGGAAGGATAGCAGGGATAATATTCTCTACCGTAATCCTTTTTTTATTTCTGGTTAAACATGGTGGCGCTACCTCGAGAGCCAGTGGGGTGATTCTTATAGTAGATAGGTGGAAGGACACCAGTGAGTGGTCTGTCCAGGAGAGCGGCAGGATGGATAAAATAGTCGCTCTGCAGTTGTAATCCGCTATCCAGTCCAATATTCTCCCTTTTTGGTGAGTAAGTTTATTAACTTTTTGGGATAGACCTAGTGACTTGATTGTATTGGCTATATCTGTGGCGTTTTTGTCCGTTTGGTCCATAAAGCCCAAGTTAAAATCCCCTAGTAGAAGTATTTGCGAGGAAGGTTTGAGGTTGTTGGTAAGTATGTTGTGCAGTTCCTCCTCAAAGGTACCAAGTGGACCAGGCGGTCTATATATTAAATGAATGGTGAGTGTTTGTGAGTTATTTATCTGAAATTTGACAGAGAGAGCTTAACAAGATTGAAACAGATGGGCTGTTAGAGAGGTTTTAGAGATAATGGCAATGCCACCTCCTCGAGCGCTATCACGATCTTGTCTAGCTATAGTGTAGCCATCAGGGATAGCTAATATGAGTGTGGGTCCTGCTGCATTGTGGAGCCATGTTTCCGTGATTGCAAGGAAGTCTAGATTACTATCTGTAATTAGGTCGACAATGTCAGTGGCGTGGGCGACCTTGCATTGAGGAGCGCTCCTTTAAAGGGGGGTGTCTTCGTAGCTGCATCGACTGGAGTAGATTTGTCCGAATTATTAACGCATGACTTGCACTTGTGATTATTATTCTGAGGTACTTTCGGAACCAGGGTGGGTAGTGGCTGAGACCGCTTCACATGGCAGGGTGTCAGTCTAGGCTTGAGATTAGTTTTAAGGTTGGTGGTTGGATGGGATCTTCTCAGAGGTTCGTATATTTTAGATAGTCTTGCACAGAGTGTCATTTCTGTTGGTCGTGACACATTATAAATCAAATACAAATGGTAGAGAGGCGTAAGTAGCTGTCTCACAGATACTGTTTTGTAGAGGGTGGCTCATGGTATCAATGTTTGTTACTATGTTTGTTAAGGTAGGCTGCCTAGGGTTCAAGAAGGGTGCTAGCAGGATCTCATCAGTATGTACTTGATTTCTAAGGTTAGTGTGGCTGGTAGCCATCAATGTGCATATCAGTGATGCTAGGATTAGCATCTTTCCAATTGCAATGTCAGAGAGTATAGTCTAGCACATGGAGCTAGGGAAGAGATGCCTCTATGGCTAAATATTACAAGTTGGGTAGAATAAACTTTAGCTAGAGGTTGATAGATAGGTAGATTTGGTTAACAACGTTCTCAGAGGTAGGCAAGGTCCAATGGGCGGATTCACTAGGGTAAGAGTACGCAGGGTGAGCAGATTCAATTTGGCTGAGTGTTAATGAAAATAGGCAAGTTCAGGTTAGCAGAGTGAACATGCGAATAGGCAGGTTCAACTTAGCTAGGAGTGCACAAAATGGGCAAATTCAATTTAGCAAAGTGTTCACCAGGGTAGGTAGATTCAAATTGGCCAAAAGTACACAAAATAGGCAGGTTCAATATGGCAGAGTGTTCATAGAAATGGGCAAATTCGACTTGGCTGAGAGTACCTAGAGTAGGCAGGTTAGACTTGGCTAAGAGTGCACAAAGTGGGCAGTTTCAATTTAGCAAAGTGTTCACCAAGGTAGGCAGATTCAAATTGGCTAAGAGTACACAAAATAGGCAGGTTCAATATACCAGTGTATTCAAAAAAATAGGCAAATTCGACTTGGTTGAGATTGCATAGAATAGGCAGGTTCAGCTAGGCTAGGAGTACACAAAATGGGCAAATTCGATTTCGCAAAGTGTTTATGAAAATAGGAAGGTTCAGCTTGGCTAGGGATACATAATTAGTCAAGTTTAGCGGTCAGACTCAGCAATGACTTTGGAATTTACGGATGCAGGGGAATACCTGCTGTTGTACTTATTTTTCACTGTGCACAATTGTCGCTATTTCTATAGTGCAAAGGATTGGATACTCCATGGAACATGAGGCAAAAGGATGTAGCTGCAGGGGTGAGATCGCCAAATAATGGGCGATGGGGCGTTAAAAAGAGAACCCATAGACACTGCACTTATAACATATGGGACCGACATTAGGCTGATGATTTCCTATGGTGCAATCACAGATACATATAGAGTGTGCAATGCATTTGACATCATGCGAGATAATTAAGTTAGGCAAGCTGTATACTCAGTTGTGAATACGACAGGCAATAGCTAGAGTCAGCGTCATAGCATGTTTCAGTGTAACCTTTCTGTGAGGGTGGCCATAGACACAGGTGGGCCAGCTAGTCTAGGATTAGTACAGCATTGTAACTGTATGGTGCTACTGCCGTATAATGGGGTAGTAGAAGTGAAGCACAGGGCAACATTGCAGGGGCGACCTACGTTATACAGTTAGTATAATATATATTAGAATTTCGGCGCAAGCTCTCGCGTAGATCGCGCTCGGAATGGTGCATAGATATGTTAGCATAAGTAGGTGCTATGGCGCAGCCCATGGACGTTTCAGTGGTCTGTGATTAGTAGATGTTACAGAAGTGAAAATAGTTGTTAAACAGAATAGGCAGACTGGTCACTGGCCAGAAAAAGGTTTTCATGTAATATTGCCCATTCAACAGCTTCTATTCGTTCAAAATGAAGGATGGAGGTGTAAAGACTCTGTACATCCATTGTGAAGAGAATGTTGTCAGGTGAAATATCCTGAAGTTCTTATAGACACTTAAAACAGACTCGTGGTTCCCTGGCTTTAGTTCAAGTTTCAAAGTTCTTTGGTCAATCGCCCAACAATAGAGGACTCATTCTGTCCCTCCTAACCCTTGCACACCACAACATTCTAGAATGCAAAATATCATTGGTATGCACTCTGTGTTGCTGAAACGTATGCTATCATCTTAGACAAACACCATGCATCCCCAGCAAATTCAGCTGCAATTAAAGCGACACTAAAGTGGTTAATGTCAGCTTTTTAGAATAAAAAAATGAGACGAGGTGATCCTGAAGTTGACTTGGTCCTTTTAAAGGCTTTAACCCAAAAGCATTGGTCACATAAAGCTGAACATTAAGATGACCTAAAGACATATACAGCCAGAAACATGTTAAGAAAGGTTTGTTGAACTCAATATTAAAGTTACATTTGTTACATTTTCCGTACAGTGGTATAAAAACGGTTTACCATGAATAGCACCATTAAGGTTTTTACTATAGTGTGGCCAACAGAAATTTTGATGCATCTGTATGGTCACCAATATGCTTTGTTTTATCTTCTCTTATTGTTAGTGATGGGGTACATTTGGTTATGTATTCTAAAAATAAACATAGTTATGTGAAATAAAATGGCACTCATTAAACGGCATCCTTGTGTATAAATGGAAATGAATGTACATGCTTCATGACTGCTTATATTAGTTTATTTTTTTAAAATAATTCCCTCTTGGAAAACCCATTGAAAGAACTTGCAGAGCAATGCTATCCCCGCACAGGTGTATAGTCTTACCCCTCAAAAGCTGCAGACATACCCAAATCCCTAGCACCCACAACTATCACATTAAGTTAGCACACCTCAACCCTGTCATCTAAAGTATGTGAGGCGGGCATGGTATCAACAGAAAAGGACACAGCCACAATAAAGGTGTTGAAACCTGGACCTTTAAGTTTGACTGGGGTTGGAGACTTCCTAGCTGGCCCTAATTCTATAATGGGAGTAGTCACAACCATCAAAGTAAAATAAAATGGTCCAAGTCAGCCAGTTAAACAAAGGGAAAAGTCTGTGTCCCAAACCTATACTTGCCCTCACGTTTCACAATAACCAAGTAAGGGGAAAGCTATGAAAAAAATGTGTACCAAAAGAATGTTTGAATAGCAATGAAAGTGGCTCACTACTCCCTTCCCCAAGTTCAGTTCACTGGGGTTCTTACAAAGTTCCTTCACGGTGGGTAGTATGCGCAGTTCAAAGATTTCCTATAAATCTCTTAGGCTTCCGCCACTATTTCAATGTCAGTTCAATATGCATCACAGGTCTCTTCAATTGATTCTATCGGGCTTCCCTCTGCCAGCTTTACAATTCTCAAACAGATATTCACAAAGTTCCTTATTAGTTACTTTTCACAGGCTGCCCATGCCCGTCTTCAAACACTTTAACATGGCTGAAACCCTTTCCAGCCAAACTGTGGGAGAACTCCCTCCCCCAATCTTTGTACTTCCCTTTCACAATGTTCACCTGTTAAAGACCTTCGCAATTGCACAGTATTTTCACTCCAATGCGCGCCCACTCTGACAATAGGGTTGATTTCCTAATGTCTGTAGCTCTTGCAGTTGGATGAGCAGAACCGGCCCTCAGCCACTCTGTTCTTATTTCACTAAAGCATATAGTTCATTAGGACGGGCCCACGGCCACTCTGTTCCTCATATCATGAACAGTTCACTTTCACATTAGTCTTTCGGGATCTCGGCACGCTTTCTTTACCTTGTGCCCTTTCCTTCAATGGCTTTCAACACATTTCACTTTCATTATTCACTGTTCTGTTAACTTTCGAGAAGCATTTATCAACGTGCCGTCTCACACAGCACCGCTCTGTTACTTTGTTTCTCATCGGCTCCCTCGCCGGCTAAATACATTCAAGCTTTACAGTTCAATGTCTTTTATCCTTCAATGCGTAGCCTTGCGTGTAACACTGTAGCTTTTACAATTGCGCGTATCACAAACTGTGATCTCCCTTTCTTTTAATTCACCGCCTATGATTGCTTTCGCGCGTCCTCCGGTTTTCAGCTCATCGAGGTCAGGGTCTTGCCTATCTGCCCCTGAGACACTCACGGGTGGCCTTGCGGCTCTGGGTAGGAAACAAGCAGTTTGCTGAGGCATGGAGGTAAGGCTTCTTGGAGACACAGCTCCCTCGCCACGCTTTCTCCTGCCTCAATGTGCAGCCTGTCCGCGTCACTGCATCCGTTCTCCCAGGCCTGCTTCTCTGCAGCTCTATCTCAGCTGCTCCCCCATCTCACCATCCAGCTTGCCATCCTTCTCGGCCCATGTCTCGCTCTTCGTGTCTTTCTGTGCTCCACCTTTTATAGTTTGAAAAACGGTCAATGAGTTCCAGGTGTGTGTGATTGTGACTGAGTGCCTGACCCTGCCTGACCTTATTAGTGGGACAAGGCCAGCGCATGTTACTAGTGGTAATCTTCCTAGTCTCAGGGTTCCTCTTCCTCATCTCAGTAGTTGGGCTGAAAAGGAAAGGAGGGGAGTTATGGGAGTTGTAGTAACCCCTAAAGGTAGAAGGAATATGGGGTAAATAACTGTCAGGAAATGGGGGGGATACCATGTCTCACCTTCCGGTGTCTCCTCCCCAGGTGATTCTCCCTCGCTAATCCACTGACAGTGTGGGATCGAACAGGTTTGGCCCTTCCCAGGCCACCAGAATAAGGGATCCCCGGGGACTGAGTCGTGAAACACATTCAGGTTTTTCACAAGTAACAGGTCCAGCCCCAATTTGGGCACCGGGAAGAAGCCCTCCCTGATATCATAAAAGTCTGAGCATCTTTGACCTGGATCCCGATCACCATCAATGGGCTTATTTTATCAGTTATACATGTTTCTTAAGCTCAGGGAGGCATCCCAGTGGACTTAGAATAATCATATTGCATGCCACTTTAAAGAAAAACTACATTGGATCAAAAATTATCACCCAATCACCGTTCTTCTTTGGCCGGCTAAAGTCCTGGAGAAAATGGTCACTATGCAATTGCAGAATTTTCTGGAGAACATGGGATTCTTGATGTCCATCAGTCAGGATTCAGGACATGAGATTGAGACAGCATTTCTCTCAGTCTCAGATGATATTTTGAGGGCTGCAGATGATGGGGATATCAGCATGCTAAGCATGCTGGACCTGACCTATTGGCAGCCTTGGATACGGATGACATTGATATCCTTACGTCAAGATGGTCTACAGTAGCTCAGGTGTCAGAGGGATCCCTGAAATGGTTCAAGTAATTTGTAACTAACCGTACTCAGCAAGTTAAGTTGGGTTCACATTTGTCTGATTCTCTCTCCTGGTAAAATATGGGGTGCCCCATGGATCTTTTCTGTCCCCACTATTGTTTAATGTTTAAATACATCCCTTACTGAGTATTGCTCTCAATTTGATTTACAGTATCACTCATACAGCGATGATACACCAATGTATGTTCGGCTAAAATAACCAGTTCAAGCAATGGACAGAGTATTATCTTGTGCAGGTAAAATACAAAGTTGAATGCTGGAGAATAAGCTTCAACTGAATGCTTCAAAAACTGAAATCATTGTATTTGGGCCCAAGAAGAACGGGCTAATATGTTACAAAGTGTTCCCTGTCAAGCACTTTTTGAAGTCCAAACAGTGTTTTCATCGAAGGTAAACAATCTTGGCTGCATTTGGCAGGAAAACCTCAATTGCAACCTGTAGGTTAATGAAACTGTTAAAACGGTCTACTTTCATCTTAAATTGTTTCAGCCTCTATTATCTTTTATCTCAGAGAGAGACTGTCCAGTAGTAGTTGGGACATTAGTTAATTCTAGGTTAGACTATTGTAACGCACTATTCATGGGGATCCAGAAAAGCTAAATTAAGCGTCTGCAGGTTGCTCAGAATGCTGCCGTTAGGCTCATTTTCTTTCTACCTAAAAGAACACCTATTTCTCAGTTCCGCAGGAGTCTGCATTGCCAGGTTTTTAACTGTTTTCTTGGTCTGGCCCCCTCTTACCTTTCCTCAAACAATGTTGTTTAACATCCAAGCCGTCCTCTTCCATCCACATCGTTTGGTAGTTTCATCTTCCAAATCTGTTTCCTGGGGTGATACATGTTTCTCCTCGGCAGGCCCAAGAGCTTGGAATCTCCAGCCAAATGATTCTTTGTGATTTTAGGAAAAGATTAAAAACCTTCCTTTTCGAATAATGGACTAAGATGACTGTCTGGCTTTCTGTTCAAATACTCTTACCACCTGCGCCCAGGTGCAGTCACTACTTGGTTCTACGGGATATGCACAATAAAAGTTTCAAAATAAAGATAAAGAAATCAAACCAACGAACATTCAAAGTCGTGAAGGCACCTCTCACAGAACACAGACCAAGGGCATATTTCATAGCACGCTAGACTGGGGAAAAGACACTCTCAAACAGGAAGGGAGGGTATCACAAATCTCTGTGAATTGCAAAACTTTAACCGATAAATCATTGGGACATCCACTCACAGTTGCCACCAAAAACAAGCAATTCACCTTCAACAGTACATCCTCCAAAGAAATGGCATGTATCAACCATTGAAAGTTCAGAATGTAACTTCACTCAAATAATATGAATGATCACCTGGCACCAGCTAGCCTAGCTGTTTACTACTTCTGCTACCCTAACCCAGAAACAGAAGGGCGCAACCCTCACTCAGTACTCTCCCAAGAGCATCTCATCCTATCAAAGAGACCACCACATACACAATTACCCATCCAAATTGTGCCTATACAATAATATGCCCATAGCAGACGCCCCAATTTAGCAATCACCTTTTCCCAGTAATTCATGGTATGCACTCACTGCAGCACCTCAGTCCTTAAACCTGCATTAAGAAATAACTGACAAGTTCTCTTCGTTATCAAATTAGAATCACTCTGGTACTATAATTTTGACAAAGCACAACGTGCATGGTCCAGCACACCCATTTGACATTCTTGCGGGCCACTAGCCCATAGATCACTGCCCCGTGGTCATCACCACCCCCATCCAGATATCTCTGTTGAACAATCTCAATGCTAACTGATATCCAAGCTCATGGATTGTATTTTCGCTGACACTGTGCTGGGAATCCTCAAAAATATATTTAACCATACAGCACCTTACTTTGTTCGTATGTGTGCATAACAGGTTGAACTGTTATGCACACATTAAAGAATGCCATTGATCAACTGGAAAGCCTACATCAACCAATCTCACAAGCAGTCTCCCAGTTCTAATGCGCTGTGCCATGCCATACCTTAAAGGCGCTGCGGTATCTGCCAATCTGCATCGACTTCAAACGGTTCCACCTTCACACCACTATTCAAAATACCTAACATAAGCGCAACACAACAGAGCATTACCCTCCAAAGGTGCTAAGCCTACTCACATCTCCCAAAGGTTTTAAAGTCCATTTAACTCAATATTATACATGGTGGTCAATAGAACAATGGTCACGAAACCAAACACTGATCAGTAACGTCTCAATCTTTAATAAATCCTTTGGTAAGAACCACCCTATCCCATTTTAACTTTATATGATCACCAGTTACATGCTGGGCAACGCCAGCACAAAGCACCCACGGGAATCCACTAAAACAGTGTACATACAGTGCAACAACAGTACACTGATCCTCACCATCTACACAACGATCTTGCATGGAGAATGGGTCAGCTTCCCCTTGCTACCCACTGTAGGGATGCAGGTTCAGTTTTCTGAAACGTGGGGAGGGAGTACCACACCCGCATGCACGTGCACACACACACACAACCACACACCCGCCCCCCACCCTGGAAGTGCACATAAAGTAGTGCGATAATTTAGAGTAACATACAACATGTGTCACTCACTTTGACACAGGCACAACAGCATAGCCCATGTTTGCGTTTGTCAAGATACGGTGTAATTGGGCATCGAGAACTATACTAGAACTGAAAAGGGGCAATATAGATACGTGAGGATAAGCGTTCTCTTTGGTACCACAGAGTACCCAAAGTTGCTTCACAAATCTTAGCTCTATTTTAAGTTTCTTTCTGATTGTTACATGTTTTGATGAATGACTGTTCTATATTTAAACTAGGAAATGTTCTAAATTACAGTAATGTTCTCCAAAATTATAGTTTCCTAAATGCATTCAATGTTGATAAGCGTATAAAGGACTGGCCTGAAGCCAAGAATATGTGATAATTAAATCTGGGCTCTCCTGATTTCTATGCCGCAGTCGTGATCTATTCATACGCTCGCTTAAGCTGATTAAAAAAGTTTCATTTTCGGAACTTCTACAGTCTTAACTTAAGTCGTGTTTCACTGCTCAGCGTGCAATCATTAAGTTATATTGGCTAAGACACAGGGCACTCCCGTGTAGGTATAGACCGCTGTGTTGGGGCCAGTATGTCCCGAGGAGAAGCAGGGGCCCGTATCCCAGCTACCAGTCACTTATCTGGGCAGGCGGGCTGTTTAGCTCAGTCAGTATTGCTACTGTGTAGATTCCTCTCACAGAGGCGACTGCCTCTGGGAGAGCTGGTTCGCACTAACAACTGCGGAAGCTTTCTACTCTGAAGGAGATGCAGTGGCTGTGGTTAGGGCGTGATTACTTCTCCAGCATTGGATCTTTCATAGAATCACATGCTAGAATAATTCCTCGATCAGGCTGGAAATCCTCAGTAAAGCACCCTTCCATAGCACTAAGTAAACACTAGCTGAGCCATGACTAAAGCTCTCCTCTCAGCTCTGTTGCACTCTCCCGCATCAGCGGCTAACCAGACCCAAAGCGCGGTTGTCTATCAGATCTTGGGCTCTTCCTTAGGGGATAGGATTGAGAATGCTAGCAATGCCGCACCTAGTTTGTGATCATTAGCCTGCACCAGACCCAGACAGGATGTGAATGTTAAGCTGTCCATCTTTTAGAGAGAATTGTGAAGATTAGCCTGCGCCAGAACCAAACAGGACTGTGATTGTTAAACTGTCCATCTTTTAGAGAGAAATGTGAACATTAGCCTGCCCAGACCCATACTAGATTGTGAATGTTAGCAATGCCACATTTAACATGAATTGTGAACATTAGCCTGCGTCGCATATAGATAGGATTGTGAATGTTAGCAATGCTGCACCCAGAGGGAATTGTGAATATTAGCCTGTGTCGCGTCTAGAGAGGATTGTGAATGTTAGCAATGCCGCACTTGGTTCCATTTGTGAACATTAGCCTGCGCCAGACTTAGTCAGCAATGTGAATTTAAGCTGTCCATCATTTAGAGCGAATTGTGAACATTAGCCTGCCCAGACCATACTACACTGTGAAAGATAGCAATATCACACTTAGTTAGAATTGTGAACATTAATCTGCACCAGATCGTGATAGGATTGTGAAGGTTAGCCTGAGTCGCTTCTAGATAGAAATGCAAATGTTAACTTGTCTCACACCTGAGTGGAGCTGTGCACATTAGCCTGATTTGCAGCTGGATAGAAATGTGAATGTAAATGTTAACATGCCCCACATATGTATCACTGTGTACCCTGCTTTCCTGTTCCCCATGCTGTTGCTAAATATCTGTATCCCCCCTCCTGTCGCTGTAAGACCGGCCCACTGTCTCTATGTGTCCGTGTATAGCTCTGTTCCCTGCCATCCTGTTCACATGCCTGATATCAGGCGCTTCAAAGATAACCATCATATCACATCACTACGCTTACCCTCTACTATACACCATCATTCAACTAGAACACAGCTATACGACCCCATGAACACCTCATCACCATCATTCAACTAGAACACAGCTACCCAAGCACATTCAGGCCTAGTTGCTCACACATGCGTCCTTCAGGCCTAACACACCCAGAGCCCAGTCTGGGTGTCCACCCACCAGACTGCACACATCCAACTGATATCTTCAGCATCACACATAACGCTAGGCTGCAGCTACCATCCGGCAATTACAACAGATGCACACATCTGGTGCACCCACACATCCTACGACACTATCTCTCTCTACTGACCAGAACTACGGTTCTCGAGCACGTTCAACCTACCAGTGCTTTGAGGTCATACCAATGATATATAGAGCACTATATAAATGCCAAGTAACATAACATTCTCACATGTTTCGCATCTGCCTTTCCCACTGTCCCACTAATGAACCATGCCCCCTTTTTTATTACAGAGCCAGGCATGACGAGGAAACCAACAGTGGCAGATTGGCGCTATACAATGGGGGTCATTACAAGGTTGGAGGTAACCATGGCGCTATTAGCTGCCTCCAAAACCTCACTGACTCTGCCCTGGTGAATGAAGCTATTCCTGCCCCATTCCAAGGTTGGCAGGGGCGGTAATTCCCCATTCACCAGGGCCCTTCCCCATTCCCATTTAAGCCCCCATAGGGCTCAATGGGAATGCGCTAATAACGGTACCGCAAATTGCAGTACCGTTATTAGCACCAAAGTCCCTTTGCGGGTCCCGCCCTAAACGCCTGGTAAAACCAGGCGTTAAGGGAGGACCCACAAAGGGAACTCGTAATAGGGCGGTAAGGGATTACCGGTACTGGTGCCCTTACCGGTACCGGTAATCCCTTACCGCCCGGGTCATAATGAGGCCCAATATTTCTTACCTTAAATTACATTACAGAATACCTATACAAAAGCCAACCCACGTGCCTTAATTTTATTACAACATGAACTCATTTCCATTCACAATTGATAAACACTATATAAGGGTATCTGGCAAAGTCTTGATCTCCCACCCAATATTAGACACCTGTGAATACACAATTAAAGCTGGAATGGTACATCAATGTCCATTCCCATCCTGAAGAAGGCCGGAGCAGTAATTAGCTTCAACAGTCAGCTAAAGAGAACCGGCTGAAACATGCGTCGACAGTCAAAAGATATATATATTGATTAGATTAGTTCTGTGTGTTTAGTAATAGTATATGTATGATGTTAGAAGGCATGGATGCATGATTGAGGGTGTGAGAGTGAAGTAAGGGTGAATTGTACAGTTGGGAAGAAACATGTATGAATTGTGGAATATATATGTATTCAGAAAGATAATATTGGGTATCTATTGAAGTATATGTAATAAATGTAAATATCTGTATGGTAAAATGGTTTTAAGTAAATAAATTGAAAGACATTCATTGTGACAACAAATTGGTAAAGAGATATCATCTATTGAGTGATTTCTGTCTAGCACTAGTATCCTTGATCAAAGTTCTTCTTTGTGCCATTCACAATTGAGGCAGTACATCTCAGAAGTCCGCTTAGAAATAACACTAGTAGGCCCCATGCAACACAAACCTTTACAGTTCGACTTGATAGAAGGAGCTAGAAACCAAGGAATAGACATAATGGATCTGGCTAGGACATGGCAACAGCGGAAAAATGGTGCAACACTATGATGTTAGTGTCTAAAATGCCTATCCTACACAAAAGCCTAAATTAAATGCACAAACAAGGTGTTACATCTCAGAGGACTGCTTACAAATAACACCAGCTTAGCAGGTTATGTACAATATAAACGTTGATGTTACTACACTGAGGATCTCTTCACCCATCTATCCGAATTTGGGTGGAGACTTTGATTTGTAAGTAAAATATGGCCCTCATTACGAGTCTGCCGGTAACTCCCCTACTGGCAGACTCCCCTTACTGTTTCCGCCACCTGAAATCCTGGTGCCATCAGGATATCACAGGCGGCAGAAGAACAGTAAGTTCCCATTCCCGAAGCACCAACACCATTAAAAATGCTCGTTAGACCTAAAAATAAATCTGCCACATTTGCGTGCGCGTTCCTATTGTGTTTGTTGCACCACCCGAGTAAGCGATTTCCATGTAAGCAATGCAGAATCATTAAAGCAGCCGTGAAATGGTTTCTAGTAAATGTAGGGTGATTCAATGCACCAGGTGGCTATCAGCCCTTTTCTCAGAATATTAAACCTAAATGTAAGAGTTTAATAGTTGCCATGGTCATAGACAAGTTGGTTCCGCTTGATTTCTCGGGAATTTTTAAATTGAGTAGCTAGTATTTACCTTTCCCCTCCTTTCACTATGGCCCTGTATCCATGCTGCATGAAGTGTCCAAGAAATAACCAAATTACCAAGCCTTTTAAATATATATACAAATAATACAAATGATATTATTTTGCTGGAATTCCTGTGCTTTGTTTCGCTTTAAGATTGTCATTGTACGGTGTGATGACTTCATGGAGATAGGTACATAAAGAGGTTACTATGGTTAGTAACGGTTGCGGTGCTTCAGTGAAAAGTCTGCTGGTAGGGGCCAGAACTACTGGCAGGTCAGGCCTGCAGGTAGATCACAGCCCCTATCGGCCGACTCAAAGGGAGTCACTCTGGAAAAGGTGGCGGTAACATAGTTACCAGCACTTTTATTTCCAGACCGGCTCACTTCTAATGAGGGCCATGGTCTTCATTCGATATGTTTCAGAAAGATATTTGTTTTTTCTATTTTATTGAATGTTTATAACGCTTGATGCCTACATGCTGAACATAAGCAACCAGGAGTACAAATCACACAAACAAATAATCAGGATCCAACAGATCAGTGAGTAAGAAGATGCATTTGAGATGGTTCTTAAAGAGAGAAAAGGAAGAAATGGAGCGCTAGGAAACAGGGTGAGAGTTTTAAGTCTTATGGGCAAAAAGAACAGAAACATGAAGGGGCCCAAGGTACAGTTAGAGGAAAGAGATTCAGAACAAAGTCAACGGGCAGGAGAGTAAAAAGAAACGAGGAAGGAAACATAAGGAGGAGCAAGACCATAAAGACAAACAATACAGAGAAAATTGAAGAGTAAATGATTTTCAAAGAAAAGGCATAGAAAGAGTGTGTAGAGCAGAAGTGATATAACCCGAAGGGGAAAGGGTACAAAAGAACACGAATTGAAGACTGACAAATAGAAAAAGTGGGGCAAGGTGAGAAGCAGGAAGACCAAAAAGAAGAGAAGTGCAATAAAACAGGCGAGAGAAAACTAGAGAGGAAATAGGACGTTTAGCAGAAGGAAAGGTAAGAAACCGTTAAACTTTTTGAATATTAAAGAGTTGAAAGCGACACGAACGAGAAATATAAGATATACGAGTAGAAAAAGATAATGAACAGTCAAGAATGACGCCAAGATTACAGGCAGAAGGAGAAATAAGAAGCGAAGAAGGATGGAAAGAAAGGAAAGGGGGAAGTCGAGGAGCAGGAATAGTTGAAGCAGGAAAAAACAGGACCTTAGTTTTAGAGGGATTACGATGAAGATAGTGAAAAGACATCCAGGATTGAATAGCAAGAAGGCAAGCAGACAAAGAACTAATTGAGTCGGTAAAGGAAATAAAAGATAAGAGTTGTAAATTATCATCATAAAGGTGATAGGAAAAACCAAAAGATTAAGTCACACAACCGAGAGGGGAGATATAAAGAGAAAAGAGAAGAGGCCCAAAAACGGAACCTTGAGGAATTCTGTGTAAAAGATATTTTAGGATACTGTAACCTTGTCATTCCCGCTGATATATTCCCATTTGTACATATCCTCATATGAAACTGTGATTTATCTACTGAGTATACCCGAGAGACCACCCGATGGATG
This sequence comes from Ambystoma mexicanum, assembly GCF_040938575.1. Classification (NCBI taxonomy): domain Eukaryota; kingdom Metazoa; phylum Chordata; class Amphibia; order Caudata; family Ambystomatidae; genus Ambystoma; species Ambystoma mexicanum. The sequence goes on from NC_090930.1 coordinate 135,893,887, forward strand.
GGTGGATGTGCGTTGCAATGTGTCACAGATGTGACTGGTAAGTTGGCATTTTGATTTTGTGTTGCGACAACGCTTGTGGTTTAGAGTTAGGCTTGTGCGTGTGCAAGGGGAAATGCAGGGTCTCAACAAATATATTGTCGGGAAAAGGCTTCATGATAATGCACTGTTGGTGACCTGCATATATTGTTTTTTTTTATGCGCCAACCTATAAAAACCGATAGCAATCTAGCTTTTTACCCAATTTTCCACAGAAAGTGTACCGTATAATTCATCATTTTAACCCATTATTTAAAAAATGGACCAGAGGAAGAACTCCTCAAAAACCCCTTCATTGGGTTGGGCTCCCTTGCTATGTACAGTATTTGCGGCAAATATTTACGACCCCCAATTTGAAATATTCACCAGCCCCTCCTGCAACAGGCAGCTCATAACGTAGGCTTTTACCAGCAGATAAAGCCTCTGACCTGCTGGATTGGCTCAGATACCCAAGGTGAGTGCAAATGGAAGAACTGCTCCTAAATGGACTTTACGTTTACCAACTACTTGGTAAATACACATAACTGAAGAGCCTTTAGTGGCATGGTATTGGCATGCACTTGTAAACAAAGCACGTCTCTGGACTGCATTATTCTGCTGCTTCTTTTTGAGAAGGTAGTATTTCCATGCATTTCTATGCACTTTGTATTGTGGTTGTGTATTGGGTGTGGAGCAATGACTAGACCATGGTGAGAGGCATACCTCTACATGGTGCCACAGATTATATATAAATTATGTAGCTGAATCTCGAAAAGTCAAATGATACTAATGGTGTACATATTTAATATTCCTGCTTTCAGATACATTTTTATTATTAAGACCTAAGGAGATGACATTGCAATGCAATCCAATTTATTCAGTGTATTCAATTTAATTATTGCTATAAAGAAATCATCTGTAAAGAGTTAAAGATTTGATTGGTAACTTAAAAGGACAAACCACTTCTTTGATGAATTGCTTCACCTGAATTACTACACCGCCACATGATACTGATTTACGACAGGCACCTGTTCCTGCAGATTGCTTTCTTTATGATTTATATTTGCATTTGTTTTCTTCATTTTTTGTCTGCAACTTCTATTCATCACCTTAGTTGCAGAGAACATTTATTCACGGGATTCATTTCTGTACTAAATCCTGACGCTCCCAGGCACCATTTCACTGTAGTCAGAGGGGTAGCAGAAGCGATATCGCATGTGCTTTGCTCGCATGATGACATCACAGGAAAGGATATCACTGCCATGGTGACTTTCTAGTGACATCACACAGCTTTGAAAATGAATTGAGTGGATCCAAATCCTAAAATGAGTGTTAAATAAATAATTTCAAACTCTTACGGCTAAGGGTAAAATACAGTTACCGCAGGTGAAAGTGTGGTCCATAGAATTGCAGATGACCCATTAATGAAGACGCAGTTTTCGTGCCGCGGAATGCTCTGCCACTAGTTCCTCTATGTTTCCTGCAGGAGGACGACGGCGCAGATCAGCTGCATCAATGGGTGCCTGACACACAGGAGATGGTTCCTCTGAAAGTGAAGCGTCTCAAACACACTTCTAACAAAGCCAACATCCGGGGTCATAGTTATGACCAACTACTGGTAACCTCAAAATGGCCTCCAACTAACACTCCACTAAAATGCATTTAGCATTCTTTATGTTTACGCAAATACTTTGGGCCACAGTTTCAATTGAACAGGCACAAAAAGCGAGAAGGCTAGGCGCAGTTATCTCCGATTTTAAAGTAAAACTGCTCCTTTAAGACCTAAAAATAAATCTGCCACATTTGCGCGTGCTTTCCTATAATGTGTGTTGCACCACCCGAGTAGGCGATTTCCATGTAAGCAGAATCGCTGAAACAGCTGTGAAACGGTTTCTAGTAAATGTAGGTGTGATTCAATGCACCCAGTGGCTATCAGCCTTGTTCTCAGAATATTATATTAAACCTAAATCTAAGAGTGCCAAAACCAAGGTTTCTTCTCCATATTTAGACATTTCTTTTAGAGTTTAATAGTTGCATGGTCATAGGCAAGTTGGTGCCACTTGATTTCTCGGGAATTTTTCAATTGAGTAGCTAGTACGTACATTTCCCCTCCTTGCACTATGGCCCTGTATCCATGCTGCATGAAGTGTCCAAGAAATAACCACATCACCATGCCTTTTAAATATAGAAAGAATACAAATGATATTAATTTGCTGTAATTCCTGTGCTTTGTTTCACTTTAAGAGTGTCATTGTATGTTGTGATGACTTCATGGAGATAGGCATTTTGTACATAAAGTGGGTACTATGGTTAATTGTGCTTATTGAGGATCCAACCTGCTATTACAAACATCTACCTCACCATTGTCCAAGGGGGTATCATTTGGGGGGGGTTTCTACTACCACTGGATGGACCTGGGCTCAGATCCCGCTACACCACTACAGAGTTTATCCTTCTGTCTATTAGACTAATGAGACATGCTTTCCATTCATCATTAAGGCCCATATATTTTCTACATGGTTCGTGTCACCTTTGATAATGTTAGGAGGAAGTTTAATTTACTATAGTACTCCACACGACTATAATTGAAGCTGCTCCTTCTGTTCCTGCCCAGGTAACATCAACACAGCTTAGCATTCCAGTACCTCAAGTCCTGAATTATGAACTAGAGAATGACCAGTGATGCTCCTACATGTAGCAAATCAATCCTGAGTACAGTAGGCACTCTCTGCAGGAGGAAACAGACACAATGAAAAGGTAATCTTATCTCATGACGTGGATCGACTCCAACAGAAACCATCCAGCAGAGTGTTTGATGAGTGTAGAGGGCCCGATTCAAACATCCCTTTCTTCCATCCCAATTATTCCTTCTGAAGCGTGATGCAGAGATTCATGAAGGCCATTTTAGAATGCAACCCATTAGTCACCCTATACCTGACGCGCTTGTCATCAGTACGGACAACTATGTTTGGAATTACCTTTGGGTACTTACAGACTGCTCAAATCTTTAAACTTCAGAAAAGAAATCTATCATACCGTCCTTATTAGACAACTCATTCTTCTCAGAGGATGGGTTACAAGTAGCGTCTTTGAAAAAAATGTGTGCATAGCTTTGCATGAAAAAACAGTTTGAATTTCGACCTTTCGTTTACCAGGTTCCAATCCCTTATGAGCAGGGAAGCATTTGGAGATATCAACTGGAGACCCATTATGAGGGTACAAACTTAAATAATGTCATAACATAGGATTTTATAGCAAGCCATGGGACCACCTGCTGAAATTTACATATCCCTCTGGCCACAGCAGATACCAAAGCCAGGGTGTTGCTCAAATCAGCTACCTAAGCAGCCCATGATATAATTCCCCCAGCAGAACCTTCCTTCTCTTCCAAGGCATAATCGCAGACCTCGGTGTTGTTTCTTGTACATCTTGTACATTTTAATGGAAAAGACTGGTGGGACCTCTAAGAGGTTCATAGCAGAAAACATTGTTGTTGACAGCCAAGGAGGACAACTAGAAGGCTGAAGGCTGGACTCTCCAAAGCATGTTCCAGTTTTCCTAGACCTTTTCCCCTGCTCGAAGACGCTCCACCCCTTGCGTTTCCTGACGTAGTGCATTTGCCTACTTGGCTCGTATGTGTAAATGTTTTTGAAGACAGTCTTAGGCTTAATGGTAAGCCTTAGGTAATGCGATAGAACAAGGTCTTGCATAGAGTGACTGCTGCCATCTTTGCAGCCTCTTGGAATTTTGTTCTGCATGAGTGAGGTAGTTTAGTGGGAACAGAGAGAGAGGCAAGATGTGAATCCTGAAGTGTTAAGAGCAGCAGATTCTAAATTGCCTGCTCTCTGCATGCCAGTGACATTTCAGGTGAGTTGGGTTGGCAGTGGGGCACAAGGGGTTTCTGTGGTCATACGAGCCCCAGGCTCCGTTGCGTAATAATGAGATTTGATCTATGAGTATATATAGGTGTGGGGATGTAATGTGGTGGGAAGGAAGAACAGATACGAGTGCTTAGTGCTGTGACAAATTGTTTCTGTTGATTATCGCATAATTTGACCCGCATCATTGCATGCCTTACAAAAACAGGAAATGGGGACTGAGCAAGAAGATCATCAGATGCCAAGTGTCACCTACACAAAACCTGCAATAGTGAAATAACCTGCAGTCTGGATCCAAGACCACAATATAAAGGGAAATACAAAGACATAACTTGATGGGAAACAGGGAAACAGTCTTTGGCAGAAATATTTTCCACTCACTTACAATCATCAGGAGAGAGGGGCTAAGGCATGGAAGCTTCTTAGAGCTCGCCAACAGAGACTTTGCAAGTTATTGAAGCAGAGTTTTGTGAACGCTGGTGGGATACTGGCTGAAGCCAAGCTAACATCTTGGAACCTGTCTACAGAGATTTGATTTTTCAGTTCCTAGATAAAGACTCCACACTTTGTTTCAATAAAAGTACTTTATTTTACAATGGTGGTCCATCTTTTGTGTTGGGTGCAAAACATCAGAATGTGTTATGGAGTGAGTTTGGTGCCAACCGGCTGCTCGGGGTGTCTTGGCTGTTTGAGATATTGGCGGTGAGCTGGAAGAGGGAGCATGGTGGTGATCAGAATTAATTGGTTGGTCGGTGGGAAAGGTGGTTAATGTCTGAGGTAGCAGTTTGCTTGAGACTGTGTAGAGTTCAGTATGTCCTAGGTTCCTGCCTGTGTCACTGCGAGTACTGTGTGATGTTGTGTCCACTTTCTATAGGTGCAGGAGGACACACTGCATTGTTGCTTTTCACTTGTTCTATTTTTGGGGTCCTGGGCTTGATGAGGGTTGGGTGGGCATCTGGATCATTACACATGACTTTTAATGAGTGGTACAGAGGAAGCACAGCAGTGTGTCTTGTTGCTCGACATGTTAAATAATCGGTAGCAATGTTTTCAGTAGCAAAGTTTTCATGCTTAATTATTCTTGTTCTCGATAGCTTAGGCTCCTGAATTTCCCAACGCTTCATTTCAGTCATTGTCGAGTGGTTAATGTCCAAGTTGAAGGGAGTTACCAAAGTCATGTGGTGGTGTGCATTGTTGCCCAACCAGTTGAATAAGCAATACCAAAAAGTAATCCATGCTTATTTGGCATCTGGGTTTCCATGTCGGTGAGAGGCAGATTGAACATTTGGTTTGTGACGGATGAAGGTGGGGTGTGCACGTTTACATTTTATCCAGAACATACAGTGATGATTTCCGTCAAATGTCATATGATTAACACGTGTAGGGTGTGTTTTGGCTTTATGCGAGTTATCTGTCATGATACATTCCTAGTTATGGTTTTGAACCGACCCAGGTTTTTCAGTGGATTACGGAATGTTACGTGGTCCCCCAGTACGTGAAGTTTTCAGGACATGGCATTCCAAAGGTTAGTGGCCATCAGGATAAAGGCAGCCCTGTCTTGCCTCGTCCTACTGTTCTGGGGAACTAGCACTAGGGCATCCTTGCTTAATCATAGTATCTTGGCCGGGACATAAGAGGCGATTATTTCTACAATTACTTGTACTCCTCTGATGGGGCAGCCCAGTGTGCGATGCATAGTGTTACAAATTGAATCCTGCATTTGATGAGAAGCCAGTGCATAGTCAGAAGGGCTGCAGTAATTAGTTCCCATCTTTTCCAACTTAGTAGCAGTCTTGATGTGGTGTGTTGTGCTCTCTGGAACTGGTCCAGGCAGTAATCAGGGAGCCTTTTGTTGAGGCTTTTGCAATGGTCTGTCAGCACGATTACCTTGCGGGTTGTGTGTGGTAATGACAGATGAGGTATAATATCTTAGGTGCTAAAACTGTTTCTGACCAGTGCTCTAATTCGAAGATCCGTAAAATGAATCTTTTTTGTTTTTACTGTATTCTTGGGATAGTTGCAGGTTCTCATTTCTTCTAGTGAAGGGATAGTGTACAGCGGTAGGGTCTTGGATGGGTAGATCATTACGCCTGTTTTGTACGGGTTGAGATTTTATTGGATATTTGTCATCAAGGAGTCAATCAGAACTAAGGCTTTGTTAAGGTGTGGTTGGCGCTTTGTTGTGTCTGATTTAGACAGTATACATTTTGTGTAGTTGTCTAAGGTAATACCCTGTTCGTTGATTTTGACAAAAAGCAGGGCCATGTAGATGTTGTAGAGAAGAGTGCGGGGGCAGGGGGAGTTGAATCCCTGTGGAATCCCACATGTGATGTTTCGCCAGATTGATTTGAAATGTGGTGGGATGGTCGTTTCTGTTCTGTTTGAGATAAACTAGGTAATCCATTCTACCATGGTTGGCTTCAGCCCTAAATCAGCTGGACATTCGATCAGGATTTGGTGGCTATTTGTTTTAAAGTTGGCCAAGATGTTCAGAATAATAAGAGCACTAGGGGTTGTTCTATAGATTACCCAGACAGCTGAACGGGTAGGGCTCTACTCCTCTCATTGGCCTGAATCCTAGCTGTGACAGGTGCAGGATGCTGTTGAACTCGACGTGAACAAGTAGCTGTTGGTAGATGTGTTTTTGGAGGAGCTTACCCAAGTAACAAAGGTAGGAGATTGGTTGCTAGGTGACAGGGTCAGTGTGGCAGCTGTTTGTTTTTTTAGGAGCATTTTGATGTGCACTGTCTTTAGAGGTTGTGTATGAATTTCGGGAAGAAGTGGCCATATTCCGGTTGATGTAGGATGGTTTTGTAGGCATCTAATGGGCAGCGGTCCTCTGGTGAACTTGTGGGAATTCTGTTGTTGATTAGTACTACTCAGTGAGTGGGAGCAATGCTGTTAATCTGTGGGGGTGTGGAGTGGTCCATGTGGAGATTAGAATCTGCTCATATTTCGGTGTAGACGGGTTGTTGGGGTGATCATGCATTTGTGGTAAGGTTGATGATACTGTGTTACAGAGCTGTTGTGAAGGTATTGGTTTCTGCATGCAGGCCAATCAACATATGGACTCCGTATGGAAGATGTAATAACTAGCGACGTCAGTTTTCATAATATCATTGGCTTCGTTCTATGAGGATTTATTTTCTCTTACTTTTTCATGGTTCTTATGGCATACAGAAAAGGAGCTACTGCAAACAGACAAGCAAATGCAATACGTATACAATGCACAACTGGCAGTAAAGGTTTTGTTAAATGACATACCATTGCCAGAGGAGTTACAAGAAACATCCTGCTGTAGATGAAGGTAACAGAACACACATTTCAGATGTTTATGCCCAGGTCTAACCACTCTGATGAACCAAAGGCGACCCTGGTGCTATTTTAAAGCACCGCTGTCATTATGAGACTTGATTTGCCGCAGTACACGGAGTCCATTTCGAAGTATCCTTTGTTTTGGACATAATCAGCACAGGAAGCACAAACCACTGAATGCTGCTAAAAATACCCCAAGCAAGTGTTTGTATTAAATTAATGGGTTTTATGGAAGCAAAAAGGAACTTGGCAAGAGAAGGGCATAACAGAAAAACTAGAAACGCGTAATAGAGGAAAGTAGCATAAAGACCAGATGTACGCTACACCGGAAGAAAACAGAGCAAACGTGCACTCTGCAAAGGCGGGGGCAGGCATGAATTAGCAAAGGGGCATGATCTTTTTGGAGATTCGACGCACAAACAAAGAATTTTTAACAAGCAGAACTGAATACTCAGAATGGAAGGAATGGACGGGGAAACAAACCTGTAGAATGTTTGAACAGTCGACACTTGATGACGACAACCTTGCGTCATTACAAGCGTGACAAATGGCAGCTCTGTACAGCCAACCTGAGGGTGGTCTGAGTGGGAGAAGAAATTGAACAATAATGTTGTCCAATATTGGGCCACGATTTGCTAGCGGTATTTTCCGGAAGGAGGCAAACGATACTATTGCGACTAGGTAATGCTAAGCTCTCAATGAAACCTAGTGATATCGGACTATCACTAATCAGTTCGGGCTTCAGTAAGCAACACACCCCGCTAGGGCAGGAAATGGCAGTTGTAAATATAGTTTATTATTTGAATTAGATGATTGTAGGGAAATAACAGTAAGCCATAAAGGCACACAATGAGAAACCTTTGTGTTTGTATTTATCTATGTCCGAGGCGCTGCACTGCAGCCCAGGTTAGTCTCTAAACATTGAAAGAGAGGATGTGCTGCTGGGAAGGACCCTGCTGCACACAGTCATTTTACACGTTTCCTTTGCTGGCCCCTTTGCTTTCATGACTGCATTGTTCTGGCCAGAGGAACCTCTACGAAGTGTACCCATCGCTGCAACCTTTTCTCTGCTCTGCACTGGGGATCCCTTCCAGCTAAAAGTGTAGCGGAATCTTCTCCAGCAGTACTTTTCACCTTTGTTTGTACATGGGAGCACATGCCATTTTACATTGAGTGCTGCAGGGACACAGTGTGTGCCATTTTCTTGGACATTGGCTAGAGCAGGGCTGGACTTATTAAATACTGTTGAGTCTTGTGGGTGCCTTGAGCTATAAGGAACGTTCTTTTGTGTGAGAACATCATTTCCCCACTTTGTGCACTGTAACAGTGCACCTGCCTACTTAACTGTTAAAATGCTAAACCAGTGTGCAATCCATTTGCAAATGAACATGCATTAACTGCCAGCATCAACTGGAAAAGACTTCAGTAAATATTGGGAAGAGTTTCCCAGTCGAGGGTGTTAGGCTGCGGACAACCACCTACTCCTCGCTGTACACCATAGTCCAGGCCTAGAATCAGAGAAAAACCCTGAAGCTTTAGGGAAAAACGGACACCGATATACAGACTTCTTATAAAGTGGAACACAGTGGGTATAGGCAGAGTACAGAGGTAAGAGCAGGGGAGGAGTGTAGATGGTAAGGGAGGGGAGTGGTCTTGCACAAGGGGCCAGGAGGAGAGCTGAAGGAAAACCAGTGTTCAGGAGTGTGACAAGGGAAATGCAGAAGCGGGTGCAGTGAAGAACAGTGAAACCCGAAGGAAGGGAAGAATAGCAGAAAATCCAATGATACACAAATCACAATAATCTCCAAGTGGCTGGAGCAAACCAATGAAGAGCAACCAAAGAACGTTGGCAAGCAACTTCTTGACACCAGTCAGGGTATTTATTGTACCGCCTAATCCCCAAAACATCAATTCTGGGGGCGATCTTATAATGATTCTATTCCCAGCACTTACTGGGGTAAGGTACCCCTTTGCTTTTGAGCTACCCAATTTCTATCTTGGCAGATTGTTGACCCTCTTTGGGATCCTTTTGTCCTCCAGTTTCTGGAGGACAAATCGCTATCTTTTTTTTTAAAAAAAAAGGAAATCCCTGAAAGGGGCATTGACTCAGAAAGCTGCCATCAAAATCCCATTTGCCACATTTTCTTTCCCATTTCCAGAACTGAAAAAATGCACATTGCCCATGACATCTGTTGACTATTTGACATTCGTTGGTTTACTATCCCAATGGTTTCAACAATGCATAACGTGTAAATAAGCAACTAATATAATATATTGAAAAGAAAAGTTAGCACTGTAAAAATGTTCACTGAAAACACACATTCTAGGAATTTCAAAAGGCGGAATATACAAAGGTATTTCAAGGCTGAATGTAGAGGAAGGATTGCAGAGGCAGTTTCCTATTAGTGTGTATTGGCAAAAGGGAACTGGCCAAACTCCAAGTAGCGCAACATACCACAATCAGAACAAATATGGGGATGTGGAAGTGTGAGCACGTGTCAGAGGTGCCGAGAAATCTGCATTGGCTGCCCATTGTAGCCAGGATAGATTTTAGGCTACTTTCAATTACCTATAAATCCATGGCAGGGCTTTTTTCTAAATACATAGCCAAAGACTAAAAAGCAAACCAGAATCTCGCTCCCTGCGCTCAAGCAGTCTTAAATTGCTGAATATCTCAAAAGTGTCCTTGGAATTAGTAAAGAATTGGGCCTTTTGGGTGACGGATCCTTCCAAGTGGAACGCCTTGCCTTTTGAATTAAGAAACTGCTCATCCTTGGAGTGTTTCAAGAAACAGTTGGATAAATCCACTGGCCAGGGCTAGTCTGGCTTTACTTACGTAGACATTGCCCTCCGTCCATTCTCTTTGGGTGCCCGTATGCCTCTGGCAGAAGAAGGAGACACACAAAAGTGGTATGTGGTATGTTTGGGCTAAAGATTTTTATTAAAGAAGAAAGCAAGAGAAAACCTGTCTATCCCTATTCCAATGAAGGGGGTGGTTTCCCTGCCTCAACTAAAGATAAGGTGTCTGCAAGGATGTTTTGTACACTTAGAAAGTGTCCACTGTCCTGTGTCAAGAAAAGTCTACTTCTGTCCCTTACACTAGAAACTAAAGAAAAGCTCAGTTCTGTTCTGGCCCTAGGAAAATGACTCCCTTCGCCTGGGTTATGGTTCTTGGTTAGTTGAAACAGTTCCCAAATCGTAAAACAGTCTGTGTCTCACATTTTGTCAGGGGGAATGGCTCCCTTCACCTGATAGCAAAGTTCCATAGAATACTTTCTTGGTGGGTCAAAAGAGCTTGTTATCAGTTTCGTGTCTCACACTTTACCAGAGGGAATGGCTCCTTTCCCCTGATAGTAAAGTTCCACACAATACTTTCTTGGTGGGCCAGGAGAATCTCTCCCTTCTCCTGACCTATACCCAGGGGAATGGCTTCCTTCCCAGGCCCTGTAAACCTTCTTCCAGGGCCGGGTTATCAATAGAATGACTCCCTTCTCCTGGTATCCTACTAACAGTTCCTTACAAGCAAGGAGAATGACTCCTGTATCACTCTTTTACTTTGGGCCCCGGACCCTGGTTTCTCTTCTTCTTTGAACTGGCCCACTTGGTTCACTTCATTGCCAAGTACAATGACTTGTATCTTGTTTAGCGGGTTTATCCCTGCCACTGTTGTGAGGGACTCTCCCTCGCAAGTTCTCTTTATAGTACTTAGGGTCCTCGATCAATGGCTTTGTTCCACCACTGCAATGAGGAGGAGAAGGTATGTAGGCTTTCTGGACCTACCATGCCACCAAAGCGTTAGGTTCCAAACGGGCCTAGGAATAACTGCATGCACCCTCTTGGAGAGCTTCCCGCATCCCCTCTGGTTCTCCCGTGCCACCCTTCACGTTGTTGAGGGTTTCGGCACGTCGTCGGTGCTTCCTGGGATTGTGGGCATTCCGTTCGGCTTCTCCAGTGTCTTGCTTTCCCTGTGGCTGTGCGGAAGTGTTCCTGGCTGCCTTCTGCTTTCCTTCTTTATATAGACACTGCTGTGCACCAGTCTGCTCCTGCAGACCTCCCGATCATCAGACATGGTGGACCGCCAGAGTCTTTCGAGTTCTCTCCCTCCGGATCATTGATGCAGGATTGAATCTCCCATGTTTGGTGCATAGCACTCCTGCCATCCGCTGCGGCTGCCCCAGGCACAATGTTTAGTCCATTGTTGGTTTTTATACAATGCCGGGAGGATAGCTCAGAGGCAACACGTTTGTCTTGGAAGCAAAACAACACATAGCAACACAGGTTGGAATCCTGGTTTCTTGCTTAGAAACTGGTCTCGGGTATTAAGCGCGTTATACAAGAAAAATTAAAATTAAAAATGTAATTATAATGTTACCAGCAGTGTCTGTGCAAATTGTATAAGTGCTTCGTCTCTTGCACATGTTTTATCTTAATTGATCTGCAGGGCCAACTCGTCCCAGTACTTTGATCACTTAGGTTCCTGTTCTTCATCCCAGTACTTTCCAGAACCTTAAAGAACTCTGCCTTACTGCAGTACATAGGTCTACTGTCTACAAAGAGGTTAGCAGAGGAAGGAGAGGCTAGAGTATGTGGGGGCGTGATGTTCTCATGAGGGCTGTACCGTAGATGGTTGTGCTTATCCCTAGAGGGGGTGTCGATCTTCATGAGATCCTCCCGCATTATAACCACCCCAAGGGGGACTATCGGCTAGCAGCCTCAACTACCTGCCCTCATGGGAAATGTCTCCTGCTCGGGGAGAAGTGCCGACATCTAGTGATTTGTGAAACCGGTTTAAGAAGTTGGTTAAAAAATGTTCCAAGATGATACAGCTAATCTGGCAAGGAGTATGTGAACCACTATGGAGCTCATATTCTACTGATGCATAACATTAATGGAAGATGTAAAAGTGTGGCATAAGGCTTTTATGTCTTCTCTTAACGTTACCCCCATTTTCATTCATTTGTAGGGCGTAGAGGAGGGGCGGTACCCAACTTGCATTTCCACTGCCCGATTTCCTCTCCGCCATACAAATGCTCCAGCACAGATTTTAATGCCTGCGCAAATGCTGGAGAGCCATATGGGGTACGTCTGCTTTATGCAGATACATAAAGACAGAACATAGGGATCCATTGTACATGATATATGATATGATATGGCATTTGTAACGTGCCTATACATAAGTGTTTCAAGGCGCGACGAGGCAAGGAAGGGGGAACAGAAACAACGATCTTATTAGGCGAAGAGGCATTGTGATCACGCAAGTGCAGGGGAGGGGTAAAGTGCCAGGGGAAAGGGGAGGGGGCAGTGCTGTATATGGTATCAAAAGAATAACAAGAAGTGTGGCCAGCAGGTGGCAGGTGCAAGGGTAACTGCAGACAGCAGGTGCCCAAAAGTGCTGGTAGGGGGACTGTACGGTTACATATACAGATCCAAGTGCGAGGGTTGCCGGGAGGCAGTGCAGGAATGCAAATGGGCGGATAGGGACTGGGCCGAAATCAGAGGGTAGCCAGGTGACCAGTGCAGTATCAGACAGGAAATCGGCAGGGGAGAGGAAGAGAGAAGGCAGAAGCAAAGAGGAAGGTCTTGAGGTGCTTCTGGAACCAGAGATGGTTCTCCTCCAGTTTCAGAGAGGCAGGCAGGCTGTTCCAGAGGGAGGCCCCAGCCAAAGAAAGATCTACCACCAACTTGTTGCTTGGAGAAACAACTAACCCTGAGGGAGTTGGAGGTGGAGGAGCAAAGAGCTTGAGTAGGAAGGTATTTACGAAGATAGAGTTGGAGGTATTGAGGACCCAGGCCCCAGAAGGCGTTGTGGACAATGCAGAGGGTCTTGAACTTAATCCTTGCAACCACTGGGAGCCAATGCATAGATTTCCGTGCTGGAGAGATACGATCCCTGGCCTTGAGGCCAAAGACAAGTCTTGCAGTCCTGTTCTGGATGAGTTGCAGAGGGCGGGGAGTAGAAGCAGGCAGATTTAGAAAGAGGCTGTTGCAGTAGTCCAGCTTAGAGCAAACCAGAGCTCTAGAGACAGTGAGCTTCTGGGGGAAGGAAAGGAAAGGAAGAATAGCTTTTTTTTATTGTGTTATAGTTCAAAGAGAAATAGAACTTTTCACAAAATAAGCATAATGATATAATAACAAACCAACACAATTGACATATACATTAAATTCAGCAGCAATTACAAATTGAACATAAGAATAAAAAATTCAATCATAAAATACTATATACAATAAAAATACAGAGTTAGGCATTTTACACAACAATTCCAAATAAAGAGCCTAACCATCAGTATTCTTAAGACTCATAAGCAGTTTGACCTCTTCTTCAAATTTACATAAGCGTTCCTTAGCCACTTTCCATATCTGAGTGATGGCAATAATCAGATAGTTACTCCTGCCAGAGAGACAGCGCAACCACCAGAGGTTTTCAAGTTTGGCAAAATATTTATCATAGGTAGAACTCATCGAATAGCAGCAGGTGAGAACATGCTTTATAGTTTTTCCACCTCGTCATTCATAGCACAAAGTCTACATATCCTTTTTTCCATTTGATAGACCCATCCCTGCCCCGCGAACCCCCAGGACTTTAAGACGGTTAAGTCGAATATCCATGAAGATTCTGTGATTAATCTGTGATGGCATAAGAAGGAGATATCTTTGAGGTTCTTTATAGCTAAACGGCATCATTGCAAAAGTATGTAAAGAACTCATAGCAGAAACCTTATCATGGCTAGTCACCCAGTCCCACTTTTCAATTACATTTTTTTTAAGGATTTTAACACCACACCTTCACCATGTTCCCACTTAGTAATAAAAATTATTTTTGAAAACTTCTCTTTCATCTTTTTTACAATTTGAAGAATTACTTTGACTGCATAATTGAACTGTTGGTAATTTGAGATTACTCCATACCTAGGCTGGGTTACACAGAGAGCGGCTGCGTGACTGAGTATTTCACTTGGTCTTTTGCTTCATATGTATTTTGAGTTTGGGTGTCTTCAAACTCGTCGCAGCCAGCTCCTTTTCAAGTATTTTGATACTAATTGTTTGTAAAAAGCTTTCTTTGTTGACTAATTTTGAACACTAAAGAAACGTGGATTCACTACCAAGTGGTGCCCACTCACTTCTCTTCTTGCCCACTTAGGTATCCAACAGATTTTTTTCAAACAGTTGCAAATTAAGTTTTTTTAAATTTATTAAGAGCCTCCATCTTACCCTCCTCCAAACCTTCCTTAAGGATATATAGGAGAGTTCCAGGATGTGCACATTTAATTTTTATATAGAGTTTGGCCCCATTATGTTCAATTTGGGTGGACAAGGAAACAAGCCCTACTTCCAAGCGAACCGCCTGTATAGGTGTATAATTGTTCAGACCCAGCAGTCTGCACCATATTATACCTTCAGTGGCATCAGCCCAGTCAGACCAATCTGCAAAAGAAGTCTCCAATGGATACAAAAACATGGCCACAAGTTTTTGTTTATATATATTAATAATTCCAAGCAGGCTGTATCCAGCCGTTTTGTTTTTAGAAGGACATAACTGCTCTAAGTGTGGCCATAACTTTAGCTCTTTTGTTCTGTTGTATCATCTTATTGAGAGTCCCTCTATCACCGCAGAGCTCATAACCCAGATATTTATAGGAGTTACCTTTCCTGATCACACCCAAAGAACAAGGTATTCCCAACTTCTTACAGCTATTCAGACCCACAGCCATGAACTGGGTTTTGCCAACGTTGATAGTGAGACCGTTAGCATTCGCATACTCACATACAGCATTGGCACTGTTACAGATGCCACTATATGTGTTATCGAAGATAACAATATCATCCACATAACATATCCAACCAATTTTATGTGAAGCAGTTTTAGGGAAGGCATTCATTTTAGCTTTGAATATTCCACCAAAATCTGCCTTAAATAGGTTATAAAGAGTAGGTGCCAATGTACAACCCTGTCTGACCCCTTTAGCAATGGCAACAGGCTCAGACAGAGAACCCTCATTGTCAATACGTATCCTGGCCTTACTATCATTGTATATCATTTTACAGACATAAGAGATGAGATGGCATACCAAGCAGCTCCAATATAGACCATAATCTTGCCCGCTCAACTGTGTCAAAGGCTGAGGAAAAATCAACAAATAAAATGTAGAGCGGCAGCCTATTCCTACATTTAGCCTGTTCAATGAGAGTATTGACTATAAAGATATTATCCCTGGTAGAGCACCCTTTGCGGAAGTTAGTTTGAGCCCTATCGAGAATATGATCATAGTTAATCCACTTCATTATTTCACGGAGGACTATCGTACAGAAGATCTTACTAGACACATCGGTAAGAGCAAGGAGCCTATAGTTCTCAGGCAAGCTCTGGCGTCCCGACTTAAACACAGGAATAATATGAGACAGCTTCCATGAGATTGGGATAACACTAGTATCAATAACTTTCTGGAAGATAATCCTCAATATATCGGACCAAACCTCCGGATTATCTTTGATAATAACATTACAAAGGCCATCCGGTCCAGGCGCTCTTGATGTTTTTAGTCCCTTAATTACCATAAGGATATCTTCACTAATGGGTCTTTTGACCAGAGTAATAGCATCTCCCATAAATTTATTGGCAATATACCTAACCCATGTGTGGCTGTTAATAGGAATAGCCTGCTCAGAGTTCCCAGTTTTGCCCAGGGATCTGAAACTAGACCAAAATGTCCTAGTATTACCATCAAGAAGCAGGTGAACCATATATTGCCAATTGATATTACTCACAGAAGACAAATATCTTCTTATCTCATTCCGATGTTTATTCCTGATCTTTCTCTTCTCATTACATATAAGCACGGGATCATTACCGCTGGAGTCACACAAGCGGAGCTTCCTCCGCTTCTCCCTTTTCATATCTCGAATTACCCCGTCATAAACTCTAATTCTATTAGGATTATCCTTAAAGGGACCAAGCTTACCCCGAACAGGCATAATTTCATGTAGGTGTTTGGATAGCAAAATGCAAATATCATCTGCACAGAGATAGAGAAGCTGATCAATATTGATATCTAGACACCAGTTTTTTGCTTTAGTTAAATTGGTGTCCGACCAGCAAATCCTATTGCCACTGTTAGAGATATTGATCCCCTTGGTTGCATCAACCGCAGCAATCCTATTCGCCCAGCTAACCGTACATTGTAAGAGGGAATGATCACTGAATTCATTGGCCAAAATATGGAAGCCAGAGATGTTATCAAATAGTTTATCACTCATACAAATAAAATCAAGCATGGAAGAATGGCAACCATTAGTCCAGGTCGTGGTAAGATTATTATAGTCACAACAACTTCCATTCAGCACCACTAGATCCATCTCCTTAATAAATGTGGACCATTTTTCAGCTTTTCTCATAGCTCCCAGATTATAACACAGGATATTAGAGTTCAGATCACCACCGAATACTATATTGGTCAGACCATCGAACAAGCACTTGTCAAGCAAACACTCATAAATACTCAGTTGAATAGCAGCCATGAATGCATTGCCCGCAGGGTCATAAATATTAATCAATATCGTGAGCACCCCATACTGCATATGCATCTCGACAATTGGTACATTAGTATTAACAGGGACCAGTTCACATTTGGAGGCATGTAAGTGTTTGGATATCAACGTTATCAGCCCCCCAAAAGGCCTACCCTTAACACCTTTACTTGCAGGATTGGAATATGCCGTGAAACCATCAAACACAGCCTCTTGCATTAACCAGGTTTCTCGTAGGAGGACAATATGCGCATTCGATAGGAGATGATAAGAGCCCAATTCTGAGAATAGGTGACCATGTCCTCTTGCATTCAAGGAGATTAGTGTATATCATCTCAATATCTATTTTGACCCATTGGTAAAAAAGAACAAAGGCATTCCCAATGTGATTTTAGCATAATGTTATCCGTCACTTGGTCATTAGCTTGCTTTAAATTGCTGGGATGTTTCTGACTCAGCTTATTAGGTGGGCCATCAGATCCCTCTTCATTAACATCCAGCAAGTATCCACATTCTTGTAGCTCATTTTTATGTTCCCTAACAAGACTTACAACAGCTTCAGAATAACAGTGGACTCGGGTAAACAGTATTCTTAACGGAAGTTGTGCATTAATGATCTCAAGATATTTACCTCGATTAATCGGTTTATTTGTTTTCTTAGTACTATCTATTAACCAGGTTACTCACCGTAGTGACCACCTTACTCCTAGTCCATAGTCCCCTTTCCTCCATCCTTATGGGACATCTTTCCGTCCTGTGGGACGGGACCGGAGCACTTTGTAAAAAGCCTCCAAAATGTTTTCCAAAAATGTGTCCTTCCTCTCTTTCTTGCGTGGGGCCTGGCACGCGGCCGTAACCCCGCCCACCTTGGCTCCGCCCCGCGAATCGCCCATCAGTCCTTTTCTATCGCCAGGTCAGAGACCTATTAGCAATAACAGAGGAACCTTATTAGAGGGGACGGCGGGCAGCCGTATGGAGGAAAGGGGACAATGGACTAGGAGTAAGGTGGTCACTACGGTGAGTAACCTGGTTATACTCCTACGTCCCGTCCCCTTTCCTCCATACTTCTGGGAGATTCCCAAGCACTCCTAACAGGAACTACTGGTGGATGGAAATATTTTTTACTGAAAAAGGTTCTTCAGCACAGCCTGACCAAACTGAGCATCAGCTCTTGAGCTCATGTCAAGACAATAATGCTTACAAAAAGCAGATGGGGAGGCCCAAATAGCTGCCCTAGCGATGGACTCCCAGGGGACATATTTCTGAAAAGCAACCGCGGCTGCCTTGCCCCGCACCAGGTGTGCATGAATACCCTTAGGAGGTTTCAGCCCTTGGACGGTGAAAGACTCTGTGTTTTAGGCGGCGATCCACCGAGAAATAGTCATCTTAGACGCCTGCTTACCCGGAGGGTTACCGAAGGTCGAAAAAAGTTGAGAAGAACTCCTAAGCTCGGAAGTCCTGTCAAGGTAGAACTTAAGAGCCCTTCTGACATCAGGACAGTGCAGATCCCTTTCAGACCGGTAGGGAGATCGACTGATTCAGATGGAATTCAGTTACCACCTTCGGTAGGAAGGCCGGGTCTGTACGTAGGACTACCTTGTCCTTGTGAAAGACCAAGAATGGATGCTCCACTGACAAGGCCTGGAGCTAACTCACTCTCCTCGCTGACATAACGGCGACCAGAAAGGACACTTTCCATGATAGGTACTTGAGGTCCACCGTGGCCATTGGTTCAAAAGGTTTATGGCACAGTGCCGTCAGGACTACATTTAGGTCCCACGGCGGGTGCGGACTACGAACCTGAGGGTAGAGGCGTGTCAAGCCTGCAAAATGCCTCTTAACCACTGGGTTACTCAGAGAATAAGAGCATTGTTCTGTAGAAAGATAAGTGGAAACCGCTGAAAGGTAAGTTCTGCATGACAAAACGTGAACACCCGACTCTGCTAGGGAGGACACGAAGGACAGCACCGTGTCAATCGTAGCCACCCTTGGATCCAACTGCTTTTCTAAACACCAATGACAGAACCTGAGCCATTTACTCCTGTATTGGCATCTGGTCAAGGGTTTCCTGGCTGCCTGGATAATACGCATGTTATCCGAAGACAAGTTAAGATGCTCTAAAGACTTGAACTCATGCACCATGCCACCAAACTGAGCGATTGTGGGGAAGGGTGCCACATCTACTGTTGCCCTTGGTGGAGAAGATCGGGGATCACTGGTAACCTGATCGGCGGATACATCGACAGGTGTTGAAGTTCTGAGAACCAAAACCTGACCGGCCACCACCGGGCTATGAGTAGAAGGGAACAGTTTACTGAGTTCTTCAGCTTCCAAATTGCTCGGTGAACTAGAGGCAGAGGCGGGAAGGCGTAGGTTCTCATGTTGTGCCATGGAATCTCGAGAGCATCCCCCAGAGAGGAGGCTCCCAGTCCCCCTCTGGAGGCATACTGAGGAAGCTTCTTGTTTACCGCTGTAGCGAAGAGGTCCACCTCCGGTGTGTCCCAACGCAGGAAAATCCATGAGAGGACCTCCGCCTTCAACTCCCACTCGTAGCTGACCACTGTCCGCCGGCTGAGGGCATCCGCTGTGACATTCAGCTGGCCCGGGATGTGTACTGCAAGCAGCCAGACACCATGAAGCACGGCCCACTCCTATATCTGGATGGACAGGTCCACGAGGGGCGGAGACTTCGTTCCCCTTTGCTTGTTGATGTAATACTTTGACACCACATTGTCCGTGCGTATGCGGACCATCTAGTTGGCAATGAGCGGTCTAAATGCCCTGAGCGCTAGGAAGATCGCCAGAAGCTCCAAATGATTTATGTGCAGGGGCTTGTCCTGAGGCGACCAGAGGTCCGAGACCTGAAGAAAGAAGATCTAACGTTGCACCCCACCCCAGAAGGGAGGAGTCAGTCGTGATCGTCACCATGGGGGCTGGGTCCTGAAACCCCGCACCCACCGACAGGTTGCTGAGGGATGACCACCAATCCAGGTCCACTCTCATGGAATCCAGAATCAGTATCAGCTTGGAATCCGGGTCCACAGCCTGACGCCAGTAACTCTGAAGAGCCATCTGGGTCCGCCTCATCTTGAGACGAGCAAGAGGAAGAGCCAGCACGCACAAGGCCATGAGGCCCAGAAGCCTCTGGAACCGCCAGGCCGACATGCTCTCCGACTGCGCAAACATCTGACACGTGGCTAACAGATCCGACATTCTGTCACCGGTCAGGTACACTCTGGAATCGATCGTGTTCCAGTGAAAACCCAGGAAAATTAGGTCCTCCGAGACCGTCATGGAAGATTTCCGCCAGTTCACCGACAGCCCAAGATGGAACAGGAGCTGAAGGAGAGACTGGAGATTGCCCGCTGCTGTTAGCGGACAAGGGCTGCGTATGAGCCAGTCGTCCAAATATGGATACACATGGATACCGTGGAGACGAAGATAGGCCGCAATCACCGATATCATCTTTGTGAAGACACGCAGCGCCAAGCTGAGGCCAAAAGGAAGCACTCGAAACTGGAAGTGCTCCTCTCCCAAAGAGAAGCAGAGATATCTCCTGTGTGGGTTCCAAATCAGGATATGCATGTACGCATCCTGAAGATCCACGACGCTGAGCCAATCGCCCATCTACAAGGAGGACCGTATCTGGCCGGGCGCGATCATCTTGAATTTCTCTTGGGGTAGGAAAAGATTGAACTGGGAAAGGTCTAGGATGGTGCGCAGGCCAGCCTGGTTGAGTTTGGGCACCGTAAACAGCCGGGAGTAAAAGCCCTCCCCTCGCTCCCCAAGGGGAACGGGTTCCACAGCTCTGAGGTCCAGACGTTTCTGAACCTCGGCTTTGAGGGAGGGCGAGCCCGACAGCTGAAAAGAAATGTTGAGGGGTGGGGTAGGGGTTAGAGGTCCTGCGGAGCGGGTGCCTCGGGCACTGGAACATCTAAGAAGTTCATCATGTCCAGTACCCGGTTATGAAAAGCTCTGATAGAGCGGGGGAGGTCCTCGCTGTCCTGATCGCCTTGTGTGTCATCCGACAGATCAGGGTCCTGCTGAACCGTGTCGGGCGCTGCCTTGTCCACAAGGGACAATCGGGGCAAAGGCGTGAAGAGTCGGGGGAGGCACCGTAGGCAAGGGAGGCGCCGGCGGAACCACTGGAGGAACAGGTGGAGCCGGAGGCGCGGGAGGGCATATCTCCCTAAAAAGCCCTTTGAAATACTCCCTCATGGGGTCGGTACGCATAAGCGTTTGAAATTTACCGAAAAAGGCTTCCTCCGGGGACAGCTTCGGAACCTGAGGAGGCCTCTCATGAGGTGGACAAATCCAGGGACGTAACAGGGACGGGTGCCACACAGGCCCCTCCACCGACGTATCCACGTAAATCAACGGTGCCGATCCTGCAGGCAGCGAAACATTGTGCGGAAGAGGCACAATGTGCGGAATGTGAGGAAACATTGTGCGGAAGAGGCGTTCCAATCATAAACTGGCCGATAAGGAAGCGCACAAGGGACTCTATGTTCATCCAAGGGGCCAAGCCCTACACCCGAGGCCGATGGCGTAGTTGTAGGGTTAGCACCCAAAATGGCCGCCGCGGTCGTGGCGGGAACGGGCGCCATTTTGTCATCATCTGAGGGGAACTGCGGCACATGAAGAAGTGAGGCAGGGGTCCCCGTCGATGGATCAGGGGTCTTAACTTTAGCCTTAACATAAGGGACCTCGGCAGAGCCGGTACTGTGAGGCCTGGAATGTTTTTGTGAAATACCAACCGCCAAATTAGCCTTCAAAGGAAGGACCTCGGCACTGCTGATAAAAGAAGAACTTTGCTTCTTTGCCCCCTCAACAGGTCTGGTGTCACCGCAAGAGTGGGAACGGTGAGAAACAGCTTTCACCGACAAGACCTTGTCAGGCCTCTCAGAACTGCTGGTAGCTTTAGCCTCTGAACGAGGGACCTCGGAACCAGGTCAGTTAACATCCTTATCTGCACAGGCCTTGAACATCCGTTGGTAACAGCAAGCCCACCCAAGGCCTCGGGGCGCACCCCGGTCTTATTTTTGAGGGAAGCTGACAGAACGGCCTCAGAGCGAGCTCCGGTACCCTACGACTAAGTAGAGCTGGGTCTACAAACAGCCCCCACAGGAGGGGCCTCGGAGCTCACTCTGGTATCTACAGGCCACTTACGGAGACCCTCAGAGAAAATTCTGGTACAATTATTAGGCCCAACGGGCACCTCAGGGCGAAACCCGGTGGCAGAGCGATCAACGCCCCTCCCGGCCCGGGAGGAACCCGGAAAGGTATCCCCCGGCCGGGGTGCTCTGAAAAGTAAAGAATTTACCAGGCGTTTCTTCTTCTCGTCGATGAACGCCTGAAAATGCGAAGGAGGAGTTTGTCGGAACACCTCCTCCCACCGCTCCAACCGACGTTAAAGTGCCCGGACTGAAAGGGAGTCGCAGTAAAAACAGGAATCCCAACAGAGATCCAGACCCAAGCACTCTAATCAAAGAGGATGGGGATCCACCCTCGAGAAACGACGGTGACACGATGAACAATATGGAAAATCTAGTTTGAACGACATAGAAAGACCAGCACACGATCGCTAGTGAGAGCCAAAGAGGAAAAAAGGGAAGAAACTCTTCCGAGGATGCAAGTGCGTCCAGTCCCGAACGAGCGGAGAAAAGGACTGATGGGCATTGCGCAGGGCGGAGCCAAGGTGGGCGGGGTTACGGCCGCGTGCCATGCCCCGTGCAAGAAAGAGAGGAAGGACACATTTTTGGAAACATTTTTGGATACTTTTTACAAAGTGCTCGGGTCCCGTCCCACAGGACGGAGAGATGTCCCATAAGTATGGAGGAAAGGGGACGGGACGTAGGAGTAAACAGAAAACTGTTTATTAGGTAAATATACCGGCTTTGCGTGTATTATTGCCGAGTAAGTTAAGGGTTTCCTAATGTTTGTAGATACTTCCCGAGGTAGTTTGTTATCCACATCAGAAAACTTAACCTTAGATTTCTTATTTGCCACATTATATACAACAGATTCATTCAAACGTTCATCTGAGCTATCATCAGTTGAATCAGTGGAATCAAATGAACTATCAGCAGGTATACTAACTGACCCCCCTCAGGTGCTTTAGAGGTTTTTACTTTAGGCTTATCAGTACCAATGAGCCATGAAGTAAGATTCCCACTATTTAGTGCAAGCTTTTTTGCTTTCCTTGCAGCTCGCTTTCTGCCTCTTTTAGATTTTGTCCCTTCTGGAACCTGCTCAAGGGTAGTTTCAGACCCTTCCGCAGCCCTGTCTGTTTTTTTAGTCACATTTTTCTCCTTCTTCATTCTCTCTTTGACAGATGACAATCTTCCAAACTCTCACATTCACTACCGGCAAGAATTTCAACTAATGTGGATTCCAGATTTTCAGTCAACAATACGGGTGTCACCTCATTTACAGGCAACTTTTCCACTGCAATCTTACCGACCATACCAGGACTTGGTACTGACTTTGCCAAATCTTTAAGTGCATCTGCATTGTTTTTGACCTGAGAAACAATAGTATAACACAATTGCAATAACATTTTCAGAGCAAAACTGGAATTGGTATTATTAGTCTCCAAATCCTTAAGTTTAGCTTCAATATTACATTTCATACAATCCGAATTTGCATCTAATGAAACATTTTCTTGCGTTCTTAATTCAGCCAGACTGTCCACTAATCCTGTAAGTTTAGGGGAACAGGAAAGTCTGTCATTGGTGACAGTAGGAGGGGTACTAGATATAGATCCTTCATTTACCACACTAACCGGGACAGCAACATTCTTCACTGGGATAGGACTAGGGTCTTTCCGCCTTTCCAACTCTGTAATTTGGCCTTCTAGGCTATAACATAGATTCAGCAATGAGTTACTGTTATCAAATTCCAGCGAAGTACACGCCACATCGCACAAAGATGACGTTGCCTCAGCTGGATCCGAATGAATCTGTACAACCGCTATTTGGTCACAAAAGAAGTTAGTAATCTTCTTATCCTTATTAATCACTGTCTGAGTGCTTGTTTCCGCCATCTACACATCTTTATTATCATTCCTGCTCTTTTCCCCACCTTTAAGTTTACTTCTTAGTTTCATGATAATAAGATGTCACACCTATAAATAGGTTTGGGTAAGCACAGGCTCACAGTAACCCCAAACACACAGATGTTCCGTCTGGTTCAAAGATCAGAGATCAGCAGTCACCAGCTAACAGGTACTGTGTTATGTGCTCAAAGCCCCAAGAGGGAGCAAACTGGTTCAAAGATCAACTGATCAGCAGTCACCAGTAAGCAACATATTATATCAGGCCATTCACAGCCTAGTGATAAACCCTATCCAAACAGTGGGCACTGGTTTACAGATTAGTAAAAGAACCACTGTTGCCAGCAAAGAGACAAAGTGACTAAAACTAATAGTCAAGTGCCAAATGGCACAGGCTGCCTCTAAGATCCTATCCACAGGTCACAGAACCACTAATTATTGGTTAAATAGGACACTTACTCCGGTGCCAGACAGATAGCAAACAAAGATATTATAGAGGTATTACCAGGCTCATAGAATTCACAGCCTTACAGACTGCTGGTAGACTGAAATATGCTGGTCAGCGTAGCGGGAGAGAGCGTCACCACGACCCCGTTGATCCCGTCAGCTGGCGTAGATCAGCAGAGGATTCGCACCCGCTCTCAGCCACAAAGCCGCTCCGTCCCTCGGCCACTCCGATAGTTTCCGGATTAGAGAAAGGGACCAATCGATAGACGCGTACACGTACGCTGTCGCCTGTATCCTGGAAAGCCGTCAAGCACACAGTCGTAATGCGGAATGCAAAAGCAGTAAGGCCGCTTCCGACAGCAAGCTCTCGAATAGCTCTGTGGAGGTGCAGTTGGTAGTTTGACTTCTTAGAGACATCCGAGATGTGAGGGGAAAAGGAGAGTGTGGAGTCGAAGATGACCCTGCGTCTTAGCGTCACAGTTGGGAGCAGGTAGAGGGCCAAGGCAGGGCAGCCAGAGAGTGACAGAGTGACAGCAATGAACATGTACAATTACAATTAAACCCTCCCTGACATGCGGGCAGGGTTTAACTGTAATTGTACATGTTCATTGCTGTCACTCATTTTGCAGGGTGGAGTGCAAAAGTGCAGGGCAAAAGGCACGTGTACTCTGACTTTTGCCCTGCACTATTGCACTCTGGCGAGCAAATGACAAATAGTTGGGGCGGGGAGAGGTATACGTTGCAGTTCTAGCGTGACGGCTCTCCATCGCCAAATTACGTTTAGATACAAATTTAGCTCTTTTGTGTTTAAAAAAGCCAATTAGATGGCAGGCTATGGCCCTCGTTACAAGTTTGCAGGTCCTGAAAAAAGTGTTGGTAACAAGGGTTACCGGCACCTTTTGCAGACCCGCAACCTACAGGTCTGTCGGTAGGGGCTGTGAACTACCAACAGGCATGACCTGCCGGTAGTTCTGGCCCCCTACAGGCAGAGTTTTCATGGAAGCACCGGCACCTTACAAACGGTGCTGGTGCTTCAGGGTTCCCATTCCCGTGGAGTCCTTGGGAACTTACCGTTTCTCCGCCGCCCGTAATATCTTGGTATTAGCAGGATATCAGAGATTATCGACAGACTCGTAATGAGGGCCTATATCTTACTTTTTTAAACCTTTCAATTTAAAATGTTCTATTTTATAGTACTTGTAATAGAGAGCAATTCGATCATTCGAGATTCTTTACACTATTCTATTGTTTAATTTTAAAGACTTACAAAAATCAGCCTTGGGGAAATTAAACATGCTTAACGTAGAGCTAGTAAAAATATGAACCAGACCAGCAACAATTATACTACAAAAACTGGTTTACTTCTACGACAGGACTGGTAGAGTCGGATAATGAGCTGTTACCACAATGGGACTGAGCTGGTAAACATGTGATGTTGGAAACCATATTGGAATAGATCCTATTATGCAATATCGGTTTTATCCTCCAGAGTTATGTCTAGACAGCACATAAGTTATTTTCTCTCTTCGTGAACAGGTTTATAGTAATACACTCGTAAATTGAAAAACAGCAAGGAGCGGAGAAAGAATAACTGCATTACTCAGACATTCATACAAATCTTTGTATTGTTCATTTTCAGGCAATGTTGTGTAACGCTGCATAAAATCAGCCGTTAGTATTATTAGCTGTGCGGATACACGCCCACACATGACTTCGCGCTGACTTGTCGGAAGTAGATTCATAGAGTGCCTCGGGCCCGGCTGCCATAGGTTTCAGGGAAGCCTCTCCCACGTGACTGAATTGCAGTAGTGATGACTGGAGGAAAAGCACATGTGGCGTGGGCATCGCTACACACCTTCTGGGAAGTGGCAGGAAGTGCGGTTCGGTGGTAAGGTGACGTGTTGGGAGTTGGGAAACCAGGGGTCACGATCCCAGTAAAGCTACAGGAGCAGCCCAGCCTTATTTAAGCGACTTTACAACCAGGATGGAGAGCAGACAAAACAACGTTGCTTTCTCGTCTAATGTCATTCTGAACACATAAAGAGCTTTCCTTTCTTTAATTGGCAATCTGTACCCAGTTACTCGACCATTACAATAGTATGAAAAGAGTATTATTAGAAGTGAAACGTGCTGGCAACTACACAGGGTCTAGCTTTGCAGCAGTGCTATGTTAAGGAAACGAGCGAAAAATCAAACAGAGTCACAGTCCACAGCCTCAAGGGACTTATGATGGCATTTAGAACAGAGGGTGCCACTCACTTAGTTGGTATCCTCTGATTGCCAATAGAGTTTGTGAAATGCCATGGTCACCCCTTAAAATATTTATTGTTGATTTGTACAACTTCAAATGCAAAACAGAGTTACTTTGTGGCACGACAAAATGGTGTCCCCAACATGGATGAGTGACTGGATTTGTGGCCCAAGAGATGGGGCACATTAGGTCATCCCAGCAAGTTAGATTCAAGGATGGTGTTGGGAATGTGAGCGGGATCACGTATTCAGCTACAGGGCTCCCTAGATTACTGGTTCCAGGCAATGCTCTTGTTGTGTATTAGTGTAGTCCATATTCACGTATTAGTTCAATTTTGCACATGCCCAATCCAGTGCTCGGAATGGCATTAAAGCAGAACCAGTACTCACCATTAAGGCTGTGTGAACCTCAAACAACCTTTATTGCGGCTCAAACCGAATGTGTACCCAAGTAGTTGTATGTCACTCGCAGTCGCGGCCATCGCCGTGACTGGCGTTTACTTCCGCGTTGGAGTTTGAGAGGTCATGGGGGAAGGTTGCTTTAGTCCTTTTTTGTGTTTATGGCCGCAGCTCCTAACGCGAGACGCAACGCTGCCGGGAGTATAAAATCCCTGCCTCCCGGCAGGTCATTGCGTTGCAACCCCTCTCCGTTGTTTACTTCGTTTCTGGGTCCTTCGCTCTTCCTCTGCACCTCGCTTTGGATTCTACTAGAGGTTATATTTTTCCCCCACGCGGTTACTTCTCATAGGTGTCCAGTCACCAGTAACCTCCATACTTTGTTTCTCATTGCCATCCGCCGCCCCCCTTTTGGCGGCGTCTGCCGTGCTCTCTCTTTCTCTCTCTCTCTCGCTCTCTCTCTCTCTCTCTCTCTCTCTCTCTCACTCTCTCTCGTCCTCTCACCTAGCTCTCGAGTCTGGTCATCGCGGGGTTTCTCTCCCGTGCTCCCGTGTTCCTCCGCAGTGCCTCTCGGAAAGACTTCTACCTTCAGTCCGGACTTCCCAGCTGCTGTTTCCCTCGCCTACTCTCCAGGTCGACCGCTACAGTGGACGTTTTCAGCGTTTGGAGATCCTTCGCTTCCTCCTCTTCATCGGTGGACTACTGGCCTTCTGAGAAACGTCTTGGCACCTCTTATCAGGGTTTTTTCCCCTAGTGGGTTTTTCCCTGCTTTTTCTGGTTTGATTCCGGAGAGGGGGTCACTGTGCCGCTGTTCACACCCAGCGGTCACAGTGGCTTCTCTCCGTGACAAGCCCTCGCACCAGAGGAAAGAGAGAGACTACCTGGCACGTCGAGGCCTGCAAGATACCATCGACTCGGAAAGCCCAGGTGAGGAGAACGTGGGTACGGAGGGAACACAGTCAAAGGTACCCCTTAAGTCACAGTTTGCAACGCCAAAGAGTATCGCCTTCAGGAGAGACGAGTTGAACGTCGTAAGCAAAGGACTCCTGGCCATAACTCAGACCCCTCTGTACCCGTTCTCCCTGGTCGCTCTACTAACATCATTACGGAAGAACCTATGCAGATCGGTGCTACCAGGGCGCCCTTGTCCGCTGCTGAAAGACGTCGCAGAAGAGAGAAAGGACTGTGTGCCTACTGCGGATCAGAGCAGCATTTTCTTAGAGACTGCACAGAACTGTCAAACAAGAGGTCAGGAAACGACTACCCTCGGCGTTAGTAGGGACAAACGACCGAGGGTCTTTAAGAAATCTCCATCGTCCCTATGTTTCTCTGTCAGTGACCTCTTCCGAGTCTAAGGAAGACTCCAGGCTAATGGTCATTCCAGTACAACTCAACCTCGGAAACCATCAGGAGGAGACACTGGCTCTGTTGGACTGTGGCGCGGCAGGGAACTTTGTTGACACCCTGTGGGCTGACAAGGTGGGCCTCCGTCGGATTCCCCGGGCAGAAGGTCAGAAGGTGGAAGGAGTAGACGGTTCACCTTTGTCCTCAGGTCCTATCACCCATACCACTGAGGAACTCACTTTGACGATCAACCAACATAAGGAAGTCCTGAGTTTCGATATTATCAGAGCGGCCCATTTTCCCATCATCTTGGGCATTACCTGGCTCCGACGACACAATCCTCTGATAAATTGGACCGAGAACCAAATAAGCTTCAGTTCCCCATATTGCGCTACTAACTGTTGTTCTCTGGAAGGTCGGGCTGATCTTCAGCCAGTCAAGGTGTTTCCCAATAATCATGTAGGTATCCATGCTTTACCCAATTTCTGCTCGGGTTTTTCAGACGTTTTTCAGGAGTGCCTCCATGCCAGACTTCCACCCCATCGGCCAGAGGACTGCACTATCGACCTGGAGCCCCATGCCTTGGTACCATTCGGAAGGATGTTCGCCCTCACTCAGACCGAGAGACAAGTGCTTCAGAAATACTTGGATACCAACATGGAGAATGGTCTCATACAACCTTCCAAGTCTCCAGCAGGAGCCCCTTTGTTTTTTATAAAGAAAAGAGATTCCACCGACCTTAGACCTTGCATCGACTACAGGGGTCTAAATACAGTGACAGTCCGTGACCGGTATCCGATGCCCCTAATCACGGATATTATTGAGGCAGTAGAAGGTGCTCGAATCTTTACCAAACTGGACCTTCGAAACGCTTACCATCTGTTGCGGATAGCCAAGGGTGACGAATGGAAAACTGCGTTTCGTACTCCTCTGGGCCTATTTGAATACAAGGTAATGCCGTTTGGCTTGGTGAACGCCCCTGCGGTATTTCAGAGGTTCATGGACCGGATGTTCTCCGACATGCTTTCCATCTCGGTCATCATCTATTTAGATGATATCTTGGTTTTTTCCCTTAACATGAGAGAACACATAGCACAAGTACGACGAGTTTTGGAGCGTCTTAAGGAAAACCATCTTCTGGTCAAGGAGGAGAAGTGCAGATTCGCGGTACCTTCGGTACATTATCTGGGATACGTGCTATCAGAAGAAGGGATCGCCATGGATCCTGACAAGATGCAAGTGATTCTTGGCTGGCCGGCCCCGACCTCTGTCCGAGAGGTCCAGAGGTTCTTGGGTCTTTCAAATTACTACCGAAGATTCATTCCGAACTTTTCGGAGGTGGTGTTTCCCATCACCCGCCTACTCAAGAAGACGGCCTATCCTTTTTCCTGGTCTACTGAGGCAGAAAGAAGTTTCTGTCATCTAAAAACCCTCTTCTGCTCTGCCCCGATTCTGCAGCATCCAAACCAGACTCTTCCATTTATTCTGGAGACGGACGCCTCCGTTATCGCTGTAGGAGCAGTGTTGCTTCAGTCTTTCAACAAGGTGGAGCATCCGGTCGCCTATCTCTCTAAGACTCTTTCTCCCAGCCAGCTCAACTACTCGGTTCTGGAGAAAGAATTGTTGGCGATGAAATTGGCTTGTGAGGAATGGAGGCACCTTCTCATGGGTGCCCGTCATCGGTTTCTCATTCGCACTGACCACAAAAACCTCAAGGCTTTACAGGACATGGAATGTTCTAACTCCAGATGGGCCTACCTGTTTTCGCAGTACGACTTCCAGATCACGTACATCCCTGGGTCTCTCAACCGTCTGGCTGACGCTTTGTCTCGCAAAGATTCCCACTTGGAAACGGTAGCGGTCAAGTCTGAACCGTTATTCCACAGAAATCGGATCTTAGCCACAGTGAGTTCTTTCCTTCAGGAGGTCAAGGCTGCCGTTGCGCAAGAGGCTCCCCAGTTCTCTTTTTCCGTTGATTCTCCTTTCCAAATCAAGGACGGCTGGGTCTTCTACAAGAAGAAGTGGTATATTCCTGAGGGGTCACTGCGCCGGAAAATCCTTAAATGGTGTCACGACTCACGTCTAGGTGGACACCGAAGCGGGAATGGTACGTTGGAACTCATCTCGAGATCGTTCCAGTGGCCCAACATCAGGAGAGACGTGTTTAACTACGTAAAGACCTGCCCTACTTGTGCCAGTGTCAAATATGCTTCCGGGAAGCCCCTAGGACTTCTTACCCAAGCGGAGATGCCGACTCGCCCGTGGGGTCTCATCTCCACGGACTTCCTAGTGGAGCTTCCCGACTCCGAGTCATGCACATGTATCATGGTGACAGTGGACTCTCTAAGCAAGCTAGCTCATTTCTCTCCTCTTCCAGGACTCCCTTCTGCCACCAAGATGGCAGAAACCTTTGCCCGAGATATCTTTAAGCATCATGGCCTCCCCGACAAGATGATATCCGATCGAGGAAGCCAGTACATATCCAAATTCTGGACGGCTTTATGTACTCGATTGGGGATGGAAAGGGCCCTATCCTCAGGGTTTCACCCCCAGACAAACGGCCAAACGGAGCGACTCAACGCAACTTTGGAGCAGTACTTGCGATGTTTTATTTCCCAGTGCCAAGATAATTGGGTTTCTCTACTCCCTACGGCGGAATTCGTGTACAACAACTCCAAGCACAGTGCCACTGGCCTATCACCTTTTTATTGTACCTACGGCGTTCACCCGCGTTATCTAATGCCCGAGGTACCCAGTTACTCCAACTCTCCCACTGCAGAAGAGGTGTTAAGAAGTCTCAAGGAGGCCAGGGACAGTGCATTGATGAGTTTGGCGGAATGCAGACGGCGGAATAAGACCGAGGCCGATAAACACCGCAGGGAAACACCTTCATGGAAACCGGGGGACAAAGTGTGGTTGTCCACCAGATTCCTTCCCAGATGGACAAGACCTTCTAAACTATCTCCTCGTTTCTTGGGACCTTTTCCCATCCTCTCCAAGGTCAATCCAGTTGCCTATCGTCTACAACTCTCTCTCCGTCTCTCAGACGCATACACCCTGTTTTTCACGCCTCTCTTCTTAAACCTTACTATTCAGATCCCAATCACCGGTCTCTCCGCCGGAAACTACCTGTCACTACAGCCGACCAGGAGGAATACGAAGTTTCCG
This sequence comes from Ambystoma mexicanum, assembly GCF_040938575.1. NCBI lineage: Eukaryota > Metazoa > Chordata > Amphibia > Caudata > Ambystomatidae > Ambystoma > Ambystoma mexicanum. The sequence continues at coordinate 135,925,276 of NC_090930.1, forward strand.
CCATTCATGATTCCAGATCCCTTCATGGTCGGTTGGAATACCTCCTGTCATGGAAGGGTTACCCAAGGTCGGAGGATTCCTGGGAGCCAGCTTCCCATGTACATGCCCCTCAACTGTTGGCCAAGTTCCATCGCTTGCACCCAGGTAGGCCTGGGCGGTTGCACTCTAGGGGGGGGCATACTGTCACTCGCAGTCGCGGCCATCGCCGTGACTGGCGTTTACTTCCGCGTTGGAGTTTGAGAGGTCATGGGGGAAGGTTGCTTTAGTCCTTTTTTTGTGTTTATGGCCGCAGCTCCTAACGCGAGACGCAACGCTGCCGGGAGTATAAAATCCCTGCCTCCCGGCAGGTCATTGCGTTGCAACCCCTCTCCGTTGTTTACTTCGTTTCTGGGTCCTTCGCTCTTCCTCTGCACCTCGCTTTGGATTCTACTAGAGGTTATATTTTTCCCCCACGCGGTTACTTCTCATAGGTGTCCAGTCACCAGTAACCTCCATACTTTGTTTCTCATTGCCATCCGCCGCCCCCCTTTTGGCGGCGTCTGCCGTGCTCTCTCTTTCTCTCTCTCTCTCTCTCTCTCTCTCTCTCTCTCTCTCTCTCTCTCTCTCTCTCTCTCTCTCTCTCTCTCTCTCTCTCTCTCTCTCTCTCTCTCTCTCTCACTCTCTCTCGTCCTCTCACCTAGCTCTTGAGTCTGGTCATCGCGGGGTTTCTCTCCCGTGCTCCCGTGTTCCTCCGCAGTGCCTCTCGGAAAGACTTCTACCTTCAGTCCGGACTTCCCAGCTGCTGTTTCCCTCGCCTACTCTCCAGGTCGACTGCTACAGTGGACGTTTTCAGCGTTTGGAGATCCTTCGCTTCCTCCTCTTCATCGGTGGACTACTGGCCTTCTGAGAAACGTCTTGGCACCTCTTATCAGGGTTTTTTCCCCTAGTGGGTTTTTCCCTGCTTTTTCTGGTTTGATTCCGGAGAGGGGGTCACTGTGCCGCTGTTCACACCCAGCGGTCACAGTGGCTTCTCTCCGTGACAAGCCCTCGCACCAGAGGAAAGAGAGAGACTACCTGGCACGTCGAGGCCTGCAAGATACCATCGACTCGGAAAGCCCAGGTGAGGAGAATGTGGGTACGGAGGGAACACAGTCAAAGGTACCCCTTAAGTCACATTGTAGTAGCTATGGAGCCTTTAGTACCCGCTGGTAGCCAATAATGGTGACTGATCACGTTCCAGGGATCCAACCAATCACAGGCACCAAATCACTGGGCGACATTTGTTATGCTTTGATTGGTTTGGGGGCCCTATAAAAGGACTAAGTCACTTTTTGTACGTAGGTTTTGCTAGACTGTGGGTGCAGGAACTTAAACTTGTGTTTTATAGATGGTTTGGAATAAGCCAGTTATCTTCCTTGTCAGTAGATTACATGTGAATACATTTTGGTCCCCATTTGTATGTTTGTGCGTGTATTAAGCATCTTTACTTTTACCTTTACTTTTCCCTATTAGCACACCACCCCAAAAAGCTTTCCCTGCCCTTTCCCCTCTTCCATTTCCCTTTTCTCGTCCCGAAAATTGTAAAGCAAAAAAACGGTGCTTTCCCTTTTGAATACCTAACACCAGTTGGCTGTGTGTTTGTTCTACTAGGCTTTGTGTGTCATGTTTCTTTTGTTGACCTTACCTTGCCTTTGACCCCACCCAACAGAAAAACAATTAAAAAGTTTTCCATTTTGTATTTCTGCTTGTTTTTGAAACCTAAAATCCTTCATATTTGTGTGAGAGCCAGATAATCCTTCCTATTTAGTCACCTTCCCTTTTATGGCAGCTGACAGAAGGTTTGCCAGTGCCTCAGCAGGTGACGTCAAAGGGGGAGGTGGAGGAGACAGAGTGAGAGAGTCTTTATGCCAGAGTTGATGGATGTGACTTGGCATGACTGGCTGGGAATACCTGATGCAGGAGGAGAGCATTTGAGCTGTGCATCCAATAGAGTCAATAATTGGTAATGACTTAACCAACTTTGCAGTTGGAGAAGAGATGATGATAACACCGGGAGGGGTTCCTGCAGAGGTGTCGGGTCAGCAGGAGCCAGATAAGCATGTGGTGGCACATGAGATGGAAGAGCAAGCAGTGGAGGAGACAAAGGTAGTCCCCCAGCAGGTAGATGGCATGATTCAGGAGGAAAAGACAGAGGCCTCTGTACATGTTAGTGTTCCTGCAGAGAAGGCAATGCAGACACGGGTATCCCATGTCAAGTTTTAGAAGGTTGACGGGACTTCCCAACCCTGGGACCGGACAGTGCTCACCTCGTTCATAACATGGGAGTACTTCAGGTTGCCTGGGGGTAGACAGTGAGGGGGCACAAAGCGCTGCACTGTGTATGTCACAGGTTGCACGTTTATATACAACCTATGCAGCACAACAAAAAAGCAGGGTGCACCAAAAAAAGGGTTGCTTCTTGGGGACCACCCCAAAGCAAAATCACATGGAATGTAAGTGTGACCTGACTAGTCCTAGTGTACGCAGGTTAGGTTCTCAGCACTGTAATTTCTCATCCATTCCAAGCACACCTTGGCCTCCCTGCTTACTGTGCTAGTAGTAGTACCGTCTACCAGCATTGCCTTGTTCTCACAGCTATCAATAGCACCACAACTTGCTGTTGGTAGCCCTGTGGAGGTGCCACTATTTGGGCAGGCACCGCTGGACCAAATGATGATTTATGCTGACACGTAATGCTAGTATTGCCAAATGACCATCAGTTAGTGGGGAACATGCTCTTGAACCATTATGCCATCTTGTAGGTGACACAATGGGCAATGGGAAGGAGAGTAGGAAAAGGGAAGGTGGAGTGACCGCCCTCCTAACCGGAAGGCTAGTGCCAAATATACCGGAAGTGGCTCTCCAAGAGTGCCCGAGAGTCACAATGAGTTGAACAGGCGTTTTAATTGCAGAGTTGAAATGGAGTGAATAAAGTTTAAAATTGGGTGTTAGAGTTAATTGGAGTTAAAGAGGCTGATCCACACAGGAATAACATGAATGGACCATTTGTTGACTTACATGGTTGTGAACTTGAACTGCAGGAACACTGCCATAAAATCTTTAGAAGGCAGAAATTAATTACGTTCCTACTTGTTGAAGTTGTACAAACTTGCATTTTCCATCCATGCAATGTGTAACACTGCCAGCTATGAATGGGCTTGTTGCATTATTTAATCTACCGTCATTGATGGACGGAAGAACAAAGCATGGTGGAGATCAATGGAAAATGCCTCAATCAGCAATTGAACTCAATGTCAATATTACCTGGGCAGAATAAAGTAGAAGCCACAAACTAAAGTCTTTGAAGAGGATATTCAGTGATATTACAGAATAGACTAGTTGGAAAAGCTACTTTTCAACATTCTACTTTTATAGTCTACAAATTAGTCCCCCTTTGTCATTGTTAACCTGGAGCTGATGATGTATTTTCTAGAGCGACTGTTTAGATATCAGCCATTTATAAAATCACAGGAAAGGAGTTAATGCTGTACTTAGAACATGCAAATGTACACAACTTGTGTTTCCATCTGTTGAGCTCTCATGGCTAGAGGGACTGGAATCAGCCCTCCAGATAAGGTGCGTATCAGACCTTTTTATGCACAGAAATCTTGTCAATACGGCCCTTTAGTTCTATCTTGCATATCACTTACACGGGCTATATGTGGTAGTGCCCCCATAAATCATGGAGCTCACTGGTGCCAGCCTGGCCAGCAGCAGCTTGCAAATCCACTCTTTATTTAGCAATCCACACAGTCCCTTGAAAGAAGGAACTGGGATGAGTCCAAGTCGGTTTAATTTTTTTTAACACTCTCCTCTGTTAATGATTCTATCAAGATAATACTTTCTGAGTAATGTAAAAGGGAATTTGTGTTTTGTTCACCTGCCTGCATTTTGTAGGTAACAGTGTTATTAAATAATCTTGAATCATGAACATGCTTTTCACTTTACTTTAGGACACAGGTAGTATTGTTTAAAATGAAAATTGTCTTAAACAAGGTCTCTATTTCTGCTTCATTTTCCTCAGTCTTAATCCGCTTTAATAGAGGCAGCGCAGTTGCAACAGCATGGGCATTTCATACTTTGTTTTCTTTTCATCACAGAAGCACACGAGAAGGAAAATCTTTTTGGGTGTTCTATATGAACATCTTGCTTTTTTTAGTCCTAAGATTGCATGTGTTCGCGTGCATGAAAGGGCACTATACATAGTTTGTTTTCTTACAGAGCAACAAATAGCTATGCATGTGGTCTGAACATTAACTCCCTTTATGACCACCCAATTCAAGCAGGTATAATGGATAGAGGTAGAAGTAGTGCCGTATATATTTTCAGAGCAGGGATTGTACCGGTACCTCTCAACAGGACTGCTATATATTCAGGCAAAGTAGCCTAATTTATCAACAGAGCTGCTATACATATGTCATGGCAATATGCCAAATATTAAAAGCAGGGCTGATTGCATCATGGCCACATTTCTTAGCAGGACTGCTATGTTTTAGGACAGTACCTGAATTTCTGAACAGAACTGCTTGCTGTTAAGAAAGCACAAACATGTGTTGGTATTTTCTGCAGCGAGCTACGGAACTGAGCAAGAACATTATCTGAGCTCTTCTCACCAACCTCCAACAGTGTGAGAAGATAGCCTTATTGTCATATACGCCAATCCCTTCTACTCGGTCTTACGCTTTTCAAAACATCTGCTTCTCCAATTTTCAAATACTGAGTCCCACTGCCAAAAATCTAGCACATTTTAAAGCTTCATTATGAATCTCTAGAATAATGTAGGATAGTCCAAACAGGTTTAGAGCTTTTGACAAGCCATTTATGTCATGCAAGCCTCAAATGGAACTGCCAATGCCCTAACACTGTGTGCCTTTCAGTGTCAACAGCCTGTTGGGAAAGGCAGCTCAGTGGGCTAATAACCCTGCTGTAGAGATTATGATGCAACCTATTAGTTCAAATTCCATTGCTAGGTGAGTTAATGAGTCTGTATCAAAGATATGTACTTAAGATGCAGGTAGCATTCAATTGTAACACGGTTGACTTAACTTTCGACTTATCAAAAGGACTACTAAATGTTCAGTGATTCAGAACATCACCTCCCATGAGGACCACTATACTTGTAATGGCTCAGAAGAAGCACGTCTCATGTGGACTGCTATACCTGTAATGGCTCAGAACACACACATTTCACCTGGGATGCTCTACTTGTAATGGCTCAGAACACACAGCTCATTAGGGCTGCTATACCTGTGATTACTCAGAACACAACTCTTCAGGGCTACTATGCTTGTAATTGCTCAGAACAGACACCTCACCAGGGCTGCTGTACCTGTGATGGCTCAGAACACAGCTCTTCAGGGCTGCTACACGTGTAATGGTACAGAACACACCTCATCAGGGATGCTAAATTTGTGATGTCTCAGAACAGACATCTCATTTGGGCTGCTATACATGTAATGGCTCAGAAGAAGCACATCACACGAGGACTGCTATATGTGTAATGGCTCAGAACAAATACCTTATCAAGGCTGCTATACCTGTGATGGCTCAGAACACACAACTCTTCAGGGCTGCTATACTTGTAATGGCTCAGAATACACACATCATCGGGCTGCTATACCTGTAATTGTTCAGAAATAGGACATACACCTCCCATGATAACCACTATACTTGTAATGGCTCAGATAAGACATCTCATTTGGGCTGCCATACTTGTAATGACTCAGAAGAAGCACGTCTCATGCGGACTGCTGTACTTGTAATGGCTCAGAACAGACACATCTCATCTGGGCTGCTATACCTCTAATGGCTCAGAACACACAGCTCATATGGGCTCTTATACTTGTAATGACATACAGTGTTTGTAAATCAACAGCATTCAAGCAAGTGCTGCATCTGGTCAGACAAACCTCTAACTCTATAATTCCCAGCCTAAGGTTTGCACACATCTAAAAAGGAGCACCCAATGGTAAAGCTGCACTAGATTTTTAAATTGAAAAGGCATTTTCAGCTTTTTGGATATTTATTTGTGCTATGTTAAAAAACAAAGAGAAAAACGGGAGACGAAGAGCAACTCTGAACCTAAGCAATACAGGAGAACAAAGGTGTGACAGGGTGGGAGATGAGAGGGGCAAAGGGACAGAGAACATACTAGACAATCCAAAACAGGAATTCGAGCAACAGGGAGAAAGAGTAATGAGCTACAAGATAGGGCAACAAAGAAAGTGAGAAAGGAGTTAATAATAGGACAAACACACAATAGGAGTGAGTGATAGAAGCATAGCAAAAGAGACATTTAGAGATAGTAAAATGAAACACAGATTAACAGCAGAATGGAAATAGAAAAGCAAGACCAAAGAAAGGCAGGCCAATAACATAAGAGCCAGTGCAAGAAAGATAATCAAAAGGGGTAGCAACCACAACCGAGAAAATGAAAAAAAAACAGATATAATTAGAGTAAAGGCATGAGAGAGGAAGAGGAGTGATATCAACCGATAGAGCGAGATATAGGAGGGAAACACCAACAATAGAACGCAGAGATGGAAGAGGCAGAGTGACAAAGAAACAGATTGCAAAACGTGGTATCGCAACACTTGAGGGCAAGAGGCAGAGTGTCAAAAAGTGAAAGGTAAGAAAAACAGAGTAGCAAAGATGGAGCAAAAACATGGAGTAGCTGTCAAGCAGGTAGTACCAGGCAGCAACAGTAGGCCAGAGATGCAGAGACGTGATGCTAGTAGAGTGGGGGGCTTCTATGAATCACCCGATGTAACTAGCTGGCATCTGTAGTAGCACTTAACAGAGTTTGTGCCCAAGTATCATGAAGATGAAGGTGGGTAGTATGCATCTACAAGGTTCCTATGTGGGGAAAAGGTTTTCCACAGGGGAAATACATTATTTAGAACCACTTTGAAATACAGCTGTTTTAACACTAATATTTTCGAACAAAGTTTTAATTTTATGCATAAATTGCATAGTTGTCAGACACTTTTTACTCTTTTGCGAAGGAGGAAACTCATTTTTACTATCGAATTCTAAAAATTGGGAGTAAAATACTCTCACTCCAAAATCCTATCTGGAGCACTGACTGTAATAGTCAAAATACTAACTTTTGCAGCTCTTGTTTCAGAGGGAGAACACAATAATATTGCCAGATGTACTACTGAGTTTCCTATTGGAAGGCGGATCTCTGTACAATGCTATGGTTGCGAAATCACAGAAGCAGGATTCAAGAACATATAATAAGTAGCAAAAACACTAATTCCATCTGCACCTAGTCCATCATCCTCACCGCAGCCAGTCATCAGAGCTATAGCACAACAGCAGCAACATTTTCTGAGGGGATAGTGTGGACCGGGGGCTGCATAGTGACTGGCTACTAGTGATGAGAGTGCCACAGAGAAGGTCTTTTGGGTTCATCCTAGCCCTGCACATGGTGTGTCATCAATTGACACAGTAATTACTCAGCATGAGAAGAGCAGATACGAATATGAATATATTAAAGTTATTGGATTATGGTTTCAACACATTTTTATATCAAAATGGCCAATGAGTCAAACCCCTTTACTCAGTGTGGGATATAATTAGAGAGTGTATTTCATGTGGTGAGAAAAGTAGAGGTAATGATCCTCCCTAGATGGTAGAAGATAAAGTTAGTATGGATGGTGTACGAGTTAAAGATTACGTGCGTGTTAAAAAAGGGGGTAAACAGCAATGGAATAGTGGTTAAAACGAAAGTGGTCATTTTACCAAAGAATAAAAGGTAAAGCATAAGCTGATGGCCGAATTTTGTGGTCAAAAATGGAGGGCAGCCGGAGAAACTCCAGTCGTCTTACAAAGTAACTTGTCCAGGCTATGTATCATCCTGTCTGAAAAAGGATTGTAGGTCCAATAATTAGAGAAATCAGTCTGATGTAGTATCAGAGAACAAGCCAAGAAGAGTTGGCTACAGAATCACTTACTTGATCAGAGCCGGCAAATTGAGGATCGTCCAGGTGCGGTCGGGAGCCGCGACTGAATGGAATTAAAGATACACGGCCGTGTATTTATACGTCTGAAGGGTATCACGTCATCTGCGCATGCATCCGTGGTGTCAGACATGTCCGTGACAATGTGTTTGAGTTATAAAAATGGCCTTAAATAGTAATCCTCATTGATCCCAAGAGGGGTCATGGCATCCAGTTTATTTATCCAAAAGAGTTCTCTTTGGGGCAGGAGTTTTGAAAAATTGCCTCCTCTGCTTAGTGGTCTTAAAACTTCTAATAAGACAGATGACAGGATGCCATTTAAGAAAAGAAGTATTGTGTCTTATCACTGACCATCATATTTTTCATGTTTATGGTAATTGATTTTCAAAGGTTTCTTTAAACAAATGTAACAATAATGTTGTATGTAATTTTTCTTTTTTGTAGACTTTAATTGTTGAATATGCTGCCCCTGATGAAGAGTGTACATAACTTGAAACGCGTTGGGCCAACCAAGATACAAATAAAAAGAAAAACATGTTTTTTATAAACACAAATTTATTATTGAATTCTTTATTGAAATTGCCTACATACGAGATTTTAAGTGGTTACAATTGCTATAACTCTTTATTTAATCTCCATTAGGCCGTTTTTGGCCTTACAGAAAGTGTGCAGGGGACGTAGCTATCCTCATTGGATTTCTTTCTTGTTCTCTGTATATATCCAGCCTAGATACCAAGGCTGTGTTTTTCTCCCCCGCACCTTGAACAATTTAACAAAGACTCATTTTCCGGTTTACTTTTTACTAAACTATACTTACTTTGGTGTGCAAGTGTATTCACCCGTGTTGGTTATCATCATGTGACACTCCAAAGATGCTGAACCCGACTTGATCGTTGTCTTTATTCAGCATGACGTTTATTGCAAGATCCAGCTGTACTTTGTATGCATGAAGAACTTCCACACTTTGGACTTTCCTGCTGGCACAGATTTTAGAATCTTCACCCCATCATAACTACCTCAGGCACTTTGGCCCCATTGAGCAGTGAGTGAAAGTGAGAAGGTGGCATAGGGGGGGTAGGATATCTTATGGGGAAGGTTAAGAGGCAGTGGCAGAGCAAGGGGAGAGAAGGCCGCCCTATTGAAGTACTGGTGCGCCTCCTGACCACCAGTTGGGCTGGCCATTGGTCTTTCAGGATAAACACTACTGCACTATTGTAATTTGTTAACAAAAATGTGCAGAGATGTGGGCCAGTGTCAAAGCGGCATGCTGCTCACTGCTGCATGTTTTCTAGGCAACCAAGCAAGGATTCCCCACCAGACCCCACACATGATATGATAAATGTCATGTGATTTATAATGCACCTGTACGCCAGTGTTTCTAGGTGCGACAAGGGAGGGAAACATAGGGAGGACAAGAGAAATGATCTTACTAGGACTTATGTCATTCAGATTGTGCAAGTGCGACAACGCAAAGTGCATGGGGGAAGGGAGAGGGGGAGTGGCAGGGAGAGGGCAGTGCAATCAGGGCATCATTGCTTTGAGCAAGCACAGTCAGGGCAGCGCAGCTCTGGGTAAGTGCAAGGAGGCAGGGGGCTGTAGAGGTTACGATACAGCCCCTAAGGCAGCTCTGGGTAAGTGCAAGGAGGCAAGGGCTGTAGAAGTTACAGATACAGCCCCTAGGTGTGCGGTAGACCCGGAGGCAGTGCAGGGGAGACGAATCATGGAGGAGCCTGGTACCCAGTGAGGCTCTGAGGGTACCAAGCAACCAGCTGGCACAGCAGACAGTTAAGTCAGCAGGGGAGGGAGAGAGAGAGAAAGCAGAGGAGAAAAGGAAGGTCTTGAGCTGCTTCCAGAATTTCAGGTGGTCCGGCCCAAGTTTGAGAAGGGCAGGGAGGCCATTCCATGGGAGGCACCTGCAGAGGAGAGAGATCTGCTCCCCACTCTCTGCCTGGAGAAGCGTCTGACCCTCAGAGTTGGAGGTAACTCAGTGTAGGGCTCAATAAGGAAGGTATTTTGGAAGAGAGAGTTGGATGTAGTGCGGGCCCCAGCCGCAGAAAGCCTTGTGGATGATGCAAAGGGTCTTGAACTTGATCCTTGCAGCCATCGGGAACCAGTGGAAAGATTTCTGGGCTGGAGAGATACGGTCCCTCGGCTTGAGGCCAAGAATAAGTCTCGCAGTCCTGTTCTGGATTAGTTGCAGATGGCAGAGTAGAGGAAGGCAGATTGAGAAAGAGGCTGTTGTAGTAGTCCAGCCTAGAGAGAACCAGGGCTCTGGAGACAGTGAGCTTCTGGAGGAAAGTGAGAAAAGGAAGAATACCTCTGAGGAGGTGCAGCTGGTAGTGGGCCTTCTTGGTAAGGTCTGTGATGTGAAGAGAGAAGGAGAGAGTGGAGTAGAAGATGACACCAAGGTTTTTTGCCTCAAAGGAAGGCGAAGAAAGAGGGCCCAAGGAGGGCGGCCAGAGTGAGAAACGGAAAATGATAGCAGGGGTCCCAATGAAAAGGATCGCCGTCTTACTGGCATTAAGGCAGAGATCACTGGAGTCACACCAATCCTGAATCGCGGATAGACAGTCAGGAATGAGCATGAGAGGAGGCTGAGGGGAGCCTGAAAGAAAACTGAGTGCCATCTGCATAACACTGAAAGTTAGAGGAGAAGGTGGAGATCAGGTGGGTGAAAAAGGACAAGTAGGCATTGAAAAACTAGGGTGAGAGGATAGAGCTTTGAGGAACCCCACATGTGGTTCGAGAGATGGTGGAGAGAAAGAGCCAAGAGGGACCTGTGAAAGTCGGTACAAGAAGAAGGAGGTCAACCACTCCAGTCAACCACTCCAGGGCCTCAACTGTGAGGCCCAGGTTCTCACAGAGTCGATTGATCAGGATGGCGTCATTGACCGGGTCAAAAGCAGAGGAAAGGTCAAGGAGGATGAGGACAGAAGGAAGGCTGGAGTCTAGATTAGAGAGCAGATCTTCATGTGTGTTCAGGAGAGCAGTTGCCATGCATCTGGCTGCTCTGAAGTCAGACTGATAGGTCATAGACAATCAACAGTGAAGAGAGTAAGCTGGGAGATGGTCAGGTTTTCCAGGAGTTTGACCAGGAAAAGAGCGATAGAGATCGGGCAACAGTTTGCAGACAGGTAGGATCGGCAAACGGCTTTTTAAAGAGGTGGAGCACAAGGGAGGGCTCGAGGAGAGAGGGGAAAGATTCCGTGGCCAAAGAGTGATTGCAGAAATCGGCCAAGGCTGGAGCGAGGGTGTCAATGTTGTCCTTGATGGTTCTGGAGGAGCAGGGAAGCACCTATTTGGACGACATTTTCATAGCTCTGGCTAGTCTACAAACATCCCTTACAGTGCCTGCAGCTGTAGGATGAGGATATGATATGATGTAGCATTTATAACGCGCCTGTACACAAGTGTTTCTAGGCGCAACAAGACAAGAAGGGGGCAACAAAGGGCGGATAAAATGATATACAATATGATATGGCATTTATAACGTGCCTATACACCTTTCAAGGCGCAACAAGGCAAGGGAAAGGCAACAGGGGGAGGATATAGACAATGATCTTACTAGGCCAAGTGAGATTGCGATCGGGCAAGTGTAGGGAATAGGGGAGGGGAAAATGTGCCAAACGAGAGGGAGGGGGGCAGTGCTGCACATGGGATCAAACAATAACAAGAAGTGCGGCTAGCAGGGGGCAGGTGCAAGGGTAAGTGCAGACAGGGGGTGTCCAATAAGTGCATGTGGGGGGACTGTAGGTTTACAGATATAGACCCAAGTGCAAGGGTTGCCAGGAGACAGTGCGGGTGTGCAACTGGGCGGGCAGGGACCTGGGCCCAAAATCAGAGGGTAGCCAGGTGACCAGAGCAGTATCAGACAGGAGGGGAGAGGAAGAGAAAATGCAGAAGCAATGGGGAAGGTCTTGAGGTGCTTCCGGAACCGAAGATGGTTCTCAAGTTTCAGAGAGGCAGGGAGGCTGTTCCAGAGGAGGCCCCAGCCGAGAAAGAGAACTACCACCAACTCGTTGCTTGGAGAACCATCTGACCCAGAGGGAGGTGGAGGAGAGAAGAGCTTGAGTAGGAAGGTATTTACGTAGAGAGAGTTGGGGGTATTGAGGCCCCAGAAGGTCTTGTGGACAATGCATGGGGTCTTGAGCTTAATCCTTGCAACCACTGGGAGCCAATGTAGAGATTTCAGTGCTGGAGAGATACGATCCCTGGGCTTGAGGCCAAGGACAAGTCTTGCAGTCCTGTTCTGGATGAGTTGCAGAGGGCAGAGAGTAGAAGCAGGCAGATTTAGAAAGAGGCTGTTGCTTTAGTCCAGCTTAGATAGAACCAGAGCTCTAGAAACTGTGAGCTTCTGGGGGAAGGAGAGGAAAGGAAGAATACCCCTGAGGAGGTGCAGTTGTAGTTTGACTTCTTAGAGATGTCAGAGATGTGAGGAGAGGAGAGGGGGCGCTGTTGCGCAACAAGATGGCCGCCTGAGTTTGGAGCTCCTCTCCGGCGTACAATCCTGGCATAAATACATCCTTAATCTGCCTTCCTTCGCGCTAACAGACCATTGGCACCGACATTAGCCGCTGTCCTGCATCCATCGGAAAAAACACCTGGTGAAATCGGACCCGGAGTGCCTGGATACGAGCTGCAATGCGAGAGAAAAGCCCTGCACAGCTTCGCGGCTCCAGAGGAAACAATGCGTGTGCCGCGGCTCCAGGAAGTGCGAGGACCCAACAGTGGGCGGCCCGAGCTCTGCGGTCATAGCAGGCAACAGACGGAGAAACCCCCGACCTGGATCAGCATAAGCACATCGAGGACGTCGGTCCTCTCTGGTAGGAGAAACGCCATTTACCTCCTGTTCTCATCCCGAGCACCATGCCTCCAACTAGCCCCCACCCTCCCGGCGCCGGAGACGACCTTCGTTCCCAACACTGTCCTTTGTGGCGCTGACGGCCTAGCGCCTCATCCCTCATCCGGCAGCACCCAGAGCGCATCAGGAAAGGAGAAGTAAAGGGGGAAAAAAATAAGGGAAAAGACAGGGTCCCATGTTTTGACTGTCTGACCGGCCGCAACCGAGATCACGCGGCTCCGGAACGCGTGGTACACGCGGCTGCGGTGCTCTGCTACCCACGGGCTCATGTGCTCTCAATTCACCATTGCTGGCGCAGGAGCGGAGCGATCTCTCACCAGTTGGGGCCTCCTGGAATCCTCTGCATAATTGTATACAACTTGGGCAGAAGACAGCGGGCAGCATACCCCCAAGCATATTGACTTAACTTTTGACTCCCTCCAGCATAAATCTGCACGAATACGCGAGTACAAGAATACACGACCACGCAAAGGGGCACAGTCTGTCCCCAAAACTATAGGGAGAACAGGTGGTGCTTGGGGAAACCACACAACAAGCCTGACAAAACCACCAGACAGGCGTCCCACCTCGCAACCCAACCCATAGCACAAATAACCAGCTACCCCTCGGCGCAACACGAAGCTACGGAGAGACCACAAGCTTGGGAATACGGCAATAACACAGATACGTGGGAGGTCACAGTCCATTCCAGAGAACGCCGGTGGGACAGACAGAACTCACGGCCAACGCTGTTCAAATCATAAAGGCGAACAACCTTTGACACACCTCCCTTCGCTGACCACCCTGATTCATTCGCCAAGTGGTGGGGCAGATTGGCCATCAAAACCAGAAACCTGTACCTGTTGCGACTGAAACCTCCCGACTAGGAGTGCGGCGTGGGCGCAGGCCTACTCCCAGACCGGGGCAGACCGTCCCCCCGTGATCACCCACGATCCTCACAGCCACCGATATAAACAAGTGGATACCCGCATCATGCCCGGAAAAAACGTGATTAAAAGCAGGAAGACCGGGCCGATGGATTCATTTACGAACTCACAAACATCCTCAGAGGGCTCGGGCCTATCGACTGCTCCAGACCTTCCTGCCACAGAAGACTCCAAGTTCGACCATCTCCTAACAACGGTCCAGAACGTGTTCCTAGCAATAAATGTCAAATTAGACGATATTGTCTCCACAATAGGCTCCCTCAAAGCCAGGGTAGATAAGGAAAGCGCCAGAATCACGGATGACGAAAAAAGAATAAGTGCAAACGCAGACTCGACCCACCAAAACACTCATGACATTACTGTCTTGAAAAGCGAAATAAATAAACTCTGTGATAAGTGTGAGGACTTGGAGTCGAGGTCGAGAAGGAACAATCAATATACGCATTGTCGGCTTAGCAGAATCCTTTTGCAAAGGCCCGATGGAAACTCAAATCGAAACCCTCTTGAAGACCCTCCTTGGTTCTGACACCTTTTCGCCTCCATTTTTGGTCGAAGGGGCACATCGCACTCTGGCCCCGCCACCCAAACCAGGTGCCCCCCCCCGCACGATCGTGGCAAAGCTACTAAATTACAGACATAGAGACAATGTTTTGAGACTGGCAAGAGAAAAGGGCCCGTTGAGACATGGCAATGACAATATACACATATATCCGGACTTCTCTGCGGGAGTCCAAACCCAGAGACGTTCGTATGAATCCATCAAACGTCAGCTGCGGGTGAGACAGGTCCCATATGCTCTACTGTTTCCAGCAAAGCTACGTATACAACACGGCAGACGTGCGCACTTCTTTGACTCCCCGGCGGCTGCATTGACCTATGTGGAATCCGCTATTCCCCTACCTCCTGGAAGAAACGAACTTGATCAAAATATTCTGCAGCAGCCGGTATAGATCTCGACGTGGCATATTGATCGACCACAGCACCCAACCTCCTCCTTTCTTCAGCAAGACGCTCATCATTATGTCATCAGAGAAAGGCAGAACTGTTCCTTTTTAGTTGTGTTTTATATTAGTCTCCAATCATTAAAGATAGCCGGATGAGACGTGCTCGGCTACGAAAGCGATGTTGCAGCACTCATTCCCCCTCCACGAGTGAAACCACAGGGTTTTAAATAGGGTTCATCATCAAGTTGGACCAGATGATGTGGGTGGGGGTGGGGGTGGGTACGGGGAATTTGAGTCTGTTTCAATGGCCAGATATATGGTCGTCCACGTTTAAAGCCCCAGTTGGGAAATTTGGGAAGCGGTTAACTGTTGTGTTCAATGTTAAAAATGCAAGCACAGACTCACACGCCGATCCCCCCACAGCGATACCCCTTCCTCCCAAAACTAACTATAACTTGTTGAAATGGCACAGAGATCACACACCTCTAACGGGTTGACACTTAAATTGCTAACCTGGAACGTCCGAGGTCTGAATAACAGAGAAAAATCCAGCAAAGTGGGGGCATACATTAACAGACACCACCCGCACGTAGTAATGCTTCAGGAGACCCATGCAAGCGGGAGACCAATGTAAATCTCCTGAAACAATGGGGTAACAACAGATATTATACCGAATATTCGTCACAGAACAGAGGTGTCCTCACATTGATACATCCCTCGTGCGGGTTTACCCTCGAAAAAAGTAAAATCGACCCCTTGGGTAGATACGTAGTGGTATGGGGTGCAGTGGCGGGGGAAAAAATACTACTGGTCAACTCCTATGGCCCAAACACGGATGACCCTGAATTTTACGTGCATCTCCTCAATGTAATCGACACAACAACTGATACATGGGTGCTGTGGGGTGGAGACTTTAATACTATCCTAGATGTACTATTGGATAGGTCATCCAGTCGACAAAGATCACTCACCAGATCCGCAAATACCATACATCAAGCCCTGCAAGACAGGGCTCTGTCCGATGCTTGGAGAGGGCTACACCCTACAGACCGTCAATACACTTTCTATTCAACAGCCCATGACTCTGAATCCAGAATAGACTACTGGTTCATATCCTTTCCCCTGCTGAGCTCTGTAGTGAGCTGTGAAAACTCCCCCGTACACTCTCTGACCACTCCCCTGTTACGATTCAGATATCACTCCAGAACATTAAACGACCAACTCAGCGCTGGAGGATGCCTCCAAATATCCTGAAGGACCCTAACGTAGTTGAATCTCTGCAAATTGAGTTGGAGGAATTCTTCCAGCTGAACACGGGGTCGGTGGGGAAGTGGGCCACGGTGTGGGAAACATTTAAAGTCTGGGTGAGGGGAAGACTTATGTCTAAAACTACTGGCCTTCTGAAAAATGTCAGATCCAATCTAAATAGGACCGAAACACACCTGAAAACCCTTGAAAACGATTATAGTGTAACGCACAAGAACACACTGGCCGATATCAATGCGCACCTTCTTAGATTCAATGAGCTAGCAATCCAAGAACAACAATACATGTCCGTTCCAACCAGGCCCCGTAGATATGGTGAAGGAAATAGAGCAGGGGACCATTTGGCACGTATATTACGTAATGAGCACTATCATGCCCCCATCACTAGCATCATGACAGACCAAGGCGATCCCGTGCATACAGAGGAAGAAATCAACAACGAATTTGCTAAATATTTCACCAGCCTATACGCAAACCACGATATGCGAAGTCAGGAACACATTGAAACATACTTGAACGGGATCGATCTCCCTAAACTCACACCTGAAGACAACCTTGCCCTTGAACAGGAAATAACCAAGGGGGAAATCGCTGAGGCGATCAAGTCACTGGCAGCTGGAAAAACCCCAGGTCCTGATGGCCTAGGCTCCGACCTCTACAAAACATATACAGAAATACTATCCCCTATATTAACCCATGTACGGGAGGAAGCCTTGAGCTCCGGCTCGCTCCCAGAGTCAATGACTGATGCAGTCATAACAGTCCTACTAAAACCTAGACGCCCAGCCCACGACCGCGCGTCCTATCGTCCACTGTCCCTCATAAATACAGATGCCAAGATATACGCAAAAGTACTCGCAAACAGACTTCTCCCTAAAATGACTACTTTAATACACCCTGACCAATGCGGCTTCATCCCAATGAGATCCACCGCCCTTAACCTGCGCAGACTGTTCGGTATTATGGCACAGGTCAAACCAGACGCACAGGCTGTGGCTATCTCGTTAGAAGCCGAGAAAGCATTTGATTCCGTCTCATGGTTATACATGTTTGAGGTCCTCAAAAAATTCGGCTTTGGCCCATATTTTATACACTGCGTCAGGCTTCTCTATACCTCTCTCAAAGCCAGGGTCCTAACAAACCGCACCCTCTCTACCCAACTTACTTTACATCGAGGTACCAGACAGGGTTGTCCCTTCCCCCCTATCCTTTTTGCACTCACTATCGACTAGTGAGAAAAGGAGAGTGTGGAGTCAAAGATGACCCTGAGGTTCTTAGCCTCACAGGTAGGAGCAGGAAGAGGGCCAAGGGAGGCCGGCCAGAGAGTGACAGGAAAGGAGGGTGCAGGTGTGCTGATGAGGAGAATCTCCGTCTTACTGGCATTAAGTAAGTGATCACTGGCGGCACACCACTCCTGGATAGCAGACAGTCAGAGATGAGAGAAGGAGAAGAGATGGCAGAGGGTAGCCTGAAAATGAGCTGAGTCCGCATAGCACTGAAAGTTGGAGCAGAGACCGGCAATGCGGTCGGCAAGAGGTGCCAGGTATTGGTTGAATAGTCAGGGAGAGAGTTTAGACCCCTGGGGAACACCACAGGTAGAGAGTGAGATAGAGGAAAGGAAGGACCTAAGCTGATCAGTGATACCAAGTCTTTACGGGATTTCAGGAGAGCAGTTTCCATGCTTCTGGCTGCTCTGAAGCCAGACTGATTGTCATGGAGACAACCAACAGATTCAGTGTGAAGATTAAGCTGGGAGATGGGCAGCTTTTCCAGGAGTTTGCCCAGAAAAGGAGAGATGGAGATCGGGTGATAGTTAGTCAGGCAGCAGGGGTCGGCTTAGGGTTTCTTGAGAAGAGAGTGCTTCAGTGGGGAAGGGAAGGCTCCAGTGGCAAAGGAGTGATTGCAGAGGTCAGCCAGGGCAGGAGCAAGGGTGTCAATGTGGTCCCTAATGGTTTTGGAAGAACAGGGAAGAACCTGTTTTGACGAGACTTTCATAGATCAGACTTGTCTAGAAACCTTGTCAGTGGAGAACAGAGGAAAGGAAGAGAAAGAAGGAGGAGAGGAGGTCAAAGAGGGGCCAGAGGTAGAGGAGAGAGTAGAGGGGGGAGGAGGAGGAGGAGGAGGAAAGGACGAGAGGGTGGACAGGATGTCCCGGGTTTTAGAGATGAAATGAAAAGGCAGGGCCGTGCAGAGGGCATGGGAGGGGACAGGAGAGGTAGAGACTGCAGCAGGATTGGCCAGGTCCTTGCAGATTTTAAAGAATTCAGATGATTTGTTAAATGCCGCAGAGATGCGGGCTTGGATGTGGACTATCTTCTTAGTGCGGACAGAGAGCCGGTATTGCCTTTGGAGCAGGCGGCAGGCCAGTTTGTCAGAGGATGCATAGGATGCTTGCCATTTCCTCTCAGACACCCTGCACTCGCGTTTAAGGGTGACGAGGTCAGAATCGTACCAGGAGTTGCACTTGGCTTTGGGCTTGAAGCGGATCCTCATGACAGGGGCGAGAACATAAAGAGTATCAGAGATAGAGTGGAGCATGGAGAGGGCTGTGTCAGGGTGTGAGTCAGCCAAAGAGGGAGGAGGGTAAAAGCGGCAGCGAAAGCCTCAACTGCCACACGCTTCATGGGTCGGATGACCAAGAAGGTAAGTGGCAGTGCTGGGGTTGGCTTGGCACTGAGCGGTAGAAGGGGAGAAATGGGAGAAAAGGAGAAAGTGATCCCTCCAGGAGAGAGGAGTGGTGAGAGGGATAGAGAGGGGAGGTTTGAGGAGATCAGAAAATCCAGAGTGTGCCCTGCAGAGTGAGAGTAGGGCCAGAGGGGAGGATAGAAGGAGTGAGTCGCAGAGGTTGCGAAAGAGTCCTGAGGAGGGAAAGGAAGCATGCAGGTGGATGTTGAAGTCTCCAAGGAGGAGGAGTTGAGAGGTTGATGCAAGGAGGGAGGAGGAGAGGTCCACCCACTCAGAGGAAGGAAGTGATCTGGCCAGGTGGCCAATGGATAGTAGCCACGGTAAGAGTGGCTAGGGGAGAGAGAAAGCCTGCAGACAAGGCATTCCAAAGAGGAGTAGGCCTGCATAGGAATGACAGAGGAAGGAATCCACTCTGGGAACATCAAGGCTGCACCTTCTCCAGAAAGGTTGGATCTGGGCACAGAGAGGATCTTAAAGCCATCAGGGAGGAGAGTGTCAAAGCTCGTTGACAGAGTTGGTCGTGAACCATGTCTCGGTGAGACCCAGGATATCAAGGTCAAGTTCTTCTAGGAGGTGGCAGAGGAGTGTTTGACGGCAGAGCGAGAGTTGAGAGTAGCAATATGGAGAAGGTTGCCAGTCTTGAAAGACTTCCGGGGAGGGGTACAAATCAGAGGTACGCCCTGTGGAGGTGTAGAAGGAGCCTGAGGGAGGGCAGAGGAGGAAGGAGGAGAGGGCAAGGTAGCCAAGAAGGAAGCAGAGGGCAGAGGCAAGGAAGCCGAATGAGGGAGAGAAGGGACCCGAAGGAGGGAGAGAAGGGACAGCAGGAGAAGAAAGGAAATTGATGAAGCGCAGGAAGCATCTATTAAAGAGGAGAAGGTTGACCTGAGGGCCTTGGACCAAGACAGTGCCATTCAGGCACCATAACGATGTTATTAGGCCTTGTGTAATTCAGATCACGCAAGTGAAGGGAAGAGGGAAGGGGAGAACTGCCAGCGGGGAGGGGAAGTGCAGTTAATTCACAAGTGCAGCCAACGGGTGGCTCATAAGAGCAGAGAGAAGGGACTGCAGGGATGCAGATACAGATCCTTAAGTGCTGGGGAGCCCAGAGGCAGTGCGAGGGTAACTGGAAATGCAGAAACCCAGGCCTGAGTTCAGAGGGTACGAGGTGACTAGCGTGCAGAGCAGACAGGTGCATCAGCAGGGGAGAGGAAGAGAGAAAGTGGAAGCTAAAGGGAAGGTCTTGGGTTGCTTCCGGAACCGGAGGTGGTTCTGCTCAACTTTGAGAGAGGCAGGGAGGCTGGTGCAGGAGGAGGTCGCTGCCGGGGTGATAGATCTGCCCCCAGCTCTCTGCTTGGGGAAGCGTCTGACCCTCCGAGTTGGAGGTGAATGAGCAGAGAGCTTGAGAAGAAAGATGTTTTGGAAGAGAATGTTGGAGGTAGAGCGGTCGAAAGGCCCCAGAAAACCTTGTGAACAGTGCAGCCAAGGGGGGAGGAAGGGACTTGAACTTGATCCTTGCAGTCACGGGGAGCCAATGAAGAGATTTCAGAGCTGGAGAGATACAATTCCTGGGCTTGAGGCCAAGGACAAGTCTTGCAGTCCTGTTCTGGATAAATTGTAAAGGTCGAAGAGTAGAGGCAAGAAGATTTAGAAAGAGGCTGGTGAAATCGTTCAGCCTAGAGAGGACCAGAGCTCTGGATGAATTCAATCTTGCTGCTTGGCTCAGCCCAGAAAGATCACCTGCACAAAGTTTTTGTGAGTGAGTGTAGGTTTGTTTCTGTGAGTGTGACCCAGAGAGTGTATGCAAATGCGATTGGCGCATATGTTTGTTCAACATGGAGGGGGATACACCAGCATTGTGAAAGTGAAATGCAGTGGGAATATTTTGAGCACAGCCCCAAGAAAGGATTGATGGCATGTAATCAAAGTGATTTACAGTGGAAATGCCTGCATATATTGTCACACAGCATAATGAAGTGGCTTATAGTGGGCATGCTCCCATATATGGTAGGTACATAATCATGAAAGTGATTTAGAGTGGCAATGTTGGTAGATATTGTGGTGCAGTAACATTTAAGTTATTTACAGTAGACATGGTGACATTTAGTGTGAGGGGAAATATCCTAAATTTACCCCCAGTGGTGATGCCTGCATATATTGTGAATGTAGCATGAAAAATGTTATTAACAGTGGCAATGCTGGCATATATTGTGGTAGTAGCATCTTAAAAGTGGTTTACAATGGCAGAGCCGGCATATAATGTGCACAAAATGCAACAAACAATTGCTATAAAATACTTGTATGTACCGTTGGTGACTATTGGAATTCTTCATGTATGAAAAGAGAAGTGATTGTAAATTATAGTTTTTAACCACTTTTTTCTCCAAACGTGGTTGCATCATTGTAACCGATTATTTCAAAAATGTTTTCGGATGGGCGAACTCCCACGTCTCCGACTTCATTATTTAGGGCTCCCTTGCTGTACTTGATTGCGTGCTCTAATTTAGGGCAGACATGAATGTCCATCTACTGAAAATCTTCACCAGCCACCACTGACCTACAACCATTCACAAAGCCAGTGACCCCTCTTCAGCCTTCACCACTATTAAAATGGGGCATGAGAATAATGGCAAACAGCTAGGAGAGAAAATGCGTTTCAAGGATGGGAAAATAAGGAGCGGCCAGGATGGAGCCAAACAGCACCTTTCATATTGCAGAGTAGCAAAGGGGTGCCAAAGGGGCTCCCTATAGTGAGAGCTCTGGGGGCTGCGAGCAAACTTCCTGCAGCAGGCTGATCTCTTAGCCTTTCATCATGTATCATTTCTGAGTACTGGTACTTAGTAGACTACTGACTGTGGAGGCTGGGGGTGAAGCTTTTACCTGCATAGCGCTCCACGGTGCAGAACAATGGGGCACTAATGGAGTTCACAGCTGCAGACTCCTCGTTAGGGCCCAATGCCTGGTCGATACTGACATGGCTGCCCATCTCCTTCGTGTTCTGGACTATCTTGGTTTCTAACAACGCTTCGTGAGCAGCTCTTTAATTAATGGGTGCAGCCACTCCACCCCCACGAAATTCTGTGCCTGAAGGGATGTCATGAGCAGGACAACACGCTTGTTCTTAAAGGACTGGCATCTTAAGAACAGCCTTCAAATTACTTTGGCAAAAGGTTTCCTTTGATATCTGCAGCTCCTTTCTTATGTGTGAATGCTTAGCCATTTGGCACCGTTATGGGACATTTCCGACTGCAATACCTCATGCAGCTTCACTTAACGTATCCACGTTCACCTTTAAGATAATACAAGTGAACAACACAATAACGCACCTTTTCAATATTCTTATATATCCTTGATTTCTACTCGTTTGACATGCAAAAAGGGTTACTAACAGCCATCTGGGAATTGATGGCAAAGGATCTCTGTACCCAGGTGACCTTACCAGACAACGGCCCTCATTACGACCCTGGCGGTAAGTAAGCTACATTACCGCCATGGCGTAATCATCGTTTACGCCATGGACCGATGGCGTAAAGAGCGCCATATTCCGACCCATCGCGCACGAGCATTACGCCATGGCGGTAATGTAAACTACGCCATGGCGTAAACAGCCCTTACCGGCATTGAATGCCGCGCTGGGTGACCTACCGCCACCCATCATAGCGGCGACCGTAATCAGCGGGCCCCGTAATTAGCGGGCCCCGTAATTAGCGGTCACCGCAAATAAGCGGAACCGGAAGTAGCGTCATCGCGGCGGAACGGGAAAGAGCACTGCGGCCATATTTAAAAACACAATCCATTGCCATCCCACCCAACCACACTACATCCGACCCTGAAATCCTGTGAATCCCATTACCCACCCATTTCCTCACCTAACCATGCCAAAAGTTGTTAAAAAAGCCTGCGACAGGCAACGGCAGGACCGCTTCAGTCGCGAAGAACTGACTATGCTGGCAGAAACGCTGCAGGAGAAGGCAGACGTCGTCTTCTCATCAGAGATGACGAGACCAGCCATAGCCCGGAAAAAAGCAGTATGGGAAATCGTGGCACAACGCGTCAGTGCCGTAGGTACCACCGCACGCACCCTGAAACCCTGTGAATCCCATTACCCACCCATTTCCTCACCTAACCATGCCAAAAGTTGTTAAAAAAGCCTGCGACAGGCAACGGCAGGACCACTTCAGTCGCGAAGAACTGACTATGCTGGCAGAAACGCTGCAGGAGAAGGCAGACGTCGTCTTCTCATCAGAGATGACGAGACCAGCCATAGCCCGGAAAAAAGCAGTATGGGAACTCGTGGCACAACGCGTCAGTGCCGTAGGTACCACCGCACGCACCGCCAGACAGTGCCGCAAAAGGTGGGATGACCTCCGGCTCCGAGTAAGGGGCATACTGTCAGCAAACCGCAACCTGGGACTGGCAACTGGCGGTGGAGCAGACTCCCCACTGAAGATGCAGCCATGGGAGGAGACATGTGCCTCATTGATCGGCATAGAGTGCATCGAGGGCGTCGGCGGAATGGAGAGAGGAGCCCCGACATCAGGAGACACAGGTAGGTGCCTCCAAATCAGCCTTGCAAAACACCCTGAATCACACTTACATGGGAATCACAATGTCGCCCCATATGGCAAACGCAACACATCAGCAGAAGACCCACACCCTGCACACATGCAGCATGTACACTCTACAGCAGCCACACACATTCCTGCATGCTCAACCCACCCAAAAGGGAGACAACCTGTATGTCACAGCCTACAAAGTCCACCATCTATCCATCCAAACCATGGCATTCATCACAATGCCTGCTCAATGTCCGCTGAACCATCAATAACACTTTCCCTCCTCTGCTCCACCACAGGCTCACACTCGGACACCGGCAGGGACGAGAGTGGCACCACCCCAGCCAAGAAGACCAGGACAGAGGGAAGAGGCCACCAACCATCCACCTCTGCTGGACCCATGGCCAACCCACAGCAGGCCAATATTCCTGTTGCCGAACTGCCCAGGGCAACAATTCCCCCCGAGGAAAGGGACATGATGGCACCCACGGCAGACCCACAACCACTGCCGCCCACTGAGGGGATCGTGTCTGCGGGGAGCAGTACAGTCGGGGAGACTGCAGCCATCGCAGCCTGTTCCGACAGCTATGTGGCGAATGGGGATGATGACATGGAAGGTCCCCCCCACACCCAACTTACCTCCCCACACCTGTCCCCATGTAGCTTGCATGGACAGGACACACAGGGGCAATCCCCTGGAGGTTCATGGCCAGCCACTCCAAGCCCAGTGGGAGTAGGGGAGGAGGGGAGTAGTCCTATTGGGCCTGCAATTGCAACCCCCATTGTGCCTGATTACAGCCAGGTGCTGGACCAAATATCAGCGAGGCAAGAACAACTGGCGTCAATCCTAACGCAGCATGTTGCTGATTGTGGAGGTGCCAGTTCAGGCATGGAGAGGTGTGCTGACAGCATCAAGGCAGCCATCCAATCAGCAAGCACGAACATATGCACGGAACTAGCCGCAGTGCGGAATATGATTAGTGAACTGATACGGACAATCATGGACACACGGCGTACCGAGCAGCCCGGTACCTCCTCAGCTGCAAGTTCGGCCCCATCCAGCCCCGTCCGCAGGTCATCCAGGACCCGGAGGAGTACAGGCAGGGGGGCCCCAGGTTCCGGGACAGGGGGCTGGCAATAGAGCCCGCACAGTGGACCACTAAAACATTACCCACTTCACCACAGGCACTGGCACTCCTTTGCAGGGATTTCTGGGGGGAGGGGGGATTGGGTGTGTTGGGGTGTTCAGGGGGGAGGGGGGATTGGGTGTGTTGGGATGTTCAGGGAGGAGGGGGGATTGGGTGTGTTGGGGTGTTCAGGGGGGAGGGGGGATTGGGTGTGTTGGGGTGTTCAGGAGGGAGGGGGGATTGGGTGTGTCATATCTTTTCAGGAGCACAATACACTTTTACGTTTATCACAAACCAAATGTGTGGACATTGCTCATTGTGTATGTGTGCTTTATTGTTGTACAGTCTACAGTGTGCATATACCAGACACACACAGTGCCCCAAGTGCCGTCCACATGTTACACGCACACGCAGTGTGTGCTAGAAGCATTGGTCAATGAGATTCTGACGCATTTCACGGCCCTCCTGTGCATCGCTGCCTCCTTGAGGTGCTGCCCCATCCCCACCCTCATCATCCTCATCATCAGGTGGTTGCAGTTCTGCGTCAGGGGGCAGAGGCACGTTACGTCTGACGCACATATTGTGTAGCATGACACATGCCATGACGATCTTCGCAACCTTCTCATGGCGGTACAGGAGTGCCCCGCCAGACCTGCTGAGGCAGCGGAAACGTGCCTTCAGTAGGCCAAAGGCCTGCTCTATCACCACACGGGTACGTGTATGGGCACGGTTGAAGTCCTCCTCATGCTGGTTCTGTGGGTTCCGGACTGGTGTAAGGAGCCACCTCTTCAGGGGATAGCCTGCATCACCTGTAAATGGGCAACAATGTATGTGTCAGGAATGAGATTGCTTTCTGAACATGATGCGCCACCATGCCTTGCATTCAACTGTTACTTTGCACCAGTTTTAGTTGTGCTAATGGATTCACACTATGCAACCGGTATATGTTCATGGCTCTCATGTACTGTTTTGCATGCCAAGACACAATGCAGGGGGGACAACTGCCTTGTGAGTGCCCATCCACTGTGTCCGTTCAGGCCATTACTTTATGTGACTTGGCACGTGTCCTGTGAGGTCAATGCTCACATGATTGCAACATTGCTGTCTGGCTCATTATGACCCCAGGGAACAATACTGGTGTCAATGGGGGGAGTTTGTGGGTCTTGCTGTCTGTGTAGTGGTGCATTGATGTTCCTGTCCGACATGTGCCTCCTTTGTGCGCAGTTATGGGGGACAGGCCTTTCAGTTGATGGTGTTTGGTGACGTGCATGTAGGTGCGTTCCTTTGGAGTCAATGTGGTCACATTTCGTACAATGCACTTGCAGATGGTTGTGTCATGGTTGGGGTACACTTTCATTCACATGTTAGGGCTGATTAGATCAGGCATCATGTATACTGTTGTCAGATGACGTGAGTGCTGCCTCAGGGTATGATCTGGCTACTGCTAGTCGCAGCCATGTGACATATGCATCATCCCCCCCCTTTCTGCCAGGTGCAATATGCATTGGTACGTCGATCACCTACACACTTCGCATTTCCATGCTCATGACATTGGACTCACCGAGTAGGCAGGATCTTGGGCCTGCATGTCGCTCCATGTAGCGTAGTATTGTGGAGTTACGAAGGACCATTGAATCATGCGTTGATCCGGGGAATCGGGCACAACAATGTGTGAAGATCCTGTTGGAGTCGCAGACCATTTGCACGTTGATTGAGTGAAATAGTTTACGGTTGCGGTATGGTACCTCCATGGCATGTGGGACCACCAATTCAACATGGGTGCAGTCGATGGCACCAATGCAACCAGGTATGCCAGCTAGTGCATGGAAACCCACTTTGGTGTTGGCAATCTCCTGGGCAGACCGTGGCAATGAGATGTGGTCGTTTGTGTGCTTGAGGAGGGCATCGAGCACTTGGATCAGTGTACATGAGAATAATGGTTGGGATATGCCATGCAAGTGGCCCACTGTGTGCTGGTAGGTGCCTGTGGCCAAGAAGTGGAGCACGGACACAACCTTCAGTAGGGGCGGGATGGCGGTGGGTGTTTCTATCATGCTGACGATGTCGTTGTGTATCATGTGCACAATGTTGGTGATGGTGTCCCGGTCCAGTCGGTACAGGGTGTGGATCTGCTCTGCGGTGAGGTTGAATGGACTGGCTCTGATGCGTGGGATTGGGGGCTGCCTGTGTGGTGCCACTGGCTGTGCTGGTGGGGCTTGCTGGCCCTGCCTTGCCCTCCTTCTCCTCCTGCGTCTCCTCTGTGCAGGTTGTTGTTGTTGTTGTTGTAGTTGCAGCACTCGCATTGCTATCAGGTCCTCCAGCCCCAACATTGCTAGTCCTATTGGTATCATTGTGGAGTGTGACTGGGGCTGGTAAGGGTGGGGTGTGCTCTTTTTGCACTGGGAGAGTCTGTATTGCCTCCACCTGTGCTGATTCTGTGCACCTGTGGCAGCTGGGAACACTGCACATGGCCATTTACGGTTGGTTCGCGATGGCGGAATTAGCGCCATGGCGGTAAGGTACTTTACGGCCTTGGCGATGGCGTTAGGGGCATGTCCGCTTGGTTTGTGATCTGTGTAGCTTTGCGCCATGCCGGTATTTACGGCATGGTGGGTCGCGCGCGCGCGTCCTTGGTGCTGTTAGCGGCACCGTAAACTACGATGTCGCTAATTGCACTATCGCGGGTCATAATCGGACCTAGCGGTAAACGATGCCGGTATTCATTTACCGGCATCGTTTTCCGCTTACCGCCTGGGTCGTAATGAGGGCCAACCTCTTTCATTCCAGTGCTTGATGTTTTCCGTTCAGTATGTGGAAATAAAGCCACAATGATGTTCTCTGGGTTTAACCTGTTTCTATAAGAATTTACATATTGTCAGATTGCTTTTACATGCGATTGTTTTTTTTCTAAGACTCTGAGTGTATTATTGTTCATGAAAAGCAAAACGTAAACTCATGTATCAAGTAGAGCTCAGAACATATATGGTCTACTGTAGCGTCGGTTTAAATCCCAGTTTCACTGCTTAACCGAATTGTGACATTCAGGGCAATCTCACTTTGGTGCAGCTTAAAAAATTGCAGGCGTAATCAGAAGTGATTACGTTCACACTATTCAGAGAAAAAAACATACAATATGGCAAATGTATTTATTTTAGGGACATCCTTGTGTCCCTCATGCACCTTTTTTAGTTGCCCATGAGGCTGCCGCCTCACCTAGTATTGTGCTATTGTGGGGCTGGCCCTCCCTCAGTCCCATTTGAATTGATCTGACAGGCAGATCGGATATAGGTTGTAGTGGTATTGTCAGAGTGGGCCGGGGAACCCATGATTATGGCTGCTTAGGTTTTGCTAACTTTGACCACGCACACATTGGAAGACCCAGTGTCCCCGATCATTAAAAAAAACTGAACTTTTTCTATAGGTCCTCCCCACTCCTGCAGAGCTGGATACTCCCCTGACGGTGCTGCATTCTGAAAACAATGAGTTTCAGTACTCAAAGTTACTGTGGCATCCTTCCCTGCAGCTTCCACATCCTATGTGTTCCCACCGTAGCATCCTCCTCACCTGCCCCCCCCATGCACAGGAGCATGCACGAGACGGAAGCCGATGTCTGAAGAGCATTGAGAGGACAACTGAAGGAGCCACCAGTACCAGCGCCGGCATATTGCAGACTAGTTCCGGGTAAGCGGCACAGAATAAATACCTACGTATGTAAAACGGCGTCCCTGCTTTTTTCCTGATGCCAAACGGATTAGCTAAACCCCCCCCCAAAAGTATAGGATAAACGAATAAAACAATACATAGATAATGTAGATACTAAATGTACTGTTTCCTGAATGCATGCGAAAGTAAGCTGTGCTGAGTGGAGCGAGGCTGAAACCTGTCTGGGGTTGCATGCAGTCTTGTGCCAACAGAATGTGAGCTCGCCGTTCGGCTGGACCGTCCCTTCGGCAGCGAGGCCAGGCCTGACCTGCATACAGTCACGTCTCCCTTTTGTAATGGGTTGGTAGGCTGAAAACCAACGCTACGGAGGGTTTGCCCACTGCAATGCCAAGGTTATTCATTCAAAGGGTGTTGCCTATCACACTTCTATTTTGCTTGAGTGGATCCAAACCTGGTGCCCAGTGACTTGAGTGATTCATCCAGTTGGTGAGACATTCGCCCATTTAATCAGTCGTTCACCAGTATCCAACCCTGCTCTCCAAACTATTATGGGTAATTAGGCAGGTGCTGAATTTATCGTCCACCGAAGTTACAGTGAACCATGAGAGCCTCAAAGCCTACGTGAATGAAAGAATGCCTATGTTACACACGCCTCCTCTTTGCAGCTCGTGTGTGGTCATCATATGCAGGTGCTTTGATCCTGGATGAAGATTAAGAAGCCAATTAATGGAGAAATGATAAAGAGCATCTTGGAAGGGTGTGTCTGGCAGGGGCGGATTCGGCTGACATAATAAAGAGTGAATGTGGCAATCAAGTAAAGTAGGATCTGCCGAGTGGGAAATGGCTCTGCCAATCATTCAAGTAAAGTAGGATCTGCCGAGTGGGAAATGGCTCTGCCAATCATTCAAGTAAAGTAGGATTGCTGAGTGGGAAATGGCTCTGCCAATCATTCAAGTAAAGTAGGATTTGCCTAGTGGGAGATGGCTCTGCCAATCATTCAAGTAAAGTAGGATCTGCCGAGTGGGAAATGGCTCTGCCAATCATTCAAGTAAAGTAGGATTGCTGAGTGGGAAATGGCTCTGCCAATCATTCAAGTAAAGTAGGATTTGCCTAGTGGGAGATGGCTCTGCCAATCATTCAAGTAAAGTAGGATCTGCCGAGTGGGAGATGGCTCCACCTATCATTCAAGTAAAGTAGGATTGCTGAGTGGGAAATGGCTCTGCCAATCATTCAAGTAAAGTAGGATTGCTGAGTGGGGAATGGCTCTGCCAATCATTCAAGTAAAGTAGGATCTGCCGAGTGGGAAATGGCTCTGCCAATCATTCAAGTAAAGTAGGATTGCTGAGTGGGAAATGGCTCTGCCAATCATTCAAGTAAAGTAGGATTTGCCTAGTGGGAGATGGCTCTGCCAATCATTCAAGTAAAGTAGGATCTGCCGAGTGGGAAATGGCTCTGCCAATCATTCAAGTAAAGTAGGATTGCTGAGTGGGAAATGGCTCTGCCAATCATTCAAGTAAAGTAGGATTTGCCTAGTGGGAGATGGCTCTGCCAATCATTCAAGTAAAGTAGGATCTGCCGAGTGGGAGATGGCTCCACCTATCATTCAAGTAAAGTAGGATTGCTGAGTGGGAAATGGCTCTGCCAATCATTCAAGTAAAGTAGGATTGCTGAGTGGGAAATGGCTCTGCCAATCATTCAAGTAAAGTAGGATTGCTGAGTGGGAAATGGCTCTGCCAATCATTCAAGTAAAGTAGGATCTGCCGAGTGGGAAATGGCTCTGCCAATCATTCAAGTAAAGTAGGATCTGCCTAGTGGGAGATGGCTCCACCTATCATTCAAGTAAAGTAGGATTGCTGAGTGGGAAATGGCTCTGCCAATCATTCAAGTAAAGTAGGATTGCTGAGTGGGAAATGGCTCTGCCAATCATTCAAGTAAAGTAGGATCTGCCGAGTGGGAAATGGCTCTGCCAATCATTCAAGTAAAGTAGGATCTGCCTAGTGGGAGATGGCTCTGCCAATCATTCAAGTAAAGTAGGATCTGCCTAGTGGGAGATGGCTCCACCGATCATTCAAGTAAAGTAGGATCTGCCTAGTGGGAGATGGCTCTGCCGATCATTCAAGTAAAGTAGGATCTGCAGTGTGGGAAATGGATCCGCCGATCATTCAAGTAAAGTAGGATCTGCCTAGTGCAGAGGTCTTCAATCTGGGGGGCGCACCACCATGCCTGGGGGGGGGCGCGTGATGCCTGGTGCAGAAGAAGAGTAACGCTTTTTTTTTTTTTTTGTTTCCTGCACTGAACTGAGCATGTGCAATGGGGAGCCACTGGCTCCCATGCACATGCTCAGCCAGTGGGATGTGCTGGGGGCGTGGCCATGAAACAGGAAATAAACGCAGCCTGGACGCGCGCTTTTCTGCATTTGGATCGCGCGTCCAGGCTGCGTTGTGGTGTCCTGTGTTCCTTGCTCCTGCTGCCGCCGCCTGTGAGAGGTAAGTGACCCTTTATTTACAACGCGGCTCTCCCGTGGCAATCTGGCACGGGCGAGCCGCGTTATTAATACAGTACCGGTCCCCCCTTCGCCTCTCTCCCCCTGCGTCCCCCACATTAGGGGGCATGGAGGAGAGGAGGCGAGCGGGGGACCAAAACTGCTCTGCCGGTGCTGTATTAATAACGCAGCTCCCCCATGGCAGATTGCTGGAGCCCAGCAATCTGCCATGGGGGAGCTGCGTTATTAATACAGCACCGGCAGAGCAGTTTCGGTCCCCTGCTCGCCTCCTCTCCTCCATGGGGCATGGAGGAGAAGAGGTGAGCAGGGGACTGAAACTGCCCTGCCAGTGTTTTTTTACAGCGCGGCTCCCCCATGGCAGAATGCTGGAGCCCAGCAATCTGCGATGGGGGGAGCCGCCTTATTAATGCAGCACCGGTCCCCCAGGCGCCCCTCTCCCTCTGCAACCCCCCACATTAGGGGGCATGGAGGAGAGGAGGCGAGCGAGGGACCAAAACTGCTCTGCCGGTGCTGTATTAATAATGCAGCTCCCCCATGGCAGATTGCTGTCTGCCATGGGGGAGCTGCGTTATTAATACAGCACCGGCAGAGCAGTTTTGGTCCCCCGCTCGCCTCCTCTCCTCTCCTCCATGGGGCACGGAGGAGGAGAGGGGAGCAGGGGACTGAAACTGCCCTGCCGGTGTTTTTTACAACGCGGCTCCCCCATGGCAGATTGCTGGACCGCAGCAATCTGCCATGGGGGGAGCCGCGTTATTGATGCAGCACCGGTCCCCCAGGCGCCCCTCTCCCTCTGCAACCCCCCACATTAGGGGGCATGGAGGAGAGGAGGCGAGCAGGTTTTGGGATTCTGAAAAATTGAATAGTAATGCTGTTGATGAAGGCAACGCTTTGAGCGGGAAAAGCAGAATAAATTCTGTTTCTTCTTGAAGCCCATCTACAAATCATTTGAAGCGCTAAGAAGTTGATTATTTACCTAAAAATCCTTACAAAATGTATGATATATTTCATTCAAATTCATCATATTGTGATGGTCATTACCGCTCTGCTCTAATGATCCTTACCTCTTTCGAGAATTTACTCTGAAGAAGTATCCTAGTGTGCAGGGCACGGGAATAGCTTTTATTCTTGGAGACCATTTCTTGTGACTTTTTTGTATTTACAATTTTTGTGCCAGGGTTGTTGTCTTCTCCCCTACACCTTTATACTTCTAAAATGTCTTTACCACCTTAAGCAACACTTTCTTTTTTTCTTAACAAGTGGTGTGCAATTTGGACAACTCATTTTTTGCAGCTTCACTCTCCCACCCCATGCCCCATGGAGAAGAGGAGGCAAGCAGTGGAGTACCTTTGCTGAAAACGTTCGGGGGGACCTGACATGTGCTGAAATGTTTCCCCAGCTAAATGAATGGGGATAAAATGGTGTGCCATGAAAGTTGGGGTGGGGGGGACAAACACCCCTGTCCCCTCTAAAATTACGCCCATGGAGGCAAGTGGGGGACTGAAACTGCTCTGCTCTCGCCTCTGCCTGTATTAACCTCGCCTCTGCCTGTGTTACCCTTGCCTCTGCTATGTCGCTGGCACGAGCCTACGCTATACACAATGTTTACTAGTCACTCCTCAGATCTGCCGGTGTTGTGTTTGCATGTTAAAAGCCTGTCTTTAACAGTGATGCCTCCCCACCTCTGCTCTAACACCTTCTGTCCTCCCCCCAGACCTGCAGCACTTGCGCCAGAAGACCTTCGCCTTCCCATACTTTGACGGATCTTTCCTGCCCGTCGTCCGATCTTCGTATTTCCCTGGTAGGTGCCAGTGCCATTTGAGAGTAGGTAGGAAGGGCGTCTGGGGGACGGGGGTGGCAGCGCCATGCGGGTCATGTATTTGAATCAGAGATTTCAAACTTATCTATTTCTGGGGCTGTACCTATCTCTGATCCATTTTACCCAAGAGCTGGGTTTAGCTCCTGCTCATCTAATCCTAATTTGAAGTCTCAGGAAGACCCATATATCCTTGTGTAACTGTTCTGTTTTCATTGCAGCAGCATTGCTCCATGTAACCTTGACTAACTGTTCTGTTTTCATTGCAGCAGCATTGCTCCATGTAACCTTGACTAACTGTTCCGTTTTCATTGCAGCAGCATTGCTCCAAGCGTCAGTCTATCAACCAAACCACCTGTGTTCCGGCAAGAAAATCCCAGTGAAGCACTTGCCCCAGTCACGCAGGTAAGGATTTATTTTCCCTGTGTGCCATTGGATGAGTAAATATGCTGATGTTTTATATCCACCCTGTGCAAGGTTGCACCTGCAACCTAGTCCGGGGCCAGACTGCAAAAACAAATTAGAGCTAGGCCTGCATGATCTGAATAGTAATTCTTCTGAGGTTTGTACCAATGTATTTTAATCCAACTAGTGTTTCTGACCCATTTTTTTGTGGGGCTTCCCTCCCCCACTCCCAAACTTTTCAGACTGTTTTTTGCTGAATTTATGCTTTTTAAAAATCGCCTGTCCTTTTTTCCCCACCCCATATTTCTGACCCTTTTTTGCATGGGGTGTTTCGCACCAACCTCAACCTTTTCACATGGCTCAGTTTAACTCTTTGAATGTTGTGTTTGCCATGTTTACGCTTTTTTGGGGGTGCAGTTTTACTTTTTTAAAACCGTTTGCAATGTTTCGACTGATTCAGGCTCCTTTTCTCGATGGATCGTTTTCTAGTGCCCAAAGATGGTAGGGATCTGAAATGTAAAGAGGAAGGAGAGGAGGGAACAGACAAAAGAAATGCAAAAATACGGAAATATGATAACTCTTATTTGGACTTTGGGTTCACATGCATCACAGTCGCTGGGGAAGTGAAGCTGCAATGTGTGATTTGTGGTGCTACATTAGCAAATGACAGTCTGAAGCAAATAAAATTAAGGCGGCATTTGGAAACCGAACATGCCGATTTAGCAAAAAAGACCAGGGATTTCTTTGTACGGCAGCTGCAAGGCATGAAAAAGCAAAAGGAGACTGTTAAAAGTGTGGCATCTGTACCTGCAAATGCTTTGAAAGCATCTTACCACATTGCGTACTTTCTTGGCAAAAACAAGAAGCCTTTTACAGATGCTGAGAAACTGATTCTCCCAACCATTCTCGCTGTCAACCGGGTAATGCTTGGTGAAAGTGCAGCAGAGAAATGCAAAAGTATCCCTATGTCAGACACAACAATTTGCCGCCGTATTGCTGACCTGTCCTCTGATATCAGTACAGAATTGATATCGCGCTTGAAAGACAGCCAGTTCGCCCTACAGTTGGATGAGGCCACTGACATATCAAAAGAAGCTCACTTAATTGCCTATGTGAGGTACTGCCATGGAAAGGAGATGTTGGAGGACTTCTTGTTTTGTAAGCAAATTAAGGGCAGAGCAACTGCACCTGAACTCTTTGAAATTTTAAACAACTTCCTAAGTTCCAACTGCCTAAAGTGGGAGGCGTGTGTTGGTATTTGCACGGATGGGGCTCCTTCAATGTGTGGTGCTAGAGCTGGGCTAAAAGCAAAAGTATTGGCAGTAGCTCCACATATTGTGTGGACCCACTGCATGATACACCGAGAAGCTTTGGCTGTGCGCAATATGGGGCATGAACTGACACAGGTTTTGACTTCTGTTGTAAAGATCGTACATTTTATTAGGATGCACCCCACAAGAGCCCGTCTGTTTGCCACCTTATGTGCAGAAATGGGAGCTGACCATGATGCTTTGCTGTTTCACACAGAGGTCAGGTGGCTATCCAGGGGAAAGGTTTTAAATCGCATCTATGAACTCAGAAACGAAGTGAGACACTTTCTCCTGGAGTTAGACCAGACAAAAGCAGAGCCTCTGTGTGATCCACGCTGGCTTATACTGTTGGCTTACCTTAGCGACATCTTTGAAAAGCTACATTTTCTAAACCTCTCCCTGCAAGGCACAGAAACCACATCATTTGCCATGAGTGCAAAAATATCGGCATTCAAGAAGAAGCTGGAGCTTTGGAGGAGGAGGGTTGATATTGGCATAGCCGATGCGTTCCCATTATTAGAAGATGCTCTTGAGGAGCCGAAGTATGATCTTTCATGTGTTTCTGAAGTAATTGGAAACCATTTAAATGCTCTCAGAACCAGTCTCGAAAAGTACTTTACTGACAACAATTGCAACATGAATGACAGGGTGGTTCAGCCTTTCCTAGCTGACGTAGGAGCCCATCTCCCAATACAACTCCAGGAGGAACTAATGGAGCTCCAAAGTGACCGCCTACTAGAGAGCCAATTGAAAATTGTCTTTGGGTGCATTTTGGCAACATGTGTCTGCAGAGTTTCCAACTTTATCGAAATGTGCAGTCAATGTACTCTTACCTTTCAGCACCTCATACCTGTGTGAAATTGGGTTCTCTGCACTTGCAGCCCTAAAGACAAAATATCGGTCAAAGCTGGAGGTGGAAGAAAGCCTGCGGTTGGCTATTGGAAAAATTGAACCCAGTATTGACAGGCTGGCTGGTGAAAGGCAGGCCCACCCTTCACACTAGTTCTCCAGTATGCCACTGCCCAACTTGCAAGTGACAGCATTGACAGTACGTTGTTGTCACACCGCTCCCCGCACAGGCTACTACCCTTCCTATGAAGACACGCCCCTCCACGTCCACAGCCTCTTCCCAACCAGCACCCAAACACACACGTCCCGACAGGGGTACCTTATTGCCTCATCATGTTTCACGCTATAGGGCACGGCAGGGCATGCTTGGCAAGGCTGGAGTGTATCGCCCTTCACGTTTGTGGCAAGCGAACTGGAGGCTCCTTCATCACAGGAACACACACCATTCACGGAGAACTGCGCGACACAGCGCGGCGCGGAGCACGTGACTCGTTGCCTAGCAATACTGCAACGCTTTGGTTACATGCGTCACGTGACAGTTGTCACGGGTTTCCTTTCGATGGATAAAAGGAGTCCGGTTACGGAAAGCGTTGCTTCACAGCTGTTCCCTTCCGGATCACGTGTCGCTCACGCTTCGTTTCAGGACTCTTTCCTTTGTCGGACCACGGCTTTGTTCTACGGACCGCTCAGTGCCTAACCCTTGCCTGCTTTGGAACCTTGGATATTTTGCTGCCGAACTACTTTGCCCTAACGGATTGCTTCGTGTCTTGGCCCTTTACTTGCCTTGGAACTTGGATCCACTGTTGCCGACCTACGCTCTGCCCTACGGACTGCCTTGTGTTTAGCCCTTCTTCTACCTTGGATCTCCTGTTTTTGACCTCGGACTGCTCTGGTATACTCTACGGATCACGTGTTACATCGGGACTTCGGTCCTGCCTTAGGTGGTCACCTGCCCGGACCTGCTGCCACATCTGCCCGGACCTGCTGCCGCTTTCAAACCACTGTCTGACGCCTACGTCAGTCTCCCTGGGACAACGCTCCAGCATTCACAGGTATTTCAGTGCTTCGGATGTTTACACTTAGATTACTGCACTCTGTACTATTACATAACCATATACCTTACCTTGCAGCGCTCCAGGGGTTCTTCCGGTTGTTCCCGCGTCCTGACTCTACGGACTACCACGTTTGGCCCTAAACATCACTCTGGCGGTATTACCGTGGTTGTCAGTCTGATACTTGGGGACAGAGGGATAGCCCATACTCTGCACGACCAACAACTGCGTAACAGTTGTTGTACTTGAGAAACAAATTGTTACAGCACTTGCATAGCAAATGTTACTACAGGACAGCAATATTGGATGTTTTCGTTTTTGTGAAATAAATATCCAACACTATTTTTAGTTGAGTCCTCTGTATTGTAGCAAAATCGGAATGCTTTGTTCACAAATATTTGTCCTCTAATCTGATTTGAATCATTGCAAGCAATGATTTTGAAACAACGTGGTGTTTGGCATTCACTCCTTCGTTATGGGCACCATTCTACTCCAGCGCGCGATAACCGTTCGCAACCGAGTACAATTTTGGAGTCCATGTTTATAGGGGGGGCCTGGCCCGGAGACATTTTTCTTAGGGGGGGCTCGGGGTCAAAAAGTTTGAAGACCACTGGCCTAGTGGGAGATGGCTCCGCCGATCATTCAAGTAAAGTATGATCTGCCTAGTGGGATTTGGCTCCGCCTATCATTCATGTAAAGTAGGATCTGCCTAGTGGGAGATGGCTCAGCCGATCTTTCAAGTAAAGTAGGATCTATGAAAGTAGGATCTGCCTAGTGGGAGATGGCTCCACCTATCATTCAAGTAAAGTAGGATCTGCTTAGTGGGAGATGGCTCTGCCGATCATTCAAGTAAAGTAGGATTGATGAGTGGGAGATGGCTCTGCCGATCATTCAAGTAAAGTAGGATCTGCCTAGTGGGAGATGGCTCTGCCGATCATTCAAGTAAAGTAGGATCTGCCTAGTGGGAGATGGCTCCGCCGATCATTCAAGTAAAGTAGGATCTTCGCCAATCATTCTTACCCTACCTCGCCTCAGTCTTGAAGACCACTTTCTGAAGGTCTAGTGGCAGGGCAAATCAGGCCATGGATCAGCAATCTGGCCAGATGTCCAGGCCCACAAACACCCTTAACTGTATAAACAGATATTGTCTATCACTGCCCTTGTCCATTGAAGCACCCAGAAGCAGGAAGATGGCACACAAAAACCAATAAGAAAATAACACTGGAAAACATCCCGATTCTCAGACAAAGGTCACGATTTGAGCTATGCATTTTTTTGTAGAGGCTCTTATTTGGGGAGCCGTTTGACTGGAACCCTATCTTTTAGGTTCTTCGTTTTTTTTTTACCGCAGTAGCCCCGCTAGGTAGGTAAACTGCGGGTTTAAAGCGCAGCTTTTGCTGCTGGCGACACTGATGTAAAGAGGAGAAATAGGCCATCTGGCGCAAAATGCTTCAATGTTCCGAATAGTTCTAAACGCTGCTTGTAAGTGGTGAGAGAAGGGCTTGAGGTGCAGCGAAAGCGATAACGACCAAACAAACACGTGCATTAGAGGAACAGATCGTTTTTTTTTTTTTTTTTTTTTAATCCTGATGTGCAGCATGTGGAAGAACGCGCCTCTTTCCTGGCATAATTAGTAACTTAAAGCAAAGGTCGTTTCGGGGTCCATATGCAGTGCACGAAATGCACTGGGCACTGTGGGTTTATACGGAGGACCAAAGATCGACAACACATGGACATGGCCTTTCAAGGTGTGCTCGAGTGGTTACATTCATGTCTCCGACACCACGAGACAGGTGTTCCACTCCCCGCTTTGGGATCTAAGCGACAACTGCACGATTCTGGACACATCTTTCATTCTCGCGCTACACCAAACTGTACATATATGTAATCTGTGCAAAAACACCATTATCTTGCTTGTGCCCCCTAGAATAGGGCCAAGTACCCGTTTCCACTCCCTCCACACACACACACACACGTACACAAGTGTTTTATCTAGGGGAGTGTATGGTTTTAAAAACGTTGTGGTGATTGCTCTGCAATTACCCATACAAACGAAAATGCATAGCGTTTTCATTAAAAAACGCCTACCCAAAAACTACACATTGCCTTTGTCTCTCAAGTCACCTCCCAGGCCTCAGACAGGCGTGGCGGCCTCTGTGGCGATGGTGGACCGTGACTGGCTTTGGTCAGCCATGATTGAGTAGGGTTGATCATGGTTGGGTGTGATTTGTCAGAGATGTTCAGCCATGGCCAGGCATGTTGAGCCATGGTCAGACATGTTTAGCAATGGCCAGTAATGTTCAACAAGGGTCAGAGATATATAGCCTAGTTTGGTGATGGTCAGTCATTGCAGATGATATTTGCTAGTGGGAGGGGATGGCTGACTATAGCTTTCGATGGTCAGCAATGGGACGCCACTGGTTGGAAATGGTCACCTGTGCTTGATGGAACGGGCTAGAGTACATGCCTAAATCCCGACCGCATAAAATCCATGCCAATGCGAACACCACAAAATGCAGGACCCTAGAATAGCCGATAAGCAAGACAAAAGGCAGTGCATACAAAAACATGCAGGACCTCAGCCAGCATCTATAACATTAACTGTGCCTTACCTATAGGTGGCACCAAAAGCACCACGTAAGAGAGCTGAGAGTAAAAAGAGTACACGGGTGAATTTAATTTACAGGGTGTGGAAAGTGGAAGTCTGAGGGGGCATTGAGACAAAATATGCATACAAAGTTGTAATTGGAAACACATAGATCCCTGGTTATATTCCCTCGCTTTCAAAATGTTAAGTGTGAAACGCTGCAAGTTGAGGCGAGGACTGTATGGCAACAAACAGCTATATCAAAATAGAGCACAGAATATTACATGAGTGGCAGTCCCGCACATCCTCAATAGGGACGGGTGAGGAACACGGACATGGTGAGCAGAGACACAACAGACTGGTTTAACACGATCACCAACAAAACAGAGGTGCCACAATAGGAAGTGTTGTTCATCACAGGGACCATCCCATAGGCGAGCAAGCATTGGCAATGACAACAGTTTGGGCTTTTGTGTAGGCATGGGAAAGGCACTTGTCAGAACAGCCGTAGTGGTATTAACAGGCCATTGATGGTAGCAGGTGCACAATGTTGCGTGTACCTAGGCATCTAACAGCAGTGCCTGGCAAATGTCCAATACGTATACACAAGCCTAAACTGTTGGCCTTGCCAATGCTTGTTTTTAACAGGACTTCAGTGAAGGACAGGCAGAGTGCTTATAAACAGACTGGCTGAAAGCTGACGTTGTGAAGACATTTTTATTACACGAGTAGTGGGTTTACAACTCCAATGAAGTCATTAAACCTCAGAAGACTGCTTTGAAAACGCACTGGAAGGCCCTTTGATTGCCAAGTTTGATGGTAAGGCAAGCTCCAAGAGTTCCCATGAGGAGGTGTTTTGGGGGCAGATCGGGGGTCAGGGGAGAGGGCGGAAGGGCAGGGACTGAGTGGGAATGGCCGAGGAGATTAGCATGGGCATGGGTAGTCAATGGGTCAGCAATTAACCAAACACCTACAGGCTGCGTATCCCTCCTCCTATGCCATTCCTCCCCATCTCTGCTCTAATGCAATAGTATCCTCTCCTCTTTAAGCACTCTCTTGTGCACCACCTTCCAAAGAAGCCCTCAGCCGATCCATCCTCTCCGGCTAACTATCGCCCGATCCCCATAACTCCTTTCCTGGGCAAACTCTTGGAAAAGCTGGCCATCTCCCAGCTTAATCTACATACTGAATCTGATGGTTGCCTCCATGACCATTAGCCTGGCTTCAGAGCTGCCAAAAGCACGGAAACTGCTCCCGTGAACACCCGTGAAGACTTGCTCTCCAATCTTGACTCTAATCTCCCTGCTGTCCTCATTCTCCTCGATCTATCCCCTGCTTTTGTCATGGTCAACCATGGCACCCTGTTCAATCGCCTCTGCGACATCCTTGGTATCGCTGATCAGGCCCTGGCCTGGTTGACCTCCTTTCTCACTGACCGAACCTCTCAGGTCCACCTGGGGTCTTTCCTCTCTTCTATCTCTCTCTCTACTTGTGGTGATCCCCAGGGGTCCAACCTCTTTACCTGGCAGCTCTTCAACCACTACCTGGCACCTCTTGCCCACTGTGTCACTATTTTCTGCTCCAATTTTCAATGTTATGCGGATGACACTCAGCTCCCGCTCAGGCTCCCCTCAGCCACCTCTGCTTCTTTTCTCATACCAGACTGTCTGGACAAAATTCAGGAATGGTGTACCACCTATGATCTCTGCCTTAATTTCAGTAAGACGGAGATCCTCCCCATTGGGAAATCTGCTCCCTCCTTTCCTTTCTCTCTCTGGTGCCCACTCTGGGCCCTCTTCCTGCTCCTTCCTGTGAGGCTAAGAACCTTCACCCTCTCCTTCTCTCCTCACATCTCCGACGTCTCTAAGAAGTCAAACTATCATCTAAACCTACTCAGTGGTATTCTTCCTTTTCTTACTTTCCCCGAGAAGCTCACTGTCTCCAGAGCTCTGGTCCTCTCTAGGCTGAACTATTGCAACAGCCTCTTTCTAAATCTTCCTGCCCCTTCTCTTCTACCTTTACAACTCATACAGAACAGGACTACAGGACTTGTCCTTGGCCTCAAGCCCAGCGATTGTATCTCCACAGCTCTGAAATCTCTTCACTGGCTCCCTGTGGCTGTAATTATCAAGTTCAAGACCCTCTGCATAGTCCACAAGGCTTTCTGGGGCCCAGGATTGCTCTACCTCCAACTTTCTCTTCCAAAACCTCTTCCTTCTCGAGGCCTCCGCTCATCCCGCTCTAGGGGTCAGACGCTTCTCTGAGCAGAGAGTTGGGGTCAGATCGATCTCCTCGGCCGGCGCCTCCCTCTGAACAGCCTCCCTGCCTCTCTCAAACTTGGGCAGAACCACCTCCTGTTCTGGAAGCAACTGAAGACCTTTTTCGCTTCCGCTTTCTCTCTTCCTCTCCCCTGTTGATGCACCTGACTACTATGCGCACTGGTCACCTGGCCACGCTCTGTACTCGGTCCCAGGCTCCTGCATGTCCAGTTGCCCTTGCACTGCCTCCGGGCTCTCCAGCACCTAACGGTCTGTATTCGCAACCCTAAAGTCCCTTCTCTCTGCACTTATGAGCAACCCGCTGGCTGCACTTATGAGTTAACTGCACTTCTGCCTTCCCCCTCCCCCTGGCACTTTTCCCCATCCCTCTTGCACGATCTGAATGACACATGGCCCAGTAAGATCCTTATTTTCTCCTCCCTTTGATTCCTCCTCATGCCTAGAAACACTTGTGTACAGGTGCGTTATAAATGCCACATCATATAATTTCATAGTTTCAGCGTATAAATGTATAAGCTCTTCGACTAATAGCGACACCTAATAGCCCAAACTATAAACAGTCATGAGAAGTAATGTGTAACCGTCGGAGATGTAAGTAAGAAAGCGTGGAACTTCAGCTGTGAACTGATGTCTTCTCTTCCTCTTTCTCAGGTACGCAGACAACACCGGAGAGCGGCCGGGAGGGGGGCGGGGCCGCTAAACACTGGTCGATGAATTAGGAATCCAGGAACAGGTAAGCGTGTGCCTCAGGCTACAGAAAGCACACAATGCATGGTTTACTCCCTGGGCGTGGCTTATATAGGCAGCCACGCCCAGAGACTAGAGTGTGCAGCATAAAACTGGGCTGGCACCGAAGAACCCATGTTGGTGGAAACAGGAAGTGCCATTACTTCTTATGGGCACTGGGATTTCTATGGGAGGAAAGGACGGAGGTTTTATTCCTGACTTGCCAGGCCTTCACCCACAACGCTCCTACTTGCCCTTCCCTTTTACCACTGTGAGATAGAGACGGAGGTACCCTTGAGGTCTGATTCAGGCCTGTACCTATGACAGCTGTATATAGGACTGATGCAGTTTTTTCATAATGGTGAATCAGATGAATCCGCGGATACGATTCGCTACAGACGGTAGTGAGACGAGGATCCATTTTCTGGATGTTGAAATATACTTTGAAAATGACACTCTGAACACTAGGATCTTCACAAAACCCACGGATCACAATAGCATCCTATTAGCGACCAGAACGGACAATCGATAGTGTGCCACTGAGCCAATTCCTTAGATATCGTCGGAATATTTCTAATATGGATGAGTTTAGGCGGCAGGCTGATGTACTACATGAGATGTTCATGGACAGGAAATACAATGAGGACTTGATCCAAGGGATAGCAGAGAAAGTGGAGCTCATACCGAGAGAGGCTCTATTAACACCCAAACCACCGAAATCCAACCCAGCTTTGGTATATGTCATGACGCACTCAACACAGAGTGCAAGGATAAGGAATGTCATCAAACAGAACAAGCGCATGATGCAAATAGATCCAGTTCTACACAGACTCTTTCCCGAACTACCAACGTTTGCCTATAGGAACAGCCAGGCACTTTGGAACACACTAGTGAATGCTGACACTTCATTACGCATCAGACCTATTGAGCACCATACAGGAACACAACCATGTGGCAACTGTCAGAACTGTGGGAACATCATCAGAGGCAATAAGATCACGCATCCTCAGTCAGTTAGAAAAATAGATCTGCGACACTCATGTACATGCAAATCCTTGAATGTAGTGTATGCCTTGAGATGCCCATGTGGTTACTATTACGTGGGTATGACAACATGTATAGCTAAGGTCTGCTGGACCAAACACAATTCCAACATTAACAAAGAGTCTCAAATCCCTGGTAGCAACCCATTATGTTGAGGCCAGATATAATGTAGCACAGCTGAAAAGTGTGATCCTTGAACAAGTCTTACAGTCCAACATAGGTGGTGATGTGCATAGAAAATTACTGCAAAGGGAGATAGCAAGGATCGATCAGTTAGATTCATTTATCCTTCAGGAATTAACTGTGAATGGGACCTGATGTGCTTTATATAGATTTTGAGCAAGGATCTGACACAGAGCATGTACAGACCACATGTATAGTGTACAGTGCGATGGAATCTGAGTGACAGATACACTTGCCAGTCACAGTTTGAATTGTATGGAGATATATGACTCTACTGGGGCCAGGGTACAAGGTCTGAGGGTGAACGACAACTTTATACAGATTGTGAGCAGGGTCCCCCTGAGAGAGTTCGATTGTCCTCACAAAATTTAAAATATTGTTATGTTGACCATTCCATTGATGAGCAGCAATATAACATATATTTTGAGAAGGGTCCTCCTGGGAGGGTTTTGTTGACCTTATAATACTCAACATAACGTCATGATGATCTTTTGACACCTACTACGGGCTCTAGAATGTAAGCAAGATGTACCTGCCAGTATAGATTAGAAATCATCTTAGATATAATTTGTTAGTGTATGCAGCTGGGCTGTCCTCTCGCTCTATGAGTTTATTTTGCTGTATAGCTAGGGAATCAGCCTCCCTAATGCTAGTGATCATTTGGTAAGCTATAAGGAGACTATGGCCCTCATTCCGGGTAGGGCGGTAAGGGATACCGGGTACCGGTAAGGAGACCGGTGCCGGTAATCCCTTTATGCCCTGCTACTCGGTCCCTTAGCGGGTCCCTTCCTTAACGCCTGGTCTGACCAGGTGTTATGGACGGGACCCGTTAAATAACCTGGGTGCAAATAACGGGCTTGGCATACGCCGGCCCGTTATTTGCGCCCTCCCCATTCCCATTGAGCCCTATGGGGGCTGAAATGGGAATGAGGAATGGTTTGGTGAATGGGGACTTACCGGTCCCGCCAAGGCCGGACTAGACCGGTAAGTCCCCATTGCACCAATCCGAACACAGTACCGTTATTGGTGGCAGTCATGGCGCAAATAGCGCCATGACTACCACCAAACTCGGAATGAGGGCCTATGTATCCGTTCATGGGTCTTAGCCCTGTTAAATCTGGTCCGACTGGAGCTTTCCATGTTACTATATGTTTTCTGTATAGCTAGGGAGTCAGCCTCCTTAGCGCTAGTTATCATTTGGTAGGCTATAAAGCGATTATGTTCCGCCATGGGTATTTGACCTTTAAATCTAGTTAAACTGGAGCTTTCCATCACGTTAATTTAACTAGGAGATCCGTAGAGTTTGTGGAGCGGCCTAAGTTCCTTTTTAAATATAGCGTGACTTTTATGTGAGGTGGCAGTCCACCCCCTATGTTGAATATCTATCACAAGATGGCTGCCCCTCCGGCTCCTCGCGAGTGAGCGTATGGCGTGGCCATGGAGACTTCAGTGACTTATATGGATGTGGGGCACCCAACCGGTAATGCCGGTCTGCTTCCCCGCGGTATGCTGATGTGCCAGTGACACAGTGAGTTTGTACAAGTTTGCCAGGTGCTTCGGGGTGAAGCGCACAACGGGCGCGGCACCTTGAGGATCTTGACCATTTAAGCCTTGTCATCCACCAGCGAGCTCCAGTCCATGGTATCCATGGCTACCTAAATGCTTCGGTTTATAAGCACAATGCTGTAATATTAACATCACGAGTAAAGAGGGGCAAGCAAATAGATGTTTTAGCACTGTTCTGAGTAAAAGTGTGGATAGAGCTCCATGTAGCTGCTTTGCAAATGTCTTTGTTTGCGATAAAAGCCAGGGTAGCTCCAGTACCCCTAGTAAAGTGAGCTCTTGGTGTGAAAGGCAGTGTTTTATTTGATAGAGAGTAGCAGAGCGGTATGCATCTTACTATACTTCTGGAGATGGCGTTTTTGAAACATCATCCTTCCCTGCCTGGAGCTATGGAGACAAACAGTTGGTCTGTTCTCCTTAGCGGTCTGGTCTTGTTTACATAGTAAAGGACCACTCTCCTCT
This sequence comes from Ambystoma mexicanum, assembly GCF_040938575.1. Lineage (NCBI taxonomy): Eukaryota > Metazoa > Chordata > Amphibia > Caudata > Ambystomatidae > Ambystoma > Ambystoma mexicanum. Next base: position 135,970,059 of record NC_090930.1, read on the forward strand.
TCCTATTTTAAATCTCCTTTCTTCCTACTATTCACTTTAATCACTACTCTCTCCCCCCTTCTTTCTCCACGCCCCTCCTCTCCTCTTCTTTCTCATACGTAAATTGTTCTACATGCTGATTTTCTGGTTTGATTCATGTTTACCGTTATAGCTTCTACTGTTCCATGTTTAATGTATATTTTGTTCATTGTAAAGCGCCTTGTATTAAAGCGCTATATACAACAATAAATACAAATACAAATCAAATGTATGGAGTTTTTTCTCAGTTGAGCTTGATGGATTTTGGAAGAAAGATGGAAGTTCGATGGTCTGATTGACATGGAACTTTGAACTGAGCGTAGGTGAAACCTAGGGTGCATTCTTAATAGCAATTTGTCATAACAAAAAAAAGGGTTTTGCATTGACAAAGCTTGCAGTTCACTGACTCTCTTTATGGTGATAGGTGTTATGAAGAGAATTCCAGGCTTCTTGGGATTACTTATATGTTTATTACAAGTACTTAAGTCACAGTTACATGAACTTATATACATAAGTGGACAGGACATAACACTAGCTCCCATCACCCAGGCTGGGCAGCTCTAACTGGCTGGGTGTGGAATCCTTGGGTAAACATTCCGACATTCACAAGGCAACACTCCACATGACATCACCAGCTCTCACATGCAGAGACAAGCACATCACAACACATCTCCTTCCTTTACTGATTCACACTGCACCCACACATATACATCAAATAAACACAACATATCTCCCTTCTTCTCAAACATCAACACACACGGACAAGCAAACCACAGCATATTCCCCTCCTTTCCACATCCATCACCAGCATGGGGAATATCAATTCTGAGGGACACTCTCCCTACTTCTGTAGGCCACTATCCCTACACACCCACCTACATCTTCATGCATCTGGGGTGATATCTCCAATCGCACTGGTGGATATGCTACCTCCAAATACCCTAGTGGCGGCTATACACGCTAACTCCCAATACTCAGGTGGAGGTGCTACCTCTAAATATTCTTGCGGAGGCGCTACCTCCAAATACACTGGCACGGCACTACCAAATTACACAATCGGAAGCACTAACTACACAAACTCTGGTGGGGCCCTACCCCAATTACACAGGTGGAGGCACTACCTCCAATTACTCAGACGGAGGTGCTACCTCCAACTACACTGGGACCCTGGTGAGGCGCTACCCAATTACACTGGAGGAAGTTCTACCTCCAAATACTCTGGAGGGGCGCTAACTCAAATTACACTGTTGGAGGCGCTACCTCCAAATACTTTGGCGGAGGTGCTACCTCCAATCACACTGGCGGAGGCACTACCCCCAATTACTCTGGCGGAGGCACTACCTCCTATTACTGTGGCAGAGGCGATACCTTCAATTACTCTGGTGGATTGCGGCACATCCACAGGCTACACACACTATGGGCACTACCACATTTCACATCTTCTCCGACTAACTTTCACAGCTTCTCTAACTCACTCTCGCTCACACCTTACTTCACCCATTACACTATTTCCTAACATCCCAATCTTGCATCTCTCAAAAACCTCCCTTTTAATGGAGAGTGATACTCCGAATGAATCTCCTAATCTACACACATAAAGCCACATTGGAACAACGAGGGAACATGAATGCATCTTATTATGGAGCGATAAAACTTACATCCATTCTCACTGTTATTCTTGGAAACGCTTCATCCCAACTCATATACATTCTCACTGCTATGTTTGAGAGGGAAGTAGAGTATGCTTGGAGGTGCTACCTCCCAGTAACCCCTGTGGTATTCCTAACCACATACACCTCTAACATACCCAAATGGTCATGCAGGCTCTCCACCTTTACCATGCACAACTGGATCTACTACCGTCCAGACCGCTGTGGCACACTCACCACATTTATCTAGTTGAATGGCGGCTCTATCACCCATACAGCTGTGGTTTCACTCAACCACACTCATACTTACATATACACTGGGGTCACTACCTCCAAACCCGTGTGGAACTTTCATCTACATACAATACATATTCTGGGCGCTATCCAACACTTGACCTCTTTCACTCTTAGCAAAACACATGTTTTACCCATGTGCACCCATTTCATACATGTGTCACATAAAACAACATTTTGCATTACCATTTTGCAAAAATTACCATCCTAATAATCCATGTTGCACAATATATATACTTCTTTTGTCACCATTAAAGCAATAGCAAACTATATAATTACATTTCCTAAAATCTTTTGCCAGTTTATGTACCATCCTACATCTTTGTGGCACTAACCCACAATCACTCTGATACGCTATGTTCCTGCACCTCTGTGGCACTCACCCACAAACACCTGTGTCTACAATGCCTAACAACTCAACTTCATAGTGACATTTGCATTCACAGCCCTCATGGCGTAGCGAAGAAATATGCGCATTCATTCCTACATGTCCATGTTGCGCTGCAGCCTACTCTGCAATCCCTCGAAGGTTACTCTAACCTCTTTCACACTCTGCTACTGACTCACACACATCTACGCATATTGTGCATGTTCAGAATGTCCAAATGAGCCCTTTTGAACCTAAAATTCCTCAAATGTGTTAAATCTAATACATTTTAGATTTTAACCTCAACTCCTGCACACATACATCCACACAAAAACTTCTCGTCCACCTTCCATGCTTACCAATCCTTAATCTCTTACAAAACTAGGTTGGTAACACAAACTTAATGCAAAAACAGTTAAAGGATACAGGTTGCTGCTCCTGAATGTCCAACGTTAGCTTCTGAAAGACCAGATTTGTGACCATCATAATCACTTAAACATAAAATGATACACTGCATCCATTACTTCAAACGAGGTCCTTGTACCTCCTCTGCAGTCGCAGCACCTTGATGCACCATAACCCAAATTTGCTGCATTCCCTTCACTAGGAACGACACTCATGACGACAATAATGACGCCCTTGGCAAATCCTATGGTGGACTTCGGATTTCCTACTCCGCTCTTGTTCCTGTCTGATTTTCCGACTCATCGACGTGCTCAGCAGCGCTCTACATCTCTCAGCCGGATAATACCCATAAAACCGTAGGCACACTGTGAAGATGATTCGTAAAGGGTTCTCTCCTCTCACCCCACAACGCATTTAGGCTTCTTCACTCATCTTACGGAACGGCCCAGTGCCTTCAGCTGTCCTTCCTGTGCACGACAATGCACGTCGCAGGGTTCTTTCCTCATAAAATCGTTTATTTTATTCTTCATCCTGCCTCGGTTAGCGGCTACGGCTACCGGCTGGAATCTGGCACGGTGAGTGCATTCTAATACGAACATAATGCTTGAATCTGGAGTTCTGTGGCATCGCTGACTCCCTTAGACCAGCTGTGATGTCACCAGTCACACTTCTGCCTCGGGCCAATGCTGATCTCCATAAGCCAACCGTCACTCATACGACGTATCTTGACCCAGCGCATGTCACCCTTCAACTTCAATCTTTTAAAATGGTTCACTGCTTCCAAAACACGATCCGCTTTTGATCCTTGAAAACAAAGTGTCACGCAGGCAGTTTTCCCTGCATCCCTTTCCCTGAGCAAACGCTACCAGACTAGCGCTGCCTGGGTCTAATCTTTGGTTCACATTGCGCTTGGGACATGCAGAGCCAGTACTCGCTGCTCACTCCAGACTGTAACTTCAAAAACCTCCCCAACATCGTAGTGGCTTGTTGGGGAACCCCTCAGCTCACTGTCCGCCGTCTCACAGCCTTCTCCAAGTCCCACTTATTGAACTCAAAGCTGACTTACACTCCTACACGGGAGGATGCTTATTGGGCTTCACATCTTTCCCCAAATCTTACTTTTGGTTTCATAGGAGGGTGAAAAGCATCACATCCCTGCACTGCTTGACTGGGGAATGATACTTTGACTGGTGAATGGAAACATCACTGCACAGCTTTCTTCTTCACACCTCAGTACTTCACACTTTCAATGCAGTCTCTAACAGGCGACATCTTTGACTGGTGAATGGGAACATCACTGTGCAGTTTTTTTTTTACCCCTCAGTACTTCAAACTTGCAATGCAGTCTCTAACAGGCAACATCTTCGCCCAGTACGCCATACCCTAGGAACACCTTCCTACAACAAAGAGTCCCTGCTGGTTCTGGCCTCAGCTGTCTTCTCTTGCCCACAGCTCCTTAGCTCCTCCCTCTCTCATGGGAGTCCGCTTCACTATGAGCTTTGTTTAATCTACAGGTTTCTTAATCTAATGGGGCGGCATTCCTTCTTCAGTTTAAGGGCCCAGGTGTCATTTTAAGCTTCCTTTTATCTTCACTTAACAGACAACACTTCTGTTTTTGTTTTAACAGGTTCACACAGAGTTCTTCATCTTAAAGGCCTAGCTCCCTTCTTGAGCTTGCCTTCAAGGCCCTGCTCCTCTCTTCAGCCCCCAGGATCCACCTTATGGGCAGCTGACCCTTCCTATATAGGGCTTGCTTCCTCCTTTTGGTGCCCTGGGTGATGGGTCTTACTTGTGTTTTGGGGCAGTGTTGTCCTTCTTGTCCTACTTCTTCCTGCACCCCCAGAAGCAGGCTTCTTCCACTTTCTTCAGTTTCTTGCTCGTATGTTCTTCTTTTTAATCCCATCCTCGTCGCCAATGTTATTAAGAGAATTCCTTGCTTCTTGGGATTACTTATATGTTTATTACAAGTACTTAAGTCACAGTTACATGAACTTATATACATAAGTGGACAGGACATAACACTAGCTCCCATCACCCAGGCTGGGCAGCTCTAACTGGCTGGGTGTGGAATCCTTGGGTAAACATTCCGACATTCACAAGGCAACACTCCACATGACATCACCAGCTCTCACATGCAGAGACAAGCACATCACAACAATAGGCACTAGAAAAGCTGTCTTATATGTGAGGTGTTTAAGGCTGGACTTATGCATAGGCTAAAAAGGAGTGTCCTATGAGCTTTGCAAGTACTAAATTTAGGTCCCACCTTGGTGGCGGGTTTGAAATAGGAGGGTGGATTCTCTTCACTCCCTCCATGAAAGCCTTAATGACCGGGATTTTCCACCAGGACATCTTACTTTGAGAAGTGGTGTACGCTGATAGAGCTGCCAGGTGAACTTTGATTGGGTTAAATACTAGCCCTGAGCCTAGTAAGTGAAGCATGCAATGAAGAATGTGTGATGAGTACATTCTATAGGGTTTGTTCGTTTTGACTGGAACCAAATTACAAATCTGTTCCACTTGTTAAAGTAACAATGTCTAGTGTTTGGTTTACGTGCCTCCTTCAGGATTTCCATACACCTTTGAAGTAGATTTAAATGGCCAAAATCTATGACCTTAGGGGCCAAGCTGCCAAGTTCATAGACTGAGGTTGAGGGTATAATGTTGTCCCCTCGTGCTGTGTGAGCATGTTGAATGGGCACAGGAGTTTGATCGCGCCGCACATGACCATGGTTGTCTCACCCACATAGGAGAAACTAGGATTAATGTCACTTGTTCTTTGTGCATCTTGTACACCACTTTGCTCATCAGAGGAGTTAGGGGAAAAGCGTAGGCAAATTTGCCTGACCAGTTCATCCACAGGGCATTCCCCTTGGAGTCGTGTTGGGGGAACCTGGATGCGAGTCTGGGCATTGTTTTGTTGCGAACAAGTCTAGAGTTGGGTAGCCCCATTGTGTGAAGATGCAGTCTACCATATCTTTGTCGAGTTGCCACTCATGCTCTTTTGGTAGAGGATATCTGCTTAGTGAGTTTGCTAGAGAACCGAGTTCCCCTGGAACATGTTGCAATGCTAGGAACATTCCCTGCTTCAGTGCCCACTTCCATATTTTTTGTGCTAGCCTGGACAGACTTGGAGAGTGTGTGCCCCCCTGCTTGTTTATGTAAAACATAGCAGTGGTGCTGTCTGTAAGTATTTGTACTGTCTGATCTGTCAGGTGTGCTTGGAAGGCTTGTAGTGCCTTGAGCACTGCTAGAAGTTCTAGAAGGCTGATGTGATTCTGGGCTGTGATCTGAGTCCATAGACCATGCGCCGTGTGATGAAGGTAATTGTCCCCCCACTCGGGAGGGGACAACCTCTCCTCTGTTGTGACAACCCCTTGCATTGCCGGGTCGTGAAAGGGTTTTCCCTTTAACAGGTTCTCCTTTGTCCACAGCATAGAGCTTGTACTAGGGTTGGCGAAACGGCCACTAGATCGTCCCGCTTGCCTGAGACCACTGTTTCGCCAACCACTCCTGTATTGGGCGAATGCGCAATCGAGCGCGTGGGACCAGGTAAATGCATTATGCCATCATCCCGAGCAGGGGCTTTGCTTTGTGTACGGTTATCTGGGTCTGGCTAGATACTGAGGTATTTGCAGCAGTATGTTTTGTACTCTTTCGTTCGACAGAAAGACTAGACCCTCTTCTGTTTTTATGACAGCTCATAGAAACTGTTTGGTTTTGTTTGGTGCAAGGCTTCACTTTTTCTCATTGAGAAACCCAATTGAAAAAGTAGATTGATTGATCTTTGAATATTTTGCTTGCAAATATGGGTGTTCTCCTCTTTGATCAGCCAGCTGTCCAGGTAAGGGTACACTGGGATGGACTCCATGCATAGATGCACCACCACCGCCAGTACCTTGGTGAATACCCTTGGAGCAGAGGCTCTGCCAAAGGGTAGCACCTTGAATTGGTAGAGCTGGTTCGCTATTTTGAAACGCAAGAATCATTTGTGCACTGGGAATATTGAACTATGAAAGTATGCATCTTTCATATGCAAGAGTGCCATGTAGTCGGCCCGCTTTAGCAGTGGGATTACTTCCTGTAACAGTGTCATGCAGAAGTTCTGGTGCTTGACATAGGTGTTTGCAGGGCGCAGGTCTAAGACAGGGCGCATTGTAAGGTCTTTTTTGGCACAAGGAAGTACATTGAAAAAATACCCTTGTTTAACTGGTTTGCTGGGACGATTTCTACGGCGTCCTTTAAGAGCAGCGCCTTCACCTCTTCCAACAAGATACACCGTTCTTCCTGTGAGGTGTTCCTTTGTCTTGGTGGGTGGTTGGTTGGTTGCTGTAGCAGTTCTATGCAATAACCGCCCGCCACTGTTGAAAGTACCCACTTGTCCGAGGTGATACCCTCCCATACGTGGGTAAAGTATGAAATGTGGCCTCCTACTGGAGTAGCATGGGAGGGAACCTGTAGAGGGTGGTAATTGCTTGGGTGGTGTTGAGCCGACTCTGGAGGAGGATCTACCCGTACTGCGAGACCTTCTTTGTCCTCTTTGAAACCCCTGTTGAGAGGATTGTCCCTGTGATGAACCCCAGGACGAACTTTGTCCCTGGTTGTAACCAGATGATCGTTGAGAGTTTTGCCCTCTAAAACGGCAGTAATTATGGCCCCTCTTTGTCCGGAGGATTTATTTGTGAGCTCCTTCAATGATTTTACGGTGTCCTACTCTTTTTTCGCGCTCTTTAGAGCATCTTCTATCGCTTTGCCAAACAAGAAGTTGGGCTCTATGGGCATATTAAGGATGGTAGCCCGAGTCTCAAGCTTGACGCCAGACTGGCATAGCCACACATGGCGTTTGATCAACGTGCCCTCTGCTATTATTCTTCCTGCATTGTCTGCTGCATCCAAGTTGTTCTTTAGGATGCAGTTTGCTATTTGTTTACCCTCTGCAATGGAGAGCGGCAGTTGTGTTTTTAAGGTCTCTGCAACTGATGCTATTTGCTCGGCTATCTCATCCCACTTGGGACAGTTTTAACTAGCTAATAAAGTTGTGTTATTAGCGATTCTAGTCTGGTAAGCTACCGAAGAGGCTACTTTTCTTCCAAAAGTGTAAAGTTTCGTACTCCCCTTATTAGAAGGGGTTTCGGAGGAGGCCAGAGGTGTTCCTGCTCTCTTTCTAGTAGCTGTTACCACTAAGGAGTCAGGTTTGAACTGTTCCCTGATGTAAAGGGGGTCTGAGGGCGCTGGCCGGAAAACTTAGTAATCAGAGAGGGTTGGATGCGTCTCTGTTCTGATTAAAGTAGGGGGATACATTGGGTAGCTCACATTTTATCCCAGAGTATGTCCTCAACAAAGTCCTTATCCACTTGTGTCTCTTGTGCATCGATTTTGAAATGCTCTGCCGCCTTTAGGAACAGGTCATTATACTGTATTTGGTTATCCACTGGTGAGTCTGCCACCGGTGGGTCTGAGTGATCTGGCGACTGGATTACGTAGATTGATCACCATCACCCATGTTCCATTGGTCGTCTGGGTCTGTGTAAGTTCGAGGGTCATGGGAGTCTTGCATGGTGTAACAATAAGCATGCTACCCTATGTCCTGCTGCGAGGTGGAAGCTAGTGCGAGGTCTGTGCAGGCTCTTTTGGTGGAAGGCTGGGTAACTGCTATCTAGGGAGGACATACGCCTCTTGATCTTATCAATCTGTTCTGCTGACCATAGAGATGAACTTGTGATTACTGGGGGAACAGAGGCAGGGGCTAGGGGAGGGGGGTGTTTGTTGGTTCTGATGCAGGGGGTATTTTATGGTGCATAGCCCCCAAAATAGTGCCCTCTCCCTGGCTCATAATCTCAGAAATAGAGCCCTCTCCCTGTGTTTTAGAAGACTTATGATTTTTACGTCCGACTCTTTAACAGTGTGTCTTGGATGTGTTTTTTAATGAGCTTGCTCATCTTCGAACTCAGTGTAGTTTTCGACGCGGTCTTTGGTCGCATGCGAGGGGCTGTCTACGCGTCTTGACGCTTGGTCATTGTCGTGTGATGACTTTGTGGCTTTAGACATGGTGTCAGAAACCAACTTGATTGTCTGTTTCAGGGGCTGGTCATGTAGCGAACGCAATGTGCCAGAGGACAGGAAACTTTCCGACCCCTCCTCCCCCTTTGACGCTGTGTGTGGCTTTTCTGGTCGCGTCGTGGTTGTCTTTCGGCAGTGGGAGGTGTGTTCTTGTGTAGTACGTCTTGGTCATGCTAGTGCCGCCGGGTGTCGTCCCGTAGCATAACTGCCAGCCCGCAGTTGGGGGCTTGCACGCGGGCATTCGACAGATTCCGATTGCCCTTGTCGTCACTGTAGATGTCGATGCTGCCAACGCTGGAGGCTCCCTCAACATCCATGGCAGCCTCGCCTTGCATGGCGTGGTGGACCCAGCATTTTGTGTTGCGGTTCTTGAGTGTTATGGGCCTGAACAGTTTGCACGACTTGCACTGTCCTTCGGGGTGATCCCTTGGGAGACAGATTGCACACCCGGTGCAAGTCTTTCCAATGGAACTTTCGATTACAGCAGAGGCAAACCTTAAAGGGTGTATTCTCTATTATGTAGGGGGAAGGCAGCCTGGCAAAATAAGTGGGTGGAGAAGGGAATATGCATTCTCTTAATGACACTAAAGAATGACCCACCCCTCCCTACTCTCCCTGTAAGGGCCGAGGCCCGTTGGGGCCTTCCGATGACGTGGCAAAGGTTCGTCGAGATGAGATGTTGCAGTCGTCGACGATGGTAATTCGTCCTCGATGCTGTCGCCGAAGTTCTTGCGGTAGACGGATATCAAATGACAGAAAGAATATTCTAAATATAATTTTTCTAAGCAATGGCGATTGCCAGGAAGAAACTGCGAAATGAGACCGGCTATGATGGTGAAAAAAACAATCCGAGGGACCTCTACGCGTGAAGCACCATGGGTACAGTAGACGTCACATTAGGGATAGTATTACTGCCACGCCCTGTCGACGTCTCTTTTCGGGTTTCGAAAACAACTGTAATACTCTGCAGCTTACAATAGATGTCGGCCTATGCATAGCATGTGATGTAAGCAGATTTCACAAGCCTCAGAAATATATATACAATTTTCAGTTTGCTTGTACTGTGTTAGCCAAGGGTTGACTAGAATGCTGATCAAGAAGAAAATGTGTCGATACCTTAATTAGGCTAACAAAGTCATTTATTTTGAATATTTGCGAGCTTTCGTGGGGCCCAGTGGGGTATAAGGGATCTATGAGGAATCCTGGTAAACACTAAACTAACATAGGTTAGGGGTGTTCACTCTATCTAGGCCCGGGAAGGGTGGACTATATATAATAAAGGAGATCAGATAACCAAGATTGGTACTCTTGGTACAGAAAATACATTTTAATCATGAAACAATGGCTAAAACAGTATTAGATACATAAAAGTGAGCATTAATGCTTGCTAACAAACAATGAGTCTAAAAACTAGTAACATAGGAAAACGTCATAATTAATAGATGATTTGTATAACAAAAACGAATCTTCAGTTTAACAATGAATTTAATTCATTCCATACAATTTTTGACTTAATAACGATCATCAAATCTGTGTTCGCTCTGTTCACATCAAGAGCAGAAGTGTCTCGACACGTTTCTGTTCATAATAAATTAATAAAGAACATTCATTAGGAGAAAGATTAGGGAGCGAAATCCTATTAAAAAACTCCAGAAGGAGAGGGAGAAGTCAAAGCAACCTTGGAGGGTTCTTGTGGGGGCAGACCGCTTCGTGAATAAGCTAGGACTTCTTAATAGGCCCTCAGTTGCCAAAACTGAAAGGTAAGTAAAGGTAACAAGATGGCCGGTGAGATGGAAATATCATGCGTGGAGTCTGAAATGTAGCCCAAGCTGTCACCAGGACACTAGCTTGGACATAAGGCAAAGTAGGAGATAGCAGTAACAACTTCACCTTTAAATTGGGCGTTAGGGTGGTTCACCAAAATGCACCCAAGAAGTTGCAAGGAGGACTCTCTCGAGGGTGGGGGTAGCTTATTCATCAATATTGATCTTCTATGGTGCTTGCTGCAGACAATGCCTACGTTTCTCCATGAGTTGGCTCCTACACTGGAAAGAACTCAATGTTGTTTATACCAATGGATTGTGTAATGAATTATCTATCTCATGATAATTCTCCGAATGGCCGCAGATAGTTTTCTGCGAACATTACATTGAAAATCCCTTGTGCAGGCTTTTAATGAAAAGTTTATACACATGTGATGTCATCAATGACATTTGTGATGTCATGGGTGTTAGTCTTAGCAGAGCACAGTGCTGGCGCAAGTTATGGTTGCTTAGCTTACCATTACCATAACTGGCGAATTTGTGGGGTTTTTCGGTTTGACCTGTATCCATAACGTCCCTGCAAGAACATTTTTCCATTGAATTTCATAGGTTTTTTTCTAGTGCAACTTAACCTTAAGGTCCCATTAACAATGTTTTTGGTTAGTGAATTTCATAGGTTTTTATTAGGGCATTGTAAACATAACGTAGCTTTAGCATAGTGTATTTAGAAAAGATGATATGTTTGTAGTACGTCAACCCTTTATCAATATTTTTTGTGACTCATTATCATATAAAACTCATTTCAGAGTGTCACAATGTAAGTGGCAATGAAGGGAAGCAGTGCTCCGCGTATCGTATACCGTCCACAGATTGTGTGCTAAATATAATGAACCGTGGTACTGTGGAAAACACTGCAGAGGAAACAGGCAGAAATGGGGGGCTGTTCAAAGAAATGGTTGTGTGTGTTGCAGTGCATTTTCAAGAGCGCAACACCTAGCACAAACCTTATTCCTATTCTTCCAAAAAGGGCAGCAGGGAAATGTGTGTAGAGCGTGCAGAAATCCGAAATGCAGTAATATGAACACGAATGCTATCTGTGGGGAAAACTGTTTGAGCTGCTAAACGATAGATTCCCATTTGTAAAGTATGACAATGGCATAAATTGTAAAAAGACACAAATACACTTCTTCACAATGTACCACGCTTTCTCCATTTTCGGAACTAATACAAATTACGCACCTACATAGGTGTCTGCATAATGGGATACAAAATGATGCAGACGATAGGAAACAGACGCATTACCTGGCCAAGTGCCTCCCTCAGCGCAAGCGGCACTGAAAATCGTGTTACATGGTCTGCAATTGTCCCTACACAATAATATCGTTGTGGTCGAGCATCACCAAAGTCTCACACAGACAAACCAAAATCAATCACTTCATTGTAGGCACTCCATACGCGTACAAATCCACATAAAACACTCTACACATAACTCTGACCAGACTCTGTTTTCCAATCACTGTCAAGTAATGTATGTGCACTTTACCCACAAAGCATATGCTGTGGCTCGTACAATACAGAGCCATAAGCGCATCCTCTGCATTTAGCTCGACAAATATACTGTGTACTACAATCTGTTCGTGCACTCCACACCCAGAAACCTTATTGCGCAATCCAGTGTCCTCCATAGTCTCAAATATATGGCAGCCATGTGCAAAAGGGGCGTATGTCACATGTGCAACCCTGCAACTGTCCGCTGACTTTTCCAGGTGCGCGCGCACGGGAGTAGGGGAATAAATATCAACCAGGGTAGGGGATGTCCTTTGTAGTGGTGCCTCTCAAAAGAGCTGTTTTTTTTTTTTAAGGAGCTTCCACCGCAACATCTCTTTTTTCAGGTTTTTATAATTGTGTTTATTTGTTGCACTGCACCTCACATTCTTACAATAGCGTCTTCAGTGCGCCTCTAGATCCGAAAACCAAATGTAATTGCCACTGGGCGACAATGAAATGCCATTTCCATTGAGAAGGTGCACATATCGATAACCAATGTTGTAATTCTCACAGTAGTACATCCCAGCAGCACGTAAGATGTTACACATGCTTTTGTTGATAAGACGCCTTCCCACCTCTGGCTGCTGACAAGATTCATTGGAATAGTTATATACTGGACTTGGTGGTATACATGATAAAAGCACATTTGCAGTGGCAAAAATGCACTGCATTTCTTTCATAATCCTTTTGAGTTGACGGTGCACACTTGAAAAAGCTATGGAACCCAAAAGCAATGCTCCATAGTGCACTACCACAACGTGTACAGTACCTAAAGTGGCCACTCGTCGTCATTCTGCTAGCAAATCATCCAAAGTACGGATAGCTATCGCGCACCGCAAAGCCACCACGTTCTCCAAATTCAATTTGCCATTAAGGCCTCTTTCCACGGCATACTGGTGCAGATCTAGCACAAACAAATCAGCCCCTATGAAAACTGCGTGTCTCGCCATCTCTGCCATCCTCACCACACACTAATGAAGCAAAATATGGCCACCATTTCCTGTGACGCACTCTCTAACCACCTGATTGGACAATTTCAACAGTTGCATTTCCATTGGCCAGCATGGTCAAAAGCACAGAATGTAGCACGTGGGCCTTGCAAAGTATCGTGAGGGCCGCACCCCAGTAAATCACGAACATTTGTCCTTCCCTTTCCACCATCCTTTTTCCACCACGCCATTATTAGGTATTGCTAATTACTCACACACGCATACACCAATGCACTCCAAGACTTCAGCATCTTACAATGTCAGTTCTCCACAAGACTTCATACGTACCATTACAAAAACAGCCTGCAAGTGTGCTGTTATTGGAAAGCACGTCCAGTGGAGAGTTCAGTGAAACATTGCAGGAGTTATTTATTTTTAAATTTGTTTATTGGCATTTCTTATTGTTACAGACATAACATCTTATCGGAATTGCATACCAATAGTAACGTTAGAACACAGCATATAACCAAACAATACAATTGAACTGCAGTGGTTTCCAGTGTGTGGGTCTTGTTCCCGTTAGGTAGGTGCGGTGAGTGTCCAGCAGGCCCGAGTGGGATGCCAGGGAGCGAGGGGAGGGGGAAGAGGAGGGAGGTGGAGGAGCGTGGGTGATCTATATGCTGCTTTACTCAGGTAGATAACTCTGAGGATGGGGCATTGTGGGCTGTAGGGTTGTTTGTTCAAGGCGGTTTATCATCTGAAGGGTGAAACAAATCTCGTGTCGGGGTTTTCCATGCATCCAGTGCCATGCTTGTGTCATCAGGGGATCTGAGGACTCCTCCTTCCCAGGCCTGAGTTTCTGCCTCTGCCCATCGTTTCATTTCCCGGTGCCATGTTAAGTGTGGGCCGAATGCCTGCTTCCAGGCCATCGCGATGGTTCTTTTAGCTAGTACGCAAGCCAGGTCCATGAGTTTAGTTGCGCGTTTTGTCTTGGATAGGCGAGGGTACGTGCCCAACAGGCATTCTTTAGGAGACCAGTCATATCTGGTCATGCCGGCTGATCTGCATGTTTGCTCGACTCTGACCCAGATGTGAGGTACCTTGGTGCAATTCCAGAACACGTGCCACAGGTCTTCGTTTTCCGATTTATACCACGTGCATCTGTGGGAAGCCTGCTTGTTGAACTGGGCTATTCTGTGTGGAGTCCTATATGTGCGGGCATTCCTGGATACTTCTTTAGGAAACATCAGAGCCCTCTCCCATTCTTTGTCTGTGATCTCCTGACCTATGTCCTCTTCCCATCTAGTTTTCAGTTCTGCGCTGCATAGGTTAGGTCCGTCTGTTAGTTGGCTGTATATTTGGGATACCAGTCTCCGGCCGTCCCCCAGGGTGTATAGAAGTGTTAGAAGGGGGTGTGCCTCAGGTTCATCAGGCCATTAGGTCCACTTCATATGTGCGGTGCACTTGGCTCGTTGGTACCATAAGAATTGTCCACACAGCACCCCATCTGCCACCTGAAGCGATGTGAAGTCCCTGAAGTTGCCTTCGTCATACAATTCCCCCCATGTGTAGACCCCATTCCTTTCCCAGGATCTGATATGTGCTAGATCAGTGCTAGATTTGCTTAGGTCTGAAATCATCGGGACCTCAGGGGAGTATGAATGTTGCAGGTGTAGTAGTGCCCTGGTTCTAAGCAATATTTGTCGTCCCAGGACCGCTAACGTGGTGGATTACTTAAGCATAACTGTGGTGCCCAGATGAGTTCTTTCAGGCGTAGGGGACTTATTAGATGCTGAAGCAGTCTGGTTGCTGCTGTGATTTCATCAGACAACCATCGGGCCACAAAGCTTAGTTGTGCGGCCAAGTAGTACCGTTCCAAGTCTGGGAGTTGTATGCCGCCTGCCCTATCAGGTAGTGTCAGTGTGGAGAGCGCCAACCTGTGCCTGCTAGCCCCCCATAGAAAGCCCTTGAAAACAGATTCAAGTGTGCGAAAGAATGAAGATTTGATATAATAGTAGACATTTTGAAAGTGGTAAAGAAATCTGGGGAGGACTATCATTTTGATAATTGACGCCCTGCCCATCACCGACAGGGGGAGCTTGGACCAGAAGCCAACCGACTTGCGCAAGGTTTTTAGTGCGGCTCCAGTGTTATATTTGTGCATCAGCTCTGGGGAATGCATCACAGTGACGCCTAGGTACCTGAATGAGGTTGGTTGCCACTGAACTCCGACCTCTGGGAGATCCTCTATGTTCATACCCTTGAGGCCTGCAAGCGGGAAAAGGCAAGATTTTTGTCTGCTAAACCGTATGCTGGAGACTGCGGAAAAATTGTCTAGTACCTCCAGCATGCAGGGCACGTTTAAGTGGGGGTCTCTGATGTAAAGGAGTACATTGTCCGCATAGAGTGATATTATATGCTACTCCCCGCCTAGTCGAATTCCGACATCGAAGAATTGCTTCCTAAAGTAAATTTCAATTGGTTCCAGATGCAGTATATACAGCATAGGGGACAGTGGGCAGCCCTGTCTAGTACCCCTGAAAATGTCCCATATCGAGGACATGAGACTGCCAGTCTTCGCTCTTGCTTTGGGATTGGTGTATAGAATTTTCACCCACTTAATAAAGCCGGCCCCAAACCCAAATTCCCTGAGCGTGGCTAGTAACCATTCCCAATAGATGGAGTCAACTGCTTTTATAGCGTCTAATGATAATAGCGCGAAGGGACCCCCGTACTGGTCGGTTTGGGCTATGATGTGCTGGAGCCTACAAAGGTTCGCCGTGGTGTTGCGGCTAGGTATGAAGCCGTTTTGATCGTTATGTACCAACCCACCAATCTGTCTCGAGAGCCTTGAAGCCAGAACCCTGGTCAATATCTTGACATCATAATTGAGCATGGAAAGTGGGCGATAGGAGTCACACTCTTCAGCTGGTTTTCTGGGCTTGAGCATCGGGATAATGAGTGTTTCCCGCATTCTTTCTGGCAGAGTCCCTAGTTCGTTTGCTTCCTGAAATACCTTGAGTAATAATGGCGTGAGTAATGATTCGTATGTTTTGTAAAGCTCTGGGGGCAGCCCGTCAGTACCTGGGGTTTTGGCAGTGGCCAATGAGTTCATGGCCTCTGTGATATCTTCAGTTGTGATTTCTGCGTCTAGGGCATCTCTCTGTGTGGGTGTCAGTTTTGGGAGACCAATTTCCTCTAATGTGTCTAGGATTTTCTCCTGCTGGATGAGGGAGTCGTGTGAATAAAGTTGGGTGTAGAAAGATTTGAATGCATCATTGATGTCCTGCTGTGTTTGGAGTAGGGTGCCGTCCGCCAGCTTTAGTGAGGTCGTGAGGTGTTTGGGGTGTTCCCTTTTGCAGAGCCACGCCAGGAGGTGGCCCAGTCTGTCAGCCTCTGTGTGTGCCCTGGCGGTTCTGGCCTTGTAGTTGAACTTTGCCAGTCTATCCCATGTCTTGCTGCATTTAACCAGGTTACTCACCGTAGTGACCACCTTACTCCTAGTCCATAGTCCCCTTTCCTCCATACTTATGGGACATTCCTCCGTCCTGTGGGATGGGACCGGAGCACTTTGTAAAAGAATCAAAAATGTTGCAAACATTTTAGTCCTTCCTCTCTTTCTACGTGGGGTACAGCACACGGCCGTAACCCTGCCCATCTTGGCTCCGCCCCGCGCATCGCCCATCAGTCCTTTTCTATCGCCAGGTCAGAGACCTTTAAGCAATAACAGAGGAACCTTATTAGAGGGGACGGCCGGCGGGCGTATGGAGGAAAGGGGACTATGGACTAGGAGTAAGGTAGTCACAACGGTGAGTAACCTGGTTATACTCCTACGTCCCGTCCCCTTTGCTCCAAACTTATGGGAGATTTCCAAGCACTCGTCACAGGAACTACGGGTGGATGGAAAAAAAAACCTTACTGAAAAAGGTTCTTCAGCACAGTCTGGCCAAACTGAGAATCAGATCTGGAGCTCAGTTCTAGACAAGGTTTACAAAAAGCCGATGGGGAGGCCCAAGTAGCGCCTTTGAGATGGTCTCCCAGGGGACATATTTCTGAAAGGCAACTGCGGCTGCCTTGCCCCGCACAAGGTGTGCATGAATACCTTTAGGAGGCTGCAGTCCTTGGACAGTGTAAGACTCTGTAATACAGGCAGCGATCCATCTGGAGATAGTCGCCTTAGAGGCCTGCTTATCTTGTGGATTACCAAAGGTCGCCAACAGTTGAGAAGAGCTCCTAAATTCGGATGTTCTGTCCAGAATTTAAGAGCCCTTCTAACATCCAAACAATGCAGAACCCTTTCCGCTTCTGAAGCAGGGTTCGGAAAAAAGAATGGCAGGGAGATTGACTGGTTCAGATGGAAATCAGAGACAACCTTATCCTTGTGAAAAACCAAGAAGGGATGCTCCACCGACAAAGCCTGGAGCTCACTCACGCGCCTTGCTGAAGTAACGGCAACCAAAAAAGACACCTTCCACGACAGGTGTTTAAGGGCCACCGTGGCCATTGTTTCGAAGTGTTTCTGGCACAACGCCGTAAGGAACACATTCAGATCCCATGCCGGATGCGGTTTACGAACCGGGGGACAAAGGGGCATCAAACCTCCGAAATGTCGCTTGACCACTGGATTAGACAGAGAGTAAGATCATTGGTCCGTAGATAGGTAGGCAGACACCGCCGAAAGATAAGTTCTGCATGACAGAACATGAATGCCCGACTCTGCCAGGTGGGATATGAAGGACAGCACAGTGTCAATCGTAGCCGCCCTAGGGTCCAGCTGTTTGTCTAAGCATCAATGACAGAACCCAAGCCATTTGCTTCTATACTGAGACCAAGTCGAGGGTTTCCTGGCTGCTTCAATAATGCGCATGTTATCCGCAGACAGGTTGAGATGTTCTAAAGACCTGAGCTCAGGCACCATGCCGCCAAGCTGAACGATTGTGGGGAGGGGTGCCACTGCTGCTGATCCCCCTGGTGAAGAAGATTGGGAGTCACTGGCGGCCTGATCGGTGCACACACCGACAGGTGTTGAAGTTCTGAGAACCAGAGCCTGGCCGGCCACCACAGGGCTATGAGCAGAAGAGAACAGTTCACCGTGTTCTTCAGCTTGCAAATCGTCCAATGAATCAGAGGCAGAGGCGGGAAAGCATAAACTCTCACGTTGTGCCAAGGAATCTCGAGCGCATCCCCCAGCGAGGAGGCTCCCAGACCATTTCTGGAGGCATACAGAGGAAGTTTCTTGTTTGCCGCTGTTGCGAAGAGGTCCACCTCCGGGGTGCCCCAATACAGGAAAATCCATGAGAGGATCTCTGCCTTCAGTTCTCACTCGTAGCTGACCATCGTCCGCCGACTGAGGACATCTGCCATGACGTTCAGCTGGCCCGGAATGTGCACTGCTACTAGCCAGACACCATGACGAACCGCCCACTCCCAAATCTGGATGGACATGTCCACGAGAGGGGGAGACTTGGTGCACCCTCCCTTGCTTATTGATGTAATACATTGACACCACATTGTCCGTGCGGATACAGACCACCTTGTTGGCAATGATCGGTCTGAACGCCTTGAGCGCTAGGAAAATTGCCAGAAGCTCCAGTTGATTTATGTGAAGGAGCTGGTCCTGAGGCGACCAAAGGTCCGAGACCTGAACAAGATCCAACGTCGCACCGCACCCCAGAAGGGTGGAGTCCGTTGTGACCGTTACCATCGGGGTCGGGTCCTGAAACCCCGCTCCCGCCGACAGGTTGTTGAGAGACGACCACCACTCTAGGTCCGCTCTCATGGAAGCCGGAATCAATATCAACTTGGAGTCTGGATCCACGGCCTGACGCCAAGAACTCCGAAGAGCCATCTGAGTCCGCCTCATCTTGAGACGGGCGAGAGGTAGAGCCAAAACACACGAGGCCAGGAGGCCCAGAAGCCTCTGGAACCACCAGGCCGACATACTCTCCGACTGCGCAAACATCTGACACGTGGCCAACAGATCCGCCATTCTGTCCCCAGTCAGGTAAACTCTGCAGTCGATCGTGTTCCAGCGAAAACCCAGGAAAATCAAGTCCCGAGAGACCGTATGGAAGATTTCCGCCAGTTAACCGACAGCCCGAGGTTGAACAGGAGCTGGAGGAGAGACTCAAAATTGCACGCGGCTTTCAATGGGCAGGGGCTGCGTAAAAGCAATCGTCCAAATACGGATACACATGGATACCCTGCAGACGAAGATAGGCCGCGATCACCAACATCATCTTCATAAAGACACGCAGCGCCGAGCTGAGGCCAAAAGGATGCACTCGAAACTGGAAATGCTCCTCTCACGTCGAGAAACTGAGATATCTCCCGTGTAGATTCCAGATCAGAATATGCATGTACGCATCCTGAAGGTCCACCACGCTGAGCCAATCGCCCATCTGCAAAGAGGACCATATCTTGCCGGGTGTGATCATCTTGAATTTCTCTTGGAGTAGGAAAAGATTGAACTGGGAAAGGTCTAGAATGGTGCGCAGGCCAGCCTGGTTGGGTTTGGGCACCGTAAACAGTCGGGAGTAGAAGCCCTCCCCCCGCTCCCCTAGGGGAACGGGTTCCACAGCTCTGAGGTCCAGCAGTTTCGAAACCTCAGCTTTTAGGGAGGACAACCCCGACTGCTGGAAAGGAGGGTTGAAGGGTGGGGTATGGGGTAAGGGTAAGCAGAAGCCCGCCCGAGCAACTGACAAAACTCACTGTTCCTCGGTGATGGTCTGCCACGCCTCCCAATGAGACACAATGCGTCCTCCCACCGGGGTCTCGTGCGAGCACGGAGAACCCTCATTTGGTGGGTTTTTCGGTGGTGTTACCACCTGAACCCGAGAAGGAGGCTGAGGAGCGGGAGAAAAACCGAGTCCGCTGCTGCCTCCGGCACGGAATTTCCCAAAGGGGTATCCACTCTGCGGGATTTCCGATCAAGAAACCCTCTGAAACCAGAGGAGGGCCGGACAACGGTCTCTGGGTCCTAAAAGGAGTTTTAACCAAGACGGACAAGGACTTGGCCGTCTGGGTGCTGTCATTCGTTTTGGTGAGCTCTACATCTGTCGAAGAATGAAACAGCAGGTCCAACACTTTGTCCTGCACCTCCTTTGAGAACTTGGTGGCGTGCAACCAAGCCTGCCGAGAGGTATCAACCCCAAGCATAAGGCCCTGAGCCGAAGTCTCAACGTGATGAGCTGCGGCCTCCAGCAGATCCTGGGCCAAGACCCTGGCATCCGATAATCCCGCCTTAAAGTCGCCCAGCTTCTCGACCGGAATGAAGTCCTTGAACTCTGCCAGACCTTTCCACATCTTCATATTCGCCCCCGCTTACACCAGTTCTGCATTGGCCTGCCGCAGCTGCAGGGCCGAGTTAGCAAAAATCTTCCTTCCAAGGGAGCCGAGAAGCTTGTCCTCTTTCCCCAGGACCTGAGCAGCCGTCGTAGAAGAGGATGCTGCAGGCCTGGACTGTAAAGTGGCCACAGCCACCACCGTGGAGGAGGGGGGCGGACAAGATGCTAGAGCCACCTCTTCTGAGGAATGCAGCCTGTAGCGCGTGTCAATTTTCTTATTGACGAAAAGAAAAGTCCAGAGTGCGGCTTTTCCCAGATTCTACGGACCTCGGCCAAAACGTCCTTCTGCAAGAACAGGCTGGTTCACTCCGAAGGAGACCAGGTGGACGCCCCCAAAAGCACACCCTCCTGCGGAGCAGGTGCCTCGGGCACTGGAACATCTGGAACATCCAATAGGCACATCATGTCCAGTACCCGGTCGTGAAAAGCTCTAAATGAGCTGGGCTGGTCTTCGCGTCCTGATCGCCCTGCGCATCATCCGACAGGTCATGGTCCTGCTGGACAAAGTCGGGCACTGCCTTGTCCACAGGGGACAACCGAGGCAAGGGCGGAAGGGTAGGGGGAGGCACCGTAGGGAAAGGTGGCGCTGGCGGAACCACCGAGGCACGGGTGGAGGCGCAGACGGGCATATCTCCCTAAAAAGACTCTTGAAATACTCCCTCATGGGGTTGGTACGCATTAGTACCTGAAACTTGCCGAAAAAAAGGCATCCTCCGGAGAAAGCTTTGGAGCTGCCGGAGAAGGACTCTCATGAGGATTATAATTCCAAGGACACAGAGGGGAGGGTTGCCAAGTAGGCCCATCCCCGGAGGTGTCCACATAAATCAAGGGTGCTGAACCCACAGGCAGCAAGATGTTGTGCGGAAGGGTCACCCGAGCATTCCAGTCATAAAATGGATGAAACGGGTGTGCACAAGGAACCTTATGTACACCTACAGAACCGCTCCCCACACCGGAGGTCGATGGCGTAGTTGTAGGGGAAGCGCCCAAAATGGCCACCGTGGTCGTGGCGGGAACAGCCGCCATTTTGCCGTCACCTGAGGGGAACTGCGGCACGTGAGGAGTGAGGAAGTGAGGCATGGGTCCCCGCCGGTGGATCAGGGGTCTTCATTTTTGCCTTTACACAAGGAACCTTGGCCGAGCCGGTACTAAGCAGCCTGGAATGTTTCTGCAACATACCAATAGGCAAATTAGCCTTCACAGGAAGGACCTCGGCACTGCCGGTAAAGGAGGAACTTGGCTCACTCCTTGCCCCCTCAACGGTTCTGGCGTTGCCACAAGAGCAGGAACGGTGAGAAAAACCTTTCACCGATAAGGCCTTCCCAGGCCTCTCAGAACTGTTGGTTTCTTTAGCCTCTGTACGAGGGACCTCAGACCCAGGTCTGATAGCAGCCTTTCCACAGCGGGCCTCGAACATACGTTCGGTATTACCAGCCCAGCCGAGGCCTTGGGGCGCACCCTGGTACTTTTGAGGGAAGCCGATAAGGAGGCCTCGGAGCAAGCTCCGGTACCCCACGACTCAGTAGAACTAGGTCTACAAGCAGCCCCCACAGGAGGGGCCTTGGAGTGTACTCTGGGATCCACAGGCCCCTTATGGAGACCCTCTGAGAAAACTCTGGTACAGTTTTTAGGCCCAGAAGGCACCTCGGGGCAAGCCGCGGTGACAGAGCGTTCAACGCCCCTCCCAGACCGGGAAGACCCCAGAAAGGTGTCTCCCGTCGAAGGCGCTCTAAAAAGTAAAGAACTCACCGGGCGTTTCTTCTTTTCGTCGATGAAGGATTGAAAATGCGTAGGAGGAGTACACTGGAACACCTCCTCCCAGAGCTCTAACCGACGTTGAAGTGCCCGAAAGGGAATCACAATAGAAGCAGGAGTCCCAACGGTGATCGGGACCCAAACACTGTAGGATCGGGATCCGCCCTCGCGAAGCGCCGCTGACACGAGGAACAATTTGGAAAGTCTAGTTTAAGCGACATAGACAGACTAGTACGCGATCGCTAGCGAGAACCAGAGAGGAGGAAAAAAATCTTCCGCGGATGCAAGTGCGTCCAGTCCCGAGCGAGCGGAGAAAAGGACTGATGGTTGATGCGGAGCCGAGATGGGTGGGGTTACGGCCGCGTGCTGTACCCCGCGTAGAAAGAGGAAGGACTAAGATTTTTGCAAAATTTTTGATGCTTTTACAAAGTGCTCCGGTCCCAGTCCCACAGGACAGAGGAATGTCCCACAAGTATGGAGGAAAGGGGACAGGACGTAGGAGTATACCTCGTAACTGACGTAATGACTCCTCGTCTTGGTGTAAGCTAGGGGAGGTGGACTCCGCCTTTTTGATTTCATTTTCGCACCGTTCTAATTCATCTCACCGTAGCTTCCTGACCCCGCCGGCTTTTGCAATGACTTCCCCCCGAATTTCTACTTTGAGGGCCTCCCACACAGTGGCCACCCTTTCCACGCTGCCCTCGTTCTCCTTAACATAGTTCTCCAAAGATTCTTGGAGGTCGCTTTTAAATGCTGGGTCTTTCAGAGCCTCACTTGGCGTTCTCCACAGCGGGATAGGGGGTATGGGGCCTGTTACATTCCATTGTACCAGTAGTGGCGAGTGGTCAGATATGGATTGCACCAAATATTGTGCTGAGTTTATGTGGACAAGACACTCCCTGCCCGTAAGTATGTGGTCTATCCTGGTGTAGAGACTGTGCGGGGATGAATAATAGGAGTAGCCCCGCCTCCCCGGATGTAATTCTCGCTAGATGTCTACCAGGTCTAGCCTTTCTAGGGCTGAATTCAGCGCCGTGGATGCCATTGCAGCTTGATTTAGGGGAGGAGCAGATCTGTCTAGATCTGGGTCATGGACACAATTGAAGTCCCCCCACCCCCCATATGAAAAAGCAGTTTCGGTGGTGAGTTACTTTGGTGTATAGCAGCTCCAGATGGGCTGGGATGTTGCAGTTGGGGAAGTAGGAGTTCACTAGTCACACCTCTACCTGTTCTATGTGTCCCCCCGCACTATCACATAACGGTCCTCTGGGTCTGATTCTTCCTTTAGGAGCTTGAAGGGGATTTGGGGGCTGATCCACGTGTACACCCCCGTGCAAATTTGGAGTAGCCTGCGCCACACCTGTGGCCTTCCCAGCGCTCCTTTAGGTTGGTCGTGCCCTCTCTTGTCAAATGAGTCTCTTGCAGTAGAGCTATCCACACCTGCTTTCTGTTTAGGTATGATTTTATTCTGTTCCTGCGGAGGTAGGTGCCCAAGCCCTGGACGTTCCATGTTAACACTGTGACTTGCGTAGCCATAGTAGTGTTGAAACCCCTTGCAGGAGCGGCTTCCTGCCGCCCGCGTCATGACTCTGAGGGACTACTTTGTGACCCCCCCCACCCACCGCCCAGCTGGTAGGATCCATTCCCAACGGGTCTGACGACACCCCGCCCCCCACACCGCACTCAATTTCTTCTGGAGACTCTGCAGCTGTACCAACTCCCACCTTTGCGGACAGAGAAACAAACAATAACAATGAACAACTGCTCCAAGCAGCCACCGTGGGAAGGTGGCGCTCAGGTGCCCTCCGGCCGTCTGATCCGGTCCAGGTCATTTGGCACGAGGAAAGTGCTGGCAACTGGCCTGCACTGAACTTTCTGTGGGGTAGATGTAGGTGTGGTTTACTTGTGGCTCAGTGGGCTTACTGTCCGAACCAGGATTAAGGTAACAATGCAGTGGTGGTAAGACGTGGTGGATGACTGTTGCAGCTTCCCAGGTAGCATGCTTTTTGATGAATCCCCATATTCCCTTCCCCCGGTCTCCCCTCATTCAAGTGATGGGGGTTGTAGTCTCCCGCTAGGTTATGTTCCAGCCACATGTTGGCTGCCACGGGTGTTTCCAGGAAAATCGCCTTCCCTTTGTAGAGCACCTTTGTAGCGCGATGGGTAAAGCAACATGTATTTAAGGTCAATTTTCAGAGTCTCGCTTTCACAGGCACAAAAGAATTCCTGGCTCGCTGCACTGTCGGCGTGTAATCCGGGTAGATGGCGATCCTGGAGTCACCATGCTTGATTTCCTTTCCTTCTATTGAGTACCTAAGAATGACCTCCCTGTCCTGAAAGTTCAAAATCTTTGTGATCATCAGGCGTGGGTGTGATCCAGGTGGGGGTCGCTTTTGTAGAGACCGGTGGGCACGCTCCACTGAGAAGCCCTGGGATAGATTGCCGGCTCCAATCTCCTGCAGCAGTAGGGTTTCTTCGAAGTCAGTTGGGTTTGGGCCCTCCATGTCCTCTGGAATTCCTAGAATGCGAACGTTGTTGCGGCGTGCACGCCCCTCTGCGTCCTCCGATCTTGCCGCAAGGTGCGCCACTCTTTTTTCTAGTTCTTGGACTTCAAGCCAGTCTCTGCAGTTGTCACCCTCTCAGCCAGGTTACGAGCATCCTGGCGCATAAACTGCATATCGGATTTGACCTCATCTATTTTGGTGTCAATAAACTATCTGAGTGATGCGATGGCCTGCAGTACCTGAGCGTCCCTAGCTCCATCGGTGGTGAAGGGCGGTTCCTTCTGTATGGAGGTTTCCGGTTGTTGTTGCTGCTTAGGTTTGGCTGCAGAGAAGGACTCCATTATTGTTGGTTTCGCTTTGTTTTTAGATGGGGACATGGCCACCCGAACCTGTAGGGCTGTCGCAGCAGTGCGCAGCAGGTGGTGGGTCCCCAGATTGTGTGGCGTGTGCGGATCTGTGCCCCACTAGTAGTGCCGTGAGAGCTTCCGTCCGATTTACCGCTCTTTCACTGCTCCCGTGGTGGGTTGCTTCGGAGTCGGACCAATAGTCAGGGCGCCCCCGTGTTGCAAGTCCACCATAGCAAGCGCCGATGAAATGTGCAGGGGGTCCCTGTTCTTGCCCTCTACTGACTGGTTATTCCGGTGAGGACATAGTGGCGACAATGGGCTTTCCTCCCTGGGTTACTCTGGTGGTGCAGTAGTTTGTGGTTACCAGACCTGGACAGCCGTCGCATGCTCGAGTGGCAGGGCGCCCTCCTCAGTGGTCAGCAGGGCCAGAACTCTGCTATGTGGGGTGTTCCTGGCAAACTCCCGGGTGGCTTGGCTCTCAGCCGTGGTGGGTAACTCCAGTGGACGTGTGCCTTATGGTTCCGGATGAACAGTCCAGCCACCACTTCATGTCCACACTTATCCTTGCACTTGCCAGCACCGGCCGTATTTCTATTTTTTGTTGTTCCCATATACTGCACTTTGCCCTCCCCCTTACCATTCACTTGCATACTCTCAATGTCAGCTGGCCAACAGGAATCAATGTCTCGGTTTGGCCTCCGTTCCGCCTCCCTTCTTCGGCGCGCCTTCACACGCTTGTATGTAGGCGCGATACAAATGCCACAAAATACCATAGCACATCATATCATATGATGCACACACTGCATTCATAACAACATAATGGCTGCCACGTACCTTGTAAACTTCACATGACGATCTTCCCACTGTAATGCATGTACTACAAATGTCAGAAAAGTGATCCCACAAAAGCAGCTGGGAATGTATATTAGCAACGTTAAGCAAGTGCGTGCAGTGCAAGCATGCAAACAGGGTGCATGCCCCTTACCTTGCACACTTTCACCATAGCCTCCTACATATATCTGTACAAACAGACCTTCTGTCACAGTGTTTGTGTACACACCACAACCAGCAACCACACTGCCCAAAGGCTTAGCCTCCACACTGCCAATGTCATAGCTGCCATCCTAAAAGGAGCCGGATGTACCACGTCTAATCCTCAAAGAACCGTGCTACAAACAGGAGGAGGAGAGAGGGGAATGGGGGGGAATGTAAAACAGGGTTGGGGATTCTGTCTTTAGTACTGTCTCTAAAAACACATATACATATTTTATTTTCTATTTTTGTCATGTTTTTCTTATGTACGTGCATTCATAAAAAAATGTCTTGCTTTTCTCTCTTTTGCTCACTGTCTGTTTGCTTCTCCTCCTAACATTTCTCTCGACTGAAGATGAACGTGTATCTTACATTTCTACAGGATTCTCTGCAACGCTTCGTGCAGAGTGGCAAACACAACAGCATGGCCAATGGAGGTGAAAAAAATGCCATTCCGTTGGAACCACTGGAAATCTTGCTGGTTATTAATGCTTTCATAGTCGGTGCAAAACATACCAGCACGGCACATAAAGTTGCACATGCTTCTGTTTATCCAACATCTCCCGGCCTCTGGCTGTGGACAAATTACACCGACATGGTCCCATTGTCCTCTTGGTGTCACCAATGAGAAAATCACCTTTGCAGTAGGAAACATCTGCATCACAGCTGTCATCAACTTCTTTAAGTGAGCAAACGTGAGCACGACATGTGCCCCAAATATAGTCCTCCAAAATGCACGACCACCACATCTACAGTACCAACAGAGGCCACACATTTGCAAAGGATATCCATGCACCCGAAACCCGACTCAAACTGTGCCCCAAAAAGCCTCCACTCTTTCCAACTGAAAGTCAGTATCAAAGCCTCTTTCCATGGCATACCTGTGCAAATTGTGCACAAAAGTATCACCCACTATAAGCACTTGCTGTCTGTCCATCTCTGCCAACCTCACTGCATCAGAGTTTGGGTAAATATGTCACCGCCCCTTCTTGTGAACCACACCCACCAAATCTCATTGGAGAATCCCCACAGTTCCATTTGCAAGAGTCATGATGTGGCACATGCACTTTCCCAGCTACAGCTAGGGCCACGCCCCAGTAAACACAATACTTCTTCCCTTTGCACTGCCATTTTTCCAACACTACCTTATTGGCGGCTATTGACGGCTGAGAAATTTTCGATAACACCTGCACCAATCACATACTTAACCTCGGCATTCCACAATATCATTTCTGTACACCACTCCATATTTCACGTTAAACACTCTCGCAACACGTTCCCTTTGCTTCCAAAGCCCTTCCACCACAAACATTTGCTACAGGACGCCCTATTTCAGCACCCACAATGATCCTGCGGTGCACCGAGCTCACCTTTCACCATGCACACAACAGTCCACCCTTGCCCACACCCAGCACAACACTATTTATTTTAAAATGTTTTTACTGGCATTTCAAATTTACAGCAAACAGAGTCAGATTATAAATGCTTATTGAGATTGTGGAATGGGAAGGGATGGAGGGGGAGGGGACGGGGAGGAGAAGGGAAGGATGCCAATGAACGACAAAACTTTACACAAACTACTGAGGTCGTAAGTGTCCGGGGTTGCCTCTGGAGCTGCTCTGGGAGCCGAGCGGGGTAGGTATGTAGTCTGTCTCTCGGGCGAGCTGCGTTTACTGGGTGGGGTAGATCTGATAATCCTGGGTTTTAGATCCGAATATATGACCAGTTTTCCGGCAAGCCCATTATTGTTCATGGGGGTTTGTCATCCGACGAGTGGAACATGTCCCATAGCAACGATTTCCAGGCTTCATATGTCATGACTGGACCTTCTCCGGCTTTGGTTATTCCCTCTCCTCAGAGCCTGGTTTCCGCTTTGTGGCAGTGTTCTAGTTCCTTAAGCCATTTAGTGTAACGAGGGCCAGTTGGGGATTTCCATGTCATGGGATTTGCCCTTTTAGCTAGTATGCAGGCCATGTCCATAAGTTTGACGATGTGTCTGACCTTGCTTAACCGGGGGTAGGATTCTAGCAGACATTCCTTAGGTGTCCATTCGTATCGGGTCAGACCTGCTTTCCTGCACGCTTGTTCAACTTTGGTCCATAAATGTTGTATCTTTGTGCAGTTCCAGAACATGTGTGCCATTCCCGCATCTTCCAGGTTGCATCGGGGGCATAGTGGAGCTGGGGGTTTGCTAAATTTCGCGATTCTGCTAGGGGTCATGTAGGTTCCGTGAACCGCATTCAGCTGAATCAATCTGAATCTTGCATTCCTTGACACTTCTCTGGGAAACTTCAGGGATCTTTCCCACTCCTGTTCGGTAATGCTTGTTCCCAGATCTGTTTCCCATAAGCTCTTTAGTGTTTTGCTCTTAGGGTTAGGCCTGTCTGTAAACTGTGCGTATATCCTGGAGGTTGGTTTCCAGCCATCACCCAGGTTGTGCATTAGGGTGAGGGTCGGGTCCGGTTCTGGTTCTTGTGGCCATTCGTTCCATTTTTGTTTAGCCACCTCCCTAATTCTCCAGTAGCGAAGGTGCTGACCTTTGGGGAGTCTGTCCTTGGTTACTAGGGAGTCGAGTTCTCGAAAGGAGTTTCCTTCGTGCATATCTCCCCAGGTGTAGACGCCATGTCTTTCCCATAGTCTTATCAGCGCCAATTAATCTCTATTGGAGTAAATGTCGGCAATGAGTGGTGTCTCTGGAGAGTAGGGTTCTTTAACTTCTGCAGTTTCAGCACTCTGTCCCATATTTTACAGCCCAGATGGATGAGCAAGGGAACCTTCACCATATATTTCCAGCGGACCCAGAGAATTTCCTTCAGTCGCACCGGTGCGATCAGGTGGCCCAAGAGGTTGGTCTCCGAAGTGGAGTCATCTGCAAGCCACCTGGCCACAAAGGCGAGTTGGGCAGCCTGACCTATCTCTCTAGGTCAGGGAGTTGAACTCCGCCTGATCTATATGGAAGTGTTAATGTGGCAAGAGCGAGTATATGTCTGGAGTTCCCCCACACCAAATCCTTCAGTAGTGTGTTCAGTTGCCGAAAGAAGATGGCCGGTATGTAATAGTGGATGTTTTGGAAAAAATACAGGAAACGTGGTAGTATTATCATTTTTGCGATGGCCACTCGGCCCATCATTGATAGCGGAAGCTTGGTCCAGAACCTTGTTGATTTTTTGAGCCTCTGTATGTGTGTCTGTTCGGGGATATGCCAAATGTTGATGCCCAGGTACCTAAATCTAAGTCGTTCCCAACATATCCCAACCTCTGGGAGTGCCAAAGCGTGGATCCCTGCCAGACCAGCCAGTGAGATCACGCAATAGCGACCCCCGGTGTTTATGCCTGCGTCAAAAAATTGCTTCCTAAAAAATATTGCCAGCGGTTCCAGCCCAAGTATGTATAACATTGGGAAGAGGGGACATCACTGCCTGGTGCCCCTTTGTATATCCCAAGGTGCAGACACCGTACCTCCGGTTTTTACCCTCGCCCTTGGTGTATTATATAAAATCTCGACCCAGTGCATGAATTGGCCGCCCAAGCCGAATTGTTTCAGGGTGGCTAAGAGCCACTTCCAGTATATGGAGTCAAACGCTTTAATGGCGTCAAGGGAGATCACTGCGTAGGGTTCTTGCAAGCCTGCTGTGTGTGCTATGATATGTTGTAGCCTGCGCAGGTTTGCTGCTGTGCTACGGCCCTTGATGAACCCATTTTGATCTTCATGTACTAGGGCCCCAATAACCTTGGCTAATCTGTTGGCGAGTATGGTAGTGAGGATTTTTACGTCACAATTAAGGATGGCTATAGGTCTATACGAGCCACACTCAGTGGTTGGTTTCCCGAGATTGGGTATGGGGATCACTAGGGTCTCATTCATACTATCTGGTAACACCCCAAGTTCGAAAGCTTCCTTGTAGACTTTGTATAAAATTGGGGTTAGCTCAGCGGCGAACGTTTTGTAGACCTCCAGGGGTAAACCGTCACTCCCGGGGGTTTTACCGGCAGTCAGCGCTTTGATCGCCTCCTGTATGTCTTGTGAGGTTGTGAGCTTCTGATTTAGTGGTTCCCTTAGGGTAACCTCCAGTGTGGGGGGCCTATTTCCTCCAGTGTATCGTAGATGTCGTCTTAGGGAATCATGGTAGCATGGCTATATAAGCGTGAATAGAAGCCTTTGAATGCCCAGTTGATCCACGTTTGTGTAGTATGTGTAGTGCCTGTCTGGTCTCGGTTTTGGAGGACTGGGGTTTTCGGAATCTCTTTTTTGCACAGCCACGAGAGTAGCCTACCAGGTTTTTCTCCCTCCGAGCGGGTCCTGGTGATCTTTGTGGCATAGTCAAATTTGGCTAGCCTGGCCCAGGCTTCTTGGCAGCTTTTCCTTATTGTGGCCATTTCTCTTTCAAGTTCTGTGGATTTATCTGGCGAGGCTTCCAGCCAGTTGATCTTCTCCTCCCCACCCTCTAGTTCTTCTTTGAGCGTCCTTCTGATCCCGCCGGCTTTAGCTATGACTTCCCCCCCGTATTACAGTTTTCAGGGCCTCCCAGATAGTGCTCCATCTCCTCTTTGAGCGCTCCGTCCGTTAGGGCGTCCGATGGCATCTGCCACATCGGTATGGGGGACCTAGGGCCTTTCGGTTTCCAAACCATAAGGAGCGGGGAGTGGTCGGATATGGTTCTGCCTAGGTAGGAGGCTGATTCTATTTGTGGGAGGTGTGTTCTGTCTATCAGCCGGTAGTCTATATGGGTGTAAACCGTGTGCGGGGATGAGTAGTACGCAAATTCCCTACCTTCACGGTGCAGGTCTCTCCACACCTCCGACAGGTCCAGTTCTTTTATGGTTTTCCGTAGGGAGGAGGAAGGTTGGGTCGTTGGTTGTGTTGGTGTGATGCTGGAAATGCATCAGAGGGCCAAGGCCTCTGTATCCTTGTCCTTTACTGCTTTTTATTGTGTGTTCTGTCGTGTTTTCCGCGCAGGAGTTCATGTGGGACTCCTGGCGGTGCAGCTCTCTTTTGGTTTGGTGAACGGACCCGTGGGATACCCTTATGGCACCCATGGGTGGGGGTACAACCCTGTGCCCCTAGTGTATGTTTTTGGGCACCTGGGGGTGACCCGCAGAGCAGGGTAGGGGCTGGTGGCAGCTCCATGCTGAGTTTGACAGGTGTGCGGAGTATCCTCCATTTTGGGATACCCCGGCCCTGCCATTGGGATCAGTTGATTTGTGATGGAAAACAAGATGGCCCCGGTGGCCTCTTGGTTTCTATTACCCATTACCTTGTTTTCCCAAAGTCCTGGGAAGCCCTGACTCTGTCCCTTCCCCCTGACTGGCTGTTGGGTGGAAATGCCATAAATGGTGTTGTTGTGAAGGCCCGGCCAGACTAGCTGGAGCCTTCCCGTTGATGTATATGTTGTGGGTACCTCCTGTGGGTGGGACCTGGGTGAATGGAGTGTGTGACGAATATGCATTCTGTGTTGTGGGTGTCTAGTATCTGGTGGTTGACACAATGACTGAGACAACCCTGCCCGAAACCGGTGTGAATGCAGCTTGGAGTGTTGAATGGCTCGGTACTTTTCCCAATACACATAAATTGTTGTGAGTGTCTGGAGAGAAGTGAATGGCCTGAATACCTCGTGTGCCTGATCGGCTGCCTGCCTGCATGAATGCCCGTAGTCATGATTGGATGCTTGAGTGTGACCCAGCGGAATGAATGGGAGATCAACAGTATATCTGGGGACCTCTCACTGCTAGGAATCGTGTTCAGAAGCTGAAGTCCACTACGACGAGTAACTGGAGTAACTGACGCTTGACCTTGAAACCCCCGCTGGACGAGAAGGAGTGCTGTGGCTCTCCCTCGCTATCTGAAGGCTGCTGTGTTTCCAAGTACTGACCCAGAGAGGAACTGGTAAGGCGCCCTCTTCCCGAGCTACGAGGGACCATCGTGCACAGCTGATCTTTGCCAACGCTCCCTGGTAGACAGACCTTCGACAGGCTGCCGACCCGATACGGGGACTGCTGCGGAACTCCAAGGAGAAGCCCTCAGACTGTTGTCCGCCACTGTCGACGACCGCCGTCGCCGACTGGAGCCGCCGTACTCCCGTTTGCCTAAGAACATTAATTGATCATCGGATGCTCTCGTCTGCATCGTCATCCGCTTGTCTCCCGCTGAAGAAGGCCCGACCGTCGACGCGCCGAGGAGCATCCATTGGTGGGTTTCCCGCCACCTAAAGACCACAGAGACGCCGACGACTCGACGCCCTTGCTGGGCCACAGTTCTTCATCATCTCTTTGCGGTCCATAACTATCGTCACCGAGGTGCCCCGCACGCCTCTTCCTTGCAGGACGCCAACGCTCTGTCGTCGACGAGCACCGCTAGGAACGAAGTTGCCACTTCCCTGCCATAGTTCACCCTGTTCACCGTCGGACGTTCGATGACCCGTGACTCCCGCCTCAAGAAGGATTGGTAGCCGCATCGTCGGAGAACTCTACTCCACCAGGTACATTGGGGGGGGGGGTAAAACCTTAATAGGAAGAAGTGAGACTATTGAACATATGGACTGGGCTTGTGCAATATATCTTATTTACAGGTTGTCCAGGTGGGGGGGGGGGGGGGGGGATCTCCACTCAGAACTGTGCCTCGTGCTAGGGGTCAGTATTCTGCCTACTGTTTCAACCATCTTGCGTTCCTTCCTATCTCTATTGCTGGTTTCCTCGTTATTGATCTGTGTGAAATTTTAACCGTACAGTTGATGCACTTTAATGAGATTTGATAACATTAGTGGTACCACTTTAGAATTGTATATATTTATCATTCTTGACTTCTGAGTACAAAGTGCGTTGTTGTGATCGTGTACATACCTTTGAATATTAATTATATAAAGACTGTTTTCAGTAATACAGTGTGTGGACATTCCTTTGTGGGGGTTCGGGGACTACACTGTACTTAAGATTGCTTGTCCATTGCTACCTTATAGAGAATCTTGGCTGGGGTCTTCTGTGCCTCTCCTCTACCATAAGAGAGCAGAAGTACAGACACCCCCTACCAGTCTTTACAGTTGGAGGAGCAGATATGTCGAGAGCAGGGTCACTGATGCAGTCGAAGTCGCCTCCCCATATGAAGAAGCAGTCTCTGTAGGGGGCTAGTTTTGATTGAGGTTTGGTGAGGTACGCTGTCGTTCCACAATTGGGGAGGTACGTGTTGACCAAGCACACTTCTTTCTGTTCGATACATCCTCGGAGTATGAGGTAACTGCCCTCAGGGCCTGCCTCTTTTGACCAGAGTTTGAAAGACACCTTGCCCAGCACAACACTATGAATCCATGTATGTGACCATGTCGGCAGCTAACATTGTGCACAAATGTAACATACGTAGCAGCACTTCAACCCAACTCCCTCACACCATAAAAAACCCATTCACTGAAGCAGGTTGCAATTAGCAGCATGCACAAACATACCACAGCCTCCACCACCCCTACCCACTACCATTCACAATGTATTGTGTCACTACCAACCTATGAGCAACATCTTCACGACTTTGGCCTTACTTCAACAAATCTGTACTCAGCATAGTAACAAACCCATATAAGCTGCACTTCACCCATACCCTCTTCCATACTGACAGTATGCACACAAACTGCACCCAGCGCCCACACTCCGTGACCTTTCATTGCACCATCTCCAATCACACATCCAAAACTTGACCATGTTGTACCAGCGACCTCACCTGCGGAACCAAACATACACACTTGCCAGCTCACTTCTGCTGCTCTATGGCGTCTGAAATGCACTCCACAACCATTCTTTACAGGTCACCACCCTCTACCTGATGCAGTCAAAATTGCATTAGTGGCATGGGTTTCCTCATGTGTTAGGCTCTTCAATGCATGGCCTACAGCCTAAGGCCTCCTGCAGCGCACCCAGCACACCTTTCGCCATGCACACAACAGTCCACCCTTGCCCACACCCAGCACAACACTATGAACCCATACATGCGACCATGTGGGTAGCTAACATTGTGCACAAATGTAACATACGTTGCGGCACTTCAACCAAACTCTGTCACATCATACAACACCCATTGTCGAAAAAAGGTTGCAATTAGAAGCATCCACAAACATACCACACAAACACTACCAACCTACCCACAACATTTTCACAACATTGTCCCTACTTCCACAAATCTGCACACAGCATAGTAACAAACCCATATAAACTGCACTTCAACCACACCCTCTTCGATACTGACAGTATGCACACACTGCGCCCAGTGTCCAAACTGCGTGACTTTTCATTGCACCATCTCCAATCACAGATCCAAAAGTTTACCAGGTTGTACCAGCAACCTCACCTGCGGAACCAAACATACACACCTGCCAGCTCACTTCTGCTGCTCTATGGCATCTGAAAAGTGCTGGCCAACCATTCTTTACAGCTCACCACCCTCTACCTGATGTACAGTAAAAATTGCATTAGTGGCGTGGGTTTCCTCAAGTCCTAGGCTCTTTAATGCATAGCCTACAGCCTACAACCTTCAGCCATGCACCCAATAGGCTAGGCCTTTAACACACACAATGCAACGTAATGCCACCATGCATGTCACCATATCACCAACTAAGTCAATCCACATATACACCACGGCCACCAGCACTCCTACCCAACCTTGCACACGCATCCACCAATCACATACTGAACCTCTGCATTGCACACTATCATTTCTGTACGCCATTCCATATTTACCGTTAAACACTCCCAGTGCACGTTCCCGTTGCTTCCAAAGCCCCTCCACCAGAAACCTGTGCTAAAGTATGCACTATTTCAGCAATCATAAAAAACCTGAGGATTACCCAGCACACCTTTGGCTATGCACACATCAGTGCACCCTTGCCCGCACCCACCACACCACTATGGATCCATGCATACGACCAAGTGGGCAGCTAACATTACACACAAACGTAACATCCTCTGGCACACCCACCAAACCTTTGGCCATGCACGCAACAGTCCACACTTCCCCACACCCAGCACAACACTATCAATGCATACATGCAACCATGTGGGCAGCTCATATTGTATACAAATGTTAAATACACAGATCGCAGCACTTCTACCCAACTCCCCCACACCATTAAACACCCATTCACGAAAACAGGTTGCTATCAGCAGAATCCACAAGCCTACCACGGCCTCCACCACCCCTAGCCACACCCATTCACAAATGATTGTCACTACCAACCTAACCACAACATTGGCCCTACTTCAACAAATCAGCACAAAACATATTAAACAAGCACATTTAAGGTGCACTTCTACCATATCCTCTTCATTACTGACAGTATGCAAACCCAGCACCCAGTGCCCACACTGCATGACTTTTCACAGCACCATCGCCAAGTACACATCAAATACTTTACCATGTTGTAACAGTGTCCTCACCTGCAAAACCGAACATGCACGCAGGGCAGCTCACTTCTGCTGCTCTATTGCGTCTAAAATGTGCTCCACACCCATTCTTTACAAGTCAGCACCCTGTAACCGCTACAAAATCCAAAATGCATTATTGCCATGTGTGTCCTCAAGTCCTAGCCTCTTGAATGCATGGCCTACGGCCTTCGCCCATACACCCAATAGTCTAGGCCTTGAACACTCACTGCTACATAATGGCACCGTCCATTTCACCAACTTCGACTATCCATATAAATAGCACTACCACCAGCATCATACCCAATCTGCGCATCGCCATGGAACTATGCAGCAACAGATTGCACCAGTTACCATAATGTAGAATGAAAACACTCTCTCCTGCACCCCTGTCCATTTTCATTCACATATTATGGCGGTCCCCACTTCCATTCCCAAACTATTGTGTCACTGCCAAACTACCCACATTTGGTTCGCAACACTGGCCCTACTCCAACCAATCTGCACACACACACTATGCAAACACCACCCTCTACCGGATGCACATCCGGACATGCGTTGATGCAGTGTGTATGCTGAAGCCCTACGCTCTTGAGTGCATGCCCTACGGTCCATGCCCTTTGCCCATGCACCCAATAGTCTAATCCTTCCACAGACCCACTGCAACTTCATGCACCGTGGATGCCACCATGTCCCCAACTACCACATTCCATCCGCATAGCACAGCCACCCGCACTCCCACCCAACATATGTCATGTGCAGTTCATTCCCCTTCTGAAATTCACCTGCCACCACTCACCACGCACGGAAAGAGGTCGCCACAAACAGGTCGCTGCAGAAGCTATTGGGCCGTTACGACACCTGCCTCCAATCACCACACAAAGTACTTGCCTCTCCAGCTAATCACAATTTGACGCAGTACGCGCGAAAACTGCAGGCACTCCTCAGTCTTCTTCCACCTATCTACACATCTCACATGAACCACTTCTCACTCCCCCACCCGTTCCCTCCCTTCTTGCCGCCAACACATGGCGTACGGTACATTTTCGAAACCCTTCCGCTGCCGCACTGTTCTCCGATACACCATGGCAGCATTTCCCAAAAACGTTGACGCACAGCAAGCTTCCCTCCAGCCAACCACCGGCCGCATCCAATGTTTCGCAGACATCACGGCATACCGCAGGCCAATGATACTTCGGTCCGCGGAGCAAACAGGGAAACGGGGCTGCGGAGCGGACCCAGATATCACAAATTTTTTGGGACATACATTTGAGTAATTTGCAACAAAAGTACTGGTCCGATTTCCACCAAAAACATAAAAGCATGCTTTCTGACCCAAGCCCCTGCCGCAAATTTGGTAAAAATCTGTCCAGCCGTTCCGGCTGTAGCCGTGCGCAAAGTTTTTCCCCATTCAGTCTATGGGTGAAAAAAAAATTGGGACCCCCTCTATAAACCCCCTGCACAAAAACTCTCCCAACTTGGTGAAATAATTCAGAGCCGCCCATATACTTGTTTTGCAAAGTTCGGTGAGGATTCCTCCAGGGGGAGCGAAGTTATAAGCCGCCGAAAGAGAGCTCTTCCTATGAGTTTAGCAACTTAACCATAACAACATGCCCGCTACCGCGGGCCCTGTAATATATATATAAACAAAAAACATGCACTTATTGCGGGTTGTAACACTACAAAAAAACCACAAATATGCGCAAAGAATCACCCAAGCACACAAGACCTTCCTGCGAAATTTGAAAATGTCTTTATTTCAGCATCTTAATGCAACACACATATTAAGGAGAAGCACAACATCTTGCGCTTCTCTACATTGGGTGTTTTGTAGTGTTACAAACCGCAATAAGTGCATGTTTTTTGTTTATATATATATTACAGGGCCCGCGGTAGCGGGCATGTTGTTATGGTTAAGTTGCACACACTTACACACACACACACACACACACACACACACACACTTACACACACACACACACACACACACACACACACACTTACACACACACACACACACACACACACACACACACACACACACACACACACACACACACACACACACACACACACACACACACACACACACACACACACACACACACACACACACACACACACACACACACACACACACACACACACACACACACACACACAATACATTACTCACCTTAATCGTGTTTCTGATGCTTGTATCTGCTTAGATTCCACTGCTGTGCATAGGCCGACATCTAGTAGAAGCTGCCGAGTATTACAGTTGTTGTTTTCGAAATTCATATATTCCGATTTGATTGATCCCAGTAGCTGCCCAGTCCATATTTACTGTTAGTTATATCATCCATGAAGGCCATTACTGACTGCTCGAGTGGTTGAGACTACACTATGCACCAACTAAAGAGCAGTTTATATTTTGATTATGACGTGGGTTCTTTTTTTGTTGTTGTAACTTTTAATAAAGTCCATGTGAATGTTTATTTAAAATGTTTATTTTGCAACATATTACTTATGAATGAATGCACCGTTTCATTTATTTGTAGTAATCAATTCTACACTATCCTAAACTGGAGGTAGTCAGAAACAATAGTAAACGATGTTTTTATAAGAAATGTATTTGAATGTTTTTGCAAAAGGATATCTCCTGAATCCCCACTTCTACATTTTGGCTAGCAGCCCGTGGTTGATAACGTGGTAGGCGTTTCCATGTTCCCAGATGATCATGTGTGGGCTAGGTCCTGCTTCGTATCTATGCTGAGGTGCAGTATGGCATTCTACGCAGCCATCAGTACATCTGCAGGCCAAATCGTGTTCCTGCTTTTATCAGGCGGGACCTCCCAGAGTGAGCTCTGGAGCACTGTCAGTGCAGTCAGTGAGCCAGCGAAACTGCCCTGGTGGTTGATACTTCTGATCGATTCTGCCATGTGTCTGATGTCACCCACACAGTATTTACCAATACATGCCGCAGACACTGACATAAGATGCTGTATTGCGTTTAAAAAGGGATCATGGGTTGCTGGGAGCCTGTCACACATTAGTGTTGGGCGCGTGCCTCCAACATTAATATATGCAAGGGGCTGGGCCGAATATCTTTGCAGCACTGTCCAGCCCCCACCCTCCCCCCTGAAATGCTGCGCTCACCTTTATGAACAAGGCGACCTGTGCATTTTTAAAAGTATTTCGGAAAGCAGCGCTGCTGAAAGATAGTGTAAAGAATACTGCTGTGGGGTGGGGTCAAGCGATCAAGGGCATTCCTCTGAATGTGCCGAAGATATGGAATACTATCACAGGCGGCTTGCTAGAGCTGGTCCCAATGGTGAATGGCTGAGAGGCCGCCACTTCCACTTCACGGAGGGCTTCCAAAGCCACAGCGTCCGCCTCGCACCGGAACCAGCAGTGCATCCCCATAAGAAAAACACAATGACAGTGACGCTTGAAACCAAGCCCCATGCTCCTATTTAATGCGTGTACAGTCTTTATGTAATATGGGGCGTGATTCCCGTTATTATTAATATGGAAACCAAACTCTACAAACAAAAAATGAATGTTGCAGTTGCTTTGTGCCCGTCTTACCACTGTACAATAGAAAATGAAACGACAAATGCACATGCTATAGCTTTAAGAGTCCGGGCACTGATGCCCATTGCTTAGCAACCGGGCCTCCTTACCAAAACACCTCTTTTCAGGAGAGTCACGACTGACTGGTAGGAGAGATGACATGATTCACAGAGCGAGTGCTCAAAGGGGCCTGCGTTTCGTTCACAGTGAACTCTGCAGTGCTGCTGAATGAAACGCAAAGGGGGTGGGGGATGGGGGGAGAGGGGGAATGCACCTCGGCGAAAGCAATCTCAGGACAAAAGACCGGCTTGTGTTTCAGCAAACAACATATTGCCCTTGAAAATAAACTATGCAACTCCACAGACCGGAAATGACCTCACGCTGCCGGACACTTTACAGTCTGGTGGTCCAGCCAATGACGTTCGGCTCTTTTAGATGTCGTTTGACATATTTTTGCAAGTCTTCTGGAGACGGGCGTGAAACCATCTACTCGGAGGGAAAGACAGTTCCAACCAAAAGATCTTAGGAACCTCTCTCTATGGATAGAAAAGGCAGAGCAGTAAGGCTTTATTCACTCAAGAGAGGAAGAAAGGTTGGGGACAGGTACAGTTCTTCCCAAAGAGACGCCCCAACATAATGCATTTCGCATGCATAATAAAAAGTATACACTCTTTATTATAAGGCTACAAATACAACTCACACAAGTTCCAAATGTCCAATAAATAACTGAGTTTCAATACAACAAAGCAAGGCCGCCACACAATAGTTAAGGTGAGTGACATGAGCCACAGGAAATCCCAAAATGTTATTGCTAGTAACGTTTGACTTGCATGACGGATTTGGCTGATATTTTCCAAACAGAAAGTTTGCCACAGCCCGCCATTTTATTTTGGCTGGATGTGAGTGATTACCCCGGTAATATTGGGGGAATGTGAAAACGAAAAGTGCAAAACAAATCTATATGGCTTAGGAATAAGGTTGCAACAAGCCAGGTGTGGGGAGGGTGAAAGAGGACATCATGTGAAGTTGGGGGTGGTCTGGGAAGTCAATTACAGTTCTTACGTTTTCAGATTATCGGGGTGAATACCGGCGGAATCTCGCAAAATGACCACGGTAAAAACGTAGGACATGCTACGAAATGAAAATGCGTCACACGAAGCAAAGAGAAAAAGGGAGTAATTGGAGGGGGCCATTGAGGTAAAAATCAACTAAGGTGGTTTGGGGAACCTAGGGAAAAGGAAGGAGGGACAGAGAGCGCCTGCGAGGTCTTTTTAATTATCGAGTGTTATTGCAGTAATTAGCGCAAGATTACTGCGGTAATTATCAGGGGATTATCTGGAGGAATGGAAACTGAGGAAAATAAATAAATGGGGGGATTTCTGTTATCACATGTACTAGGCAAGGGGAAATGGGTCTTTGTGCCAGTGGCCCAAGTCAGTGGGCCCCAAAGAAACCTATTGGTGCAACATGTGCAGCGGTCGTGGCTTCTGGCCGTGACGAGTAGGCTTGAAATAAACCTAGTGTATTAAAATATACAGTGGACTGGCGAGGGCTTAGTGGGCCGCAAGGAAACCTATAGGTGGAACATGTACAGTGGCCACGGCCGAAGTCCAAGGCTAGTGGGCCCTAAAGAAACCTATTAGCGCAACATGTACATGGCTAGTGGCCCTTAAATAAATTACGGTATAACAAAACCCTTGAAATTCATTGAAAAAAAACTGTAGTTAAGGGACAGTTAAGGTGTCCAAAACCCTTGAAATTCAGCAGATGTGGGAAGTGATGATCATCTTATCTTGGCGACCCCCTGCCGCAAACCCCATGAGCACATAAATAACAGATGTGATTCACAACGACAAACAAAATTAGAGGCTGGCAAGATAGCTCAGTGGTTTAAGCGCTCGCTGCTGCAATCTTTGTGTGATCTGCAGGTCGCAGATTCGAATCTCAGCAAGACCGACTCAGGCTTTCATCCTTCCAAGGTCGATAAATGAGTACCAACTCCTGTTGGGTGATATTGTATGTATATATTTTCTATGTAAAGCGCTTACGGGTAAGCGCTGTATAAATAACACATCATTAGATGCTAGGGGTCATCAATGGGGAGACACCGAGTTAAGATGATCACCACTTCCCACATCTGCTGAATTTCGAGAGTTTTGTTTTTCTAAATCTGATCACCTTAACTAAAGTGTTCAATGAATAGTAGGAAAGTCCATTTGAACTCAGCCACACATTCCACAATGCCACCTATTAACTATCGCTGGAAGTTCACCTCCAGTCCTGTGCCACAACAGCAAGACATTGTGGGTATGCAAATTAGCTCAAATGCAAACCTTTTTCCTCCAGGAAATTATCTTTGTGTAGAGGGCAGTGCTACTTTATACATAGCTTAATCAACCCAAGATAGATATTTGCAAGGCTGTCAGGACAAATACATACCTGGTTTTACCCTTACTGGGGATCATCAGCGTAGTATAGTCCTGACAGCCATGTGGTTTGAGCATTGGCCATGTTTTCACAACACCAAGAAAGTTATGGTGGGTTTAAAAAGGTATGGAAAAAAACCACCTCTCACCTGAAATGTGAAAGTAGGAAAGCCCATTTGAGCCAG
Source organism: Ambystoma mexicanum (assembly GCF_040938575.1). Classification (NCBI taxonomy): domain Eukaryota; kingdom Metazoa; phylum Chordata; class Amphibia; order Caudata; family Ambystomatidae; genus Ambystoma; species Ambystoma mexicanum. The sequence continues at coordinate 136,011,641 of NC_090930.1, forward strand.
TCACATATTCCAAAACGCCACCTTATAGCCATCGCTGGGAGACTCACCCCCAGTTCTGAGCCACAACAGCAAGGCATCGTGGGTATGCAAATTAACTCGAATGCAAACCTTTTTCTGCAAGAAATTGTCTTTGTCTAAGGGGGCAATGCTACTTTATGCATGGCTCAATATATACACATATATAAACTGCCTTGTAAAACAAAGATCATTTTCGGGATCAAAAGGCTTGCATTTGGGAATATGTGCATACCTACAATGCTTTTCTCATGTGTCTCTGAACTAGAGGTGAACTTCCAGTGATGGCTACTGGGTGGCGCTGGGGCATGTGTGACTTGGTGAAAATGGCTTATTATATATAACAGAAAAAAAGACATTAGGCGCACCTTTCCAAATGCGTAGCTGGCAAACTATACCAGGCAGTACACGCAATACATATAAGGCTAACGGGCGGTTAGCACAAGAGAACCCCAGACATAGATAAACATCACTTCAGTAATTTTCAGGACTCAGAATGACAATGCATGTACAGTCACTATAATCTCCACAACCTCCAGTACAGAGTAGAATAATTAATATACCTCTACTGCATTTACTAAATGTGGTGCCTAGAGGGTGAGGAAAGACTAACGCTTCTAAACAATGCCCCACACAGTCCTAGAAATGCATGGGTACAAAATAACAAAGGTTAGACACAGTAACTTGATACATGTCAATAGGGAGGAATGCAGAACAGTGATTATTACATTGAACTTAGTAACAAATCTGGGATATATGATTAAATTCAAATGCTTAGTGTAAAACTCTAGGGGCCAGGAAAAAATTAAAAACTCAGGTTAGTATCTTTTACTCACTTTTGTAGGAGTTTTAAAGTTTGTAGGAGTTCTGCATACGAATTAACTAGACAAAGGCCATAGACAAGACAGGGTTATAGGTTAAATCCAGGTAAGTACCTGTTCTACCCCATAGGTATAGCCAGAGGAGCAACCAACCCTAGCGGATGCCAGACGAGGCACCCCTGAAGAGCTCCAGTCCCAGGTTCCAGACCCAACCAAACACAAAAGGAAAGAAGCAAGGTAGATATTGGGCCAATGCAAGTCACTGGCGAACCATGGCAGTAGGGCCTGCAACAGGGCACTACTCAAGGATCTAGGAGAGCCTCGAGAGGATTCTAAAGAATATATCAAGACGCCAGGAACCAGTACACCAATCGATCAGAATTTAGCTCAAAAGAGCTGGGCTAGGCTAGTAAGTACAGCGCTTCTTGGACAGGGATAGAGAGAGGATCCAATGCTTAGGTCCTTGAACCTTGGACCAGCGATGACCCAGGTAGAACAGAAGAATAATCGATGTATCTACCTACCAGCCAGAGGCCAAAACAGCAATGAAGAAAGTACCCAACAACGTAGGGAAAAAAGCAAGGAGATCTGGCCATCCTAAAGGAATATGGGGCAGCAACCCAGCAAAGAACGTTCACAGCATATGATCAAGGGATGGGGGTAACACATGAAGATCCAAGACAGAGCTGTAGCAGAGTAATGGGAACTTAGCCAGAGTTGCTTTCCTGTTTTTCAATCTCTATGTATGTACTGATATTTAAATCCCAAAAAAAATTGGCAAAGCCAATATGTTTGTGTTTGAAAAGCCCCACAGGACAAAATAGGTTTCCCCTCCAGGTTTGCAAAGCCTGACATGTTGGCTTTGCCAATGATTGGTATTGCAGATTTGCCATTGATCAGTATTTCTAGGGTATCCACTACTTGATGGTTGGCATACTGCCATGCTTCATGTTTCATTATCAAGCACGTATCATGTGTTCTATAGAAATCAGACGGGTTGTATTTGTCCACCCATAAAGACCTGTTTGGATTAGACACTGCTGCTTTCTTCCGGTAAGTTATTTATTTAAATTTTTATAAAGCGCTACACGCCCGTGGGCCTCAGAGCGCACAAATAAGACGCAGACACGACAGACTACAAGAAGAAGAGAGAAGGCCGTCAGTGGAGGACAGGAGGGAACCGGAACACTACACTCGGAATTAGCCTGGTTTAAGGTTGAACAGGTACGTTTTTATTGCTTTCTTAAAGGATTGCAGGTTTGCCGCCAGACGTATGGGGCCAGGAAGAAGATTCCATTGTAGGGGAGACTGAACGTCAAAAGAAGTCCCTCCAAAGCGTACCAGTTTATATCTGAGCAGGATGAAAGTAGGTGCGGTCGAGGAACGAAGGTGCCTTGTGTTGGCAGGTGTTTTTCCCGATTAATGAGATAAGCTGGGCAGGTTTTAGAGTGGCATTTAAAAGCCATGATCAAGATATTGTGTGTGATCCTGTGCATTACTGCGAGCCAGTGAAGGGCCCTCTTGGGATACGAGACATGCGCAAGCCTGGATACACCCTGAGCAGCCCGAACAGCATTGTTACATTTACACACAAAATGAATTACAAAGGGTAAAATGAAGGAGTTCAGTGGCTAGATAGTTGCACACAAATAAACATGGACACCCTCACCAATTATTTTTACTATGGAAAAGCCTGTTCAGCACAATTCACTGTTTTGCTTGATACACAGAAGGGAAATATAATTTGCTTTAACAAAAGTGATGCATGCCACAGAATCTTTTTCTCCTTTCCCAAGCAGCTATGTAAAATGTAAGGCAAACAATTATACTGTTTTGAAGAAACACTAATCTCCAAGTGAAAATGATTTTCTATAATGGAGATTAATACATTTTCATTTATCATCACATCACCTACTGCTGCTCAAAGTTATCACAGGCCACGGAAATTCACAGTCTGTATAAACATTATCGCAGAGCTGACACAATGACCATTCCAAGATGGCACTGTGAGAGCACTGATTTAGTTAAGAGGAATGGGCCCAATAAATGGCACTATGGAACATCGGATTGTTATGAATTGGGAGCCCCGTTATTACATTCTTTAAGACAGCATAAAGGAAAAACACCTCCCTGCCACAAAGAAATGCCTCAGCAGGAGCCAAGAAATAAGAACTAAAGCAGATAGGACGTGGCCTTTTTCAGGCAGTAAATCATACCGAAATAAAAAGTGCTAACTTGATAAGCAACACAGACGCTTTGTTTTTGATATTTACTATTTTGGGGCCAAAATAGACTTGCAATTTGCAGAAAATAAACAATTCTTGTCCTCCAAAGATGTACTTGCCATTCTCTGAAACACCTCCTTTGTCCACGTGTCAGTTTTTCATTTTAAAGGGAATAAACACATTTGTCTTCAAACACCAGCTAGTAATTTGTAGACATTTCATCCCTTTGTGCCAAAGTGCACGTTTTAATTTTTAACTAAACCCATTTTGTTTCAACACCAGCTTGCCGTTTTATTGTCCACAAATATCACTTTTCATTTTTAAGAACTACTTACAGAGCAGAAGAGCATATTGGTTTGACGTTTCAATGCCACAATGAATTTCTTTCAATAGAAAAAACCGTATTGGTATTTGTACTTGGAACACGGCCATCGATTGCGGATATCATGGGGTAGGTAGGTAGCAAGATTTAGAGAAGATGACCCTGAAACATGGCCCTGCCTGCTCGGACTTGAAGAGTCTTGGCTAAATATAGAACAGTGCAGGAGTACATTAAGCAAAGCTGTCTGACACAAAACAACCTTATAAGAAGAACCATGTGTTGTAAGCACAATCACGTTGCACATTCCCGAAGGATATCGAAGTGTCATTGCAAAATGCCAACCACTCTTTCGAGGGCCTGCCCACAAATAAATAATCCTTTTGCCAGAGGCATTCAAGATACAGTGGGGAAACTGGTACACTGGATGAGCAGTAATTATCTTGAGAAGTGCGATTTCTGAATAACTGTCAGGGAAAAACCTCTTTACACAATGATTCTCTAAAGTTGTAGACTGAAAGATACACACAAACTCGTGCTCCTGTGTGAGCCAAATTCTAGCATAGGAGGCGAACGGAAATATAATACTGCAAGAAGCCGAGTTGAATCTTTGCTTTTCCTTTTTTATTATTTAAAAAGGCAATGAATAGAAGAATGCGTGACAGGATCAGTGTCCAGGTCAGTAGTGTGGCCCTGTCAAGAGGCGATGGGGATCCCTCTAATCCTGGGGTGGGGACCTACCAGGGCGGAAGCCACAGTAAATCCCTACCCCACAGGGGAACGTAGCAGTTGGGGGCACCAGTGCCCAGTGTGAGGGGTCAGCAATGAGAGGCGGACACAAAGTTGTAATGTTTTCAACATTAGCCATATTTATTAAAAGAAAATGGGGTTGGAAGAAGGCCTATCTTGCCCTACCCAAAAGAGAATATCCCTACCTATGAAACCAAAACTAAAGCAAAATGACGTTGTAGCCTAAATACATCTCACGCTCACATTAAAATACAAAATAGGAAAAAAAAGTACAATAGAATTTCTGTTTTTACTTCCACCACATTGTGCAAAACCATATATAAACAATTTCAACAAAGCAATCATTGTCTCTAGGGTTTTCCTTCCCCTGAACTGTGTCAGGAAAAAGTATTTTAAAATGCTCTGTTTCATCAAAGTTCCAATAAAGGTAATGACAATGTCTTTTTCACAAATGTTCTCTTTAAGATGGCAAAGCTACTGTTCTTTCTACTATACAGTTTGAAATGTATTATAGAAAAGTCTTTCACAGTCTTTAGGATGGCAGAGAAAACATTGCAAGGAGCCAAGGGCGCGGTGTTCGGTGACACAGGACTGCAGGAGACACTGGCTGCTGATACGTAGTATGATGCGCTATGTCCACACATCTGATTCTTTAAGAACAGAAAATCCTGTGCAGGCTAAGGGCGTCGTGTTGCGCGATGCAGGTGTTTGACGACAAAGGGGTAGCAGCCCAGGAGTGGGCATTCAGCGCAGCCGTTGACCATCAGCGGCGGCAAGGTAAGAAAGGTGCAGACAGGAGGAGCAGCCATGACAGCTCGCTACTAAAATGCCCTACCTCTCTCTTACTGCTATTTCCAACGTGTGTCTCAAACTTACACTGTTCTGTGCAACTGTTAGGCTGCCCTCTCTCATTAGCCATACTTTGTGGTATGTGATTCAGTTGCTTTTATCTTTGCGTTCACCACTTGGTGAGTCGTTCCTGCTTGTGCTTGCCACACTGCTTACTGTTGTGCTCAATAGGCCTTTTCCCACTCCAGGCTAATTGCTCTCTGGTGATCATCCTTTACCACTCCTACGTACTGTTGATTTGCTGTTGGTGCTCACTGGGCCTTTTTTCCCATTTCTAGGTTTAGCAAACCTCTCGTCTTTACACCATTCCTACGTACCGTTGATTTGCTGTTGGTGCTCACTAGGCCTTTTTCCCCTTCTCTAGGTTTATCTTATCTTTGTTGTCTTTCCACCATTGTTACATTTCACTCTTTGGTTTATATGTCCTTCTGTTGAGTCTTCCTGTTTGTGTTTCTTCTGTTGTCCTTGCTGTGTTGCTCCCCCATCACCCACTACCCCACCCGGTGCGTCCTGGGTGGTGTAGTTCTGTGCTGTGCTTCTATCTCTCCTCTCTCTCACCACTCGCACCTCCACTTCCACTCACACCTCCGCTTCCACTCCCCTTCTATGGTGCTCTCAATTTCTCCTATCTTCTCAAACTGCTTTTCTATCATCTATCCTATCCCTCTCACAAAGTCTGGAAGGAAAAAGTTGAAGGATCTGCTGGTCTCGAATCCAGGCCTTCCCATTGCTGATACCAATGTCAGCGCCTCCTCCAGACAGACTTTCACCGACATCCTCTTTGTTGTTCCCTCTCCTACCCTATGGACCCCACATATGGTCTCAGTTTTCTCGCCTTCTTCCTCCTCTACCATTAATGGTGGCACCTGCTGGGAGGTCCGTTTGGCCTCCTTCCGGTCCTCCAGACCCTTCAATAATGTCTACCTAAATGGCAATGTCATGGTCCAGCCCTCTTAGCCCAATTTCCTCCTTTCTCCTGCTATTCCTCCTACCATCTCTCTGGCTCCCTCTGCCACCTCCCATGACCACCTCTCTGGCTCCTCTGCCACCCCGTCCAGCTACTCTGCCTCTTCTCTGGCTCCCCTCTCCGTCTCCTCACCGGCCCGTTTGCTACCTCCTTCTACATCCCCTGCCCCTTCTCGGTCACTTCCGGACGGATATACCTCACTCTTTTACCCCTCCCCGGAAGTCTTTCAAAAGTGGCAACCTCCTCCACGTAGCTACTCTCAACTCTTGCTCTGCCGTCAAACACTCCTGACATCTGCCATCTCCTTGAAGACCTTGCACTGGATGTTTTCGCTCTTACCGAGACATGGTTCACGGCCAGCTCTGTCACAAGTGTTGACACTCTCTTCCCTGAGGGCTACAAGATCCTCTCTGAGTCCAGGCCCAATCGGCCTGGGGGTGTGGGGGAGGGTGTCAGTGGCCCTGATTGTTCCTGAGTGGGTTCTTGTTTCTGTCATTCCCACTCAAGCCTACTCCTCTTTTGAATGCCTTGTCTGCAGCCTCTCTAGCTCTCATGGCTGTGGCCACCAGCTACAGGCCACCTGGCCAGGTCACCCTCTTCCTCTCTGAATGGGCTGACCTCACCTCTTCTCTCCTTACCTCTACCTCTAAGCTTCTCTTCCTCTGGGACTTACAACATCAACCTGGACTCCCCTGACACCTCCTCAGGGCTATTCCGCAACCTATGCAACTCTTTGTGCCTCTCCATTCTACCCTCTGGTCTGACACACTCAGCCAGACACACCTTAGATGTTCTCAACTCTTCACACATCCCCCTCTCCAACACCCTCACTACTCCACTCTCTTGGACTGATAACTTTCTTCTTTCCTCTCTCCTGAAACTTCCTGGGCCCCTGGCAAAGCCCTAGCCCCAGGCACTGCCACCTTCCTTCGCGGTCATTCGACCTATGAAGCGAGAGTCAGTAGCCGCTTTTGTCTCCACTTTCTCTCCCCCTCCTACCCGTTGGGCTGACTCCCACTCCAACTCAGCCCTTTCGAACCTTCATCTTTCTATCTCCAACAGTCCGGATATCCTTTCCCTGTTATGTGGATCCGTCCGATTCCTGCTTCCAAGTGCAACTCTTGGATGGACTCCGACCTGGCCGCTCAGAAACGCAAGTGCAGAGTAGCTGAGCAGAAGTGCAGGGCTTCAGGCACATCCTCTGACAACCTAGCCTGCTGCCTGCTCCAAAGGCAATACAGACTCTCCACCTTCTCTAAGAAGAGGGTCAATATTCAAGTCTGCATCTCTGCAGCCACTAACAACACAGCCAAACCTTTCCAAATCTGCAAAGAGCTGGCTAATCCTACTGCAGTCTCTACCTCTCCTATACCCTCTGCATGGCTCTGGCTCCACATTTCACTACTAAATCCCAAGACGTACTGTCCTCACTTTCCTCTGCTCCTCATCTCTCTCCCTCTTCCTCTCTCAGGGCCCCTTGGCCTCCCTCGCCATCCCCTCATTCTCTCCCCCTCTCACCTATAATACCTGATGATGTTTCTAGACAAGTCCGATCAATGAAAGTTTCATCCAAACAGGTGCTCCCCTGCTCCTCCAGAACCATTAAGGACAACATCCTTTCCCTTGCTCCAGCCTTGGCCAATTTCTGTAACACACTGAATCTGCTGCTTGTATCCATGACATTCAGTCAGGCTTCAGAGCAGCCAGAGGCATGGAAACTGCTCTCCTGAACACCTGTGAAGATCTGCTCTCTAATCTTGATTCCAGCTCTCCCTCCGCCCTCATCCTCCTTGACCTTTCCTCTGCTTTTGACACAGTCAATCCCGCCACCCTGATTTGCGAGAATCTAGGCATCAATGATCTGGCTCTGGGCTGGTTGACATCCTTCCTTTTGGACCGACCCTCCCAGGTCCAACTTGGCTCTTTTCTCTCCACCGCTCTCTCCACACATGGTGTCCCTCAGTGCTCTATCCTCTCACCCTGGCTCTTCAACGTCTATCTGGCCCCTTTGGCCCACCTGATCTCCACCTTCTCTAACTTTCAGTGTTAGGCATATGACACACAGCTCTCTTTCAGGCTACCCTCGACCTTCTCTCCTTCCTCGCTCATTCCTGACTGTATATCTGCTATTCAGGCATTGTGCGCCTCTAACAACCTCTGCCTTAATGCCAGTAAGACAGAGATTCTCCTCATTGGGACCCCTGCTCCTGCTTTTCCGCCCTTTCCCTGGCTGCCCTCCTTGGGCACTTCCCCTCACCGTCTTGTGAGGCTAAAAACCTTTGTGTCATCTTCGACTCCACTCTCTTCTTCTCTCTTCACATCACAGACCTGCCAAAAAGGCCCACTTCCCTCTGCACCTCCTCAGAGGTATTCTCCCTTTCCTCACCTTCCCCCAGAAGCTCATCGTCTCCAGAGCTCTGGTTCTCTCCGGGCTAGATTATTGCAGCAGCCTCTTTCTTAATCTTCATAATTTGGCTCTTTGCTCCCACAACAGGACTGAGAGGCTTATCCTTGACCTCAAGCCCAGGGACCACACCTTTCCAGCCCTGAAATCGCTCCGCTGGCTCACAGTGGTTGCGAGGATCAAGTTCAAGACCCTCTGATTGTTCACAAGGCGGTCTGGGGCCATGGTCCTCATTACACCCAACTCTCTCTTCCTAAATACCTACTGTCCATAGCCCTTAGCTAGTCTACTTCCAACTCTTTGTGGGTCAGACACTTCTCCAAGCAGAGTGTGGGGGGTCGATATCTCTCCTCTGCAGGGGCCTCCCTTTGGAATGGCCTCCCTGTCCCTCTCAGACTTGAGCCGGACCTCCTTAAGTTACGGAATCTTCTCAAGACCTTCCTTTTCTCCTCTTCTTTCTCGCTCCCTCTTCCCTGCTAACCTTCCCTCCTGCTCTGCCTGGACTAGCTGCTTGGTGCCCTCAGAGTCTTACATGGCACCAGGCCCCTCCTTGCCCAATCCGCCTACACTGCCTCCTGGTCCACCTCGTACTGCACCCTTTTAGTCCCCTGCCTTCTTCGCACTTAACTCAAGAGCCCTGCTGCCCTGATTGCACTTCCCCCGAACCCTCTCCCCTGCACTTCTCGCTAACACACTTGCATGACACAAATGTCAAAAGGCGCAGTAGGATTGTTTGTCTTGTCTGTCCTCCGTGTCCCCCTCCCTTGTCTTATTGCGCCTTGAAACACCTGTGTATATGCGCATTTTAAATATAGAATCAATTAATCAATATTCTTTCCGTAATATAGGTTTACGTATATGGAAAGAAAGTCTTATATAGTTTTTAGGATGGCAAAATAAAATTTTCAATTTTTAACAAAGGCTTGATATTTTTCAACACCATGATTTCCTGGTATACTCTTCACCCAGGAACTCCTCTACTGAAATGTCCAATTTCAACAAAAAGTTTAATAGAACAAAAGAACAAGTTACTTCTTACCTTGTAACGTTCTTTCGATGGGATGTTCCTCTGACGTATTCCTTATCTTAGATATCTCTTTCCAGCTTTGCTGGCCTCGGAAATTTTTTCTCTCTACAGGACGCTGCGCGTCGACGTCCGCCGAGTCGATGTCCCTCGACAGCCGCCGTATCGTCGTCGACGTCATCCTGCCTATAAAGACCGCGCGCAGTGTCCATTGCTCAGTTCCGTGTTGTGGCCCACAATAATTATTTCTGGACTCAACTAATCACCCTGAAGGAGCGTAAGCTGCAACAACAAGGGAAGTAGTACTGCGGGGATGGATGGGAGGGTCGATAAGGAATACGTCGGAGGAACATCCCATCGAAAGAACGTTACAAGGTAAGAAGTAACTTGTTCTTCGAAGGGATTGTGTCCTCCGACGTATTCCTTATCTTAGATAGGCTCCCATAGCAGTATTCTGTTATTGGAGGTGGGAGTACTGACTTCATGCTTCCTCTTATTGATGAATAGAGTGCAATACTGCCCTTCCAAACCTAGTTTCCTGACTGGAGGAGGAATCCAAGTTGTAAAACCGTGTAAAGGTATGGACGGACGACCATGTGGCAGCCGCACAAATGTCTCGAACCGGCACTCCTCTTTTGAGGGCCGATGAAGCTGCGATACCTCTGGTCGAATGAGCCCTAAGATTTTGAGGGGGCTCTTTTCCTGCCAGTTTATAACATTCCAAAATGGCTAAAATAATCCATCTGGAAATGGTCTGCTTAGTTATCGGTAGCCCCAGCTTGTGACCTGCGGAGCCTACAAACAGCTGGTCTGCTTGTCTTATCCTAGCCAGTCTACTAATGTAAAAACTTAAAGCCCTTCTTGGGTCCAGCCTGTCCAACCTCTCTTCCTCTTTCCCCGGATGGGGAGGAGGATAGAAAGATGGAAGGGTAATCTTCTGTGTGATATGAAATTCAGAAACCACCTTTGGGAGGAAATTAGGCTTCACTTGCAGAACAACTTTGTCTTTGTGATAGATTGTATGAGGGGGTTTACAAGAAAGAGCTTGTAACTCGTTCACCCTTCTAGCAGATGTAAGTGCTACTAATAAAACAGTCTTAAGGGTAAGAAATCTTAACGAACAAGAGTGGAGTGGTTCGAAAGGTGTGCCCATCAGGAAAGTTAGGACTAAATTTAAATCCCATAGGGGAACCTGGAATGGTCTTGGGGGATAAAAGTTAGTTAACCCCTTTAGAAACTGTATTACCAAGGGTAACTTGAAATAGGATGGTTCTTCCGCAGTGCGCTTAAAGATGGATAGCGCTGCGAGATAGCCCTTGATGGTGCCAACTTGAAGGCCTGAATTCGCTAAATAAAGTAGGAAGGACAAAACCATTGGTGTACCACATGAAAAGGGATCGATATTCTTTTCCCTACACCAGCTGCAAAATCTGTTCCAACGGCAGCGGTATAAAGATTTTGTTGCTGGCCTTCTTGCCGAAAGCAACACCTCCATAACGTCATCAGGGAGGTCCCAATCCTTATACCTCAGCCTTTCAGAAGCCAAGCGTGAAGGTTGAGGGTTTTGATGTCTGGATGGAGAACCTGACCTCCCTTCTGTGAGAGCAGATTCTCTCTGAGTGGAAGTCGAATTGGAGGGCAGATGGACAAGTCCAGAAGGTCCGGGTACCACGTTCTCCTGGCCCAATCCGCGGCAATTAGGATCATGGTTTTCTGGAATCTTCTCAACCTCCTGATCATTTGAGGAATGACAGGGACCGGTGGAAACGCGTACAGGAGTGGAAACTCCCAGTCCACTATGAACGCGTCTCCCAGAGCTCCTCTCGGGGGAAATTCCCTTGAACAGAACAGATCGCACTTCCTGTTGACACTGGTGGCGAACAGATCCACCTGAGGGGTTCCCCAAAGGGCGAAGATCTCTTGAAGGACTTCCTGAGCTAGTTCCCACTCGTGAGAGACTGTGCTCTGCCTGCTCAGAGCGTCCGCTGTCAAGTTCTTCTCTCCGGCTAGGTGAACTGCCGATAGAGAGATTCCTTCTTGGATTGCCCAAAACCAGAGCTGCATCGCCTCTCTGCACAGAGGTAGTGATCCTACGCCTCCTCTTTTGTTGAGGTAATGCATGGCCACTGTGTTGTCCGTCATTATCAGGACATTCTTTCCTTGTACAGATGGCAGAAAAGCCTTCAGCGCAAGTCTGATGGCCCTCAGCTCTAACAGGTTGATATGTAGTCTGGACTCCGATGGAGACCAACGACCGCTGATGGTCAAGTCGTTGGCGTGGGCTCCCCACCCCGTGAGTGAGGCATCCGTGACTACTGTTATCTCCGGCCAAGGTTGCCAAAACTGCTCTCCTTTCAGAATGTTCTCCTGACAGGCCCACCACTGAAGGTCTCGAGCCACCCTGTCGGGAACCTGAAGAAGATCTGTCATTCTCCCTGTGAATTGTGACCACTGAGTTCTCAGTGCCCACTGGAGAGATCTCATTCTCAGGTGAGCCTCTGGCACTAGGAAAATGCAGGATGCCATGAGGCCTAGCAACGTCAAAAAGTCGAAGGCTGGGAGACGTTGGGCATTTTGAAACTTGGTGACCATCTGTAGAATATCTTGAGCCCTCACCTCTGGTGGCGAGGCTTTTTCCAGGGAAGTGTACAGGATCGCTCCGATGAACTGGAGTCTCTGCGATGGTATCATTTGTGACTTCTTTAAATTGAGGGAGAAGCCCAGTCTGTGAAGGGAGTGGCAAACATGATCTAGCTGGATCTGAGCTTGTTCCGAAGATACAGCTCTGATCAACCAATCATCCAGGTAGGGGTAGACGTGAATCCCTTCCCTCCTTAGACTTGCAGCCACTACCGACATTAACTTGGTGAAGACCGTCGGGGCGAGGTCAGCCCAAATGGCAGCACTCGAAATTGATAATGAGAGTTGCCAATTGCAAACCTCAGGTATTTCCTGTGTTTGAGATGGATTGGCACATGGAAATAAGCGTCCTGAAGGTCCAGAGATACCAACCAGTCCTGGAACTGAAGGGCCTGAAGGATCTGAGAGAGAGTTACCATCTTGAATTTGTCTTTCCTGAGGAATTTGTTCAATTCTCGCAAGTCCAAGATGGGTCTCAGTCTTCCATCTTTCTTTGGTATGAGAAAGTGAGGGGAGTACCAGCCCTTGTTCCTCTCCGCTACAGGTACCGGTTCTATGGCACCTTTCTCTAGCAGGTCTAAAATTTCCTACAAGAGGAGCGGATCTGGAGCTTTTTGAGAGCTGATCTCTGGTGGATGACTCTGAGGTATGCATAGGAGAGGCAGGCAGTAACCTTGTCAAACTGTCTCCAATGCCCAAGCATCTGACGTGATAGCCTGCCATTCCGCCAGATGTTGAGTTAACCTGCCTCCTACAGGTGTCTTGTGAGGGAAGTCCTCAGAGTGGTTTTGGGGCGGCTGATGCAGATGCCGATGGTAAAGACGCACCTGCTGTTGCTGCGGCTTTTGAATATCCACCTCGTCCACCTCGGTAGTTCTCCTTTGTCCCCTTTGAGCCGGTCGTCCTCTACCTCTACCGAATGCGGAGTAGAAGCGAAAGGACTTGCCTCTCGCAGAGGTTCCTGTGGGACGAAAAGGTATCTGACGGATTGCAGCGCCTAGGGATTTTGCTGCTGCCTTTGATGTTTGCAGTTTTTCTAAACTGTCATCCGCCTTTTTCCCAAACAAAGAAGAGCCATCAAATGGCATGTTCAAGAGCCTGGCTTGCACATCTGGGGCAAAACCAGATTTCTCAACCAAGCAAATCTCCTGGTTGTTGTACTTGCCGACATTGCTCTGCTGATACTGTCAGCCGAATCAATGCCCGTCTGGAGGGATTCGCACATAGCGTCTTTACCGTCCTTTATGATATTTAGGAACGCCTCCCTTTCTTCTCCCTCTGGGATGCAGTCAGCCGCTGTAGAAGCACACTCCCAAAGTGTATGGCTAAATCTAGCAAGGGTGCAAGTAGCATTAATAGATTTTAACGCCATGCTACATGCCGAAAAGACTTTCTTAGCCATAGCATTGTATTTTTTATCGTCCCTGTCCTGTGGGACGGTAGAGTAAGCAGTCTTGATGTCAGTAGAAGATGCTGCCTGTACCACCAGACTTTCTGGGGATGGGTGTTTGGACAAAAACTCAGGGTCTGCAGAAGATACCCTGTATTTAGTAGACATTTTTTTATTTACTGCCGGGACGACATCTGGGGTTTCCCAGTTCGTCATTATTTTTCTTTGAAGAGCTTTATGAAAAGGTACTACAGGATCCTCCTGTGAACCTTTATCAAGAATATCCGTGAGGTCATCCTTTTGGAAAGCCTGTGAAGGTGTTGACCACCCCATAAATTCTGTAATCCTGGCCATTAAGGCTCTGTAAGGGGTTTCAGCATGCTCCCCCGGGTCTGGCCTAGCGAACTCCACCTCTGGGGAAGTGTCTAAACCACTTGCCTCATGTAAGGAATCATGGAGTTCCTTTAATCTGCGTTCCTCTGAGGATAACTCCTCTTGAACTGGGGTTGCAGATCCCTACAACTCAAATGTCTCTTCTTGGTCAGACAGTTCTCCCTCTTCCATAATTGAGGACATTGTTCTCAATTGGTCTGAACTCACAAAGGGTGTGAAACCCATCTCGAAGGCAGAGGTTGCCAAACTTGTCGTAATCGGCCTCGAAAAAGTCGATGTCGTCGACGCCGAAGGCTTCGAACGTGGCGTCGAAAACAAAGGTGGAGGCCTCGAGGTCCTCGATAGAATCGGAATTCTGCTTGAGGATATCAACAATCTCGACGACATCGTCATCGAAGACCTGGGAATAGCCACTGGGTGCGCCGCAACCGTGACTTTCCTTGGCGTTGACGCCGGTGTTGAGGATGGCGTCGAGTCGACAGACCCGTGTGTCGAAGGTCCCTTCGACAACGGTGTCGAAGACACCGACCTCGGCGTCGACGGAACCTTCGTTCACGGCATCGACGGAACCTTCGAAGAAGGATTCGAGGTCTTTGCTTTACTTGGGGGTTCGTGACGCGCTCGAGAAGCTTCCTTCGCCGGGTGCTGCGACTCGCAGCGTTTTGGACCTTTGGGTCTTTCGACCGGAGCATCGCTCTCGGCAGTCTTCGAGGGGGTCGAGGCCGCTTTCTCAAAGACGCTCATCATATTTTTTCGGAATTCCTCCCATTCAGCCTGGAGAATCCCTTGCGTGGGGCAAGGGATTCTCTTAGGTGAAACAGAAGAAGAGGAGGACGAAGAAGGGGATCTTCAGCGTCTCCTTTTCGAGTGCTTCGATCTCGAGGAGTGATGGGACCTGCTTTGAGACCTGGAGCGCGAATGGTGACGAGGAGACGAATGTCTCGACTTCGTCGAGGAAGAAGAAGCTTTAGAAGTCTTACCTTTTTCCAGCTTCCCCCTACGCTCCTTCAGGGCCTTAGATGTCATGGACATACAGTCCTCGCACACTCCGAACAATGGTGTTCAGCTCCCAAACACCACAGACAGACCCTGTGAGGGTCCGTCAGCGACATCTTTTTTCCACAGTCTCGGCATTTTCTAAAGCCAGACCGAGGGGTCGTCGGTTCCGACAAGGAAGCCATCGAGTATGGCTTGAATATCTCGAGGAAAATGGAATAATATCTCTACGAAACTGAGCAACACAACGATATTCCGAGGCACTGAGAAAGCGCAGAAAAACGGAACTGAGCAACGGACGCTGCGCGCGGCCTTTATAGGCAGGATGACGTCGATGTCGATACGGCAGCTGTCGAGGGACATCGACTCGGCGGACGTCGACGCGCAGCGCCCTCTAGAGAGAAAAAATTTCCGAGGCCAGCAAAGCTGGAAAGAGATATCTAAGATAAGGAATACGTCGGAGGACACAATCCCTTCGAAACTCATTTTCAACACGACATTGAATTTTCATGGTATACTCCCCTTTTGCCTCACTCAGATACCCTGGTATCTCTCCTGCCAGGTATCTTGCCAAAAAGGTTCAACTGAAACTCCAACTGAAACTCTGGATATCCTGGTTTACTCTCCTTCAACACAACCTTGCATTTCGTAGTGTACTCCCCGTTCAAGGAATGTTCAAATGATATCTCTGGACAGTGGCGGCTTGTTATTAAGGATGTTTGGGGCAGAGCCCCTCCTTTCCTTCCCTGAGAGAGAGCAGGGAAGGAAAGAAGGGGCTCCATATTCCATTGCAGTGAAGAGGCTCTGCCACTGCCAGTCTGCAACGCAGATTGGCAGAGCCTTACTCATTTCGTTTGACCCACACTGCATGTGGGGTTGGAAGGGCGCTTTTCTGAGCAGCCCTTAGCCCCACATGCACAAATCAGATGGCTGGGTGGCAGACGTGAGAAATCAGGTCTTGGCAGGGCGATTCAAGGCCTCGTCCCACCTGTTGATGGAGGAGTTATGGCCTGCTCTCTATCCAGCACATCATTAGTTGGGGTGGGGTCCGGAGCTTCTGATCCCACCCCAACATGTGATGGGCAAGGGGCCAAAAAAAACCATACACATGCCGTTTGACTTGTGCCGTGGTGTGGACGACTTCTCTCGATGTTAGGAGCTGAAAGCAGGCTTACCTGCTACTGTGACCGTGGCTGCTGGCCTGCTGCCGCTCCAGCCGCTCCAGCTAGGTAAGTCGGTCCTCCTCCTGTCTTTATACTACAAGTCCGCCCGAAATTCTATATTAATGAAGTCAGAGAACTCAAGTTCATTGATATAGCAGTGCGGCAGAGTATTGATAATTGCCATGATTTTCGTTTCAAGTTTCCTGGGATTGCCGATGGAGTCCAGGAAAATCGTGGCATATTTTGAATACACTGCTGCGAAGTTTTCATAATTGCGGCTGCCATGATCTCTGCCATCATAGGGGTACCCACAGGCACCACCCATGATGCGTTCCATTTCCAGGGCATTCCATCTTAGAACCCCGCAATTACTACCGAAACCCTGATCAGAGGGAAGCAACCGAAGGGGATAAACGGGGTAACCCGACCTATGGTTTCGGTGGTGGAAAAAACGATTGTGTATTTGTGTATGGAAGGCCGAACTTTGAATGTTGTGGAACTTACACGAAATGTGGAATTCAATAAGGGTAATGAAAACTTGGATAAGGCGAATATTTTTGGGGGGAGCGTTACCAATATTACTTCAACTATAGGAATACAGACCGACGGTCTATTAGAGCAACCCCTGAGTGGAATATTAGTACACGGATGTACCCTTTTGAGTCCCCCTCAATTTAGCTACACAAACTGAGTGGGGTAAATCTTGTGATATGGTGAATTTGGCCACAAATAAAGAATGCTTTACTAGGGGGGAACCGAACAACTTCTGGTACGCAAACGGATTTTCTGTGATTAACCCTTCTTTAGTATGGACAGGCCACGCTGAAAGGGAGTTTAAAGAAAACAAACTGCTGAAATTTGCCAGGAGTTCGGATGCTCAGGAAATGGGCAATAGAAACAAGCTTGATGAAAGTGCCACTCAGAAGAGAAATGTAAGTTTGGGCCAATGATTTGTAGCTGTAAATATAATGATGAATTGTGGAGTATGTATGTTAGAGATTACATCATAACACTTTTTGTATCGGTATATTGAATAATGAATTTGAGTAGAAATCAATTAAATAAATATGTAATAATGGATTTTGATGTAAATAAGTAGTTTATGCATGTGTGTAAGGTTTATTTAAAACCATAACACAATATAAAACAATAAAAAATATTAAAAACTATTTAAAAAACCCTTGGCGTTGCACTAGTGCTCTGTGTGTGGGCTGTTTCCCCCACACGCAATTGCAAACTGCTCCCAGTGGCATGTCGTGCTATTCAAAATAACCAACGGTTAGACAGTGAGCAATGATCCACAGTCCATGTAAGAGTAGATGTGTGATCATTGGCTCTGCAGGCTTGAGCAGTGGTGTTCTCTTATCTAGCGCTTTATCTTGTTTCTGTGTTTTTAAGGTAAAGACCAAAGCATACCTTTCACCTGTACACTTTGCAGTGCATGATATCTAATCATTTCTGTTTAGCTGGACCGCAATCAGTGTTCTGCCTCTCAAAGTGTCAACATGTGACGTATGTGCATGACGTTTTGCCATTCCAAAAAGTCATTCCTAGAAGGAAAAGTGTGGCACTGCGTTGTATGTTTCTGGTTGTGAAACGTTTTGGTTGGAAATAACAAAATAAATCACCCAGCATGTGTGCTCTGTAGAAACAGGGGTCAGTGGGGTGATGGTTAAACCTGAGAAATAGTGGCACAGATAGCTAAATGGCCTCATCAGTATGTATACAAGGCAAGCCTTGAGTGATGGACAGCAATGTCTGTTCCAGAAAGGAAGTCCACCTGCTTGAGGCAAACCTCACCACCCCCATTCCGGAGAAGAATATTGTTTATGTTTTTCAAAAAGATGACACGAGGAAACATTTACGTTTTTTTCTTCCAAAAAATATTTTTTCTTTTCTGGAACTAGTTTTAGCATGCAGAATAGGATTACTTAGTACATGGCATGTCTATCTAAGCTTTATTTTGCCCAGCTGAGAATTAAAAAGGAAGCTTTTGGCCGTTCCGTAGATGGCAGTTTGCAGTAAATGGTAACATTATGGACACTGCTTAAAAAAGCTTAGCAGCAGAGAGTGGACTATGTGCTTACCAATTTCACTGCAAAAGCAATTTTTTGTCCACGAGACTGAAGTGAAGTCGGGAAACTTCCAAGACGCCATTTGCAATATATCAGAACATTGCTACATGTTACTTCCCTTACCGTGTAGTTCGTTTTTTGCAGTCCACTCTGAAGGCTTAGGCATGTCTACCTGACAAGTGCATCCCGAAGCTGTCTTCTCCTATGCAACACTTACACTCTTGAGATCTGTCAGACAGGTTGGTTTAGCTGGTCACAAGGTGATGCGAGAAAGCTAGGGGTAGATAAAGTGTTTTTTAGAGACTGTTAGGATGAAATGTCGCTCAAAGATTTTGAAAATCGCGCCGTCTCCTGGAGCAAACGTGCTGATTTAGACCATACAAACTCCCTAAAAACTCGACTCTATGCTACAATTGCACTTGGGGTGAGGGGGTGCAGAGATATTAATCCGATCGCTCATCCCGGTATCAAAGGAAAGGCCTCCTAGCATCTCGAATTGTATTGCTGAAAGTATCAGCTTGGGGGCTGCGACATGGACATTAAATCTGAGAAAAAAGTAGCAGTGCAGCCTCTGTGGGCTGGGAATGAAAACATTTTTTGCAAGAGTGCTATACTATTCTTAGAGAGGCACAGCTCCACCCTACAGATGAGGCCCGACCAGACCGAAACACGTGTCTGGGGTTGCTGTTAGTACTCTTGTTCAGAGGAGAATTGCTTAGCATTTCGGTGCTGGATTGCCCTAGAGCAGGACAAAGACCGATATGTTTTAGATATTTCTCCTCTGTGAAAGATAGTGAGCGAAAGGCTCCAGGTAAGGCTCTCATAACCAGGACTAATGTCTGGCAGAGTGCCTCCCAGGATCCCCCTTGTCAATTAGCATATTCAAGTAACTTTCGGTCTCACCCTAAGTTACTAGGGGAATCCAGACGTGGACCCCTTGCTCACTATTCTTAGAGAGGCACAGCTCCTCCCTACTGATGAGGTCCAACCAGACTGAAACACGTGTCTGGGGTTGCTGTTGGTACTCTTGTTCAGAGGAGAATTGCCTAGCATTTCGGTGCTGGACTGCCCCAGGGCAGGACAAGGAGTGAAATGTTTTAGATATTTCTCCTCTGTGAAAGATAGTGAGCTAAAGACTCTGGGTAAGTCTCTTGTAACTGGGACTAATGTCGGGCAGAGGGACTCACAGGAATTCCCTTTTTCCATTTCTATATCTGCAAAGCTAGAAGTATGGGCTGAGGTGATCTGGCCCCCCTTGCTTGTTAATGTAGAACCTCCAAACAGAGTTGTCTGTTCTTATGAACATTGCCGTGTTCTAAATATTGAGGAGGAAATCCTTCAGTGATAGAAAAATGGCTTTCTATTCCAAGAAATTGATATGTGTCTTGTCTTCCGCTGACCATAGGTTGAATAGTTGTAGATGATCCATGGTTGCCACCCCCACCAACCCAACCAGGAGGAATCCATAGTGATGACTGCCTTAGGGGAGGGGTCTCCAAAAGGAACTTCTTGCATCAAATTTTGGGAATTGGAAAAACCAAAACAAATAATGATGCAAATCCTGAGGAATCAGTATTTGTTGTGATTGAGGATCAGATGCTTGAGATCAAGACAGTCTCAGCATGAAATGAGTACTGCACATCTTTAATCTGTCCAGAGGAACTACCTGTACACAAGAAGCCACGGTACCCAGCCATTTCTGAAACAACCAGAAGCTTGTGCTTCTGGAGTGGGTGCCAATCGAACATGTGTTCTGAATTCCAACAAATCTTTCCAATGTCGGGAAGATCCTGGGTAGTCAAGTATACTAGATAAATCCTATAAAGATCAGGCATTGAGAGGCAGTCAAGGAGGCTTTCTCCCAGTTTAGTGATGGACCTAGATCAAACAGTAAATCCAGCACATGTGCATCAACTATCTCCGGGGACTGGGCCTTCACCAGCCAGTCATCCAAGTATTGGTAGACGTCTACATGGACTCCCTGTAGACGAAGGAGGGCCGCAACGGCTGTCGTCTAAAACACCCTAGGTGCTGGGTGCTGAACTTAGGCCAAATGGTGGAACTTGATATTGATAGTGGGGGTCTCCTACTGAAAACCTCTGGAATATTTCAAGAGAAGGCCAAATCCAGATGTGTAGTCATGCATTCTTCAGCTACAACGCACAGATTCAGTCTTCCTACTGAAGAGTAGTCTGGATCTACGCCGCAGTGATCATCTTGAAAGGCAAAAACTGATTGAAGTCTGCAAAATCCAAGATGATGTGCAGGTCTTGAATTTGGTAAAATATGGAAGAAGCAGCCCTGGCCAATTTCTGAATCTGGCACCTTCTCTATGCCCCTCATCTCAGTGAGTTTTGAGATTTCCTGCCTTATGGAGGGAGACTCCATCTGGATCAATGGAGAGCGGAAGCAGGGAGATAGCGGGAGGGGATATCTGACTCCTCTGTTGGCCACCCACAACATCCAAAGTTTAGAGATGAGGGTCAGCAGGTCTCAATGTGTAAGGAAATCCTCCCTTCTGAGTACAATGGGACTGAGCAGAGCCATCACTTCGAAGAACAGCTGACAGTGGAGGCCTGGGAGTGAGGAAAAGCCCCTTCCCGAGGTCTTCTCCTGCTTTTTCCTTTGTGTGCTGGGCAACCTTTCTTTTTGTCTCACCTTACGCTACAGGTACTCACGGACGCCCAAAAAGCATTGCCAATGCAATTCCAGCATCTAAGCCTTTGGTTAGGACCGAAAATGATTTTGCTGTGAGCATGCTTGCTTTCTTTTTATTTAGCTCCTTCTCCGTACTGCTATGGAGTCTATCCCATCAAATGGGAGGTAGAGGACTTTGTCTTGTACTTCTTTCATAACCTTTGTGGTGTGAAACCACACCCATCTACAATTATCAGTGCCAAACATGGTGCACCACGGCCTCTTATAAACCTTGAGCAGTCATCTGTGAACCTGCAAGACCGCCTTTATACTCCTCTAAATGCTTGAGGGGAATAAGCCTCTCAAATTCTGACAGGTCTTTCCATAGTCTCTAATTCACGGCAACCAAGATGGCAGTTGTGTTAGCCTGCCTCAGATGGAGAGCCGAATTGGCGAATAACCTTTTTCTATGGGCTTCAAGTACCCAGTTCTCCCTATTCAAAACTTGAGATGTGGAAGAAGCTGGCCTTTAGAACATGGTTGCAGTTGCAACCACTGAAGATGGGTGAGGGCAAGATATTAAGGTTATTTCTTCTGACTGCAGCAGCCGGTACCTTATGTCGATCCTCATATTTGTGGGTGTTATGGAGTGAAGTTTAGCCCAACTAGTCCTCGTCTTGGCCAGCATATGCTTTTGTAGACCTACACAAGATCTCTCTGATGTTCTTATGGAGTGAGCCCCTGACAGAACTTCCGCCACTGATGGTGGAGGCTGCGAACTGGGATCTCAAAAAACCTATGGGGTCCATGAGCCTATTATGAAGGCTCTTGCTGAGCAAGGAATCTCCTCCTATTTGCCTTCCGTTGGTGGCTCGTCAGGGTCTGTGGGATTTCCTGTAGGGGCTGCTGTATACCAGTATACGGCGCAGTATCTGGGGCGGGTTGTTGTGGAGCCGCAGGTACTTCCAATTCTTTAAGCGGCTGAGGAGGTGAAGGTCGATCAGGAGGCTTCACTGGTTCCTGAGGTTTTGGGATTAGGTGTCGAAAAAGATGCCTGAAGTACTCCTACACAGGATCAGAGTCCATTAGCGCCTGAAACCTGGTAAAGACGGAGTCTTATGACTGTTGGCTGGTTCTGGCCTGTGGTTGAGGCACTGGTCTTTGAGGCGCCAACAGCCTGGACTAAGACTCAGTCAATATGGTGTGCCATGTTGGCCTGGACAAGCATGGGTCCACATAGTGTAGAAGAGATGATGTGGAAGGGAGGGATAGAGATGGTGGCAGGGTCATGCGAGTCAGTGCTGACCACTATACCCTAGGCGCTAAAGGGTTGCGGCCCAAAGAAGTGCTAGGGGTGACCTTTGGACGCATCTCCATAGAGGCAATTACTGACGAGGTAGGAGCATTGGCTGAGCAAGCAGATAGTTCCATTGCGAGTGATCGCAAGGCCGCAGGCTGTAACAATTCTATCTGCATCACCACATGCACCTCTGGACATGATCCGTGTGACTTTGAACCATTCGATTGATTTGGAGTGTGTGTTGCCTGAACATTAGCACCATCAGCCCTTTTGCAGGGAACCTCGGGTGCAGTGGTGATGGATTTCGCCCTCACTGTGGAGCCTCAGGAAAAGTCCCATTAGTTTTAGCCCCTTGACAAGGTACCTCAGCAAAGGCAGTAATTTGCTTAGCCCTCACTAGGAAAACCTCAGAGGTGACTTTAGCCCCCAAGGGAGAACTTCAGCCTTGCCAGTGTGTGGTTTAGCCCCCTGAGTAAGGAACCATGGAGAACACACTGATGACGCATTTAGCCCCTGAGTGGGGAATCTCGTAACGTGGTCTGTTTTCCGAAAATACCTCCAATTTGGAAGTTCTGGCCAAATCCTGGTAGCGCTAGGACCTAAGTGGCCCCTCCCACAACCAGATATTCCCAAGGAGAAGCCTCCAGTCCAGGGTACCCTGTAAAGAAGGTCACTTCCTGGTCAAAGCTTCTCCTCCTTAACGAAATCTTGAATGTGCTCCGGCGCTCGGTGTCGATAGACCTCCTTCCAGCATAGAAGCCATCGAGTGAGACCATGAGTGGAAAGTATGTCACAAGAGTAGCATGCGTCCCACCGGTCGTCGGGCCTAAGGCACTCTTAGCAGAGTGAATGAGGGTCTGACGCTGCACATTTATGCATACGAGAAAGACAAGAGACAAAGGTTTTTTGTCACAGCATAGACAGTAGGAAAATAACTGATGTCGTGAGATGAGGAGAGAAAATGAAGGACAGAAAAAGACGGAAAAAACTCTGCCAGAGCCACAAATGTCTGATCCAACCGTGTTCAGAAAAATACTGAAGGTTGGGGTCCAAGACAGAGCTTGGGGAGGTGGAGCCCGTGGTTACACATGGGCCTGGCCCACATAAAAACAAAAGGACAAAACATGTTTGTATGGTGCTTCAAAAAGCTGTGGTGCCATCTTGTAGGACGGAGTGTCCCACAAGTATGGAGGGGAGGGGATGGGACATAGGAGTCTTATGATGCGTTATACATTCTCTATTAATTGGATACTAATAAAAAAAATAAGTTATGAGCTTCAGAAATCAACATGTGACAGTGATTATTACCAATTGTATGTGAATTTACAATATTTTTGAAATTACCAATGTGAATATTCGTCTTTGGAATAAGAAGGCATATTTTGTTTTTGGTCTTGTGATATAATGTAAGTTATTGATGTTTTTTTATATAGTTGTATGTATTGCAAAAATTTGATTGCATGGGTTTATGTAAGCATGAGAGTCTAATTAAATTAAACTTAAACTGGAAAAAAGTGTGCACCACTTTTCGGGAAATACGTGTACACCTAAAATAGAATTTCATCTCATGTGGTAGCCAATGCAATGGTTCAGTACTGGGGTAATCCAGTCTAATCTTGTGACACGGCTGACCACCCTGGCAGCAGAGTGAAGTATAGCCTTCAGGGGAGTGAGGATCGCCTGGGATAGCCAAATAAGCACAGAATTTGCTATGCCTAAGCGACCAATACCCAGCGAAATATAACCAGGTCCTATACCAAAAACCAGAACTAGAAACAAAATATTTAAGCGTGCACCTTTCACCAGGGCATTAATATGAGGGATAAACAACTACACACAATACGGAGTCCGCGCTTTAGGATGATACAGACCTCCACTAATGCTGCTTTGTTAGAGCCACAAGTCTGCCTGTGGCTTATATATTGCATCTGCCATCTTTCAGCAGTTTGTGATTGGCTATTTAGAGCAATATTAGTGTATCAGTCTCTTAAGGCGGAGATTTATGCTTGAGGCATAGCAATTTAAACCATTGTGTATGTTCTTTACCGATATAAAATAGAAACTAATAAGGAATCCTCCATTTTGTCCAAGTAAATGTGGATATTTTACACATATACCATCTTGAAAAGCCAAAACGATAGTATCTATGGCATTTGATTCTGTGTGCCATAGGCAAAGCAATGACCACCAAAAGGTTGGGTAAAAAACTGTATCCCACATAACCAGTTGTGATGAACATATGCGAAAATGACACAGCAAATTACCTTTGCATGGTGTCAGTGACCACGCCGAATTACGAGTGCCGGAGTGACGGTGTAACTCCCCATTTATGGAGTCCCATACGACTCCTTGAGGGGATTTGCCATCATTACCGGCACCGGCAATATCGTTGTCGGTAATGATAGCGTTTTCTGCCAGTAGGGTGCCTTTCTTACCTTAGCATTTAGCTGGAGGTAACACAGGTGCGCCACCGGCAAACCAGTAGTCGGACGGTGCAGTAAAGTGTTGGTATACGTGAATACCGGCACTTTAATATTGGACCAGCCAACCCGTCATGAGGCCGTTTGAGTTCAACTGAGATGAGAGACTAAGAATAGGGACAATGACTGAGATAATGACAGGCTCATATTACGTGAATCAAAGGGGTCTAAATTTCTCTTTTATTTACTCGTGCCTACGTTGAGACATTCTGGCAGAAGAACGGTGAGTGGCAAGGCACAACAAAAATCTGTGATGCAGCCTAAAAATGCCCACCAAATATTCTACTTTCCCTCTCTCTCCTCTCTGTAGCATTTTTGTTGGCCAGACAGTAGCACTAAAGCACCTTCACATGTGCCAAAACCATAAAAGATATTTGATCAACTACTAGTAAAAAGTGCACATACTCTGCAGGGGTTCTATAGACAGATGATAACACTCATTAATTGTTGAAAATCAAGGATCCTGTATGTCGCTGTTCCGAGTCGCTTATCGCTTCATGTGCTTTGCATTCTGAAGAAAAAAGCACAGAAAATGAGCGTGTGTGGCTGGCTGACATACCCCGGAGCAGACATGGAGAGGAGGTGAGAGTTGGCATGCTGCTGCATACTGTGACCTTCTGTACGCTCCCAGCACCCGCCGCACCGCCATAGCGCGGTGCAGTGCATTTCATTGCAAATTTCTTAGAAACAGTGCATCGCAGGGCCTTGAAATGTGGTGGTCGAGGTTCCCATGTTGTGCTGCTCGCATAGAGATGCAAAAAGTTTGCTTTGTCCGGTCCTTCCATGACCACATTGATGATTCACCGATTTCAGGCAACCGTCTCATGCTTGAAGGGGCTGAAATCAGGGGTAAGTGATGGGTGTCCAACTGTCATGCAGCCAGTTATGTCCAGAGGGCCCAAACCTGTAACTATGCAAACTTTGGTGCAGATTGGTGGAACGGTGTGGAATTGTATAAGGAACAAATTGACAGATTTTCTGCTTGCTTTATATATATATATTATATATATATATATATGGAAGGAGAAATAGATGTACCCAGCGTATCCTATGCCGATATATATACACATATAAATATTCACTGAAAAAACCTTGGTTAAGTTGTGCAGATTTAATGTAATGAAACCCTTAAAATTCAGAAAATGTGGGAAGTCCTGACCAGCTTAACTCGGTGCGCTCCCGCTGATATCTCCCATAATGCTATGTTCCACATAATGCAATTTTTTATGTCCTTGTGAATCTGTTCTCTTGTAATTTGTATGTGCTTATGGGCTTTGCAACAGGAACAAGCTAAGTTAAGTTGGTCATGACTTCCCACATCCGAAGAATTTGAAGGGTCTTGTTGCATTCATTTTGAACAACTTAACTGCACAGTAACCAAGGTTCTTCAGTGAATTTCAAGGCTTTTGTTATACCATAGTTTCTGTAAGGACCACTAATCATGGGGCCACGTTAGGCGGTAGGGGGTTAACGGGGCTGGTAGAGCTGCCAGCCCCGTTAATCCCCTACCGCCTCATTACGAGGTCCGCTCGCGGGACCCCCTAAGGACGCCCTATGGGGGCTCAATTGGGAATGGGGATGGACCGGGTCCGGGTTCCCTGAATGGGGAACTACCGGGCCCTCCAAGGTCGGAATGGCCTGGTATTTCCCCATTCAGGGAACCCGGACCCAGTATGGGGGTAGCCATGCCTCAAATAGGGACATGGCTACCTCCAATGTCGTAATGTGGCCCATGGTCTTTGGCCTTGCCCACTGTACATGTTCCCCTAACATGTTTCCATTGGATCCAATAGGTGGTCACGGCCGCACACTAACCAGGGCGGTAAAACACTACCGGGCCACTAGCCATGGCATTCAGCTGTGGCTACTATATATGTTTCCCCAATATGTTTCTTTTAGACCCATTAGGTGGCAACAGCCATGTCTTTTGGACCTACTAGCAAGGGCCTTTGGCCCCGGCCAGTGAGCACGCCAGGGGTGTTGCTAGATCTGGAATATGTCAGGGGCTATGCTAATGTTGAGATTGTCTGGACCCGGGGCTAGCTAGCCTTTTGGTTGTAGCCCGGGGCTACAACCAAAAGACTGGAGGCTATAGTACCTTCAACCCCCCGCCCCCTAGCAACGCCTCTGGAGCATGGCCACTGTATATTTTAAAACACTACCGGACTGTAAGGATATTTGGCGTGTTGCAGCACAGAGTACAGCACTACTGCACAGGTAGCAATTTTTTTTGATGCAGCACCAAATGCCTATGGTGCATTGCTATATGTGTTGCCAGGATAACATGGACATATAAGTAAAGTCAGGCTATTCAGTCAAAAACGATTTTTACATATAAGATGCAAATCTATTTTCACGTGCACATTCAAAAATGCACAATACTTTTCACCTGAAATGCCTATGGTGCAAGAGGCACATTTGAAAATTAATAACTAACATTACTCATAAATAACATGACTAATAAAACTGAATTTAACATAACCCACTAATAAAAATGTGTCTCCACTGCAGAATTAGGCCTATTCTGAAAGTGAACTTTTAAACGCACATTCATTTTTTTTTCGTTTTCTCTGCTGCTCTGTCCACATAACTACAGGAAGCAAAAGGGCTCGAAAGAACAGGAAATCAGTTGGTTACAAAGTATTACTATAGAAATGAGCCATTGTGTAGAGAGGGAGGAGATGGCATGATTAATTTCTGATTGGAGCAGCGTCATAGCAAGTATCATGCTAGAGGCAGTGATGAGGGTTTTGCTGGGGGGAGTTTCAAGAGGAGAGAGAACAGTCGAGATTTGGCAGAGCTGGGAGAAGGACCTGTTTTTTCCTGGTTGGAGCATTTCTGCTGAAAAAGCTGAGAGTTCCAGGCAATGACCCCGGTTTGAGAACGAAAGGCGCTCGTTTTCACTGGGGTTAATCTTCAAGGGAGCCACATTCAGAAAGAGAACAGCTGAAGAAAACTCGGGCTGAACAGATAAGGTAATTACATAAGTGTGGGAGCTGAGTGTGTACGAGAATATTCAGTCAGTGTAGGAAAGGAGATTCCTGTGCCTTAATCACATGTTAATGTTGCCAATTGAGTTCTTTTCTCCGCCACTCTCTTTTCAGTGTATCACAGACAATGCTATTACTGTGCTATTTTATTTATTTCTGTAAAGAGTGAGATCGTGTTTAAATGCAACTTTTATAATACAGAAAAATATTTGAAAGCAGACGGGTGGTGTGTTTTATATTTACCAATACAGTGCTGATGATGTGGGGAGATTTTTAAACAGTGCAATTGTCATTTTAAGACAGATGTGTGCATGATCATATTCAGTATGGACAGTTGTGAAGACTGTTTGTAGCATAGCTCGTTGGAGGTACATGAGCCAACGGGAAGAGGGACTCTCTGGACATAGTTCCCTACCATATATAAGGTAGTGGAAATGACCACAAAATTACCACATATAGCTCTCTGTCGTAAATAAGTCAGTGAGATCGCCCATGGTGGCACACTAACACTAACACTGACTATGTGGTATTCCTGAAATGTAGGTCTGAGGTCTCTCTAGTGATTACACGAAAAATCTAAGCAAAGATAAGGGATTCTGGACATTGGGGCCACAAATAAAACAAGGGAATTATGCTCACCAAAATACCACCAACCACGCATACCAACCACGCATACCAAATATGCATGTCTGGGTGCTGAAATAATGCATGTCCACTGTATTATTGTTGTACATGGCCCAATCTGAATACAAGGAGTGATTGTTGCTAAGTTATTTTTTTCGGCGGTAATAAAATACCGTCAGGCCCCAAATCTCCACAAAATACCCTTGGCCCCGGCCAGTGAGCACGCCAGGGGTGTTGCTAGATCTGGAATATGTCAGGGGCTATGCTAATGTTGAGATTGTCTGGACCCGGGGCTAGCTAGCCTTTTGGTTGTAGCCCGGGGCTACAACCAAAAGACTGGAGGCTATAGTACCTTCAACCCCCCGCCCCCTAGCAACGCCTCTGGAGCATGGCCACTGTATATTTTAAAACACTACCGGACCATTAGCCATACACTTCGGCCATGGCCACTGTACTTGTTCCCACAATATATTCCTTTTGGACCCACCAGAAGAGCATGGCCATTGGGCATCATTACGAGTCCAGCGGTAGCCGTGCTGGTAAAACCAGCAGGCTGCCGCCGGACTCGTGGGGATTTACGGGCGCCGGACTTGCCGGAATTACTGGGGCATTGCAGCCCCGGTGGTCCGGTAATTCTGGCGCCTGCATTCCGTTACTCCCGGGAATGGGGGCCGTGGAAACACCAGCATCATGCAGTAATGGTGCCGGTGTTTCCGTGTCCGTCTGCGGCTCGTGGCGTTACACCATGACACACTGCCACAGAACTCTTTGTTAGCCGGTCCGGAAAACGGTGCCGGTATGGTTTTACTGGCACCGTTAAATCCGGACAGGCTGCCTTGTGATAAGGCCCAATGTCTTTCGTGTCCATTAGCCACGGCCTTCGGCCATGCCAACTGTATATTTTAAAATACTAACGAGCCACCAGCCACTACCTTTGGCAGTGTTCACTTTCCATATTGCACCATTCAGTTCCTTAAAGTAACCAGTACCCATAGCCTCCAGCCTCAACCATCACCCCCAACCGCAGTGTAGCTGTAAAGAGTTCTTTTTTTCTTTTGTATTAATCTCATTTTTAACTCTTTTTTAAAAACATTTTCCCACATAACCGCAGTTATATTTACAATGTATTACAAATAACCTCAGTTATTCGTAAAAGCCTGCAAATAGCTGCAGTTATTTTCGTGTGACGCACTTGCAATCCCGGCCCTATTTTTTACTATAACTTCGGTTATCCCCAGTATAACCCTGGTGATGCGAAAACATTCAAGCTCTGAACTTTGTCCGCAGCCCCCACACCTCCACCCAACTCACCAATTTCACATGGAGTCTTCTTTCCCCCATCCCACCTCTAGCATGATGCCATTTAATCCTTTTTCCTCTTCCAAGCGGCATGTTTTTCCCTTTATGTTTTCGGCTAACCCTGATTATACTAGTTATAACCGCAGTTATCTCTCGCATCGAGCAAATAAATAATAATTGCATCATTTTCATTTCTGAAAAAGCCTTGCTGATGCATTGTGGGACACATATAGCTATAATGTTGGCAGAAGGGACACCCCTTCTCTATCAAATATTTTAACTACTGAATGGAATAACCCCAGACCTCTCCTGGAAATAGATTCAACGCTTCATGGCCAAGTAGTTTCGTACCTGGTCCAAATCCATCCAGAAGTTTTTGCTCTGTGCTGTGCAGAATTTTTGACTTTTTCTCGATTGGGAAATGAATGCGAGTAGGTGAAAAAAGTGTTTTTTACTTTCTTAATTACTTTTTAATTTTTTAACAAATCTTTCTCAAAATGTCCAGTCTGAGGAAGGGGAGGTCCACGACAAAAATGTGTTTGCAAAATATCAGCCAAATCCTTAATGCACATCAAAAGTTATTAGCAATTCAATTTTCGTATTTCCTGTGGAACTTGATGCTCAACTTAACTATAGTGTGGCGACAGCCGCACTGTAATATGTATATATATTTTTCTTTCTATGTGGTGAGAGTGCTGCTGACAGGCCCACATTTGCTAGAGCCATCTCAGATGTTGCTGACAGCTGAGCAACTTGAAGAAAAAAAGATACCTTGTGTGGGAAGGCTGTGCTTTTTCTTTGCAAAAGCACTTATTAAAAAAAAAAAAGAATCATTTGTACTATGTTTGTAAATCGGCTCTTTTACAAAAATGTACAATGCTTATTTTTAGTGATCATTTCCGGTATAAGTTTTAGTAATAATAACAATGCTACACATGTTTTACTGAGCAAAGCTCATTTTCAAAACCTGGAATAACCTTATAAAAGATGTTATAGTACAAGATCTTCTATTACTCCAAGATGAACAATATGGTACACTCCTATTTCACTCATTCAATAAGATATTCCTATGATAAAGAGGCAGTGGATAGATAACACCAATGAGGCTTCCAGCTTGCTTTGCATAAAATCAAAGAGCATTTTGAGAACATATTAATGACTGCAGATCTTCAAAGCTGATAAATATGTGTGATAAAAGGGTCAAAAAAACATGAGACAACAAAGTCAAAGTTCCCCTTTCCAGTGAGACCCACACTATTTTTAGGGTATTGTACAAAAATATCAAAATGTATTCAGTCTCATTATAAAAATATATAACAATTTTTATTGAATCTCATAAAAATACCATATAGAAAAACACGAGTTTTAGTATCTGTTTAAAAGCAACAAACACCCAAAACAAAAAGCAAGTGACAATTACTAATTTTATAAGCTTCGTTGACCATGAAAATAAAAAACTCTGATGTCAAAATGACTTTGGTATACTGCACCTTAAAATTTACAACAACATCTACCAAGTGAAACAATAAGTCTCTTGGCAAGAGACTAGTAATGATGTATGCTAGCTATATATGTGCTTTGTTTTTCTTTCAATCTATTTGAAATATGACTATGATTTATTGTTTCACTTGGTAGATGTTATTGTAAATTGGTGCAGTATACCGAAGTCATTTTGACATATATGGTATTTTTATGAGATTGAATACAAATTGTTATATATTTTTATAATGGGTCTCACTGGAAAGGGGCACTTTGTCGTCTTTCATGTTTTTTTGATTCTAATATACCCTTGGAAAGACAAAGTCCATAGGAAAGGGCGTTTCCCTCTATAAATGTTTGTGATAAAAGGGTTGCATGCTTGAATCACCAAGTACATAATGCACACGGGGCTTGGTGCCACTTTCATTTTAACAATACTCACTCTAACATTAGAATATTTGTAACATTGAGCCAAATATGTGAGAATAGAATGGCTGCAACGGCTGCAACATCGCAACATCAGTCGCTCAGGGTCCAAGGGTCGTCAGGGTTTCGGGTCTCTCGACAAGGATGGCTGTGCACATGCACAGTTCTATAAGCACATACCTTCTAAGGGAAATCTCTCTCTCTCTCTAGGATGAATCCATATTTAGGCACGCACACTAGAAATGGGACCTTTTCATTCACTATCCATACACAATGACAGAGGCATCCGAATTGGACAGTTTTCCTAAACGTCTCCATCTTTCATTTGTTCCACGCTCGGGTGAAACCCTGCCTTCCCTTGCGTCATTATCTATTTCCTATCTTGCAGACACCACCCATGAACAGAGAGATGCACTTTATAAGCACAACAGAACTCTTTCATACGAATTTCGTTGCATCTCCGATGGCACTAAAACATTAATTTAAATGAAAGTTTCTTTGAATATCGTTCGAGCACAACGATGAAAACATGCTATATGGAGGTAAAGACGACTGTACGCGTTTAGAACCGTTTACGCGAAGTTTCCATTTTAGCAAGTGCTTGCAACAGTTTGTGTCGAGAATTAAAGGAAAAGTAAGAAAAAGATCCCGTTGCGCCCCCTTAAGATTCCCACACACATTTTGTTTCACTTTCCTTTCGGCTTCAGTTTAATTATGGGCACACACTTGTGCAAGCACATACTAAGATGGAAACTTACAATTCTTTGAATTCAAGGTTCATAAACATAACTTGTGAACATTGGAAACTATCTTCCGCTTACATTTCGCTTAAATGACACAGAACCACAACCGAAAACGTGCGGTGAGAAAATGCAACGTATACAAAGAGTACTCAGATATTTTCATTGCACTTTACTAATATCCCCCCCCCCCACCTACTTCCTGTCTTTACTAACCACGCAGCCTTAGGACGGTCGGTTTCCCTCTGGGTCCAATCCTCTCCTCGGCACTTTATTTTCTGTCCTCAGACTGGGGTCTTGGAAACCTGGGCTAGAGCATAATACCTTCATCTTCATCACTAGGTGAAGCCTCGGCGGGCGCTGGGACCGAGTATAGATGATGATTACATTACCAACGTTCTCACACAGTCATACAGACATCCACAGATCACAGAATCTGAAAAGAGCTTGGACCCCCATGTAGTTGTCTACATACCAGCCCTTATCTATCTCTATTCAATAGAAAAGAAGAAAAATACCTGTTAATGTCACGAATGAGAAAACCGTTTAAAAAACACTGGCTTTAAGGCACAAGTGCAAATTATTATAAAAAATCTAGCACTTCTGGCACCTGTAGTGCCTTACATGTGGGTGCCCTTCGTGTAATGACCTGGTCAGTGACTGCTACATCTTCAGTCATGTGCTGCTCTTGTGTGTTGTGTCCTGTCAATTGATGGCTGCGCTGGTTGGTTTTGCATTAGCATGTACTCATCCAACATCCAGGCCCTTTGCCCTCTGTGACCACAGAGTCGTGGGTTGATCCTAGGAACCAGGCACAGCAGTGCGTGATGGTCAAGTCAGCGTCACAGGTCACCTGGACAATGAGGGAATGGAACTGCTTCCGGTTCTTGTAGACCTCCTCTGAGACTGAGGGGGGGTGGGCGGGGTGGGTGGGAGACACCAGGTCTACGTGTATGCAGTCCAATGCTGCTAACACGTTGGGCATGCCTGCAAACGCATAGAAGCAGGCCTTAGTGGAGTTTACCTGTGCCCGTGTGGTGGGGAGGGCGATGAGCTGGCCTACATGGTGCAGGAGGGCCTCCAGTATCTGCACCATCACTCTGGAGAAGGCAGGCTGCAAAACGCCCTGCAGCTGGTTCACAGAGTGCTGGAATATGCCTGTGGACAGTGCAGGACCGACAACCGTTTCACCAGCAGAGGTATGGCTGTCCTGATGCTGATCCTGATCCTGCTCCCGATGTCATTCTGGATAATGGTCAGGAGGTCATGAATAGTCTCCCTGTTTAGGTGGTACAGGCAGAGACATCTTTATGGGAGGGCAAAAGGGGCACTTGCCCAGGGCCCCCACCTTGGAGGGGGCCCCACAAGGCTAGCTGTTCTGAAGAATTAAGAAGAATTAAGATACCATTATTCACCATTCTTAAATAGCACACTTCAGGATATTTTATGGGGGGCTGCTGAGGCTCTAAACCCATTGCCTTTCTGTTTTGGCAAGTGCATTTTGCCTTTATTAATTCATCATGTATTGCTTTCTGTGTTCACTGTGGTATACATAGTTTGTGTGTTTCTTATGGCAGAACTCTGTAGCATTCTTTCCTTCCTGTGGGAATTATGTTGATCATGTGCAATAGGCAATGGTGAAATGCATATTGATAAATTGAGTGCCGCAATGGTCCAGAAGCCAGCTCGGTGTGTGAAGCACTCATTGCAGAGATGTGTTCATATGCAAAATTAGAATATCACATTCCAGCAAGGCTAGTTGAGCCTTTCCTATGTCTGAAGTTTATAAACCTGCCTGTATGTACTTGGTTTTGCAGAACAACCTCTGCTATTATCAGCAATGTACCTGTACCAGATAGGGGTTACTATAAAAACTAACATATCATCCATATGGTGAAGGTCTAGAAATTGGGTTGTTCAGATGGGGTGTTGTAAAACCTAGGCACTCACCTACAACGATGGCATAAGATGTTAGTCCAAGAGGTGAATAAATATCCAAATTCAAGTCTATTCATGTTTGTATCCTGGATTTGCCAGCAGATGATACAATGATCCTGGTCAAATTAGCCAATATATCTTACATTGCTGTGCTGTCTTCTCTGAGGTTGGCCTTCTAGCGTGCTGCTCATATCGTTTAGCCCATTACTTGATCTTTCTTCTTATGTAGGCCATTTGGGTGGAAGGGTTGGTAGACGACGGAAGAGAGCGGACCATATGTTGCAGGCCTCATGCAAGCATATTTTAAGGTCTGCTTGTTTGACACAAAAAATGGTTTGCTTTTTGGTAAAAGTCAAAGGTTTGTATGCACGTTCATAAACGAAAATGTCACAAGCCATTGTTTTAGAAGTGTTTAAAGCTTTAAAACACAAAAGACAAACCCAGATTAAATGTGTTAAATCACATCGATTGGTATGTTGGTTCTTATATACTTCCCTGTATGAGGGAGAGAATGAAGCTAGAATCATTCCCATTTTGCATAACACCCTTCTATAATATTTTGTTTAAAAATTATCATGCTTGGTAATGTGATTTGTGTACTTTACAAGTCTGTTTTTTTATAAAATGAGATTGTTTTAGTTCATGGTAAGAACTGTAAAAGAAAGTGTTCAAATGCAGAAATTGCAGAGTTGGCACAAATCCCAGCTTCACCCCTTAACCAATGTGTGATACTGGGCATCTCATTTAATCTTGTTTTGCCTAACCTCTCAACATTGCCAGTCCCTAAACCTTTCAAAATTGTCAGCCCTTACGAGTGATTTCCTTCTCATGGTATGATCTTCATAAAAGACTTATTCATGGTTTCACTGTGTTAATAGTGAGCATATTTATATCGCACACCACAGGCATTTGTTCCTTTGATATCTAATGGCAACACTAGTTGAAAACCCTATCCCTCTTCTAATCTCAGTCTGTCTGGATCAAGACACCTTGCTGGAAGCTTCTAATCTGCCTCCACTATCCATGCTATGCTATGTTTAGCGTTCTCCTTCCTTCCAAATGGTGGTCTCTATCCATGCATGAGCACTTTTGCATTCTGCGAGGCAGCTAATGTGAGTTCTCTGTCTATTATGGGTTACATGTACCTTTTACATACGGTACTACATTAACACTACATCTACCTTCCTGGATGTCATTGATAAAAAGTATCCTGTGTGTACTAGAACAGTAACCCCTTTGTTGACTGCTAATGTTTGTCTTCAAATGCTACTTGTTTATCATTCTGATTAGAGCAAGAATGAAGAGGGCAAGGGGACTTAAAGGGAGTAAAAGTGCTTATTATGCTGCGAGACAGCATATCAACCTATAGGTTGTGAGCATGAGTGGTGGAGGTTGAGGGGCGCAACCAGTATTCTTGATCCCTTTATTCCTTTGGTTTGGTGGAGGGGGGCCCCAAAGATGTCCGTGCCCAGGGCCCCAAAAGTGCTTAAGATGGCCCTGGGTACAGGGTGTGTATCTGGCTGTCTGTGAGGGCCCAAGATGTAGCCCTTGAGCGAGGGACCATGGCACGACTCCGCCTCGCCACCTGCATTTCCTGCATTGCCGGTATTTACTTTGACGGAATTACCTGCGCCGATGATTCCGGGTGAGGTGCTATTGGTGCTGGTAATTCCAGCAAATGTGTTCCGGCAAACGTATACTTTGTGGGACCAGTAAAAGTGTTGTTAAACGGTTTTACCGAATCTTTAACTGTTTTCCGGCAAAGTTGGAATGAGGGCCCATATCTATTCTGGACCTGAACAAAGTGCTACGAAAAAGGAAGTTGTTGTCAGCTAAAGATTTCCATTGCCCAGCCTCCTTCACGGAAGACTATTTGGAGACAATTGCAGCCTAGTCCCAAAATAACTAAAATTAGCCACCACGAAATCCAATTCTAATCCTCTTGAAATATCCACCCATCAACCCATATCTAATTTCCCTTGCCCAGGTAAAATCCTAGAGAAACTGGTTACTTCTCTACGTTCCACACAAATCAGAATCTGGCTCTTGCCCCACTAGAAGTACAGGAACAATGCTTAAGTACATTTGAGAAAATCCTCAAAATGGCCCATGCCAATTTTGTGTGCTGATTTTATGGATTATGATTCCCTAGAGCATAATACCTTTGTTGATTAATACAGCGCACATTGGGATTATGGGAAAATGTGCTGAAACTGCGAGATCCTTTCACCAAGACAAATCCACAAAGGTGAGACTTAGTCACTTGAAATTGATTCCTCGCTCACTCATTTGTGAAGTCACCCAGGGATCTGCCCAATCCCCTTACCTACTTTAATGTGTATATCCACCATCTGGCTGAAGTTATTGCAGGGTACACAACACATGGTCAACTCCCCGGCTCTGTTCAAAATTGTGAAGAAAAATATTGAAAGGGGCCTCTCTCAAACTGTTAATTGACTACTCAACTGTGCATCAACTCCCTGTGCATTTATTTGGGAAAATAGCATGCTGCTTCTTCTTTGCACCACCAACCATGATCATCTTCCTTTCGAATGGCCCTAGTCTTAAGCAACCGTCTCTAAACAAAGCCAAAAATGAAGGGGTAATCTTTGACTCCTGAACCAACCTCATTCTTCAAATACATGCTGCGACTCCCCCCACCCTCCTACTGCCCACTCACCTGCACACACCCTGGTTCATCTCCAGGCTCTGGAAACAGTTATTTCCAATCACAGACATGAGTGTAATTTCTTTTTTAAGGGAAGATTGAATTGGGCAAAGCCTGGTTCTCTTAGAAACAAACAAAAAAGCATCAGCACCACAGATGGCAGCTATGAGTGCTAATAGCAATAAATACTGCTTTCATGGGTCCGCAGGGCTGGAATGCTGCCAGTGGGCCTACCTGCCTCGGGCTTAAGGACATTTAGCAGCTCTGCTCACCACCAACAGTGGTATTCTGTCTCGGGAGGAAAGCTTAGGGGCAATGTGCTCGCCTTGGAAGCAAGACGACATACAGCAACACAGGTTCGATACCCGGGTCAGCGCTTCGAAACCTCTGGGTATTAAACGTGTTATAAATAACCAATTGTAATTTAAAACTAAATTGAAACCAGTTGATATCAACGACAGACAAGGGTCACCTTGTCCTCATGAAGTTGACAAGTACCTTACCTCCTGCAACACCATAATGCATACTTAGTCCCAGGTATGACTTCCCTTTAACATTGTGATCTTTTTGATTTATGAAACTTCGTAAATTTTCCTTGCACAGCAAATGATGGGTGATGCATAAAATACACTGTCCTGTGCAACAACGACTGCACCCAACTACACATATCGTTGCACTGAAAGCGGTCTTCAGAGCCTATTTTATCATATCTATTTATTAATTTGAGTCCATTTATGCAGCTAACCTTTACGTTTTATGCTCACTAATACGTAAATTACATCAGCAGGACACAAGCATGCCGTACTGTTGCACATTTTATGTTTTGGGTATAAATAACGTCTGGTGACATTGCACATATTAGTAAAACATTGCTAATCAAATATGTTTGTTTGCTAATCAAGAACATTTTAATGAGCAATCTCTGCTAATCAGTTTTTGAAAACGAATGTATGCCTTTGGCCCCATTGTTATTAAAGTGCATAACACTGAAAATCACAACTTATGGTTACCAATGCAACAAAAGCTCACTCACCAATATGCACTACCCAAGTTCTCATACATGAGAACACAGATACTAATAATGGCATCAATTATATCACGTGTGCCTTTGCTGCTATCAAAGATATCAAATCTTGTAATTTTGATTCTCAAATTAAACAGCACTTATTTCTAGACTATGCTTTACAACTGACCTAGAATTGATTAATCCACAGCTGACAAGATGTTGTTTGGCCCATACTTGAGTCTCATGAGCCAACTCTGCCCCAAGTAGAGAGAGACAAAGGATGTTATGTGGATCAAAGCATAACACTGTACCCAAGCTTTAGTTTTTTGTCACTACCTGGCAAACGCACCCATACAGTCACTTGCAGCAACTTCAACGTCTCATCACACTTCAGAATGGCACATTGAATTAGATGCTCGTTGCACTTTCGATAGCATGTCCTGGGAACACCTGCGTGAGCTGCTATCAGCACTATCTGTTTGGCCCAGATTTCTCTAAGTACATAATGGCAAACTTCAGGATCCCCTAAACGAGGGGTAAGGTAAATGGTCAATGGTCGTCCCTAATTAATCTTGAGAAGGGCACCAGGGAGGGATGCCCTTTGTCCCCCCTCGTGTTCGCTTTCGCCATGGAGCCTCTAGCCCATAGGATTCACCTGTACTCCCAGATCAAAGGTTTTGGGGGGCATTAACCACAAAGTAGCTCTATATGCCGACAATGTTCTATGCTCCCTCACAGACCCACTGCTGTACTTGCCAGAGCTACTGGTGCTGCTGGGAAAGTTTGGCTACATTTCCGGATTCTATTTAAACCATAAATAATCGATTGGATTGAATAGTACTGAAGCGCCTGAAATCAGCCTCTTTGAGAGCTCGATTCCCATTCCCCTGGGATGACCAGGAGATTTCTAATGTGGGTGTTCACATCACGCCTAGATATGAATCCCTCATGGGAAGCAATATATTCCCCCACTATGGAAGGAAGCTAAAGAACTGTTAAAGCAATGAGAATTACAAGAGATCTCCTGGTCGGGCCAGATCGATGCTACTAAAATTACACTGCTTCCCAAATTGCTCTATATTTTCCAGTCGCTTCTGCTCTGGATCCCAGAGAATGGCCTCTTAGACCTTCAAAAGGTAATTGAGAAGGGTCTATGGTGACATAAGGAGTTTTTAATGTCTCATATATACAAAGGTATATCCGTGCTGCCCAGATGGCCCCTATGTTAGATTGGGTTTCTGAACAGAGAACCTCAAAATGGTAATCGATAGAACAATGTAGTTCAGCTTTCCCATCTTCCATTCTTTTCGAGAAAGGCCAGGTGCTACGTTCCGGATCTCCTAGTTACCACAATGTCACCCTATCACTTTGGGACAAGGTGTGTAGTCAGCAAAGGTTTAGAGCTGGGGTGGGGCCTCTTTCCCTGGTTTTCCACAACCCAGACTTTATGAAAGGTTTGACCGGCAGGGACTTCATGAAATGAGAAACACTAGCGCTTCAAAGATGCCCTCACCCTCTCATTTGTTGAGCATAAAGAAATGTTTAACCTACAAGAAACAGAGCGTTTTCGTTACAACCAAACACATCACTGGATTAATAATGGTGGGCTAAAGTCTACTGGATCCCGGCCACTGATGGGTTTAGAACTAGTAAGGGATGGACAGGAATCGAAGAAAATGTCTACTTGTTATCACTTGCTGGAGCATGCACCCCTTGATGAGAAACTCCTATACATGATTAAATAGGAATGGGAGTTGAGTAGGGACATCTCAGAGGAGTCCCGGCAGCGCATTTGGACCAGGGCACATCATTTTGGACAAGGGCACATAAAAGCCCTCACTGCACCCTAGTAAAGGAGGGTGCCTTGAAACTCTGCTTCCACTGGTATATGACCTGTCTGAGGCTACACAGGATCCACCCTGAATATTCAGATCGATGCTGGAATGGATGTGGCCAACTGGGAGATTTGGCTCATATGTGGTGCTTTTGCCCAATCATGCAGACATACTGGCAGGAGATTTGCTCGAAAATGAAAAAAATAACAAGCAGGCTACTTCTGATGTGCCTGCATACCTTGATTCTGGGAGATATCCCAGATGCTGATGTTTATCCTTTGACCGTACCTAAAGCAGAGTTAATAACTCACCTCCTCATGGCAGCGTGGATACATCGTGCTAGGTTCTGGAAGGCCCCCGAGGGCCTGTGTATAGCTTATTGGTAGGTCAGGGTATGGAGATAGTCACGATGGAAAAAGTTTCTGCCTTGGCAACAGACAATGTCGAAATCCGCTTGCACCTTGCCCCTTTGTGGACTTTTTTTCGGGAGAGGGAACGCAGGCTGCTAGCGCTGACAGCCTTATTTTTGGAGTGACGTGAATCGGAGCGGCCACAACCATCCACAATGTCATGCTTTATTATGTGTTGAATTGTGTTGGACTCAGAGGGTGAGGGCTGATCTCTGCTCAGTGCAATAAACATTGCAGACTCATTCGTGACCGCTTTTCTTTTAGTTTTCTTTTTCTCATTGTGGCGGTTCTTGTTACAATGTTAAAAAGAAATGTCGATGGTGCAATGTACCTATATTGAACTACTTGTAGCCTTGTAAACTCTTTCTTGCATGTCAAGTTCAATAAAAAATACTTTGCAAATAAAAAATAAATGGCACATTGAAATAGTGCTTATGCTACAGAATAAAGTCAAATAATCAGGTACCCTCTAGCACCCATGCAGTGTCTGTCTGGGTTGTGTGTTTATTTCAACACAGTTCATTGACTGCTTCCGTTGTTTATTTTGCAGTAACATCTTTTGTTTAGTGACATAAAATATCGTCGGTGATTATTTTAAAAAATCTGTTCCGATCATCATCCAAAGCTACCTCGAAATGCCTCATGCTTGATACTGGCGTGCATATACATGGTTTTCCCATGATCCCCAAGAACTACAACTCCCACAATCCCTTCATCCACTATGAAAACCCAAATAATGATATGCAATGGTCCTGTTCCAATAATGAGACCAAGCAGGGGCAGGCGCTCAGTCACCATCACGCCCACTCTGCCTTTAGAAAATAGGTGCATTGCCATTACATGCCCCCCTAACCCCATTTTTGAACAATACTAAGAAGAAGAGGAAAAAGGGAGCTATGAAGATTACCCATGGGAGCCAAGGCACCAAGGATTCCTATGGGCAGTCGCCATTTCAACCCAATAATGAGGCCAGGCAAGACCAGGCCTCCCTCCACAACCATTCCCATCTGAGATCTGTTGAGCCTCCCAGTCAGTATAAAAGGCTCTCTAAGACAAACTATGTACAGTGCCCTTTCATGCATGTGCATGCAAGTGAACACATGTCATCTTAAAACAAAAAAAACACAGCTTCATATAGAACCCCAAAAGCTTTTTCGTCTCACAAATGCCAAGCAACTACTTACTGGGATGCTCTCCTAAAACTTCAAGAATCCCAAGGCCTTAAATGCAATTGATGTGTTTCTGTGATGAAAAGAAAAAGTATGAAATGCCCATGCTGTTGCAACTGTGCTGTCTCTATTAAAGCTGATTAAAAGAGGAAAATGGAGTAAAAATGCAGCCCTAGTTTAAGACAATTTTCATTTCACACAATACTACATGTGTACTAAATCAATGTAAAAAGCATGTTCATGATTCAAAATGCATTAAAAACATTGTAACCTACAAAATGCATGCAGTTGAGTGAAGTGAACAAAACCCAAATTCCCTTCTACATTACTCAAAGTATTATCTTGATAGAATTATTAACAGAGGAGAGTGTTGAAAAAATAAACAGACCAGGTCTCATCCCAGTTGCTTCTTTCAAGTAACTGTGTGGCTTGCTAAAATAAAGAGTGCATTTGCAAGCTGCTGCTGTCCAGGCTGTCACCAGTGAACTCCATGTTTCATGGGGATGCTGTAATTAATAGCCTGCACAATCTATTCGCAAAGAAGAATTAAAAGAAGAATTAAAAGGGCTGTATTGACAAGATTTCTGTGCTTCAAAAGGCCTAACATGCACATTGTCTGGAGGGCTGCCTGGAGGTGATCATTTGTTTTTGGTTTATCGTACTGATGTTTTTATAATGCGACTCCGTATTCAATTCTAAAATGAGAAACTAAATATTGAGATCTACTATTCAAGTCATTTGTAATCCCTTTTCAAAACAATTTTACCATCTTAAGATGGCTGAGGTGTCTTGTCTAAAAATTAATGTTACATGTTTTTTGCATGCATTTATTGACACAAGATACTGCTTAATTGCTCATGAAAATCCGTAGCACAGCCGAAACATGTGCTTACTCATATCTTGCTAACATGTACCCAAATTAATTATGGCTATAGACCTTTTCTATTATTTTGTATTAAAAAATAAATAGTAACCCAAACAATATGTATGTGTGTGTGTGTACAAATATCTCCTATAAAAGAAGATTCGGCACGATTTGTGGGTCTGTATAAAGTCATACTTTTACAACATTTACAGGTATCACAAAGAAAATGCTAGGAGTAATTAACTTAACCTTGACTTAAACCTGAGGGGCTATCAAGTTCACACAGAAGTTGCTGGGTGTATGCCAGGTGTAAATCATAGTTACTCAATCACTTTTATGTGAATCAAATATTACTTTAAGCCAACATCAAGTCATATTAACTTGTTTGTGAATAGGCTGTTCAGAGTAGTAGCACACAAAAAACATTCCATCAAATGTGTATATTGGTGCATATGTAAGATGTTTAACAAAAAAATTAAAAGAAACAAGATAAAGTCAAGATAAAGTCAGAGTAACTTCTTTGTGAATAGGGTGTTAAGGGTAGTAACCAAATGTGTAGATGTATGCGTATCAAAGATGTTTGTATAAACAATGAATGTGTAATAAAAAAGAAAAATGATTTTTTCTTGTATTTAAATATAAAAAAAATATTTCAAATCAAATATTTTATCATTTATTTTATTTATTATGGTTACTTCTTCAGCAAGAAAATTGCTTCATGAAGCAATGGGGCCATGTACATGCGTAAAGGTTTATGGCAAACATTACATGGTTATAGGAGGGGGTGTGTACAGTCCTTAAAATATAGCATGTCTTACCAGCGTACCATTAAAGGAACATGTAACATTGCTGAGAGGGTGTGTGTAAGTGGGATCTAATGGATTGCTACATTGCAGAGTGCAAAGAAGATGCTCCTTGAAAAAGTGGGGTCTTGATTCCTTTTTGGTTTTTGTGCTTTTTGGTGGCATAAGCCACCAGATTCCGCCAAAATATTGGTACTGTAAAAGAGAAGGAGAAAGGGGAGTTCGGGAGCAGTGTATGCCGTTGGCATGTACACCTGCCGACGATTTGCTATGAAATGGTCAAAGTACCAGCTGGCCTTGTTTTTTCGCATCTGCTTTGCCTAGTTTTTTTACCCATGTGCATCCGCCATTTGACGTGCTTTAATGAGTTCCTCAAGAAGGGAGAGGACACACTAATAAAGGCAGAAACGGCAAGTATATACATTTCTCTCAAAGCTCTTTGAGGGCGGGCGGTGAAGGGATGTACCCACACCAGTGGCCAGAGATGAAACTAGGGCTCACTCTCATCTCCCCATTACAAGCCCTTGCTTGCTCCAAGCAACCGCAGAGCTCTGACTGGCACTTGGTGTTTATAAATTGTGGGCGGCTCTTATTCCCAGCCCTCTACCCTACACCCACATAGCTGGAATCAGCAGGACTTGGAATGGCCAGAGCACCGAACGCCTGCATACAGTCTGTGACGGCACGGGAAGGGGCAGGCTCTCTGCCCCTTGTATGGGTCTCCCTCCGCCACAGAAGGAGGGAAGTGCTTTAAGTCCAGCAGGAGACATGAGGAGGTCTTCCAGAGGAACCCACAGCTTTGTATATAATGCAACCGGTTTTAAAGAGGTTGCATGCTGTATGGCTAGCCCCGAGCAGTTCATTGAGTGTGGCGTTATCTGGTCCTATTTGCAGAGACCTTTCATGAGATGGGCCACGGCATGAAGGATGCTTCTCACAAATGCTATGGTGGTGGTGTGTAGGTCTGTGTGGAGGGCGTGATAGAACCTAAGATTGTATCGTGGATCTGAAGCTGGTGTCTGGGAGGAAAGGCTTCATTTTCCTTCGCTGTGTCTCTTTTGAAGGCTAAGTGGCTGCCTATCCAAGACTTGGAGCAAAGTGTCAGAGGTGGGATGATTCATCGGATGTTCACGGCAGACACCTAGGTTTGGATGTGGGAGCGTTCAGTGTTGTTGGTGAGGAACAGGAATTTCGTCTTGATGTTGATCTATTTGAGGGAGGCATAGAACATCCAGGTTTGGATCAGGGCGAGGCAACCCTTGAGTAGACAGATGTCTACTATAGATTATATTTTTAGGTAGAATTGCGCATCACCTGTGTATTGGTGGATGCAGGTGTGGCGATTGGCAAAGAGGCATCCTGCGGGGGCCATGTGAAGGGTAAAGATCACAGGTGAGATGATGGATTCGTGTGGAAATCCATAGGTGATGGGTAGAGGTAGAGATCTGGAGATATCCATCTTTACAAATTGTTGATCTTCTAGAGAATATCAGTAGAGAACATTGTCTCCAAAGCGCATGCACAGCATGTTGATGAGAGCTTAACAGGCGACTTTGTGGAAAGATACAGGAGTACCAGCAGTCAGGGATATCTGTTGTCAAGGATTCAGAGTGCCTCGTCAAC
This sequence comes from Ambystoma mexicanum, assembly GCF_040938575.1. Classification (NCBI taxonomy): domain Eukaryota; kingdom Metazoa; phylum Chordata; class Amphibia; order Caudata; family Ambystomatidae; genus Ambystoma; species Ambystoma mexicanum. The sequence goes on from NC_090930.1 coordinate 136,055,964, forward strand.
CATTTGGTTGGTGGCTGTCTCTGTACTGCACCTGGATCTGAAGCCTGATTGATAGCTTTGTAGGATGCTGTTGGTATCGATGGGTGGCTACGGTTCTGTAAAGGAAAGAAAGGTGTGTGATGGGGCGTTAGTTTCTGAGATCATCGGGTCCAGTGTTGGCTTAATAACTGTTTTTCTTGTGCTGTAAACAGCAGATATTCGATCAAGTGCAGCCATTTGAGATATTAGTTTTCAATTGCCAAGAATTAGTCCTGACAATATTGCGGTGGTGCAGAAATTACTTTAAAGAAAACCAGAGGCCTGTTAGGAACCGTTTTCAAAAGTTAGATAGACATCCAGGTATACTGATTTCAGTAAGGGAAGAAATGCGAGGAAAAGAATGAGCAACAAAGACTGACATAATTCTACATTAAAGTGGTTTGTGGTTATATTTTCTTGTCTAGAAAAGTAGGTAGCGCGAATCAGTGATTTTACACTGCAGCTTTAAATCCCGGCTGCTATGTTCTGCTGGTAAAAGACTCTGGCATGCTACTTACTTGGAGATTTAAACCTTTGTGGTGTACTGGTGACCTACAATACGGCAAACCTTTAATGTGTTTACACTGACTTTTCGCTTTAAACATGCGTTTGCATTCTTTTAACATTTCATTTCCACTGGACTAACTGTTGAAGTACAGTAATTGCCAAAATTCAGAAATGCAAATCTTAGAAAGTCACTTAAAAAACTTTAGTTGAAGACACATCAGATTGGGCCGGATTCATAGCAGTGTTCTATAATGGCGCAATCCCAGTGAACAACACTCTGTGAATCAGGTCCATTATGTTTTTAGCTTCTTGAAAATAAACTACATAGTCGATTTTTGGGATTTGTTTTTGTAGTCCCGTAGCCCCTCCAATAAAATGCCAAACCCAAAACAATCTCCTTCAGTGTATTACAGTTTTTGTTCCCCATGTCCGGAAGAAACTACAAGTATGTGCAAGCCATGACGTCATGTGTAGCACAATAAAAGTGGGTAGAGCACAAGAACATATAGATCACTGCGCTGATCATGGTTGTTTTAAAAGTTGATCCTGCAGCCGGCGAGAGGTTCTTAGGTGACGGTGCTTATATGTCTCTGCAGGTTTTCAGTGGGTTTGGTTAAGAGCCAGGGTCACCTGGGCACAGGATCACTGAGAATATAGTTACTGTACTTGGTTGAATTTTGACGCAAAAAATGAGAAGTCTTATCACTTGTTTGGTCATAAGCAGAACAGTGATTTATTAAGACATTTAAGCCAACACGTGTTTCGACCCAACAGGGGTCCTTATCAAGACTGGTGTGAGTATACATGTGGAGCAATTGATAAATGGTTGCAAGAACCACAACCATTTGGTTCAACCCAAGGTGAAGTATAATTGAACATTCCAGTGTTCAATGTGTTTAGTTCAGTTGTTTTGTTACATGTGGGTGTGCATACTTTAATGTCATGACAGTTGTAAATATATACATGTTTAATACAGGTTAAAAACATTGCAATGAGTGACATGGTATGCAACAGGTTTTACGTAAGAGAAGTTACGTTTATCATGATATGCTTGGAAACAGTTGTTTAGCGTGGTTAATACATGTCAAACCGGTGAGTGGCACCAGGAAGAGGGAGAGAAGGGAATAGTATAAGTTGTTGGAGGTAATAAGTACCCGGCCATGAATGTAGTCCAAGATGTTCTGGGTGCTTACTGTGTGTGATATAGATACGTAGAGTTGTACATAGGAGCTCTTGAATAAGGGCTGTAGGTGGATAACCTGCATGGTAAACATACATATTCATTCGTTAGGGCCCTTTTAGAGAGAAATAGGGATGCACAGGGATCGGGAAGGATTCATAGTGGAAAGTGCAGGTGCGTCAGCTGTAATGTTAAGGCATGCTAATGTGTGCCTCGCCTAGTACAGTCTGGGTGAGCCATTGACTGAGAAAGGTTCGCCAGTTCCATCCTATTATATCAGAGTTATATGCAGTTCAGGCCGGGTTTTCATTAGTAGCTGTGGGACGCTTGGTGTAGCATGGCCTGAAAGCGTGGGGTCAGTGTGCTATGGCTGGCTGGGGGGGCCCTGTCATGTGTAGCATCATGAGGTGTCGTGCATGGCCGTGAAATTCTCCAGCAACTATAACAGCTGAATTTCTGAATTTGTTCATGTTTTTAACTGCAACCATAAAGTCCCCACAAGCACATAATTCTCAGGGAACTTCTAAGGTTGGTAACCATAACTAAGGTTTTTCCAGTGCTTTATGTACACCAACCTAGCCACAGTGCTCATGGAGCATGGTTCCTGGGGCATGACGTTCAACTATGCCCCAGGCACCATGCCCAGAGGGCCATTGCCCAGCCCAGGTGTCCCATTACCCATCTTAGTTGCTGCTCTGAGTCTCTAGACACGACTCAGACCTGGCTCCCGGCCAGCAGAATGAGCTGTTGGTCTGCAGATCTGCCTGTGGATTAGTCTTCGGGCTGAGTCACAGTTCAGGCCTGGTTCTGGATCTGCAGACCCATATCAGACCCACTGCAGAGTCCACAAACCAAGCTCTGGGTCTGCGGGTACCAGCCCGATGAGTCCTTGGATCCTGCTCTGGGTTCCCGGGCCCTGCTCCGGACACATGGGCCCACCCAACCGAATCCAGCTCTGATTCGCCAAACCTAAAAACAGATCTGCGGATGTGGCTCGGCTCCAGATTTGAGGACTCAGACCGTTTGGTGGTCTATTTGTACGCTCTGTGGTCCCCCCCTGATCCCTGATGAGTTGGGGGTATTCCACAATCGGCTGCAATTATCTCTCTTAATTTTTGTGCCGATCAGTGTCCACAATTGTGATATGCTGGATCTCCGACTAAGTCCACGAGCTCAGCTCCCTCCAAGTCGATTTTGCCCACTTGCTTGAATTAAAAAAAACAGACTAAGGGGGGATCGCAAGTGAGACCAGGCGCCAACTTCTTGTGCTGGTTTGGATTCAGTTCGCACAGCGATTTAGGCTGTAATTAGGAACACAGATTCCCAATTAGAGATTGCCTGGTAAATACAACTTTTGTGGCTATCCATCTTCCCCTCCTTACCCCTCGGTGGAACTGCACATAACTTTATAAACACATTGGGAGTTTCATAGATATTTTGGGCCCGATCATTCATGGAAGCGTTTTATAATGGCGCACTCCCATAGGAAAACGTTCTGTGAATCAGCCCCTAATAGTTCGGAATGTTTCGTTGAAAAGTGTCAACGTTAGAAGCATCAGAAAAAGTGTGCGCTTTCTGGTGCGTTCTACTCAACCAGAACTACAGAGCAGAGGCAGTGGAGAAAAGCTAGCACTTAGGTTGCGGGTATGTTGAAAATCTGTGAACGCGCTGCAGTGCACAGTTCTTGCTTAGCAGGTTGGCATTAATTAAAGTCATACATGAAATAAAACGTGGAGGCATAGGAATCACGTATTGAAGGCAGAATTGTTTCTTATAAGGCACCGCCATCTAGTGGAAATTATTGTTCAGTTCAGTTTTATTCTGAAATAAATCCTTAATGTTATGCACAAAACACAGAATATATAGAATGGCGATACAAATGAATCATAAAAAGAACACATGAAAGAAAACCTAATCGAAAACAAAATACCAACTTGAGAAAACAAAATCATATCTGGCTAATTTACCTATGTGGGCTGTCCTACAATCGTACATAAAATAACGCTATTTTACAGATGTTATCTTCACCAGGGAAAACAACATTGGGACATGTTCAGCACATTAATATTACAAACGAATACATCTGATTAAAACAAACTTAAAACAGCACAGAGAATAATAACTACAGGGATGTGCACGATATATTTACAAAATGCATAATTCAAGGTGTGCTATGCTGGGTAGTGGGTAGCAGCACACATGGATAAAAACACCAACCCAGATAAATCAGGAAAACCCAACCCAATCAGATAAACCCAACCCAAAAAACACCAACCCAGATCAATCAGGAATGGAAACAAGATTGCAGCAAAAAAACATACACCGCAAATAGACTTAGACATGAAACGTTCATCTCTAATCAGGAACAAAGATCTGAATATTCTGCCCTCAATAAAGGCCTATCATACAGTCCAACAAATTGTTTTAACTACTTCCAAACCAACTCAGACATCTACAGATTTTGTAGAAGATTGAAACTAAAGACATTTTTCGAAATGATTCCAAGCAAACCAACCAAATCAGGATTATCATTGAGTCCATCATAACCTACAGTAGACTTATTGGAAGCAACGGCAAACCTACTCAACCTAGAGAATCTGGAAGAGGAATACACACTAGAAAGCTTTATTAATGAACAAACATATTGACATGTCTAGCAGAAGGAACAAACCTCAAACCTCATTCCACCTTGGTTCTAAATCAACCACAGGACAAGTCTGTGGATCTATTCAACAAAGCAGTGACTGAGAACCTAAGAATAATGTGTCTAAAAAAACAGAAAGTCAAAATCAACAGAAACCCGACCATGAAAGAAAGAGAGCAATTAACCCTTCTGGAAAGAAAAGAAAATAACTACATTGTAAAAGCAACAGATAAGGGTATTAACATTGTTTTAATGAATAAAGTGGACTACATCAAAGAGGCAGAGCACCATCTTACTGACAAAAACTGCTACAACAAACTAACCTCCAACCCCATCCCGGACCTTATGAAGGAATGGGTGGGGATGAGAAAAATCTTGTGTGATGCAGGCTATCTCAATTAAGATGAACTCTGATACATGAACATCCAACTACCGATCATGGCAACAATCTACTTCATCCCAAAGATCCATAAAGACTTTCTACACTTTCCACCCTGTCGACGATCATTAATGGTATTGGAGCGCTTACAGAAAAAATATCAGGCTACATCGATGAACACCTGCACCATTGGCCTCTAGCCTAGGATCCTATATTAAGGATACAACTCATGTTATCAAGCAGTTGGATTCTATTACATGGCTCGACAGCTTCAGGTTTGTTACTTTGGATGTCACCTCACTATACACCACAATCCAACACACAAAAGGATTGAAAACAACTGAATATTTTTTGAAATCAAGATCAGTTTCTTTCTTTGAGCAAAATTAAATGATATTAACCATGCTACAATTCACTCTGACAAACAACATCTTCTGCTTTAATGGTAAGCTATATCAACACCTACAAGGCACAGTGTTGGGGGCTAAATATGCCCCCATCATATGATAACCTCTTTAAGGGCAATTATCGGATTGAGCACACAGAAACACACTGCATTTACCAAGGAAAACAACATTGTCTACTGGGTACAATTTATTGACGAAATTCTAATCATCTGGGATGGAGATCAGAAATCCCTAACGGAATATGTCAACTATTTGAATCAGAACACCTACAACATCAAACTGACTATGGCTCAAAGCCAGGCTAAAATCTGCTTCTCAGACCTGTAATTGTATACAGAAAACAACACTGTACAAACTGCTCTTTACCAGAAACCAACAGCTGGCAACAGCACATTACATGCGTACAGTAACCACCCACGACACATAATCCATAATATCTCATATGGTGAAATCCTCAGTATCAAAAGAAACTGCAGCGATCCAGAAAAATGTGACCAACACAAAAATGAAAAACTGCTTCAATTTAAAGAAAGAGGTTACCAGGACAGAATACTTTGCAAAGCCGACAAAAGAGCTGAGAATGTTGACAGAACCGAACTAAGCACCAAGTGCCTTTCCCAAAATCAGACTTCTAACCACGTATATTTGAAATACTCATGTCATAAAGCACATTCTGAAAAAACATTGGAACATCCAATTGGACAGCCAGATCAATACTTTTTTGGACCCTTATCCATGTTTTACCTATCGCAAACCCGGAACGATCAAAAATCAAATCAGTCCTAGCTTCATGCAACCAGCAACCACCCCATCAACACTACCAGAATTATGGAATTTACCTCCCATCACAGGCAATTTCAAATGTGGGAATTGCAAAATCTGCCACGTATGATGAACGGAAAAACAACCATAGACTTAAATGGCACAAAGAAGAAAAAGATCCACCTGATTAACTGCAACACCAAATTTGTCATCTTTGGGATTCAATGCCATAGAAAGTACAATAAGAAAAATATGACTGATGGAACAATTAAGCGCATTTGATAACGATGACAAACTGTTCCCTGGCATTTCATTTTACCACAGAACACCCTGATGGTAACTCAAAAGATCTGAAATTTGTGAGTCTAGACAAAATGAACATGCCACCAGGAGGAGACAACAGAGAGAGATTACTTCGGCAGAAGGAAGCAAGATGGATAACCATTAATTGCCAATCAGGCTTAAATCAGGATAATGAACGTTTTAATTATCTTTGAAATAGATCCTTAACATTATCTAAAAAAAAACAATAAGTTAATCTATGAGATAATTCATTCCGGATTGTCAAGATATTCTTTGTATCAACATCTAACCCTCTTGCCTACCAATTGCAGATACACTTTTTGCCCCTCAATACAACAACCCTAGTCACTCATGTGAACTCAAAATGAGGTACCTTAGTACATCCCTCAATTTACAAATACTCGAAATATTCTTACTGCACTTAATATACATTGAGATTTACAATGGAGTCTGTTTCGCTTAATTATCTAGTGACCTATATTGGCCAACTATTATTCTGTACAGTAGTTTTTGCACACCTCGGGTGATTTCTATGTGATTAACCATTTTTTGGGCTCCAATTTCTCCATCTTTGGCAGCACTATATATATAAATATTTTTATCTTTCATTTCTGTTTTCACAGTTCTTATTTTTTCATTCTCATATCAAATATGACATTTTAGCATATTTGTCATCTCTGCACAGAACCTGCCAACATCACGGCTCGTGAGAGTTACGGCAAACGATACTTACTTGTATCATAGCCCAATGTATACTTTATAGGTTTTTACATGCAACTATTGTACTTTGCCATTAGTGACACAATTACCTAACCACTGTTCAATCACTGTGCCGCCGGTTATCATCACTTCAGTGTATTAAGCTATTCAACCTCATGCATCTAGTGGGATTATTACACTGTGATCGGCATTCTGATAGTCTTCGCTATGCACATCTCGGTTGTTTCTCACGTGAACCACATTTACAGGATCCCATCCTTGCAATCTCATCATTTCTATTTTCACGCTTTATAGGTTTTATATGTAACTATTGTACTTTGCCAGTAGTGATACAATTACTTAACCACGGTTCAATCACTGCCACTGGTTCTTATCACTCCAGTGAATCAGGCTATTCTTTCTAATGCATCATGTTGGGATTATTACACTGATTGGCATTGTGATATTCTTCGCTATGCACATCTTGGCTTTTTCTCACGTGATAGTGATAGCGCTGATAGTATAATTCTCATAATGATTGTTTATTGTAATCTGTTTTAAAAACAAGTAATGTCCTAGGGACTACTCTACTCCTTTGTTAACGGTATGCAGTGATAAAATCACGGCAAAACAATTGCAAAATAATTGCATGGTTTGATCCGTTAAAGGTGTACCCCATTACACCATTAAAGGGGAGTGGGGGTTGCAGGGGTGTCCCCCGCATCCTTTACATGGATTGCGGTGGTTTGACCTGTTAAAAGGGTACCCCATTACATCATTTAAGGGGAGCAGGGGTTGCGGGGGTCCTTTACATGGATCATCCTTTACATGGATTGTATTTTGTGTCCACAGCCATTTTTGCCACAATTTTAACAAATGGAGGAAATCTACTGCTGTATTTAGGGCTCAACAGTGGAGTCCTGGGTATTATGACCGACTGATTTTGGGTTGTGAATCCCCACTGTAAACAGTCACATGGGTGGTATTTCAAAGCAGGATTCCCAAAAACTTTGAAAGTTTTTAATTTTTTCTTTCTGATATTAACCTTTTGAGAGGTCCATCCAGGGGAAAAGAATAAAGGAAAGTATTTAACCTGTATTCCCCCAGACACACACTGTGGTCCATTTTTGGAAGACCCACCGAGAGTAGTGTTTTTTTATGTGACAGAAATCTGATGAACTCAGTTTTTTTGCCTGAAGGACTTAGGGCAAGCCACTTCAATTCTATCCCCTAAACCTAGATAAGCGGCACACTAGTGCAACCTATGGTCAGACACCACATGAGGGATTAGATAGAATGGTTGAAGGGCAAGTATTTTTTAGTTACTCATAGCAGAACATACAATGTTAAAGAAATAGAACTGGAGCCCTCTCCTTGCTATTAACCACAACTTCACCCATATTAAAGGGTAAATCGAACCAAAACTTATAATTTTTGATTAAAAGAAAACACATCGCCTACATTAACTGCAACAAGCTCTAAAGACTTTTTTAATTCAATACTTCTGCATGCATTCCTATTTAAGGACCCCGCAGCACAACTGCATATTTGAGAAACGGCTCTGCCGCATAAGTATGCTTTTTTACACATTAATTACACAAAGCCCAACTTATTTCCACTTCAGGAACGCCTTAGGCATTCTCTTTCAATCAGATAACATCAGTATTGTATGTCACAAGAACGGATGTATGCACAAATGCAGAGAAATGTACAAATGCCAGCATATGCATAGCATTTCATGCATTCTTTGTTTCGTCTTAACAAAGGTCTATATTAATTCTCCACTGACCTTCATTTGTTTTTCTCTTTGCGCCAAATTTTAGATCTCATTTTGTAGAGTGAAAATTGAAACTTGTAATTAAGTACAACTAATACTGTATTCAAAACACGAAAACTATCCTTGAAACCCCCCCCCCCCCTTGATGAACCAGCATTAACACTGCTAGGGAAACACATGTAGAGGACCATTCAATTTAGGACTAATCATTACAAAATACTCTTTCAATGACTCTTTTTATTGCCAAGACACTCTAATAAATGTATTTTCACAAACAACAAGTGACTCAATGATTGTATTCTTCTTGTCCAACTACAAACACATGGACAACAGGTTTTGGTGCGCAAAGTGTTGCTCTTCTTTCTAAAATTCATTTTCAACCAGTATTGGGCAAATACAATATTTGGAGCAGCAGGTCAGCAACAACCAGTAATCAAAACTAAAACGAAGTTCGCCAGTGGTCTGTATTTTGTCTGCAAATGCATTAGTAGTTCATGACCTTTTTAACATTAACCTCCAAGTTCCAATTTAAATAATATGCCACCATCCGCATTAGCATCTTTGTATGGCATGCATTGCCTTGACTATAAAATCGTTAGCAGAATCTTTTTACTTACCTCCTTGCAGCATGTCACGAGATTGAAGTTAGCAGGAACTATCGGGAATGGAGCTCCTATACATTTTTTTTTTTACTTTTAATAGGTTCACTACTTTACAATCAGTCTCACAGTTCCTGAACGGCTCCTCCGAGTACAGCCCTTTCGTTTTACTGAAAGGGGACGTTTTTTCAGGAATTGTATTGCCCAATGGATCGGGCATCAATCGATCCCTTTTTTTTTCCAATGCATCTTAACTTCAGTGTTCAGACATTTACACATGCAAATCCCAAGGGTCATAAACCACCATCTTGTGCTAATCTTATCTGTTGAACCATCGCCCTAAGTTCAAGCGCCCTCACAGCAGATCACCTGCCCCTCAAGCTGACATCATTAGAAGCTTATGCCCCTTGTCGTAATGCCAGTGTACGTCTCATTTGAATGTCCTCTGTGCGCAATCTAGTGACGTGTCTCCATGGAAATGTCAAGACGCCTCTTTCCTTGATAAGTAGCAACCAACCCTTTCTGATCAGACAACATTGGACTTTCTTCTTCCTTCCTATCAGTCTATTAATTTTGAGCCTCCATTACTTCTTTTTGCTCAGTTCAACTATCTACCAAGTATGGCAAACTGAGAACAAGTACTTAAACTATCTCAAATTAATCAACTGTGTTAGCGCTTTATATTTAAAACTTTTTACATAGAATTTACAAATGTCTTTACTAAACTGTAATGAAGTGACCTCCAGCCTTCTTAGGATTACTTGAGTATTTATAACAGGTACTTAAGTTATCTTTCTAGTAAGTTACATGGGATAAAGCAAGACAAGTAGGACAGGACAAACACTGGCAACTATCACCCAGGCAGGGGACCCTCCAACTGCCTGGGCTAGGAACCTTCACTCAAGCATTCCATGGTTCACAAAACAACATTCCACATTACATCACAGACAATCCATCATACCAAAGCAATCACAACACAACATAAACCATTCAAACATTTGATATTTACATGACTTTTTTACATGTGCCAATGCGAATATTTGGGCCTATACCGTTTGTCTATGCACTTTGTGTTTTTGAAAAATGTCCTTTTTTCTTAATTTTATTGAACATGGCTTTTTAAACTCAAATATCATTGTTTTAATTTAGCAAAAGGACACATTTTTACTTTTTATCCCACAGTTGCTTTTATACTTTTTCAATGCTCAAGAATTTATGGCAACAACCTATACGAGCCGGAGTATACACTTCTTTTGACTGGATGGTCCTCCCATGTATTCCTCATCTTTGATATTCGATATCTAGCTTCAGCTGCTTTGGAAATTCTTTTTTTAGGCAGAGGGCACTGTGCGTCGAAGGCGTTGACTCGATGTCCCTCGAGGGCCTCCATCTCGAGGATGTTGTCATCGAAGGCATATATAGCACGCACAGCACCCGTTTTTGCTTCAGTGCTGTTTTTTCTTACAGTAGAAATACCTGCATAACCACAGGTTCGACTGTACTTCGACTTAAAAGAACGAAAGCTGTAATAACATGTGAAATTCTAGTGTTGGGTAGGTTGGGAGGGTAATGAGGAATACGTGGGATGAACATCCAGTCGAAAGAACGTGACCAGGGGTAAGTAACTTGCTCTTCGAATGGATTGTGTCCTCCCATACATTCCTCATCTTTGTTAGACTCCCAAAGCAGTATTTGATTTGGTGGAGAGAGTAGAATTTAGATTTTATTTGTTTTCATGAACCGATTGCAGGACTGCTTTTCCAAAACTCCCATCCTGACCGAGGGAAGATTCCAGGCAATAATGCTTTGTGAATGCGTGAATAGCAGAACACCGGCAAGCATTATGATTTTACTTTTTTGCTTAACCTACACAAGGTCAGCACAGCGCCTTCCAGGCTCTGTCTATACCTTTACGGGCATCCTTGGATGCTTTAACTACGAAATGGAGTATTTTCGGTCCAGCTCGGGAGTCTGCTACTTTCCCCAGTATTTTGGGTATTGGGCATTCTACCTTCATGCAGAATCTAGTATCTTTTTCCAAGAGGCTTACGTATGATGAAACTTTGGCAGAGGACAACCAGTCTGTGGACTTGGAGCCTTTTTCCTTGCACCTGTGTGAGGATGTGTCCAGATACACAATCATCCTCACTCCCTGTTCTCTCAGAGCTGTAGCTATCGGTCGCATGAGCTTGGTGAACACCCAGGGTGTTGGACCCACTGCTTGACAGAAGTCGGGGTTTACAGAAGATGACTAGGAACAAGAATCACACTGCTCTTGCCAACTTACTTTCCGAGTTCAATTTAGTGTATGTGTGGAGAAAGAAACACCTAACAGAGATTATAGCTTCCGGTCTGGTGCCCATGAAGTATATTCTTGTATAGAGTTTTGTCTTGACCTCTGGTAGAATGTCTAATAAAAATTCATGAATAGCGAGATTGGTGGGATACATATTTCAGATCACGCACCAGTTGTGGTGGAGCTTTCCTTACATTATTCCTTGAAGAAATCGAGTAATTGGAAAAGGAATACGGGGATACTTCAAGATAAGGATGCTGTTGAATGCCCGACTAAGGAGGCTAAGTTGTTTATAAACATTAAGAGATGGTGATGTTAATTATCTTGTGATCTGGGAATCCTTTAACTACTATATGAGGGTCTGGTGATTGGGCTATTAAGCAAAAAGGGAAGGAGAAGGAATGTGAATTGTAATCTCTGGGGGAAAACTGTTAAAGAACTTGAAAAAATATATTGGTTGGATCCCAGAGAAGAAGAAAAGAGATCTTGTGAGAAGAAAATTTGAGTTGAACATACTCCTGACAGAGAGTGGGGTACGCTTTATTTAGAATGAAATGTACATACTTTGAGGGGGGTGAGAAGTGTAATCATCTTTCGCTGCATCGATTGAGGAAATTGGACAGTGAGAGAGCTATTAATGCTATCGAACTCGGAAATGGGGTTAGCTCATCTGTGCCAGAAATGATCAACAATGGCTTCAGAGTTTTATAAAAATCTTTATTCTGCTGACGAACTGGATGTCGCTGCATTATGGTTTGATTCCTTGTGTTCGGTTAACATTCCCCAAGTGACCGTTGAGAAAGTAGAATTAGTGGGCAGGGATTTGTCGGTCGAAGAAAGCAGTATATAGCCTAAACACCGGGAAAACCTCAGGACCTAACAAATTTCCTGTGGAATTCTATAAATTGATGCCATAGAATGTATACTCGCTGATCTTGGATACGCTCAAGAGCTCTCTTGAGATGGATCACCTTCCATCTATTGTCCGAATATGAACATCTCAGTGCTACTCAGGAAATACAAATGCCCCTACATACCGGCAAGCTTTAGACCCATCACTTTAATTAACACGGATGACACGATACTCGTGAAATTATTGGCTCGAAGTTTACAACCGGTTCTGCCGGAGTTGATAAATCATAACCAAACAGGATTTATGAAGGGCAGTCATATGTCAACTAATTTGAGATGTCTTGTTGACCCTGCAGGAGTGAGATAAACAGAGAAGAAATGTATTGTCTCTCTCTCTGGATGCTGAAAAAGCATTGAACCATATTCACTGGAAAAACCTCTTTAAGACTTGGATTGGGGAAAGGGTTCATTGGATGGATACAACTGTTGTACTCCAAGCTGACAGCTCGGATCATGTATAATGAGTAAATTGTGGCAATTTCTGAACTGAAGAGAGGGACCAGACAAGAATGCCCTCTTTTGCCGTTGCTGTTGGTCCTTGCGATGGAGCCACTGGCATCTATCTTGAGAAATGACGAAAGGATAAAAGGTGAGAGTTATAGTGGGGTGGGGCAGAAAGTCTGGCTTTACGTGGATGACCTGATGCGGGTGGTGCAAGATCTCATGTATTTGCTTCCGGCAACGATGGAGAGGCTGGAGGGATTTGGAAGAGTTTTGCATTATAAAATTAACTAGCAGAAATCTGAGGCGATGCTGATCACATTCTGCTCCAAATCTGACCTCATATGGGAAGGTTTCCAGTGATGCCCAATAAAAATGAAATGTCTTGGGATATGGCTCACAAAGGATTTCGTACAGTTGATGGATTTTAACATGTCGGTAGCAGTGGAGAAATTTTGACGAGATATTGAAAGTTGGTCCAAGCTTAAACTGACACTGTGGGGCAAAGTAAACATGATCAAGATGAGGGCTCCCACGAGAATTACATTTTGAAAATGATCCTACTACCAGTTACAATGAGAAACAGACCCTGGAGGAAACTGGATATATTGTTGCAGAATTATCTCTGAGAAAATAAACCGAGGCTGAAACTATGGAAACTTCAATTACCAATGAACAATGGAGGCATGAATGTGCCCAATTTTGCAGCATACTAAAAGGCTTTTATGGCACGCCACATGATGCCTTTCTTGGAGGATACACCATATGACTGGACTATGTCCAAAACAAATCGGATCTGCCCACTGGAGACTAGGGCTATTCGGACTACTAAGTCTGGCAAGAGAGTGGATGCATACCCTTTGGCAGAATTTTTGGTAAGCTGTTGGATGGGCCTGTCTAAGGTAATGGGTCTAGATGCACTATGGCCCAGGAAAGATTCGATCTGGTTGAATCAGAGAGTGCAACTTAATGGGAAGTCGCTTTTCTGGCCTGAGTGGTTCTTGGGCCTCGTAAAATGGCTTGGGGATTTAGTGGAGGGAGGTGCTTGGATTCCTTTGGCCAGGGTAAAAGTGCAACATAATCTAGAAGAGAACACATTTAAAGATAGTCTAATGTTGTAGAAAGCATTGGGAGATGCCAACGCTATCAGAGAGGATGACATAGGAGATAACATTATACAATGTGCAAAACAAGAACATTTGGCTTCCAGAGTGTATAATCTGCTATTGGGGCTAGGAAAGGGAACTTTGTGTAAATTGAGAAATGGTCTAGAAACCGGACTTCGGGTATGGATGCAGAGAGATGGGAGATTATTTGTAGAAACATACCCCTCGTATCTCTAAATGGTGGGGAATGTGCCAGACAGATCAAGATTTTAAACAGAACATCCTGCACTCCTGAGAGGATGTTTGAATTGAAAAAATGTGTGATTCACGTATGTGCTAGGGGTGCAAGCACAAAGAAGGAACATTAGAACACATGTTAAGGGACTGTACCAGAGTGAGAACGTGCTTGGATGAGGTATGCTTATTGATTAATAAAGTGTTGCAATTGGACATTACTTATGATTTTGAGACCCTGATACTGGGTGTTGATACTTTCATAGATGAGCTATATCTCCCAGAAAAGAAATGGATGTTCAGAGCAGCTATGGTGGCAAACAAATTGAGGTTGGAAATCTGACAGATGTCCTCCAACGATATATTGGATTAACAAACTTTACAAATGATCGTTGAATGAAAAGGTTTTGTTTTCTCAGCAGAAACAATATCGCCTTTATGAAAGAATCTGGAATGGTTTTGTGGAACTGGACCTGTAATCTGTATGTTATCTTATCTTGTGTATATCGGAGAAGGAACTCATGTCGATGTTAGTTTACTGATTTATTGTACTTCTGGATGACTTTTGTTATGTTAAATTGTAAATACAAACTTTTTTTTTTTTTAAACAGTGCCTGAATATCTGCTTTTAAAAAAGTAGATCAGCTCTTGCATGGCCTGCTTGCCATCTTACCCTTTTTCTATGTTGTTCTTGATAATCGCATGCTTTCACGCCGTGTCAAAGACAGGTTGTGTATTTCCAATAACTTTCCCTGAATCATACATACTGAATCTTTAAAAAGTTGGCATTTATCAGGTCTTATAAAACGGTATGACCGGTAATGCCTGTATCCATGCTGGTGGGCATGTCTTTTTGCAAAGTTGAAATTGATTTTGTGTTACATTTTATTTTGGAAAACCATCACAGATCTTGTACACATTCTCGTGGTGATATTCCCTGTAGGGAATGTGTTTTTCCAAATTGAATGACAGCAGAAAAATACAATTATCAATACTTGTATCCAATAGAGAAATAAGGGGATGGTATAAGATCACTTGTGCGAATAGTGGGCGTTATAGCTTCCTTCACTAAAGGCACGGCCAGCCTCTGTGCAACCTAGTGTAAGATTAAAGGAACCGTGTCCATAGAGCATTCATTGCATACCAAGATAGCCAAGACATAACACAAAAGATGTACCTGACCGGCCAAGACAACAAGGCTGGTCCATAATTGGCAGTGGAGCGTCAAGCCAACCATTTTTGTTGGAGCCACCAAACAAGCCTAGAGAACACACTAAGAGCTCCCTCTGCAACAAGCAGCTGATGGAGCGCTTCAGGGCTTGCTGCAAATGTCAAAGGGAAATTTGGTTCCCCTTTGACAGCTCGCACCCCAGCACAGACTCCCAATGCGCCATGCGAGTCTTGGGGCGTTTTGCTTCCCCCAGCCTTGCATGGCCCATTGGGGATACAGGCTGCATACTGCAGATCTAAATGTTTATTAGAGGGGCTCCTGTGCCTCCCAGTACATGCAGAGCTGCTGGGCTGGATTCCAAGGGAATGTGATATTATGTTTGTTTTAACCATGATAAGTAAAAAATGTCATGCCAGATGAATAAAGTGTAACCAGACTGGCTGCACCAATGCAGTCTACTCTAGACATGTAACACTTACCATCTTTGCATGATTTTTGTTGCTACGTGGCTAGACTGGACTACATTGTTATGCCAGTCTTGATATATTTTTGGGCATTTTTTTAATGGGCATCAAATTTAAAGCAAACAGTGCTTGCTCATTAGGTTTGCTTCAACGTTGATGCCTACTTAAAAATGTCATGCCAGTTAGAAAACATAACCAGCCTGGCTTCAGCAATACATTGCAGTCTAGCCATGTAACAATACTTATCATGGATGATAAATGTTATTTTGTGGCTAAACTGGCATTTTGGTGTAGCCAGTCTAGCCATTTCTTACTGTGGCATGACATTGTTTACTGTGCAAATATGATAAAGCAAGCATGATAATTGGTATTACATGGGTAGATTAGGTTTCTGATACATTAAATCAGCCATTTCTTACTGTGGTGTGGCATTTTTATTGGGTATCTATGAGAAAAAAAAAACCTTGATGAATGTTAATACGTGACAGACATGTTTTCTTATTGTGGTATGGCATTTCCTAATGGCAAAACCAACAGGAGTATGCTCTTATGTGCAGGTACCAGCGTATATTGGCGGAGACAGTTTAGACATGTTTTCTGATAGTATCATTACTGGCATTATGCAACAAAACATAAGTATGTTCTTATATGGGAATTCTGGCATTTATAGGTACAGTCTGCATAGAAATGTATGGGCACAGCCAGCGTAGCAATGTTTTTTAAACTGGCCTATATTGTGGGGAAAGTATCATGAAAATGCATTGGGAATGCGCTTGTAACCTGTTGTTGACTTGCAAATATTGGATGTTTGCATGCTTTACACTACAAACTGTCTGTCTTTTATCACAAAAAGTATGCAGTATAATGCACCATTTTAACCCATTATTCAGGAAATGTGCTTAGGGGGAGGACCACCCAAAGCTCCTCTTGGTTGGTTTGGACTCCCTCACCATGCTTAGTCCCTCAAGCATATTTGCGGCAAATATTTGCATCGCTCCAATAAAACAATTCACCAGCCGCCACTTCCCAATTAGTCCATATATTACAACCAAGCAAGTGCATGCCATCCAATGGCTATTCCACTGGAAGACAACATCTAAAAGTGAGCTCAAAGCTGCGTCTAGGGTTGGTGCAAATCCTTTATAAAATAAGATACCATAACATGAGGCATTCATGTTCCCATTATAGTGGATACTACAGGTTTGAAAAGTAAAACTGTCCTATACATATGCCATACTGTCAATGGCGAACATGTCCTGTGTCTCGGTCTCAGAATAAACATGCTCCCTTCTTTAGTTAAGGATTCATATAGGATCTGATAGCTTAATAACACGCTTAATACCGGAGACCAGTCTCTAAGCGCAGGGCTAGGATTTCAACCTGTGTTGCTCTGCATTGTTTTACTTCCAAGACAAACCCGTTGCCCCTTAGCTATCCTCCCGGCCTCATAGCTCAGTGGCAACGCGCTCGTCTTGGAAGCCTAGCAACAGAGGTTCGGTATCCCGGTTCGCGCTTAGAAACCGTGTTGGTATTAAGCGCGTTATAAATAACCAATTCCATCACATTACCAATTACATCCATATTTGGTTGGTCTGTGGTTCAAAGGTGATTAAACAGTGAGCCACATTGTTATGCACAACTCACCAGTTTGTGGCTCATCAAATAAGATACTCATTTTACAGCTGTTCAAAGTGCTTCTGTCTAGGGGGCGTGGCTTGGAGCTGCCACAAGTGGCATGTCTCCCTAAAAGCTCCTGAGTGCTCTGTACTTCGAGCGAAGCAACACAAGCTCATCAGGCTGTTATTCCGGGACAAGCGGATGAATAGAATGAGGAAAGGAAGGGGCCAACTTTGCAGGTGAAATGCTGCAGAAAAGTGCCATAATCGCGGAGCAAATCGTCCTCGCATCTCCCGTGTCAGGCGTGGACAGCACAAAGAAAATGGCAGCCACTATCCTGCGAAGCTCTCCGCCACCCTCATGGAGTAGGAGCTACCATGTAAGAGCGGCCGATTAAGCATAATATGGCCCCCTTAACCCACACCTACAGCAACTCGTGCAGAGACGAAGCCCCCTATACGCTGAGTAGTGTGGGCCCCCCTCCGCTCTTGTTTCTGATACCCTAATACCTGGGGGAAGAAATAACCATACAAACAGAGTATTTGTTTCGTGGAAAAATTATGGCCGTAGGCTATTTTATTTTCTACAGAAAATAACACCACACCATAATCATAATGACCAACAATAAAAATCGCTTTTGGGCACGTCGTGTCCAGGGGATGTGAAGCCCCGCCTTCTCTTTGGCTAATCTCCGATACCCATGGACATCCGTTCCTGGACACGCGCCGCCACACCTGAGTGGGTGTTGCCTAGGCCACTCAGGTCCCCCCAAAAAGCGTCCCTAACTGCATCCCCGTGCTGCCAAAGCTCTGAAAATGTTATCTGAAAATACCCCCATCTCCTTGTTGGAGAGGTGTACGCCATCCTGATGGAACAAATCCGGGTCATTCTGTGACAAGCCATGTTTTATGAAATGTATCCCTGTGCTCCTGCAGTACCTTTCTATTGTTTTGTTTAGCTTTTTTCTAGCGGTTTCAATGGCATGCTTCCTGTGTGCCCCGTACCATACTCTGCGGGTGATGATCTCGGACATAAAAATTTCTGTTTTCCACCAGCAGTGTGCTATCGCCCTTAATGACTCACACATGTTGCGCATTAGCTCGGCCCTGTTTGTTTTGACCAGGTCGTTAACCCCAAGGTGTATTACCAGGTATTCGGGAGGGTCCCTGAACCCGATCAAATCAGACAGCCGGTCGTGAATGTCTTCCCACCGCATTCCTGGGAGGCCCTACCAGGAAGTTATCGTCTTTTTAAAATGCAGGCCCTCTTTGAAGTCTTCTATCCACCTGCCTGCCCGGGTCACGAAGGAATGGCCGACTATCCACGATGATCTGTATGGCCCTGTATCTGCATTTGTGGGTGGGAAAGGCATCATATCAGATTTTCTCGTACATATTTTTTGAAACATTGCGACCTCCACCCCCCAATTTGCTCCCAGGCCCCCTGCCCATGCCGATGTGGCTGCCCTGATTCTGAAAGAGTGGGTGCCAAACTCAGCTGCATCCCACCCTGCTTTTGCTATGGTTTTCTTTAGTATTGCTTGGAACTGGTATCTGCTGAGGGCCCTGCCATCCCTGTGTATCAGTAACTGCCCCCCGACTTCCGGTCGTACCTCCAGGAATTGTTTGGTAATGCACCTGGGGCAATGTTCCCTTTCCTTGAAGCAGTTTAGCTCTATTGCTCTTCCCTTCCCCATTTGGTCTGTTTTTGATTCTCTCAGTAATATTGACATGCCTTTGGACCCTATGCTGACGTCGCTTTTTGCTAGCCCGTCTCCTGCGACTGTATTGCGTGCTACCAGTTCCCCGATCCTGAATGCCCCATAGTATGCTAGCACAAAAGCCGTCCTGAATAACCTTGTTTCATAGCTGTCGCTACATGTGTCATGCAATAATTGTAACAGCTTCACCACTTTCTTAAAATTCAAAGGTCTCCTGCTGTCTGGTTTCCTTCCTTCCAACTTTGCCCAACCCTTCATTGCATATTTTATCCGTGGGCTAACTGTTGGGTCTATCGCCCCGGCCATCTTTGCCGTATATGCGACTGCGGCCAATTGCGCTGCTGCCCAGCTTTTCCTTTTTCCTTGCGCAAATGCTTTTGCCAAAAAATCGCACATTTTGGAAACTAATTTCCCCAACTTCTTGTGAACCTGTTCCTTTTAGCACATCAATCACATGTTTTTCATATTGCTTACCAGTCTTGTATGTTATCGCGCTCCTTGCCAATCTTTCAATCACTTGGCCTTGTTCTTGCGGTTTTTCCTCCTCTTCCGAGTCAACCTTGTAGTTAAACGATCTTTTTCCAGTGCTTCTAGTGGGACCCATGCCTTTTTTGGCGTGGGCGTTTTCATCCATTTTGCGTCCGGCCGTAGCTCTCTGAACCTGCCCCACTGGAAACGAGACAATGCGTCAGCAACCATATTTTCTTCTCCAGTGATATGCCTTGCCCTTATGTTAACATTATTTTTTAGACAATCCAACGTTATTGCCCTCATTAATTCCAAGACCAACGGGCATGATGCGCTTCCGTTATTTATCACGTGCACTACTGCCATGTTGTCGGACCAAACATTTAGCTCTCTGTTGTTTAGCTCTGTTTCCCATGCGCACAGCGCTACCCAAATCGGGAACAGCTCTAGTAGCGTAATGTTACTTGTCCATGCAGCCTCGTGCCATGATTCAGGCCAACCTTCTGCGCACCATTCTGTACCCAGTATCGCTCCAAACCCAAAGCCCCCCGCTGCATCCGTGAACAACACCCTTTTGTTTTCTTCATTTATGGGTATTCACCATATCACTGACCCGTTAAATGCTTTAAGGAATTCGCTCCATACCTCTAAGTCTTTCTTGATTCCTCCACCCATTCTGACCCTGTGGTGTTCCTCTTTGGTCCCTCTTGTTCTCTGTTCCACCCTCCACTGGAATATCTTGCCTTGTGGTATGACCCTGCCAGCAAAGTTTAGTTTCCCTGCTAGCGATTGTAATTCCTTCACTGTGGCCTTGTTTCTCCCTTTCAGGTCTTTGATTGTGCCTAGTAGGTCTGACACCTTCTCATCCGGGATCTTGCACACTCCTGTCCGTGAATCAATTTCGATTCCTAAAAATTGGATTATCTGTGTTGGCCCCATTGTTTTTTCTTCCGCCATCGGGAAGCCACACTCCCTTGTTACTGCCATGAATTTCCTTAATGTATCCTTACACAGCTTAGAACCCTGTGGTCCCACAAACCAAAAATCGTCCAGATAGTGAACCACTTGCGCCTCTGGCAACTCTTTTGTGAGAGCCCATTGAAGGAATGAGCTCACTTTCTCAAAATATGCACATGATATGGCACAGCCCATTGGGAGGCATTTATCGACACAATATTCGCCCTGCCAATGAATGCATAGCCACTTCTGTGACTCCCCATTCACTGGTAATAGACGAAATGCTGACTTTATGTCGGCCTTTGCCATCCATGCCCCTTGACCGGCTCTCCTGACCACTTGTACCGCTTCCTGAAAGTCTGAGTAATTCACAGAAGCTGCCTCTTGCTCTATGCCCTCGTTCACTGATGCCCCGGTGGGTATGATAAGTGGTGGATCAGCCTAAATTCTCCTGCCTCCTTCTTGGGGACCAAGCCTAGTGGTGAGCATATGTACTCGGAAATTGGTGGTGACTTGTAAGGGCCCCCCATTCTCCCCAGTTCTACCTCCTTCCTGATTTTCTTGCCCACTAGTTCCTTGTTCTCTAATGCGGATTTCAGGTTTCTAAGGATATTCTGGGACCCGTGCCCCTTAAAAGGGATGTTGAAACCCTCTTGAAAACCTTGCCTGATAGTTTCAGCTACCTCTTGGTCTGGGAAGACCCGTAGCCACTTCTCCATTTTCTCGATTTTGACTGGTGTGGCCCCTCTCTCTACTTCTTCCTCAATTCCATTTTTCCTGCACCCTGTGCGTGCTGGATGTCGCTCGGGTGCATTTGGCGGTACTATGTTCCCCCTTACAATTCTCGCATCTGTGACTAAACTTGCATTTCTTACCCCAGCTACATGGTATCCCATTCTCGAAATTTCTGCATTGGGCTGACACTGACCTATCTGGCCCATAGCTCCCCCTACCACCCCCTTGTGCTGTTGGTAGTATGTTGCTCTGCCAACTTCTCTGAGTGTTGTATTGTCTGCTCCGAAAGCTCTGATCCCTCGTTCTGTCGTAATAGTTATCGTTATCGTATCTCCTATTGTTATATCTGTAATTACTTCTGTAGACGTTCTGCCAATATTGCTTCCTATGATAGCTTCCTGTACTACCCTGTTCTTTGTTGTCCCATTTTTCTTTTAGGACATTAAATATGCACAGGTGTAGTTTTCTTCATCCCACCCTATGTCTGGAAAGCAGTCCATTTCCTTCCTAAATTCGTGGTCATATTCTTTCCATGCCTCTCCCCCGAATGCCTTGTACACCTTCAAAACTTGCTGTTGGTATGTTACTAACGATGCCCCGTCTTCCGGGTATTTTTGCAGAATAATGGTGGACATAATCTGAAAGGCCGCCGTCCAATTATCGAAATTCCTTGCTACTGGTGCCCTTTTTAATAAGCCCTTCTCATCTTCCTTTACATCTTCTATTGATACATTCTGCCCTCTTCTTTGTACATCTAGTAATGAAAAGATGTCTATGAGCTCTTTTCTCCATATCTTTTCCTTCACCTTCTGACTAATGTACCATGCCTGTGCCTTAAGTGACCGACCTTGTGCATCCTTTCCAACCGTGGGCCTGCAATATTTTGTCATAACTGTGGCTGGGACTATCGCTGTTACTGTAGTTGACCCTGCTGCAGGCACCGGTGGGCTGGTGGGTGCTCCCTGAGGAGTGAAGCCTGGTGGGGCCCCTTGCGGCACTGCTTGTGGTATGGAGGACCTGTCTTCTGCTGATACTGGCCCTCCCGCTCCCTGACCGACACCTGCCCCCCCTATGTTGCTTTTTTCTTTTTATCTTTGCATACTACCCCCTTCCATTTTACCCATGCCTGCAAATGGTCCCTTTCCTCATCTTCGCTACTTTCCGTTTCAGACAATACATTTTTCTGCTTCTTCTCTTTCCCTCCACGGGCTCTGGGCGACTTACCCTGAGCCGTGATGCATGTTTTTAACATTTTCACAATTTTGTCCCCAATATTATTATCAAATTTTTCAGTACCTTTTTTGTTTCCTTTCTTCTGTTTTTTCTTCGGCACCTCCGTCTGCTCCTGTGGGTCCCTTGTCGCCTCTCTTGACCTTTTCTGGCCTTGTGGCAGCGCATCCTCCTCTTCGCTGCTGCTGGAATCCTCTAGTAGCAAAGGCGACATAGCCCTAGCCCTTTCCTCCTTTTGCATCAACTCCAGCACCCATTGTGCTCCATACTCCTTTTCTGCTTTCTTTGCCCATGCGCTGAATTCCTGGGCTCTCTTTTTCCTTTCTTCTGCCATCTCTCCGCACTTGGCTCCTTTTCCTTTCCTCTTGTGTGAACTGGGTACTCTTTATTTACTACAATAGTTTTTCTGATCTGCTTTGCTTCCTCTTTGCTCCGGATATTTCTTCTGCTGTCCTTTTATGGCCTTTTTCTTGGCTTCAGATGCCTGATTTTGGCCACCGTTACAAGTGTGTCTGTCTCTTTAAATTCCCTTGTGTCCTCCTCTCATTCTTGGCACCCAGCGCATTAACTTTGCTCCGTGCCGTCTGTGGCCACGCCCCCTTGCGCCGTCTTCGGCTTGTTTGGTTGTTCTGCCCTTAATTGGGACCTGAACTCAAGATCGCTGGATCAGCCCCACACGTAGTCACCTGGTATCCTTCCGCCGTAACTCGTCGTGCCGCTGGACCCCCTTCTGCAGTGGCCCGGCGTGGCGCTCTTCTCTGGGCGCTCAGCTCTTGTGCTCGCATCCAGCGACGCCTGCTTCGCCTCCGCACTCCTGCTGGTCCTCGCATTCGTTAGGTCCCGCTGTTCGGCTCGTCCGCCTTCGTCCCCGACGCGAACACGGCACCCGGCACCCTTGTATCTCTTTCGCTGCTCTTTGTTCGCTGCTCTTCGCCTCGGATGAAGGCTTTGTCTTCTCACGGCTCTCCCGCCGACGCCACAGCACACGCCGCTCTTGGAGCTCTTCCCGTAGATCTTCGCCTCAGATGAGGGCTTCGTCCTCTCACGAGCTCCATCTGCAGAGGGGGGGAGAGATGAAAACAAGAAAAGCCTGCAGAGGCAAAACGTTTCCTGTCCCCCTTTTCCAGGCCCTGGAGCTTACCCGAATGAGGTGAGCTCCTACCTGGTTGTGTTCTTCCTGCCTCACGTTGGGGTACTTATACCCCTTTCCCCTTTGTTGTCCCCTTGGGGGGGGCTGGACTTCCTTCCTGCCCCCATTGTCCTTCCTCACACCTTTCCCCATTTGTTGTGCATTTCCCTGGCAACGAAGAGGGTGGGGGCGCCGCATTGTCTGCCCCTCCCTCTTTGGTTTGTGCCGTTTTTGGTCTCCCACCCTGCGCCTAACCCCCCAGGCCCTCCATCACATCGTACTTTGTATGACTCGGGGCCTGGGGCAATCTCCTCAACTGCAGCAAAAGCACTGGGGCCGTGCTGGAAACCCTACCATGGCACCCTCACCTATCGCCGACGCTGGCGTGACAATCCATGATCCTGCTGGCAGGGACGGACCTCCATCCACCAGCGCTGCGCCGGGAGCGCGAAGCCCCAACCAACGCAAGCGTGGATGCCACCGAGACCCGGATCTGTGTCCCCGCACCTCCGGCGTCCACCCCCCTTGGAGCTCTCCCCCCCACCAGCGACAATCGCGGACGAGGACCGCTGTGGCTGCACCGCAACGCTCCCTTAAGCTCCAGCAACCTGCGGGTGGATCCGGAACGAAGGAAGCAGGCGATCCGGTAGATGTAACAGCTGGAGGAGGCAATCTCGGCGAGTGCAGCGCAGCCCGAGGGGCAGAGCTCCCTGCGGGCTCCAGTAATACGAGCCTCAATCCTCCGGTCAGTACAGAGTGCCCTGATCTTACCTTGGCATTGAACCTCACTGCAGTAGCAGCAACCAGCTGATCGCGTCGGAAGCTGGGGAAGGGGAGCTCACATCAGAAACCCCCCCACAAATCCAGATTGAGGGCGCCCTAAGTGCCCACACAAACAACTGACCCCTCACCCTGTGTTTCAAGGGATCACTGAGGGTGGCAGAAACCACGGATAACAGCACCCCAGCTTGGGCCGCCCTGGTGCTATGCAGCTGCCTGCCATCTGAGCACCTCGGCCCCTCACCAGCATAGTGTGGCCCACTCCAACATTGACTTAACAAGGTAGCAGCCGTACCCCAGATACAAAGGGGGAACTTCTATCAGTCTCAACTAAGCCCTCCACTCCCGGTCCACCGTAAGGGG
Organism: Ambystoma mexicanum; assembly: GCF_040938575.1. Lineage (NCBI taxonomy): Eukaryota > Metazoa > Chordata > Amphibia > Caudata > Ambystomatidae > Ambystoma > Ambystoma mexicanum. The sequence continues at coordinate 136,080,862 of NC_090930.1, forward strand.
CCCCAGACCATACCAAGGGATGTCAAGCCGACCAGCTTCACACCTCTCCCGACCAAACTGGGTTGGCAGCTGGGGGATCTTCACAGCCAAGCCAGCCTATGAACAGGAACTCTGCGAACCACTGGAGGGGCGACCAAACTATCCACCTTTAATTCACTCCCAGCAGCAATCAAAGAGCAGGAAAGCAAAGAGCAGGAAAGCTATCAAACAGGCGGATATTGTACTACTCATGAGTGGCGCAGTCCCAGAAAAAAGTCAAAGGGGGCCCACCAGCCGAAACAACACCAAGCTTCAGCCCTGACTCTGCCGCTCTGGACCCGACGCAATCAGCCACAAAATCAGATCTAAAAGACCTGCTCACTGCCCTAACGAAGGAGATCCAGAAAGGAATTTAAGAAGTAACAAAGAAGATTAACTCACTCGACAAGAGAGTGGTGGCTGTCTAGAACCGAAAAGTTGAAATTGAAAATGAGCTGTGTGATCAAAAATTTGAATGGGAGAAAGGGCAGGACAGGATGGCAGCTCTTGAGGCGACATGTGAACTGCTGGAGGCAAAACAGGAGGACAGCGAAAATAGGTCAAGGCACAACAACATACTCCTCTGAGTAATCCCTACCTCTGTCTCGGACTCAAACCTGGAGAGCTATGTATCAGATCTGTTTAGATTCATAATAACACTCCGAGACGATGCCCTGCTGGAGCTAGACTGAGTGCACTGGACGATCCCGAGACAGTCAGCCTCATCCCCACCAGATGTCATAGCCAGGGTTCATTTATACAGAGTAAAGGACGAGATCATGAGAGGGGCCAGGTCGATGCACCAAATCCCGTTCAGAGACTCCACGATCCTACTCTACCAAGACCTGGCAAACGCCACCCTGCAAAAGTGGAAAACCCTCAAGTTACTGACGGAATGGCTACGTGAAAGAAAGATACCGTACCGATGAGGCTTCCCAACATCTGTGAAATTCTCCTGGGAGGGAACCCAACACCAAATTCACTCCCTGGGAGAAGCTGAAAAGTTTGAAGGCGCTGACGCAGGAACTGGGGAGTCTGACACAGAGGGCACCGCCCTAGACCCCTCCAAGGAGCAAGCGGGATCAACATGGACAAGAGGCAGCAGACGGTGAAGGATCCGCGGTTCTCCCCAAAAAACGCCTAAACCGGACTGATCCCCTCAAGCTCTGATCGAACAACCAAGCTCAGCGGACAGCCCCCGGAAACTCCTTACTCAACTTGATAGAATGGGACGAAACTGCATGTTGATGTAGGCGTAGAGGACAGGAGACACGGGAGAGTGGTCTGATGACCCCCCCACACCCTTATTGGATATGGGGGAACAGAGCAAGGAAAAGTCTGCCTGGCACTTCATAATACGCGCTATGTAGGAGTTGCTTAAGTTTCTTTGTTACATGTTGGGCCCAGTTGGCCATAATTGCGCACTGCCAGATCACTACCAGTTAACCTATCATGGTATAATGGGTTTTTTCATATCGGGTCATGGGCTTGGGGCGGAGGGGGGAGGTGTTGGGGGGAATGGTGAGTGGAGTGGGTTGATGGCTCCTTTCCACTCTCGCAAATGACTAAAGGAAGCAACGCATTGACATCCGCAGGTAACTTAAGTACACAAAGACAGGGTGATAACACCCGGACAACATACACGAAGCTTAACAAGGGTGCTCCCAAAGCTAAACCCCTCACAGAATCTCATGGGGCCGGATGAAGAAAGTGAAATGAAAATTATCACATGGAACATCCAAGGCCTCAATTCCCCGGGGAAACGCAGATCCGTGGTGCACAATCTTGGTCTACTGGCGGGGGATATAGCAATCCTACAGGCAACTCACCTGCTGAAAGCAGATGAACAGCGTATCAGGCTTAAAATATCCAAGAAGGCATTCTTTGCTGCATCAGGGGAAAAAAAAGGGGAGTAGCCATCCTACCGAGTGAGTGGGTCCCTTTAACAAGAGTCACAGTAAGAAGAGACAGGGGAGGTAGATACCTTCTGGTGAAGTGGCTGTTTATTGAGCGACCCATTACCATTATGGCCGTGAACTGCCCCAACACCACCCCAGACAAATTCATATTGGACCTTGACCCGATTGCCCTTGCATTTACGAAAGGATTCTTAATAGTAGGCAGAGACTTTAACCTGGTCCCTGATCCCTTACTGGACAAAACCCTCCCCCCGGCCAGAACAAAATTACACCCAGGCTCTATCTCTAGCCAGGTTCTTAAGGGAAACAGAGACGGTGGATGCATGGAGATTGTCCAATGGGGGAACTAGGGCTTATACCCACTACTACTCCCATTTGCATTTTCGAGAATAGACCTTCTGCTAGTTACAGCCACCCAATATGCCTGAACAATGTTGAGCTACACACTCGAATGATCTCAGATCATGCCCCAGTCTCTTCAATCCTTAGCATAAGAGGCTCGACACACCCCTGCGAAGATATTGGAAAATATGCGACTCTATTCTCCTAGATTAGTGCATTAAAAGGGAAACTAGGGAGACACTATTTTTCCGAAAACACAACACCTGATACAGCCATAGAGGTTATCTGGGATGCCATGAAAGCCGTAGTAAGGGGTACTCTCATTGGCTCCGGAGAAGAACAGCGACAGGTCTCGAGAATTGCAGCAACCAAACTGGAGGAAAAGGTAATATCCCTGGAAAAAGGCTGAAATCCCATATGACGAAAAAAACAGAGGGCCTTGAAAAAAGCCAAAATCACACTAGTGATGCACTGGGCCGACCGCTCAGCAAAATCATAGGCCTACACAAAGCAATGTTACTACTGCAAGGGTAACAAGGCAAACAGGGTACTTGCATATGCAATGTAAAAAAGTCCACAGTAGGAATAACATTCTGCAACGTATAGGAGCCGACGGTAGAGCCTGATATATTGAAGCGGGAAAAATTGAGGAGCTGGTGAACCACTATAAAACAGTAATGACGGGACCACCGACATCCCTCGAGAGTCTGCCTAACTATTTTCGCCCTCATAACCTTCAACAGGAAACCCAACTATCGGCCTTAGAAACCCCCATCCCATGTGAAGAAATAGTGGAGGCCATTAAGTCCCTAAAAAGTACAGCACCGCGGCCCGATGGTCTAACCACAACATTTTATAAAATGTATACACTTATCCTAGCCCCGCAACTAGAGACCCTGTTCGACTCCTTCCTGGCTCTGGCTCAATCACTAAGTCAATGGCAGAGTTGCTAACAATTCTGATCCACAAACCGGGAAGGGACCCAGAACAGCCCTCCTCCTACAGACCAATTACCCTAATGAACAATGATGGGAAAAACTTCTCAAAGGTGTTGGCGACTAGACTAAAACCACACCTCCTGGACATATTATCCAGAGACCAAACAGGATTTATCCCGGGGAGAGGATCGCACGATAACATTAGGCGTACCATAAAACTCATAGAAAGTGCACAGAAAATAGGGGAAGGAATGGCCATACTGTCTCTAGACGCACATAACATGTTTGATTTGGTTGACTGGGGTTACATTAGCAATGTGCTAACATACTTTGAATTCGGCCCAAAATTCACAATATATAATGGCTAACTATCAAAATCCCACCACACAGCTCTGGGTCAATGGCAATCAGAAATATTAAGCATAACTAGGGGAACAAGACAAGGCTGCCCCCTTTCGCCTCTTGCCTTTTCAATGGAACCCCTTGCCATTAGGGTTCGGCAAAACCCAAAGATAAAGGGGCTTACTGTGGGGGCCACGAATATAAAAATGTACTACATGCAGACGATGTGCTGGTGACCGCGACCAAGCTAGATACATCTCTGAGGGCTCTCTGGGAGGAGATCGAGGAGTTTGTAGTGGTGTCCGGATTCAGGGTGAATTTGGGTAAATCATCAGCACCAGCAATTCACCTCACCAAAAAACAAAAGGCGGTCTTTAGTCCTGTACTGCCAATCCCCTGGGCGGAATCCACAATCGGATACTTAGGGGTGCAGATTCCTAAAGACACCACCCACCTATACGTGAGCAACTTTTCACAGCTTTGGGATGAGTTCCGGTGAGACCTAAAGTACTGGGAAAAGCAAGATATCTCCTGGTTCGGGCGAAAAGCCGCAGTGAAAATGAATTTAATCTCCAGACTACTTTACTATTGCGCGGCACTCCCGGTACACATTCCGGAGAGCGAATTACTCGCACTGCAGAGGAACAGTTTGTTTGGGGAGGGAGAAAACCCAGAATAGCAAAGAAGATCATGCTCCGCGGAAGGGCTCTGGGAGGGTTGGGAGTTCCCGATGTGGCTAGATCTGCACATGCAGCACAACTGGCTCATGCACACACGTGGGTGCAGCCATCGAACCAGCCATTATGGAAGCAACTAGAAGAGGCCTGGTTCCGTGTCCCCTTGGCCGATCTCCCACATCTACCACCCATAAAAGCCTGGGCAAATCAGGGCCCCCTAACTGCGACAGAAACCACTGCCCGCAGTTGGAAAACAGCAGTCCGGAAATGGGGATGCAGAAACACCAGGGGAACACTCGCGGCCATCTGGAATAATCCCGAATTTGCCCCAGGAAACGCCCCACATAGCTTTGCACCATGGAAGGAGGGTGGGCTAGAAAAATGATCCGATTTTCTAGAAGAGGGGCTACCCCAAACATCTGAAGGATGCAAGGAGAAATTCAGGGTGGAAGAGACTGAGTGGTTTCATCATGCCCAGTTACGGCATTGGATATCTCACAAAAAGGTCAGGTAGAGGGGGCTAGAGACCTAACTGCACTAGAACTATCCCTTCAATCAGCAACCTCAAGGGGCAGAATCTCGGTGCTCTATCGTCTACTAGACAGAACAGACCGCGATAAGAAAGAAAAGTATATGCTCGATTGGGAGAGGGACCTAGGTCGAGAAATAGACATATAAGAATGGGGAAAGATCTGGACCAGGCTACACAAAAGCACACAATGCATCTTGAACAGTGAAGGGGGATATAAGCTTTGTTATAGATACTATGTCACCCCGGACCAACTGAATAAAGCCAACCCTGAAATCCCTCCAAACTGTTGGAGGCTGTACAGCCAGGGGCACTCTATATCACCTGGTATGGATCTGTCCAAAAGCAAAGGAATATTGGAGGGGGGTGACAGAGCACATCAGAGCCGGACTAGCAAACCTGTGGGACTCCGAAATGATACTGCTAGGAGAAACAAGGGAGGGGAGCTTTCCCACTTACGGGGAAGCCATTGTGTTTATGCACTCACCTCTTGGTAGCTGCAAAAATTGCAATGCCACGACTTTGGAAACACAGAGGGCCCCTCAATCCCACTATGGTGGTTAGAGTGTTGGAAAATCGTGGTGGCAGAAAAAGTATCTGCGATCCGCTTGGGGAACCTGAACAATTTCCTGAACACTTGGTCACCGTTCACAGACTACACAGGGAGGTTCCCAAGCCTCACTAGGAGACCTCCACTAACACGTTGGCTCCAGGGGAGGAGTACACTAAATCCCAGTGAACTGACCCAGGATACACGTTGGCCAGACGGCTTCTGAGGGAAACCTCACGGAACAATAGCTCTAACAATATTCTCTGCGGAACACTCCTGTCTGTAGCTTTGTCTGTTAATGTATATTGTCGAAAAATGATATGCTGATATCAAATGTTTACTGAACTTTGAATACCTTAATAAAATGTTTGTTTGAAAAAAAAATGCTTCTGTCTAAAGACAGCAATACTATAGGTGCCACATTTTAAAATTTCAATTGTTTTGGAATGACAATTTGATGGCTTTCTCCATTGTCCCATTTGACTACAGAAACAACTGCTTCACACCAATTTATCAAGACAAGAGTGCAGCATGTTATAAAGCTTGAAGTCACAGCTTGTGCCATTTATGGTTCCAGTCTAACCCTTCTTTTCCCAGACAATATAATTTATCATAACGATAACTGATATTAATGTTATGCCAAAAGGTTTAGCTAGTTCAACTCAATGTCACCCAATGCTTCTAGACAAGACATATGTGTGCAGTCCTTTTATTCTTTAATAATCAAAGCATGGAGGAAGGAGGATTGGGACATAGAAGCAATATCACCAATGTACCATGACCGCTCACATTTAGCTATGTGGAGAGAAAACTTGTGAAAGAGACTGTTAAAAAAGGCCATCAAATACCATGGCCAGTGTAAAGACTCAAGGGGGCATCTGTATTTCTGCCCCCTTCATGGGAGGGTAGAGACACAGAGCACCCCAGCCAAGGTTCTCTATATGGTAGCTATGGATGAGCAACCAAGGCTTAAGCACTCAGGAGGTGATGCAGGCTGGTTCTTAAGCACAGCGAGTTCCCAAGACCCCACAAATAAATGTCCACACACTATGTTATGTGCTAACACAGATCTTTATATAAAAATAAGGTTCAGAGATATATACACAATTCAATACACAATTCAATAACACACTTTGTACTCTGGTAATTCTACAATGACAAATATATACAATTTCTATGTGGTACCACACTTAGGCCTTAGATTCCTTTAAAATGTATCAACTGTATAATGGAGCATAAAAATCATGCAGCAAGGTGTATCAACATAGATAATAAGGACGGAAGGCAACTGAAGGTTAAACAATGGCAGAATGCTGTCTTTAGATATAGAGGCACAATTCTGAGTGAGGATCCCCACCTGGGAAACCTGTGATAAAAGTATTAACAAGCCCAGGTGGTGAAGCTGCTACCCCTTCGAGCATTTGCCTTATTTGAATGAGATGCTCTTAGCGCACTAGGCGCGGCATCTGACTCAATTTTTTCTGGATATCGAAGCGCTTTAGCCTGTTAGCGCTTATTTGACTCAACTCGCCCCTGCTACTCTGATGTCCACAATTGCGCCATTGATTAACACGAGGCTCTAGCCGATCCAAGATGGCCGCCTGTGTAGCTTAAACTTCTTGGTGCCTCCATCTGAGGCCAGCACCTCCCTGATTGGCTGTATCACGTAAGATACTAGCCAACCCAACGCCGGGAGGCGTAAGCCGGCCCTTCCTGGAAAGGCCCTGAGGGCAAGGGCAGCAACTGTCCTGTGACTGTCCAGTGCTGACAGTGCCAAGGGCCAGAACCCCTGCCCGTCTGCATACAACCTCCCTGATTACCCCTGCTACCCACAAGACAGCGGTAAGATACTCAGACCGACTCCATTCCACTGGGAATTGCCCAACGCACTCTGACCGCCCTCTGCGCTTATTCTATCTAACCCAGCGTTCCTGTGCCATTCCCGACCCCTACAACTACCTACTTGTATTCCCAACACCCGCTGGGGCTGCCCGTCATCACCTGCGGGAGTCACTCTGTTCTTTCGCCACTAAGATTTCGCTTCCACAATGACTTGCGATGCCACAGAACTGCTAAACGGCATTGTTTACATCCTAAGAATCAGCTCTAAACCAACTTACCTGCCAGGTATACCCTCATGCTGCACAGCACCTCTGTCTGCACGCTGCATCTAATCTTGTTGCGACACACGTATATAGAAGAACAATAACAACTGTTTGAAAATGCTAATTTAGCACTCACTGTGAACATTCGAATTTAGGTGGCCTAGTGCTCTCATGCATCTGTTTGAAAAATGCCAATTAAGCCCTCACTGTGAATATTCGAATTAGGTGGCCCCCCTACTGCAACTGCAACGGCTAGCGCCTATGCTCGCTCTTTGAACACTGTGCAAACTAGTTGTGCCTTATGGTCGCTTATTGACCACCCTGCAATCTAGTTATGCCTTATGGTCGCTTATTGACCACTCTGCATTTTGTTGTGCCTTATGGTCGCTTATTGACCACTCCGCATTTTGTTGTGCCTTATGGTTGCTTATTGACCACCTGCTATCCGCATGTGCCCCACCTGGCACACAATCATGCCCATAGCCATCTGCAAGCTCGCCGCCACCACCACCACACTGCTCACTCTCCTTGTCACACTCATTGCTCACCAATCCTACACATCATCCCGCCCCAACTCGCTCTCATACCACACAGCCCACCCCCCAATCCAACACAACCCACTGCCCCGGATACCTCACAAACTCACTCACATCGCAGTAACACACCCCCTGCACCGCCAAAATGTATAGACTAGATAGACTCAGAGCTCGCACACAGACCACTATATTCAGCACACAAACCCCACCCATTGAACTTAGAAACTACAGATTAAGCTCCCGCATCCTCTCCAAACACATCCTCCACATTGTACACCCTCCCACCCACAAACAACCACACACTAACCAAACCACACTCCTCAAATAACCACACATAACACAACAGTCACATCTACCACCCTCACCTCCACAATCACACCTCACATTAAATGTGCCCTCCTCAATGTTCGATCCCTCACAGCCCACGCATCTGATATTCATGACCTCATAACTAATAACAACATTGACCTACTAGCCATCACAGAAACATGGTTACACGAAGCATCAGGCCCAGCCGTCACTCTTGCACTACCACCTGGCTTCACCATACTCAGACAAGACAGACCTGAACGAATAGGCGGCGGAGTATCCTTCATCTACAAGGAGAAACTTCAGCTCTGACTTGTTAGCCACTCCTCGACCAACAACTCTGACCTCCTATCGACCAAACTCACTCTGTCACCCAACAGCACCATCGACATTCACCTACTATATCACCCACCAGGCACCACCCCTGACTCTCAGAAAAGCATCATCCACATCCTCAGCAATAATATCAAAAGCTCCACCAAAACCCTTCTCCTAGGAAACCTCAACCTGGGATTTAATGATGCTAAAGACAAATCTGCAGTCGCCCTCTCCAAAGAACTCAGTGACCTAGGCTTCACCCAAAAAGTAGAGAATCCCACTCACGTCAAAGGTCGTATTCTAGACTGGGTCGTAGACCATAATTTTCTCTCCACTATCACCTCAATATCATCATTGCCATGGACCGACCACAACTGCATCGAATTCTCGATTCCTATTACCAAAAATCAAAAAACCCTGACCTCTGCTATCGCTGCACAAGTCAGAAGCTCAAAAAAACTCAAAGAGGACAACCTGCGCCTATACCTCAACACCCCCAAACTAGCACCTCCTTTCTCTAATGACCCCAATATTCTGGCAGACATCTACAAAGATGTCGTCACTAAAGCTATGAAATAGCACCACTCAAATGGAAAAAAGAAAAGAAATCACTATACACCAACTCCTGGTTCACAGAAGAACTGCGCTCAATGCGATCCCACAAAAGAGCAGCTCTAAAAAGCTGGCAATCCAACCCATGCAACAGCACCAAAAATGAGTTCAACTTAATCTCCAAGCAATACAAAATAGCTATCACTGATGCTAAAGCCAAAGCATTCAACACACGTATCTCTAATGCCAAATCGCACACTAAAGAGATCTTCGCCATCTTCAACGAGCTCTTCTCCCCCCCCAATACCCCAGATGAAATAATCAAAGATGAAGCGTGGTGTGCCAGTATTCAATCGGCCATGCTGCATAAAATTGACCTTCTCCAAAAGAAAATCAAAGACCATTGCAAAGCACTACCTAAACAGACAGGTACCAAGCTTTCTAACGCCTCACCCTCCTCGTCGAAGCCAACCATACCTGACTTCTCTTTCTTCAGGGATGTCACTGCAACAGAAGTTATCAATCTACTAAAAAATCTCAAACTCTCCCCCTGAAAAGGCGATATCTGCCCACCTAAACTCGTCAAAGACTGCGCAGATTGCTTTGCGCCGCTCTTTACAGCTTTTATCAATGCGTCTTTTAAAACAGGCATTATCCCTGCTAGCCTCAAAGAGGCATGGGTCCGGCCCCTCCTAAAGAAAACCACCCTCGACCCCCTAGAACCCAACAACTACAGACCAATAACCACAGTGCCATTTCTCCTGAAATTACTGGACAAAGCCGCACATTGCCAAATCCAGCACTTTCTGGAAACCCACTCCATCCTTGGAACAAGGCAATCAGGCTTCCGGAAAGGACACGGCACAGAAACAGCCCTGGTGGACCTAAAAAATCAGATCACCCAAATCATGGACAAGGGCAACCCAGCTCTCTTGCTCCTCCTAGATCTCTCGGCCGCTTTCGATCTAGTTGATCACAAGACCCTCACCTCACACCTCACACACTCTGCCAAGTTTTCTAAAGAATCAGCCCTATGGGTCACCTCCTTCCTAGAGGGTAGAGCCATGAAAGTCTTCTCGAACATCGCCAACGCCACTCCCACGACAATCCACTGCGGAGTCCCTCAAGGTTCCTGCACTGCTCCCACACTCTACAACCTGTTCACTAAACCTCTTTTTGACAAACTCGACTCCTATGGCATCACATACACGAATTACGCGGACGACACACAAGTACTTCTACCCCTCTAAGGGTCATACCACGACGACGCAAAGGCACTCCACTCGATCTACGCCATCATCCAGACCTGCATGGCAGTAAACGGCCTCTGCTTAAATGGAGACAAGACGGAAATCATGATATTGGGTCAACAGAGCACCCTAGACAAACCGGACACACTGTACGCTAACTTCTCCATTGACAACTCCATCATCCCTGTCTCCACAGCGGTAAAGACGCTGGGAGTATACATAGACTCCTCTCTTTCTATGAACAGACAAGTCAGCGCTATCACCTCCTCATCTGCTCACACCACCAAACTCATAAATGCCATCAAGCCTTACCTCTCCAAACCCAACTGCCTCTCCATAGCCAGAGCAACCATTGGAGCCAAACTGGACTATTGCAATGCCCTCCTAGCGGGCACATCAGCAAAAAACCTAAACAGATTCCAAGTCACACAGAACAATGCGCTCCAGGCTGCTCTCAGCATCCCAACAAGAGAGCATATCTCCCATGCCAAACTTTCAGCCCAATGGCTACCGGTTAAAGAACGAATTACACTCAAAATCCTCACCCTCACCCACAAATGCCTCTCTCTCTCCACCCGTCCTACATATCAGAGACCATCTTCAAACCCTCCTCCGCATGCCCCACCAGAATGCAATACACCAACCTACTTTGCATCCCACGCATCAAAAAAGCCAAAGCCGGTGGCCTAAGCTCCCCCTACATTGCCGCCAAGACCTGGAACGCTCTCCCTGCAGACATTAGGGCGGAAAACTTGCTCCCGATTTTTCGTAGGAAACTGAAGACCTCTTTCCTTGCACTATAATGTGACCCAGGCGAATCCTTGTAAATATATTGCATTGCTACTGTACAAACACCATATCTCCAACTGTAAATAATGTATTCCTTGTTAATATTGCTTTATTGTATTGTCTTATTTGTAACCAAGATATGTCTGTAATAAGCGCCATGATGCCCCCGGGCTGACGTGCGCTCTACAAATCTGAATAAATAAATGCCTCCTGCATTCCAGGTCAAATTTGGTAGTATTGGGTAGTATTTGGTAGTATTGGGTGATTTACATTTTCATCCTAAAGATCCTATGGACCATAATGCGAAATAATTAGTGACCTGTATGTGAGACCTTTCCCATTGATCCTTGTTTATCGGAAGAATCGAACTTAAAACTAAAATCCAAGTTCATTCCTAAAATGGCAGAAAACAATGTAATTGATGTCTTTCAAAAAATGGTGAGTGCAGATCTGAGACAAAATTTTCTCAAAAATAAACAAACGAAAATGAAACACAATCTTTCACAAAAAGAATCGATGGCTATTGAGACCTTATCAAAAAACACACAATGGATAATTAAGAGTGCAGATAAAGGAGGCAATATTGTCCTGATGCAAAGAAAAGACTATATTACTGAAGGAAACAGACAATTGAATGATAGGAATTGTTATTGTCTACTACAGAAGAATCCAATTATGGATTTGCAGTCGGAATGGCACAGCATGATCAGAAATTGGGAAGAAATCGGCTTGCTCTCTGAAGATGAATATCATTATCTGAACAACACTCATCCAATTATGCCAATAATATATTTTTTGCCAAAGACCCATAAAACATTTGAACAATTTCAAACCTGTAGACCAATCATCAATGGCATAGGTTCATTAACAGAAAGAGTTTCCCAATATATTGATTTACACCTTCAGCCTTTAACAACTAATCTGTCATCATACCTGAGAGACAGCAAACATGTCATACAACAACTGGAAGAAATACCCTGGGAAGAAAGTTTTCTTTTTGTAACTATGGACGTGATATCCTTATATACCAGTATTGAACATTTAAAAGGGCTTGAAACAACTGAGTTCTTTTTGAAAACTAGATCAATTTTGTTCCTCCAACAAAATTCAATGATTCTAGAAATGTTGCATTTTGCTTTAACCAACAACATCTTTTTGTTCAATAAACAAATCTACAGACAAGAACGAGGCACAGCAATGGGGGCCAAGTTTGCACCGTCCTATGCAAACATATTCATGGGACACTTTGAGAGCAACATACAGCATTTACAAAAGGATACATAACCTATTGGGGAAGATATATCGATGATATTCTTATGATATGGAATGGAGATTTGACTACATCAGATATCTGAATGCGAATGATTATAATATCAAACTTACCGAAAAAATGAGTTCTGAAAAAATTGAATTTTTGGATCTGCTAATCTATACAGATGGGGAAAAGATCCTAACAGATCTATATATAAAGCCAACTTCAGTAAATAAAGTACTACATGCTGAAAGCAATCACGTGAAGCATATAATCAAAAATATACCATATGGTGAAATTCTGAGAACAAAACGAAACTGCAGTTCAAATGAAAAATACGAAAATCATGTTAAATTGCTCAAAGAAAAATTTATACAGAGAGGTTACAAAAATCAAGATGTGGACAAAGCCATCTACAAAGCTGAAAAAGTACCTAGAACTGAACTACTAAAGAACAAACCAAGAATGGTGAAGAAAAGAGAAGAAAAGGTAGACTTCATAACGACTTTCAATAGTGAAGCTCACCTTTTGAAAAAATTCCTGACAAAACATTGGAACATTTTGCAAAGCGATGAAATTTTAAAACAGTATATAGAAGCTAAACACAGGATAATTTATAGAAGGGCACCAACTTTAAAGCAAAAAATTAGCCCCAGCCATATGAAAGAAGAAAAAACTGAAGTCTTAAGTCAATTTTTACAAGTACCAGCACCAACAGGAACCCACAAGTGTGTGAGTTGTGGAATCTGTGACCAAATGGAAAATGGTGTAAAAGAGATAAGGCTACCAAATGGAAAAAATTCACAAACTAAAACAATTCATTAATTGCAACACAAGTATGTGATTTATACAATTACATATATATGTAATAAGAAATACGTGGGAAGTACTATCAGAGTACTGAAAATCAGATTACAAGAACATATTAGAGCCATTAAAAATAAGGACACAAGATACCCTATGGCAATTCACTTTAATCAAGAACATAAAGCAACTGATATTAAGGGTATCAAGTTTCTGGGCATAGAAACAATTGAAAGCATGGAGAGAGGAGGCAATAGAGAGCTACAATTAAGGAGAAGAGAAGCGAAATGGATCTGTATTTTGGACACTTGCAATACAGGGCTAAATTCAGATAATGAAATGAGTTATTGGTTGTAATGATTTGTTTTTTTAAATTCTGTTTGAAATTTAAAATTGTTTGGGGGTTGTGAAAATGTTTAACTAAATTCGATAGAATTGCTGATATAGTGAAAAGTAACTTGAGAGAGTTTACATATTCATTTACACGTATGAAAATTAGAGACATATAATTGCGAAAATAAGGTAAACATTTTTTTTTTTTTCATTTTCTTTTTTTGGCTAAAATGGTGGAAAAATTTTCACTCAATATACAGACAGTTAATACTGATACTTAATACTGATCGGAACTTTTGGTAAAGTGCCATGATCTTGAATTAGTGTCTTTGAAATAAAGTAAAACACATAGCTTATTCAAAAACTAAGATGGCCGCCGACCGTGTAGGAAAAACGCGTGACGTCATCGCGCAACGTAACGCATGACGTCATCGCGTTGCGCGGTGTGATGACGTCACATGTAGCGGGCCCGCGAGTATAAATAAGAGGATTCAAATCACTCTCACAGTAGCACGGACTGAGAAGGACTGAAGGCAATCGTACCGGGATAAATAAGGTGAGGAGAGCAGACTAAGGGATACTTTATGATACCAAAACCATAGGGATTATTTCAATTTAAACAAAGCTTAAAATTTTGTTTATTTTACTTCTGGTTTTCACAGAAATCCCATATATTTTTTCTGGAAGATAAGAAAGGATAAATGTTTTGCTATAAATGAAAAAAATAACTTTAACAAAAGGATTTAAAAGTTGAGAATATTACCGAATTCGAAAAAATTGGTGAGTATGTTAAATGAATATATCAATTGGTGGTTTGCCTCTACCACCTAAATTGTTGTACATAAACAATGTATTTGGGTTTATAGAGCTAAGCAAAAAAATGTTTCTCTTGTTTTATATTAGAAAACTCTCCTGATGAACCACGTTAAACGTGGACAACACGTGTTGAGAGACAAAAGGGATATGGTTATCTGAAGAAGAAAGTTTATGTTTGAAAGGAAATAAAAAACAAAGATGTGCATAACCAATCAAAGATGTATCTTGGTATGATTTAAAAGTTCAGAAAAGGAATACCGGAAGCGCACTCCAAGGAAGTGTACAGTTAAAAAGAATCATCTCAAAGGTAATTCGCCCGCTCCCCGCAACATAGTGATAGCATCATAGTTGCCCACGACTTTCCATACCTCAGGTAGCTGAGCGCCTCACGCGACGCCCCTCAAACAGGCTCAAGACACTGCTGAGTAAGAAAGCACCGCTAAAGAAATCCACCTAGTCGTCGAAACTTTACCCGAACAATTATCTATTACCCTACCGCTGCATTGGCAACGTAGGAACTATGATAACACTATCTACTGATCTCGTGTATCAAGCAGATTTGCATCATCTGTACTAAGTTATTACTCTGCCTGCACGACCTTCCCTTTGTCTCGATCTATGCCTGCACCGGATACTCCCGTACTGCATACCCTAAATGTGCCCAGTTTCTCCCTGAACTTTTCCTGCTCTTGTTCTTGGTCCTGCCAACACTACACAATTGTGCTTAATGTATGCATGTCTTTTAGCAAATGTATGACCACATGCGCTTTGTTACACGTATTCTGCGGCCTCAAACCCTCCCACACTGAGCCTTACTCAGGACGCCCACTTCCCATATGCCCAGTCTACACTGGATGCCAGCCCAGCATACTTGCTGACATTCTTCCAACCCCACAAATGAAGCTCTTCTAAATTTCCACGATGATAATCCTCACCCTCTGAAGGAAACTAGTCACCCCCACTAGCACAGCCATACCCCCGTTCTCTGCAGTCTGCCCAGTATTTGATTGTTGTACCTAGCCTAATATTTGCTTGCTGCCTTTTAGCCCAATATCTGATTGCTGCATTTAGCCCAATATTTGCTTGCTGCCTTTTAGCCCAATACTTGATTGCTGTATTTAGCCTAATACTTTATGGCTGCATTTAGCCCAATAGTTGATTGCTGCATTTTAGCCAACATTTGATTGCTGCATCCAGCCCAATATTTGCTTGCTGCCTTTTAGCCAAATATCTGATTGCTGTATTTAGCCCAATACTTGATGGCTGCATTTAGCCCAATAGTTGATTGCTGCATTTTAGCCAACATTTGATTGCTGCCTTTTAGCCCAATACTTGATTGCTGTATTTAGCCTAATACTTGATGGCTGCATCTAGCCCAATATTTGCTTGCTGCTTTTTAGCCCAATATTTGATTGCTGTGTTTAGCCCTAGACCTGATTGACACACTTAGCCTAACTGATTGCCGTATCTAGCCCATTATTTCATCGCTGTATCTAGCCTAGTACTTGATTACTGTATCTAGCCTAATATCTGTTGCTGCACCTAACCTAGTGTTAGACTGCTGCAGCTAGCCAATATTTGATCCTACTACTCGATGTCGTTCTTAGTCCACCCTGCCTAGTATCTAATTGCTGCATCTAGTCCACCTGCCCCACACATAGCCCACCCACAGGCCCTAGTTTAACCAGGAATAACACAATGTTCTCTTACATGCCTAACCTAGCCCACCGAGTATCACTCTCTAATCTGATAATTATACTCATTACTACTGCCTACATCACCATGCTAACCCTCCAGCCTCTCGAGGACCCAGGAGTCCACATACAGTCAATACCCACAACCCCTTGCAACGTAGCAGAGAGAAACCATAGACTCCGGGCGCGACTTCCTAAAATATTCAAACCCATTAATAAATACAAAATTAACCTGGACCACCTTTGCCCGAAGTTACCTTTACCATTAGAAACTACCGACTCCCCTAGCCGTAAACTTCATCCTAAAAGAAATAAGCCTACTGCCAAACTGCCGTCTATAATACCACGGGAACCTGACCTAAAAGCTGCTTTAATTCATGCGAGATCGTTAGTCGCTCATGCTACAGACATAGCGGACGTTATCCGGGAAAATGACCTTGACTTCATCGCCATCACGGAATCATGGCTCCACGATCCAGCAGGTCCTGCACTTACCCTAGCAGTCCCTGACAACTATACGATCCTTGTAGCTGACAGACCAGATGCACGTGGTGGAGGAATAGCGATTATCGCCAAAACCAATCTATCCATGAGAATCACCTCCACACCCAACCTGAAATCTTTTGAGTTTCTTTCTATCAAACTACCTACTGCCAATTCGCAAACATTAAATATCCATCTCCTCGACAGACCCCCAGGCCCTAACAGCTCCTTCAACGAAGATATCACGACTGTTATCTCTGAGAAACTAAAAAACTCCTCACAAACTTTAGTGCTAGGAGATTTCAACCTAGGTTACAATTATATCAATGATCACCAGGCCACTACCGCAGCCAACACCTTAGCAGAACTAGGTTTCACGCAGAGGGTGAATACTCCCACCCATGCTAAAGGGAGAATTCTCAATTGGATCGCCAGTCACAATTGTAATCCCTCCATAATAGCCATTGTCCCACAAATATGGACGGTCCACCATCTAAATACAAAATACAAATGAATAAACTAAACTAATCTAATCTCTTTCACGATCAACACTAAAAGACCTATAGCTCCAACAACCCCCCCAGCCGTACCCACTTTAACTAGAAATAAGAAAAATATCACAGCCGATAACATCTTACCCCATATCCTACCTAAACTTAACTCTCTACCAGAACATACTGATCCCGACCTTCTAGTGGAGGCATTCAATAATGCCATGACCATCGCTCTTGACAGCGTTGCCCCGCTTAAACTTAGGAATAGTAAACCAAGAAAGCACCTAAACGTCTGGTTTACTCCCCACCTAAAAAACCTAAAACTACAAAAAAGAAAATGCCAAACAATATGGAACTTGCAACCTGCCGCTGAAAACAAATCCAATCTAACAAACATCGCTAAGCAATACAAAAAGGACATCATCCTGGCCAAACAAGAAACAAGAAACATATAACAATAGGATTACCCAAGCCAACTCCAGCATAAAGGAGCTCTTCTCCATCCTAAAAGAACTGGAAACGCCTATCGCTGTACAGGATGACTCTATCAAAGATAAAACCTGGTGCACAGACATACAGCTGGCTCTCACCACTAAAGTATCTAACCTCCAAACTAAAATTGCCCTAAAGAAAGCATCATTACCAGCCAAAACCCATACATCTGGGGACAAAATCCTCACACCCAAACCTATTGAATGTACCCAATTCAGCTTCTCTAAGGTCTCAGTAATTGAAGTAGAGAAAACTATTCTGGCTCTCAAACCATCTAATTGCAAAGGAGACCAATGCCCAGCACAATTGATCAAGGACGCTGCTAGAGATCTAGCTCCCTTTATCACAAAACTCATCAATGCCTCCTTTACCACAGGTACCATTCCACGTAACCTTAAGGAATCCTGGGTACTCCCCTTACTGAAAAAACAAACACTGGACCCTAACATTCCCACAAACTACAGGCCCATCACCACGGTGCCCTTCTTACTAAAAATACTAGACAAGGTAGCTTACACCCAAATCCAGAATTTCCTTGAGGTGAACCAGCTCCTTGGCGTCCGCCAATCTGGCTTCCGACCCCTACATGGCACAGAGACTGCCCTTATTGATCTGAAAGCCCAAATAGATTCACTCAGAGACGAGGGCAAAGTAGCTCTCCTCCTCCTTCTAGACCTCTCAGCCGCCTTTGACCTGGTGGACCATAGAGTCTTATGCAACCATCTGGACTCTGCGGCCCACTTCTCAGAGGAGGCCATAGTCTGGATACAATCATTCCTCAGCGACAGGACCATGAGGGTGTTCTCCCCTTCATCGGCAGCAGACCCAATACCCATCACCTGCGGAGTGCCCCAGGGATCCTGCGTCTAGCCAACACTTTACAACATCTTCACCAAGCCACTCTTTGACGATCTTGACAATCTGGGTATCACCTACACTAACTATGCGGATGATACCCAGATTCTCCTACCACTTACCGGGGATTATGGGGAAGATCTGGCTTTGGTGAACAGAGTCTATAGCATCGTTCAAGCATGGATGCCAAACCACAGCCTCTGCTTAAACAATGACAAAACAGAGCTGATCATCCTGGGCACTGCTGCCCGTATCTCTAAACTCAACAGAAACTATTCTACATTCATCATTGATGGGAACACGATTAAGGTCGCTAAAGAAGTAAAAACTCTAGGTTTTTACCTTGACTCGACTCTCTCCTTTACCAAACAGGTGAATTCACTGGCTTCATCCACGGCCTATACATGCAAATTAATACGAGCCGGTAAACAATTCCTGTCAGAAGACAGCTGTCTTATCCTAGTTAGGGCCCTCATCTTATCAAAATTAGACTACGGCGACTCCCTTCTTATAGGGACTTCCAAACAAATAATCAACAGAATACAAGTGCTCCAAAACAATGCACTTAGAGCGGCCCTAAGCATCCTCAGAAGAGCACATATTTCTGAAATAAGACGCAAACACAAATGGCTCTCCACCCAAGAAAAAATCAACCTTAAAACTGCATCCCTCATCCATAAATGCCTAAACAACAAAGTCCCCCATTACCTTATAGAACGATTTACTAGAAAAAACCCGACTAGACTCGCTAGAACAGCCAGCCCTAACTCCCTTTTAGTGCCCAGATTTAAACTAACCACTATCGGAGGTTCCAGCTTCCCTGTTAAGGCAGCTCTATTGTGGAACTCCCTACCCCAGGCACTTAGATCTGACCTAACTTTCAATAAATTTAGAACAAACACTATAAAATGGCTTACTGAAAATGCCATATAACTGGCACTCTCCCACCCACCACTACATGCATTTCACCTGTTATAGACTTTTACTATGCAAATTTTAACTATAATTTGAATGTGCGGCTGCATATTTTTCTGTTGTTCTGTTGTTCTGTTTTCTGTCATATGCTGTAACCGTAACCTTTCTGCATCTAAACTGTAAACCTCCTTGTCTTATGCGCCCTGATAATCGAGGGTCCGGCACGCACAACAAATAAATAAACAAACAAACAAACAAATAGCAACCGTCATATGATATAGCTACAAGTAATTTCTATAAGCATTCCGTGATCAGCTATCATCAAATGATACATGCTGCAAAAGCCAAATATTATGCATCTAGAATTACGGAGGCATCCGGTACTTTTAGGGAACTGTTTCTGGTAGCCAAAGAACTAGGGCCCTCCCACCCCCGTCGGTAATGTTACCAAACAACCAGAAGCTCAACTGAGATGCAATGCAATCAGCACTTTTTTTCAGGACAAAGTTTCTGATATCCATAGGGGCATTAAAGAGCGCCCCTAAGTCGGCTGCACAGAATCAGGCTAGTAATGGCCCTTCCTCTGCACACCCGTTGAGTAAATTTCAACTTCATCCCATAATGCTGGATGTGGTCAGGAAGGCCCTACTGAGCCTTAAATCGGCCTCCCTGGCAGACGCAGTTCCAATGAATATTTTGAAAGCCCTGTCCGACAGAATTATTGGTATGCTGACTGTGGCAGTCCAATATTCTTTCGCAAAGGGTTTGGTCCCCCCTGCCCATAAACATGCAGTACTCCTGCCTCTTCTTAAGAAAACTACCCTTGACCCAAGTCTGCTGGTCAACTATAGACCTATTTTCGTGCTCCTGGTGATAATGAAGCTGCTGGAGGCAGCCCAGGACTCGTCTTTTCTGGAGGAGAATGACTGTCTTCATCTGTTTCTACTGGACGACCTTGCACTACTTCAAGACCGCAGAGAGACTGGAGTTCTTATTCTCCTTAATCTCTCTGCAGCGTTTGATACTGTGGACCATGAGATTCTGACTAGGCTAGAGCAAGCAGGTATATCCGGCTCCATTTTAACATGGCTGCAGTCTTTTCTGACAGGCCGTTCTCAAACTGTGTCCTTTCAGTCTTGCCATTCTGCTCTGGTGGATTTACTTTGTGGAGTTCCACAGGGCTCAGTTCTTTCACCGCTACTCTTTAATTTATATGTTCAGTTATTGGCGAACCTTATTACTGAATGTGGAGTGGTTTTCTACTCCTATGCCGACAACACGCAGCTAATATTCGGGTTGGATTCTTCCCAAGCAGCACCTCCGAAGAAGCTGTGTGAGAAAGTGGGAAATTGGATGGCAACCAACTGGCTTCAACTGAATGGCAGTAAAACCGAGCTCCTGGTGGTGGGCCCTCAGGACAATGCCCACCTCTGGACCTTGCAGTACTGGCCAGAGTCACTTGGCCCATGCTCACTCCTGTGTTCCTCTGTGAAAAGACTTGGAGTTACATTCTCGGGGAGAGGTCTCCTAGCCAGGCCCTCTCTTGGATCAGTCCTCGGCAGACTCAACAGCTTTTAGATTACTTCTCTTGAATGTAGCAGCAGTCTTCTTCTTCCAGCTCGGCTACAAGGATGAGCTTCAAGTTTCGACTTCAGCTTCTGAAGAAATTCGTAAGAGAGAGGTCCCCAGGTATACACATCTGTCTCTCATTCACTCTGGCTGAGCCAAGCTCAGTCAGCCAATCACACAGAAGGGCACTTATCCAGGCAGGCAGCCAATTAGGCTCACAGCCCGTTCACTTCCACCCATACACCCATAACAAGGAATGTGGATTGAGGTAAGCACACAGCCTTTCAGCACACCACACTGATTCATGTCAGTTTCAGGCAAGGCTGTCTCATTCATTGTGTCACACACACACAGAAACCAGAAACACATAACACAGAATGCATATTGGTCACATACTCTATTCACACAGGTCCCATCCCAAGGGTGTACCCACAACATACAGTCACTGCAAAGGCTCCAGCCAGTCTGGCCTGGACTTCTCCACAATATCATATATGGTTCTCCCACCCATCAGCCAGTCAGGGGAAGGGACAGATTCAGAGCTTTCCAGGACTTTGGGAAAACAAGATAACGGGCAATAGAAACCAAGAGGTCCCAGAGGCCATCTTGTCCTCCATCGGGAATCCACTGATTCCTATGGCAGGGCCTGGGTAGTCCAAAATCGTGGATACTCAGTGCTCCTATCATATCAGCATGAAGCTGCCACCATCCCATACCCTGCTCTGTGAGCAACACGCAGGTGCCCAAAAACATACACTATGGCACAGGGTTGTACCCCCACTCATGCATGCTATAAGGGCATCCCAAGGGTCACTGTACACCACAACCAAAAAGAGGAAGAGCTGCACTACCAGGGGACCCAACTGGACTCCTGTGCAGAAATTAGCACAGGACACACATGATAAGGGGGTACAAGTCAAGGACAGGGAGGGTATGTCCCCCCAATGCATTTCCAGAATCACAGCCAGACCAGATAACCTCTTGACGTTCACACAGCAAATTCCTAATATTACATTTTAAATCTTTCATGATCGAAGACTGTGTTCAAGATCCCCTGGCAATCGTGACATGCTTTCCTTCAGGCAATGGGTGTCACTACTCATCATTGGTGTGTACTGCTGGCTCTCAACCCGAGGCTGCCAGCAGATTAGTCTCCATAAACATAAGATATATGCTTCTTCAAGTCTTTATCTGGAGGAGCAAAGGGGGGAGAAGTAGTCATTCTCTGTCTTATTCAGCTGTTACAAATGTTCCTTAAGCGTCTGGATGTGTACAACTACATTTACAATGTTCTGTCTTAAAACGCTGTTTTTTCAGATTTTCCGTGCACAACAATTATGGAGCAGCATGTCCCCCACTAGCTCCTCCTCTACCTTTTACAGCATCACGTATGTTTTTTTGCCAAACATCAGTCTCTCTGGTGGGAACGGGCTGAAATACTGAGTTTCTTGAACACAATCATCCCAAAGCCCTAGCTGCTCTGAGCATAGACTTTCCAAAGTTACCAATTGTCATCAGATGGAGGCAAAGGTTGACCCACCACATCCTGAATGAGATTATCTACCCTCGAAGGGGACTGGTCTGCCTCTTGCAGATGCAGCTGTTGTCTGAGTTGAGCAAGAGGGCTGTGGTTCAGGTCAAAAAGGAACAACACCAACAGGCTGCTGTTAGCTTTTCCTCCAGAGTGGAGGGGTGAGGGCCAATGTTTACAGGAATCGTGTATGATAACTAGACCCCCACTGGGTAGCTAACTGGCATACCACTGCATTGGTGAGAAAGGTGGTACCAACAAGCTTGCTACCCCCGGGAACGTGTAAATGTCTTCACTTTGTGAACGAGGAGTGTGCTTAGGTGAACGGTACCAACTGCTCAATAAAGGCAGTCTAAGGTCCAGCCTTACTATTGCATTTACAATTTCTTACATAGTAAGTACAGTGCAAAATATATCACAGTACTATAAAAACACTTCACTACAAGACTTATTTTTTTAAGTTGTAAAACATCATTTAATATGAAACAAATATGAGATACATTAAACTAGCAAAGCAATGAATGCCGATATAATCTAGTATTCAAATTCAGGCAAACACAATGGACGGCTGCCAGTAACTGAACAAATTCCAAAATAAAAATAAGGCCAACAAGAAGCAAGTGGTATAGATGGAACACATCCTAAAAAGGACTGCAGCAATATTTTTGTTTTTCATTTTCAGTCTTTGTGTTTTGAACCGTAGTATTGACTCACTATGCGTGGGTAGATGCCCACTCGCAATAAGAATTTCTTGGCCCAGTGAGTGGATATTTGAAAAAGCGTGTTGTATATCTAAAGCCAGGAACCTTTTTAAAAAAAATAAGCGTTACTGATTTTTTACTTTTAATATCATTGTGTCGGTTCTTTCCCTTAACTTGAAAGCTAGAATAATACCACAAAATATTTATCTTAAAAGCTGGTCACTAGTTAACATAAAAAGACCAGCTCACAAACACATGCACAGAGAATCAAGTTAGCCCTACGGTCTGCAACAAGAGACCTCTGCAGTAGTTTCTTGTGCAGTGTTCATAGTTATTTCATACATATTATATTTCTTAGGCATATGACCCAATTTTGCTGGGCATGAAGGTTTTAGTTTTCCTACCGCACTAGCAACTAGGGCACGATGCCTAAATATCACCACATACAACCCTCATGTATTTGTTCTAACATATGACATATGTGTTAAGTTAGAATCAGGAGAGAGACAACTCATTGTGGTGTAAACTCAGTAGTTTTATTTCAGAATGTTGAGATGCAGGTACAGCGTCCAGACAGAGGCAAGAGGTTCAGACTGCACAAACTCCACGACCACAGAGGTTTGCTTATGTAGTGTGAGTATTTTCGTTGTTCGCCTTGGTAGTTCTGCACGCAGCACGTGTCATTTTATAGTTAGCATTAAAGCACTGAGAGCACAATGGGATGAAAGGAAGAGCTACAACAATGTTGAAATGAAGAGGCTGAGGCCAAGTTGTGTTGAGAGCATGCATACAGTGGCAGCAAGTTATGCCGCGTTCGATTAGTATGAGAAAGAACACAGAATATATATATATATATATATATATACACAGTCCATGTTGTGAGCGGCAGAGCAAGGCACTGTGTAGACAGTGGCGGATTTAAGGAGGCCGGCCCGGGTGTAGGAGATGTGAATAGAATATGGAGTAGATTTATACTGCGGCTACAAAGACAAATCTTATGGGAAAAGAGCATGAGTGTCAGATGTGGCGCCAGCTAACTAAGACACATAAATACGCCAGTGGCAAATGGCTGTGTTGTTAAAAAGCCATCTGGATTTCCAGAAAGAAGAAACATGTACTAGGGAGGAAGCATCTTTGAAGATGGTAGTAGTACGAAGTGTGACAGCACACATGAAATGTAAGGTCGAATGCGCCGTCTTCCAAGTTGTTTGATTCTCAAAGGGGTGTCCCAGTGGTATGCATATCTCGAGATGATCAAAGTGTCTCAAATAACAAGGACGATCCATTAGTGTAACAGAATATCTGATTAGCAGATATCAATTATATTGTGTTTTACGATGACTGCAACATTAAATCCTATTAGGAGTGTTTTAGATAAATATCTATCCAGTGGGGTAGCAAAATCTATGTGAATGTTTAGGGTTGTATAGTGTTTTGTCCAATGGGGAACGTGGAAATGTTTTTATCTGAGATGTTAATTCTGTGGATTTATCACTATAAAAACTTGTGACTTGTATGAGTAAGCCGAACGAGTGATAGTTTTCAGTACCAAGGAGCTGATTATGCTCCCCGGCCGGGTTTGCATGTAACACATCTTGTTATCCTTTTAAAGCCATGCACTCGTTTTTTTCCGTGTGGATTTTCCTGTTGATTGATTTGGGACCTGCCCTAAAAGTCCAAAAACCATGTACTCGCCCTAGAACTCTGATCCCTATGCTGAGAAAAAGAAGAGTTAAAAGGGTGCATGTCTGGATGATATACAAAATAAATTATGTCCGCCATTTAGAAACCTAAATTAGCCTGACCCCTATCCATACCACTAGAAAAGAAAAGAATCTAATCAGAACACAAAATCACTTAAGGGCCTCTTGCCCAAATGGTATATTCTTGGCTGGTTGTTGACCAGCCCTAGACTGTCTCAGGATTGGACATGGGCAGGATTCCGATCTTATCACCAGCCAAAGTCTCTAGGCGCTTCGCCCGATCCACAGTTCTAACAACCTTGGGGCTTCCCACCTGGTATACAATGAGCAGTGAATATCTCTGGGCCTTCTGGCCTGCTATTCAGATCCAATACTGTATAAAGCAAAGGTCCTAAAATGTACTTAGAAGCCAAGCCTATCTGCCTTGGTTTTGAAACCCTTTGACTACTACCTTCTCCCCCCCCCCCCGGAGTTTTGAGTTGCACACCTCCTTTTGCCACTGATCCAGTGACACTCCACTCTGGCCACGATGGATACTCTCCCCGACTTGGGGTTTCGGGTTTCATAAACCCTTGTGGGGTAGCTGGTCTCTCAGCCTTGCTTGGGGTCTTTCCCTTGTCACCCCGGCTTGGGCTACATGGGATCTGCCACATGGTTCGGAACACCTTTGGCTTTCTGGGATCTTGGGTTTCACACTCCCTCGTGGGGTATCTGGTCTTTCAGCCTTGCTTGGGAAATTTAGTCTCTCTGCCTCTCTGGGCTATTGACCTTCTCACTCCCGTTTGAGATATTTGGGTCTCGCCCCATTTTAGGCTATCTGGTGTTGCAGCTACTGTTGGGCTCTTTAGCTTCACACCCCGGACTGCGTTATATGCATTATCGCCACAATTTGAGCTCTCTGGCACCTCGGACCCTTTAGGGCTCCTTAGGTTTTTACCCGACTTGGGTTCTCAACCCTGTTGGGGTTATCCGGTGCCTCAGTCCCTTTTTGGCTCTTTAGCTTCTGACCCCTGCTTGGAGTATATGCAGGATTGTTTGCCCTCCTCCTGGGTCCCTGAAGACACTGCGTACAAGAATTGCTATGGTGACGTTCCTCAGGAAAGGCAGTAGAGCGGTTTCGGCTTCTCTTGTGTCTTCCACATCGGTGCTCGAACTTCAGTGCTTACCGTCGATTCATGTCAAGACTTTGGTCTGGACTTCAGCCGGTGCCCGTTGTCCACGGTTCATGCAGTCACTTCTCTTCTCTTATCCGAGGGGCCGAACTTGCTCAGCTGCAGGCCTGGCTCCAGGTAGCAGCGCTCTGCTGGCTTTCTCACTCCTCTGTGCTCAACGCCATCTGCGTGGGACTACTTCCTGACTCTGCCTCAAAGGGGGATGGGCCCTCCTCTGCATCTCTGGGCTGCAGGCTTGTCTACCTATCTCCTGCTCTCTTTCTCTTTTGATCGGTCTCATGGGCCATTTATGTTTTTCTCTGGGAGGAGACTGAACAGTCCATGAGTCTGGCATTTCATAAAATATGGGCAATAGTAAAAGGTTAAGTAACCATAGCATCTACCTCTTTATGAACATTCCCACAGTTGTCCCATATAGCCAATAAAAACATTAGCTTCCTGGCACAAGGGGGTATAACACATATCTCTGTTATCCCCAGTGAATCCGATTTGCTCGGTCCTCTAGGGGAGTTACGCTTAGAAGGTTAACCTCCCTAGTTCCAAAGGGGGTCACTTCCCCCTTGGGGAGAGGGGACAAATTCCCTGGATTTGTCACTTACATTAAATCAAGCACTAACAATACCAGTAGTTGTCGCCTTTGTACGGTGAAAATGTTTGCAATGGCTATTATCATCATGCCGAGCTACTCAAACCAGATATCGGGTATTGCCCTCATATGTTTAGGGACTAACATTACAAGCCAGGTATTAATACCAATTACCCAGATTTTTGCGTCGGAGCCACTGTAGAAGAGCAGCGCCAAATTCTTGCAACTTCAAATGTAGAGGAATTCAGGTGGTTCTCCAGACAAAGAGGGTTATGAGACAAGTGCTGAAAATGTGGGATTATGGATTATGCACCAGTCTCCAGCGCACTTGTAAAGAGAAGGAGCCGGTTTGACACTCCCACTATCCCAAACATGGCACGACTAGCTTCACTGTCTTTGTAACCATGGTCAGGATGTACACAGGTATGAAGGGAGCAGGCTATAGGAACACAATCTCTTCATAAAAACATGTAACAAGCAGAGATTATTTAGACTATTCTAGCTAGACTGATAAATGCCAATGTAATCATTTTTGAAATAGACGGTTGGGCCTTCTATTTCTCTACATTTTTTAATCCCTACTTAGCTTAACAGAACAACAACAAAGTGCAAACACATATAGTTCATACAATTACCCCAAACTTTGAGACAACAAAACGCGCCTGTTCCCCCTTCTAAGAAATTCGAATGTGGGTGTTTTCGCATTCCGGTAACTGTGGCATTGTTGCTGGTTCTCTCTAGGCTCCCACCTAGATCCTCCCCATGCCCTGGAAGGAGTGCCGTTCATTGTTGTGAGTTACTTGTTCCTTCCTGTGTCTTCCTTTGTTGTGACACATGCCCCCTCCACTTCCTTCCCCTGCACATTCCGAGTTGTGTGCCACAGGGCTTTGGGTGTCTATCTCTCTCTCATCCCTCACCCCTTTCTCCTCCACCTACCTCCTTTGCACCCCATATGTTGCTCTCCATCTCTCCCATCTTCTCTAACTGCTACTCTATCTCTTACCCTATTCCTCTCACTAAGTCTGGAAGGAAGAAGTTCAAGCGGGACATCCTGATCTCCAACCCAGCCTCTTTATCGCTGATGCCTACACAAGTGCTTCCTCCAGGTAGACTCACTGACATCCTCTTTGTCGTCACCTCTCTAGACCTATGGACCCTTTATATGGTCTCCATTTTCTCTCCTTTTTCCTGCACTTCCATTAACGCTGGCACTATGTGGGAGGTCCTCTTGGCCCCCTTCAAATCCTCCAAGACCATCATTAATTTCTATCTGAACTGCACCGTCTTGGTTCAGGGCCGTAAACCCAATCTCCTCCTTTTTGATGTGGTGTTTCCCGCGTTTTATCAACTTCCTCTCTTCTCCTGCTACTCCTGCCGCCACCTCTCTGGCACCCTCTTCTTCCTCTTCCCACCCACGGGCCCCTCTACCACCTCCGCAGGGTGTACCTCAAGCCTGTACCCCTCCACGGAGGTCTTTCAGATGTGGAAACCTGCTCCACGTCACTACCCTCAACTCTCATTCTGCTGTCAAACACTCCTCTGACATCTGTCAACTACTCGAAGAACGCAACCTACATGTCCTTGCTCTCACCAAAACATAGTTTAGATCCAATACTGTCACATTTTTTTACACTCTCCTCCCTGTGGGCTACAAGATCCTCTCCGAACCCAGAGCCAACCGTCCTGGAGGTGGAGTAGCCCTGATCTTCCAGAGTGGGTTCCGGCCTCTGTCATCCCTATGCAAGCCTACTGCTTCGAATGCCTGGTCTGCAGGCTCTCTATTTCTACTCCGTCTGTGGCCGCCATCTACAGGCCCCCTTGCCAGGTCCTCCTCCTCTCTGAATGTGCCAACCTCTTCTCTTCTCTCCTTGCCTCTACTTCTCAACTTCTCCTCCACGGAAATCTCAACATCCACCTGGATGCTTTTAATTCCTCCTGTGGCTTTTCTGCAACCTCTATGATACTCCCTCTCTTTCCATTCTGCCCTCTAGCCCGACACACTCTGCCAGATATACTTTGGATGTTCTCATCACCTCAGACAACCCCTTCTCCTCTCTCCTGGACTGACTCCTTTCTACTCTCCTCTCATCGGAAACTCTCTATCCCTCAGGCAAAGCTCTCTTCCCCAGCACTACCACCTACCTTCTCAGTCTTTCGGTCCATGAAGCGTGTGTCAGTGGATGCCTTTGCCTCTACTTTCTCTGGTCCTCCTACTCCTGTGGCTGACTATCACCCTGACACAGCCCTTTCTAATCTGCATATTTCTATTTACAACACCCTGGACATCCTTGCCCCTCCCATGAGAACTTGGCTGATGCCTATCTCCAAGTGTAACTCTTGGTTTGATTCCGACCTTGCCGTCCTGAAACGCAATGCAGGGTGGCTGAGAGGGAGTGGAGGGCTTCGAGCACATCCTCTGACAAACTGGCCTGCCGCCTGCTCCAAAGGGAATACAGACTCTCTGTCCTGTCCAAAAAGAGAGCACATATTCAAGCCTGTGTCTCTGAGGCCTCCAACAACACAGCAAAACTCTTTAAAATCTGCAAGGAACTGGCCAATCCTGTTGCAGTCTCTACCTCTGCTGTTCCCTCCCAGACCTTTGTTTACAGCTCTGGCCTCTGACTACTCTGCTAAAACTCAGGACATCCTGTCCTCTATCTCCTCTTCCTCTCTCTCGGCCCCCGTTTGGCCATCTCCCCCTCTCCTCCTCCTTTCTCCTCTTTCTCTCTGACAACACCTGACGAGGTCCAATCTATTAAAGTGTTGTCCAAACAGGTGCTCCCCTGCTCCTCCAGAACCATCAAGGACCATATTGACGCCCTTGCTCCAGCCTTGGCCGATTTCTATCACTCTTTCACCACTGGAACGTTGCCCTCTACCCTTAAGCACTCCCTTGTGAACACCTCCTCAAGAAGACATCAGCCGATCCTACCTGCCTGGCAAGCTATCACCCAATCTCCATCACCCCTTTCCTGGGCAAACTCTTGGAAAAGCTGGCCATCTCCCAGCTTACTCTCCACACTGAATCTGTTGGTTGTCTCCATGACCATCAGTCTGGCTTCGGAGCTGCCAGAGGCATGGAAACTGCTCTCCTGAACACCTGTGCAGCATTCCTTCTGTCCTCATCCTCATTGATCTTTCCTCTGCTTTTGACACGGTCAACCCCGCCATCCTGATTAATGGACTCCGAGAACCTGGGCATCAAGGTTCAGGCCCTGGAGTGGCTGACCACCTTCTTGGACCTCACCTCCCAGGTCCAACTTGGTACCTTTCTCTCTGCCACCTCTCTCTATACCTCTGGCGTTCCCCAGGGCTCTATCCTTTCACCTGGTTTTCAACCTCTACTTGGCCCCTTTGACCCATCTGATCACTACCTTATCCTCTAACTTTCAGTGTTATGCAGATGACGCTCGGCTTTCCTTCAGGCTCCCCTTAGCCTCCTCTCCCGCTCATTCCTGACTGTCTATCCCTGATTAGGGATTGGTACGCCTCTAACAAGCTCTGCCTTGCTGCCAGTAAGACAGAGATCCTTGTTGTTGGGACCCCTGCCCCTGCTTTCCCACTCTCACTCTGGCCACCCACCTTGGGCCCTCTTCCTTCGTCTTCCTGCGTGGCAAAAAAACCTTGTTGTCATCTTTGACTCCACTCTCTCTTTCTCTCCTCACATCTCGGACATCGCCAAGGAGTCCCACTACCAGCTGCACCTCACCAAAGGGACTCTTCCCATTCTCACTTTCCCCAAGAAGCTCACTGTCTCCAGATCCCTGGTTCTCTCTAGGCTGGACTACTGCAACAGCCAGTTTCTCGATCTGCCTTTCTCGACTCTCCACCTTCTGCAAATAATCCAGAACAGGACTGCAAGACTTATCTTTGGCTTCAAGCCCAGGGACCTGATCTCTCCAGCACTGAAATCTCACCACTAGCTCCCAGTGGCCTTTGAATTGTCCACAAGGCTTTCTGTGGCCAGGGTCCACACTACATCCAAGGATCTCTTCCAAAATACCTTCCTTCTCGAGCCCTTTGCTCAGCTACCTCCAACTCTCGAAGGGTTAGACGCTTCTCCAGGCAGAGAGTGGGGGTAGATCTCTCCTCTGCATGTACCTCCCTCTGAATGGCCTCCTCGCCCCTCTAAAACTTGAGCCGGACCACCTGAGATTCCAGAAGCAGCTCAAATCTTTCCTCTTCTCCTCTGCTTTCTCTCTCTCCTTCCCCCTGCTGACCTACCTGCCCTACCTGTCTGCTGTACCGACTGGTAGCTTGGCTACCCTCAAGATTCTCACTGGGTACCAGTCTCTTTCTTGATCAGTGACCCTTGCAATGCCACCGGGCCTACCACGCTCTAAGGGGCTGTAACTCCAACCCTACAGTTACTTGTTCACCTTGCACTTCCCAGAGCCGCGCTGCCCTGGCTGCACTTAATCAGAGCATTGCTGCCCTATTTTGCCCTCCCCTCTTCCTTGGACTCCCCCCCCCCCCCTTTCCCCTTGCACTTCTCGTTCTCGATCTTGCATGATCTGAAGGATACAAAGACAAGTAAGATTGTTTGTCTTGTCCTCCCTCCGTCTTCCCTCCCTTGTCTTGTTGCACCAAGAAACACTTGTGTACAGGCGTGTTATAAATTACTCATTATATCATACATTGAGTATCATATTGGTATATAGATGCGGGTACATAAAACCAGACATACAATCTTAAAACAATACACATAGAACAATATCTGACATCTTATAAATAGTACCAGAATCAAAAATACTCAATGCATATAATGCATCAATTGAACAGAAATAAATGGATATTTGGCTAATTAAAGTGCATACATGCAATACAGCTCTGGAAAACCTCTCTTGTATAAAGCTACTGGCTCACTTGTTCTTGTTTATCATCTGGAACATAAGAGCCTGTCATCTGAAATTGCCTATGCTGTATACACTCAACTGCATCGATACAAGGCATAAGCAGTCAATCTAGCATCTGCCAACTATTGAACATTACATTGTACCACATATTTCTATGCACCCAAGTGCTGCTAAATGTTGAAGAAATAATGCAGCTCAAACCTTCTATAACCTTATGGTGTGCTAGTTTCGACAAAGAGCACATAGCCTCGTCTTCCTCATGGCAATTGTTATGGAAGTGGTTCTAAAAAGAAGGAAAGAAAGAACACCCTGTAATGAAACTCTACTGTAGGAACTACAGTTAGGTCAAGAGGTCAAAAGATGCTTCAACTCAAATGAATACCTGATAATTCCATGAAGTCTCACTCGGGGGCAACGTGCCTGCAGTTTCCTATTGACTTTGCTAGCTACAATAAAAATAAGCAATACTTTTATTAACTCTATTATTTTGACTTATGATATTGCCGTGGTGTGTAGTAAACTTCTAACTTGAGCTGATATTGAACACGGTATCTTCATTTAACAGGCTGAATCAATTAGAGAATCAGTTGGGCGTCAATCCCATTGTCAATTGAAAAAATGTGTCTATGGAACAGGACCAAATAGCCATAGTCCCTAACCTAATAATATACCAATAGGCTTTATTTTAAGTGCACTGAATTCACAAGTACACAACATGATCTACCCCAACATTCATGTAGGCCAGTTCTAGAAAATAAACAGTACTACATGCTACCGGGGCATCTGCATTTAGTGCAGTCGAGTCGAATGGACGCCATTGTGCTATTTGTATGTTGCAGAAAAGCGATCCTGTGACACACATGGCATACATTTCGTACATGTAAACACTAGACTCAGCATTGAGGAAACACGTAGGTTCAAATTAGAGTACACTTCATGAAGAGCTGTGAGCCCTGTTAGTCGTACAGTTTTGTGGCTGGCTGTCAATTGCCTCCTAGTGCATGAGGCATGTGAAAACGTTGTACCTCTAGGAATGGTAAGACGAGAGCCCTGCTACTGAAACAGTTTAATGTCTGACTCGCCATTGCCAAATGCTGTGCAAGGCATACAATAGACAAAGCAGTACAACTAACCATTGCAACTATGGACCTAACACCATCCGAGCGCTAGTATGAATTTAGAATGACAGAATTTTTTTTGTTGGTCTAAAGGATTACACGATTTTACAATAATGCTGACCATTCCACTTGGTCATTAAGACCATCCAAGTGTGATCGTAAACTGTAGATACAAAGTTGTGTACTGCAACCTTCTGGTCAATGGATCAACATAGAAATCTAGAAAAACCTTTGGGAATTAACCATTTAATCTCATCTTCATTATGTCGCCACTAACAAAAATGAGTTACCAGAGGGGTCGATGACACTTTGTTACGGATCCTTGACCAATGTTATTAATCAGTATATACACATGGCATTCGGTTGACCAACATAGTCCTTACTGCACGGATATAGAATAATGTAGATCACATTAAAGGAATTACATACAAATGGTTTGTGCCAATTAATGCCCTTTTTGAATGGAAAAAGTGGCTTGGGTACATCTGGGTCATACACTTGCAGGATGTGCCAATTTCGCAATACTAGATTCCTATGCAGACAGTAGGTCGTAATAAGCTTTCTTTTTAAGCAGAGACACTAGGCTCCAGCCCTGCTCCCTTCGACTGGCATCACCCATTGACTAGCTCCTATGTCCTGCTGCCAAATATTGAGGCTCAGCCCAGCCTTGCCCTGCAGCTATAGGCAGAAAGGCCAAGGACAATGACGTGGAAAATAAAGCACGGTGTGTTAGACATTTCTCCCAATCCCCTCAGCAGGGATAGTGAGGTAGCAGAGAGAAATTAGGGACACCATATCCCAATCTACTGGCAGCTGAGAGTGGCGCAGCATGCCCGCTAACCTCACATTATGCTGAATTTTGCATCACACAGATTTGTGGAGGGCACTTTGTCCAACCAAAGTACTGACTGCTTTCACAAATCACCTTTAACCAACACAGAGCATGATCTTCTTTGATAATGAAAGAGACAGAAAATAGCCTGCAAAAAAAGAAATGGCTTGCTCAGCAACTAACGTCACTCAATCTCGAGACAACTTTTTTCATAGGTCCAGTACACAACCAAAGGCGGCTTTCAGATCAGTTACTTTTTATTCCATCAATGCACTGTGCCGGATACCTAAGGTTCAGGCTAAAATGGATAAGAGCGTAGGCCATGAATATCTGGGAACAAATCCCCATGACCAAGAAGGAAGAAATTAAAAGGACTCTTTTACATATATTTGATGTCAATGTAATTTTTTGTGGGTGTCATAATTGAGTATACATTTTTTCTTTAGATTTGTAGCCCTATCATGAAGTGAAAAAATGGTAATATTGTTTTTTGATTTATTCTTTGTTGCTTTTAGTAGAGATCTGTTTCTGAATGTTACTGATCCCGAAAGGCAGGATCTTATGGTAGTACTAAGAGTGTAAGTCACCACAGCTGCCTTCCTGCAGGGTTTCACTTTCTATAGTACACAAAGGACAATCACCACACTTACATTCTTTGGCTGAGACTTATTACCATACCAAGATTGCAGCTGTACAAAATGTTTTAGCAACACCTCATTGTTCCATTTTAGGTATAATTTCTCTCCTGCAATAACCTTAGATCTAGAGGAGTTTGGCTTGAGTACAAGATCACAGAAAGGGATACTTATTTCAAGTCATTTTACTTTTCTTCTGGAGCCACTATAAAGCCAAGAAAAGTTAAAATGATACATTTCAGAGTAACACTTATTTACAACACTGACGCAATCCAGAATGTTCTCTTTGTTCTCTATATTGTTATAGAGCCACAATAGAACTAGCGGATTAAATTGCTTGCTCTATAACATCAATCGTGGAGCCCTGAATGTTTTTCTAATCCAGAGCTCCAAGCCAAAAATATGAAACTTGGAGGGCTCTAGGTAAGAAAAAAGTAGGACATTTTTCAAATGATTTTGCTCTCTATACCAGCCTTGACCCATGGACTTGTTTGATTGTGGGGATTTTGATTACTCCCCGTCAGTAGCCGATTCTCCATCTTTGTTATCAGTGGATGGCAACTCAGATTCATATACTTTCTTATTGTTCTGATGGAGCAGCCATGTCTACCTCTGGAACCTTCCCTTTTAAATTAATGTGTCCACTGAAATATTGAGATCTTCCACTTCTCATTCCAATATCGTGCCCGATATCTGAATCTAATCTATTTTTTTATGTGCTACAGGAATGATATAACTTTCTCTTGTTTTTGTGCTAACCGCTGGAGCCTTCCGATTTACTTTTTCCCTCAATATATCTGATTTTCGCGTCTTCAAACACTTGTATACAGGCGCGTTATTAATGCCATATCATATATCATATCATTGTATGATGTACCACTTAGGAAACAATACTGGTCAGAGGCCAACAGTGCTGGCTATGAGGTTTGAGACAAATGGGTGTAGAATGCAGGGTGTTCCAGTTCTTCCAGTAAAACTGGATCCATAAACTAAGAAGGGATTCATGAGTCATTATTTGCTGTTTTAGGATTACCCTCACAGACAGAGACCATGCCCCAGTGTTCACTTGGGGGATTACTCCAATGAACACCTCCTAGCAAAAGGCAAACTTAAACAGAATTCTAACATGTAAAAGGAATAGCTGTAGAAGACCAAAAATAGGGATTATGTTGTCAACACACCATATCATTCAAATCAACTGAGAGGGTTTTGCACTGATCGTGGCCATGGCTAGTGGGCCCCAAAGAAACGAATTGGTGCAACATGTACAGTAGCCATGGCCATTAGCTAGGGGGCTCTAAAAAGAAACATATTGGTGCAACATGTACAGTGGCCACGAGCAAAGGTCATAGGTAGTGGTCCATGAGGAAAATATAGTATAACAAAACGCTTGAAATTTAGTGAAAAAACGTTAGTTAAGAGAGAGTTAAGGTGATCAGATGTAATTCAACTAAATACTTAAAATTCAGTGTATGTAGGAAGTGATTACCATCTTTACTCAGCGCCCCACTGTATATGGGACAGAGAGAACTACCGGGCCGAGTATCTGCATGTAGGCAAGAGGCAGAGAATAAGAGGTTTAGAAATAGCCAGATATCACAGCAATGTTTTGTGTGATCAGTTGGGGAAGAGGTAAATTAGGTGGCCTATCAACCAGGAGATGGAAAGAAGGCAGTTAAAGCCAGGGCGGTGACAGTTACATTTCAGTCTGAACAACAGTATACTAGCAGAATGGGCCTCTCAGGCGGACTGGCCTATTAGAAACTCACACCTTTTCCCTAGAAGCCGCAAGCAATGGGATGGCTTTTTTTGGGAATTATGAGAGTGCCTGTGTCTGCCAGAGGACTATGGGATCTTCATCTGCTGATGTGATGGAGGGAGGAAGAGCTGGAGTGAGAGATGAGTTCTGAACTTTATTTAAAGATGACATAGGGAGGAACATAAAAGAGAATTAAAAACATGGGAATTAATATTTGAAAGAGCTTCAATTTCTTTTAAGAGGTGTACTTATCATTTGAACTTGGTTTATAAAAAGTATCTGGCTTTTGTAGTCGCTTGAATACTTGACAAAATACTCAGGATTCTTGGAATAATAAATATGTTATTCACCAGGCCCCTATAAGATAGTTTCATTACACACAGAGAAGCAATGTCTGGCGCTCACCGCTATAGGCGTAAAAGAGCAGCAATATAAGTAGGGGAGAGCAGGAAGATCACAACATTTTTACTTAATGAAAATGTTTGTAATGCACTGCTTTAAAGAAGCAGTTTTGGATCCCACCATGTTGGAGCGGTACTTCAAAATGATTAGACTATGCCCGAGAAGAAATGACTTACTGGTGGTGTTCGCAATTGTAGAAGCTGAAGCAGCTTTGCTACACCCCAGAATGTTGCCGTTTTTGATCACAGGCAGTAAGCATCTCTAAATGTGTTTCAGTTATTTTAGAACGCATTGTGTCTGTTTTTAACTTGTGATCTGATCTATATCTGCTATTGTGTCTTGCATCGGTCATCCCCTTGGCAGAGTCTAAGGTTCAACATGGTCAAGTTATCCGTTAGAGAGCCATGCTCACGTTAGAGAAAATTGGTTTACCGAAGTTCCAGATTTAACTGATTCTAAAAATAATATGAATGTAATCATGAGCATTAAACTCTTTAAATAAAAGAATAAAGCAGGATAAAAATACATATTTTTGGCAAAAGGGAATTTAGGATTGAAGTATGAAATGTGATGGCAGGAATCAAATAGTCAATGGGCAGCAGAAAACTGAAAACCCGTTTAACAGGAGTGGCTCTGTTTATCTGGTCAAAGCTTCGGTGCTGAGCTATGCTGGACTGCTGCTGACCCACAAAGTAGGAGAGCTTGAAGCATCAGGACAGCCAGCTTGAGCCTTAGTTGCTACCTCCTGTGGACCAACTCTTGAATGTGAGCAGGAGTTGGGTGTGATTTTAGATAATGAGATGCACCATGGCTGACCTGGTGAGTACTTCAGTACATTTCCAAAAAAGATGCAAAATCTTTGAGTTTCGCAATGAGATAGGATTCTGGTTAACTTCTATTGAATAATTGATCCATCCTGTTATGGTTGCTGGCATTTAGTTTCAGGATTTTGTATTTGAGAAGATGCCTAGAGAGATACAGACTGCGTATATTCAGGGCATTGTTCCACCTCCACAATCTACACTTCACAGGTTCAAAAGAAGTAAGCAGGTGTGACAAATCAACTTCCGGGGCACCAGTGGTCCAGGGATGAATATCGGTTTCTAAACCATCAATCAGCCCCACACCTCTAGTACACCAGAAGGGATCCAAAGAGATTGGAAACACAAGCAAATTATTAGCCTCCTTTTCCAATTTTGGCAACGTGGACGGAACGGCAGGCTTATCTCCGCAAGGTCATGGATCGTTGGTTAGTTGCAACACAGCGAAAATACAATTATTACCCAATGATAAAAGGGACTGCCCACCCTGTAAAGGAATACAGAGGACAGACAGTTTCAAGAAGGAAAGGGGATGCACTCTGGATACTGACAGGAGGGTAGACGGTAAAGTAATTAATCGCAACAGTTTAAGGATACTTGGTTTCAGCACAAAGGGAGCAATGGGTAGTAAATTGTCACTAGGGGCCTACGGAGAAGGACCAGGCTGACAGAACCACAATGTACCTTATGCTTGTAGAAGTTCTTGATGCTCAACAGGGTCGTGTCGTTTTCAAGGCGATTTGCAGCTTCTGCGACAGAGTTCAAGACGGGAGATAGCTGCGGGTATCAGACGGCAGGCAGTTTGGCGAGCAAGGCTGGATGGGCGGCTGCAGGCTGGCCTACACGGTGGCTCAGGGTCAGGAATCGTTGTCTCAGTGCTGGTTGGCAGGTCCGAAGCACTGGTCGAGGCGTCTTGGACAACGTTAGCGACTGCGGTATGACAACAGTCAGTGGGACAGTTGGTTGCAGCGCAAGGGCCTCTACTGGCTCGAAAATGTCCTTTAAGGCAGACGTTGGTTGATGCTCGTCGATGTACTCCTCCTAGCTTCTTCACTGGGCTTGTGTCGTCCTTTAAGGCAGACGGCCCAAAGCTGAGGAGAGTGTTGCAAGCAACGGCCTTGTCTTTGGTTTGGTTCAGAGACTCTCTAGCACTTCCCACCTAGGAAGCTTGCTTACAGAGCCTAGCAGGGCACACTGTGTGCTGGCTGGGTACCAGTTGGAGGGTTCTCTGGATTCAGTATCTCCCTCTGTTCCATGGGAGACGTTTAGGGCAGGGATCTTGCTTGCCTCTTTGGAAATGCTGGCCATTCCTTCACTGGCGGAAGCTGTAAAGCAGACTGTACCTTCAGCCAGGGTCCAAATGAGTTCTTCTTGTACTCCTTGCAAAGTCTTCAGATCTCCCAAAAGAGGGTCTTGACTCTCTTTTAAAGCCAAAGGGTCTCAGTAATTGGTGGAGGCTAAGCATACCTTAATGAACCAATCATCAGTTGCCATCAACAGTCTCTTGTATGCATGAGGTCATAACCAGAGTGCCTTGCAACAGAAAAGGTAAAAGGGTGAAAACATTTACTACTAAGTCCCACCCATCTTCCTGTTGTGGATCAAAGGGTCTTTCTGGGTAATGGAGCGCTGCATGGTTTCTGATTAAAGCAGCAGGTTTCCCTTGAATATGTGGAGAGACCAGACTTTCTGTCTCCATCAAATCACATACTCCTACCATCTGAATGGGGTCCCCCTGCAGTAGTTGCCTACTGTAAACCCAATGTCCCAGACATCACATTTTACAGCCCATGATACTAAGTTGAGAGCTGGCTTCAGGTTGACACAGATGCATATCAAAAGTGTTGGGGTTTCCCTGTCTTTTGTTAGCCCTGTGATTAGGCCTCTCGTGGGCCTGCTTGAATTAACTCTGTTTAGTATGCGATGCAGCCACCAGCAGAACTGACAATGGACAGGGCGGATCCATTGAGCAGTTATTTAATTAGGCTGGCAATGGCAGGAGGAAGGTTTTTCTCTTCCTGTTTTGAGATGCCTTGATGTACTCTCGAGTGTCACATTTCAACTAAAAGGGCCTGCGACTGTATGTTGTGTCCACCCAGAATACACAGGTTTATGTGTATGTGATGCGGTGAGCATAGAAAAATGTGTGCAGATTAGCCCCACACATTTTCCGAGGTTGATCTACCATTAATCAATTTCATATGAAATTTAAAAAAAAGACCAGGTAAGCCCACACCCACAGTTCGGATGGTCTAATTCCTCACAACAGGTCTTCTTACCCTCCTTCCTTTTAAGGTTGGTAAAATGAGGACCTGTAAGTCGGGTTACCATAGAAAGAAGTGGCCACTACCATCATGGAGTTTGATATACAAACAGAGCTGTGTTTATCTCGGCCTGTGAACAGTTAGATGTACGTTATTTTGTAGAGTTTTGTAAAGTGCACAAATCACCATAGGCACCAGGGCGTTATGTGTTATGGAACGTTTGTAATACTAAATACACACTAAACAATGTGGTTTACTTACATCGGCTGAATCTAGTCCAGCTGCCTTCTGAAGAATTCATACTCCACAGATTCTTGCATCAGCTGTCTCTTCAACAGAAGATAGATACAAAGAGCTGCACCGTTTTCACAAAAACAAGACTGTACAACCAACATTGTCTCTCAGCAGCTAATGCCAAGAACAAAACGGTTTTTATCCAATAGCCTTGAATGGATACACATGAAATAATCGCTCTTGGCAGAACATCCTTATTATTAACAAGTATAGAAGCTGCGCCTGCAGTTCAACTATTTGCCAAAAACATGATTAGGCTGCCCACTGAATCAGCAAGTGTAAGGAGAGGGTGAGGGGGCGGGGTCTGCGGGCGTGAGTGCCTTGCCCACTTGGATTTCGGTTTCCTCCCTGCACAGTCCTGCTCATGTGTGATGGCTTTAGTAGACAACTTATTCGCACGCCGATTATATGATCAGCTGACCAAGGACACTCGGGTCCCTTCTGGTAACGTTAGCTCACCTCTGTAAATGCTGCGATCGCAGTTCTACATTGAATGATGTATGTACGCTTTCACTTACTGGCAAGGTTTTAGCAGGACTCGGAGAAATTTGACGGATTAGCCATTGTCCTTGGTATAAAAACAACTTGATAACGTTGATTTATATAACCTCTTTCTTCTCTCACAGCCTAGTAGTATCACGACACACTGAGGGGACACTGCATGACCCCTTGCAGGCAGTGAGAAACTACTGGCTTACCTAAAAGGTTTACTTGAAATGTTTCCTGGAGGAGTCTGGTTAGAACAGCATCACTGTTGGCCTCAGAGCTGAGGCATGCGTATGTCCAGACAGCTTTGTAACTTCGCCTACATTCTGAATGTCCCTTCAGTATTTGTGAATAGTATGAATATCAATGCCCTTTGTGACAGAATCCTACCATTCCCAAGCGTAGTAATAACGTGTGTTATTTTAACTAAGTGATGTGGTACTTAGTGTACCGTTCTCGGTAGGATTAAGGGCTAAATTGCCCCTGCCGGGATTCTATTCAGCCCTGTGCCCTGCAGGCAGAATACCGATGTCTGAGGGGAGTGCTTCACTCTCTGAGCTATCTCACCAGGGTTAAATACTAGCACTATGCATTTTAATTTTCGCAACTAAAGTATGGTCATTTGCTTTCCTGGTCTATGATTTAAAAAGCATGATACTGTCAAAGGTTATGGTTTAACCAAATTACATTACATACAATTTTTTTAAAAAACATTGAAACTAAACAGAAAAATACACAAATAGCCAATTCTAAATTTCAGTTTTAGGACGCATTAATCTCCAAAACACTATATATTAAGTAATAAAAAGACAAACGTATGTAAAGCAGTGTAGGAAGACTTTCTCTAGCTTGGGGCTTAGCTGGGGCCTTTCTCCATTCTGTCGATATGTGTCTGATAACTACAGAGCAACGCCTTTCTGCTGAAAAGCCCACAAGTGAGGTGATAATGGATAAGACCACCTGCACGCAGTCCTGCCCATGAGGGCGGGCCCTGGACATGAAAATAGCCTGCACTTGGAAGGTTCGAACCCAATAGCAAGCATTACATTCTTCTGAGGTCGATAAATCAAGTATCATAAAATGGGAGAACACCTTTTATTAAAGCGCTTAGAGGCCGTAGGAACCCAACATTAAGCGCTATAGAAGAACACAAATTATTATTATTAGCAGTATTATTATTATGCTGATTGGTGTCAGAGCCCCAACTGTTGCAATCAAAATGGGAAGAGGGTGGATGCTATCGACTAGCGTAAATATTGCATGCAATATACACATTTCAATCACTATGTCTTTCTGCATGAAAAGTAGGATTTTGCAGAAGGGTACACACTGCATGGAAAGCTGCGAGTGCACGTGGTGCCAATATTTCGGAGACCAGTCTCTCTGTCTGTTTATTAGTTTAAAGGTAAGGTTTCTTTCTTTTGATTTTTTCTATTGCACTATTCACATTTTGCAATCTGTTTATTTATTTGTTGTTGTTGTAAAAAAGGGAACTTTTATCCTATTTCTTTTGCACTGATAGAAAGCCATATAGGTGCCCGGATATAGCATGTCACAAGATCCTCCGTGAGGTGGGGGACTGGAAGACTGCACCTTTTCCTCTAAAGCAACTATTTGATTCTTTTTGGGGCTTGTAATTACTCTCCAAGAGTCACTTGCACGTATTACATCAATCCGTGAATAGGGAAGTTTCTTCAATTACCAAAATGGGGCATATTCACAAAAACGTGTGGTTAAAGTCAGTGGCAGCTCATCCATAATGGGCCCCACCAGTACCCTCGCCCATCATGGAGGAGCTGCGTCAGCCCAGTGCAAACACAGAGCGCACCATCAGCTGCTTGTTGCAGCTCAGGGAGCGCCCCTGTGCGCCTTAAACTGTCAAAGGGAAACATGGTTTCCCTTTGAGAGTTTAGTTCCCCATAGAGCATGTACCATGCAAGGCCAGAGGGTGTTTTTCTTCCCCAGTCTTACATGGGCCATTGGAGATGCAGCCTGGGGAACTGCACATCTGAATGTGCAAGGGGACACTACTGCGCCTCTCTGCATATTGTGAAGACATCATGAAGCAAGACACAGACAGCAGATTCAAAGTTCAAATAAAGTGGTTTACTAACTTAAATGTCAGGATGGTTAAAGGCCTCACTTGCCCCATGCTAAGGTTGGATTTCCCGACCTAACAAACTAAGGATAGTCTGAGTCAGGAAGTTCAATTTAAAAGTCTAACTGTGTCCAAAACCAATACTTGCCCTCACAACTAAAGCTAAACAAACAATGTGTAGGGATGTCAGCAACAAAAGAAATAGTGTTCCAAATAAAGTTCTGAGCTTCTTCCAGTTCTGAGCATACTTTCCAGCTACCCTTCCCCAAGTTCACAACAGTCCCACAAAAGTCTCAAAACGGAATCTCGGGGTTCCCTTCCCCAAAAAGACAACAGAGTTCCAAAACGAAATCTTAGTTCCCAAAAATGAGTCTCCGGATTCTACTCTACCAAGACACCAGCTTGCACAGCTTGCTAACTTGCACTTAAAATCAGTCTCTCAATATTCAAAACCAGTTCCAGGTTTACTTTATACTTCTAGACAGTTCATGCAGATTACTTTCTTCAGCGTTACTTTGGCAATCTCTTTCAGGCACTTGCAATTACTTTTCTGTATATTTTTTGGGTTTCACAGATAAGGCACATCCGGTCTAGGCGCAGTTGTCGGACCACACGGTCCACCTCTGAGAGGTCACGCAACCGGTCACCCTGGGCTTGCTTGCCCACACAGGTTCACACTCACTTGTCTCTCTCGTTGGCCGCCCTTTGGCTTTGTCACAACGTGTTTCACTCTTTGCCAATCTCTTGTCTTTGCCACCATGAGTTCAATTATGCAGTTCACTTTGGGGTGCTCTTTTCCCTTCACCACATTGCTGTCACACTCCTTTGCATGCTCCATTCTTGCTTTCTATTGCATTTCATCAGATTCTCTCTTAACTTGCAACATATATTTGTTTTTGAAACCAACTTGTCGTTTGCACATTGGTTTCTTCAAAGCTTTCATATCCTCACCCAAAGCTTTCATTCAGTTCGGTATTCAATAGTTTCCAGTACTTGTTCGCTCTCACTTTGCAGTGATCAACTTTACCCATTTACTTGTGTTCGACATATCTTGCACCTTAATTTTTGCTCATTCAGCATTCCCTTTTTGCCACGTAACAGGCCCAGGAACGCACTGGTTCGAGTGATCCCATTTCCTCACTCACCAGTCTCCGGCATCTCCTGTGGGTGGCCGTTACCTCCTGCTCAGCTCTGTGTTGTCTTCTTCGGTGTTTGGCAAGCCCTGCTCGCAGTTCGCTTCTCTCTCTGCCTCTGTGTGGGTCGCTGGCAGCTCCACACGCATCCTGCGGACACTGCCGTGGACTTACAACGATTGGATCTCTTCTTGGCCCACTGCTTCTGATGCAGGTACCGACCTGTGAGGCTCCAAATACTGTGGCCTTCGCACTGCCCCTCTTGGGCCTGGCGTCACAGTTTCTTTCGGTTCTCCTCGGAATCCTGGTTTCCCAACAGGGCCACCCTCGGTTGCCTTGTATAGTTCTTGCCAGCATCCTGGTTTCCCAACAGCGCCACCCTCGGCTGCCTTGTATAGTTCTTGCCGGCGTCCTGGTTTCCCGACAGGACCACCCTCGGCTACCTCGTACTCTGCAGGATGTCTGCATATGTAGGCCTCCCTGCTGTGTTCTCTCCGACTCCACTTTTTATACCACTGCAACTGTCTAAAAGGTTGTAGGTGTGAGTCTTTAGGCTCAATTGCCTGACCACAATTAGGGCAGTATTCTGGACATCCCTGACCCGTACACCAGTCTATTGGCCTCTTCCTCGTTTCAGTACTAGAATGGTGAACGGATCTATTAGTATGCATCACTCCTAGTCGACTCTTCTTCATCCTAGTACTATAGTGAAGTGAATGAGAGGAATTGAAGAGAGTGGGTTTACAATAGCATATAAAAGCAGGGGGAGGGTGGTTGGTTCTCAAATGGAAAAGGTGAATACCATGTCTCGCTTGTGGATATCCTCTCCCCAAGCCCCCTCCACCCAGGTGATCCTCCCTCACATCTCCACCCCCAAGGTCAGGATCCAAGAGCGATGGCCTTTCCTTGGCCACCTGAGAAGAGGATCCAAGGGGAGTAGGTGTGAGGATCCCCCAGGTTTCTCACAATATTCAAACCTATTTGAGTGCTTACAATGGAGCGCTCTGGCTCCTGCGTGCATGTGCAGGAACCGGAAAGTGCTCTTTGCTTCCTGGTTCCTGTTCATGTTGCGCAGGAATCAGAGGACTTTCGTGGAGGCAAAGGCATATCGGAACAGATTCTAGACTATGGCATCCTGTTATGTTAAGTTATATGATCTCATAAAGCGCACATACGCCCGAAGGCATTTTGGCGCTAGTGAGGAGCTGGTGAGGCAGACCCGCACACCACCGGAGCCAAACAAAGCCTGGGTTTAAGTTGAAGCACGCCCAGGGCTTTGTAGGGCCTCCTCGTCGGCAGAGGAGCATGCTGCCCCAACCCTTGTGGAGGAGCCTAGCGCATGGAGTGCAGCGGCCCCCACCCTTGGGGGGAGGAGCCAAGCGTGCGAGTCAAGCACACAACGCAGCTTCGGAGAAAGAGCTGTTAGTAA
Source organism: Ambystoma mexicanum (assembly GCF_040938575.1). NCBI lineage: Eukaryota > Metazoa > Chordata > Amphibia > Caudata > Ambystomatidae > Ambystoma > Ambystoma mexicanum. The sequence goes on from NC_090930.1 coordinate 136,125,563, forward strand.
AGAAGCAGTGAGATTAAAGTTTACACGCCACTGCGCAAAGGATGAAAGAAACATGCCTATACTGCACAATGCGGCTCACAGAAACGAGCTGAACCAATTGGTGAACAGAGATGGTGCAAGACAGGTCCCCTCATTGCAAGGCTTTCAGAAAATATATATTTAAAAGCCTGCCATAAGCAGGGCAACACAAAGTGACTCAAGAGCACAGCTAGCCAAAAAGGCAGTGACAAGGGCCCAGCAATGCTTTGAAGATCAGAAAGAGCAGTGGACATGCAATTACACCTGATCACAGGTACCTTGGCACAACCAGCAGAATCATGTCTCAACAGGTTTGGAGTGAAGAGGAGCAAGCCCAAGATCTGGCGCTCAGCTTCAAGGAAGTACTGGGTAGCTCTCTGATTGATGCAGTGGCAGAAGGTGTAAGCGATATTCAATCAACCCTACAGCCAAGTCAATGCCCAGTCTGGGATGCTGAGGAAAACCCTTATTAATGTATTTTTTTGTCTAGTTCAGTACTATGGATGACCACCCTTGTATAACACCCCCCTCTTAGAATCCCCCTGACCCCACTGAGCCAAGAAGTAGGTTTGTTTTGCAAATTAAAAGGTTTATTTGAGAATTTAAACAATATATATATATATATCACACTTTATAATAAATTAATATCTGATAGTACACTTAGACATATGATGTTGATCAACAATGGGTAATCTGGCACTAGCACACTTCTTTACAATCAATGAGGAGTTAGTATAGGATGGATAAAGTAGCAAAAATACTTTTATGATTTCAAGGGAAAAGCAATGAGGAATAAAATGCAGTACAGAAATACTTGATATGATTTTAGCAAAAGATAAGATAATCACTTTTTCTCTGGCAATTCACCCCCCTCCCCTATGTAATGGAAGAAATGGAAGGAGATTGAAAGAGGAGCACACAGTTCTCAGGAATGTAATCAAATACAATACGAAATTCAATTCCCACCCCAGCAAGCTTAGAGAAAACAGGTATGAGTTTTAAAACACAGGCCCAAGTGCTTTGAATGTGGTGGCAGTGAAGTGAGAAATATGCTGAAAATGCTTTTAATTCCCTTTAGGAGGTTCAGGGTGAGTGAGAGATACTTGGGATGAGCTCAGGCTCACTTTAGCAATGATTCATGGATGGTTATTAAGAGACAAACGAATTTTTAGCACAGGAAAGCAAAAAGCTGCTATCTTTTTACAGGTAAAGAAATCAGGCCAAATCGCAAATCGCGGCAAAATTCGCGAGTACGTGGATCACGATTACGGCAAAAGTATAAGGGGTAGCAAGTCGGTTTTAGGTTTGTTGGAAAGCTTAGATTCTAAGCTTTCAGATGAAAGTTAAATTTCGGTTCCAGAGATACGGACGATTAAATAAAGGTAGATTTTCGGATTTAAAGTAAAACTCAAAATGACAGGTGACAGCTTGCAGCTTCAGAATTGACAGGTGACAGTTGTGCAGCTTTACAAATGACAGATGACACGATTTCTAGGAGGCTGTTCTACTTAGGTTAAAATAGTTTGGATTAGATTATTTTAACTAAGAGATTGGTTCTGCACAGTTCTGCTAGGTACTCACAATATAATTTGAACTAGGCCTCGTCACGGATCTGGTCAACACGTCCGGCTGCGGTTCTGTCTGCTCAGCGGGTCAATCAGGCACCGGTTCTGCTCACAGCGATCTGCGTCAGCTCTGCTGGTCTAGCCTCTCTGGATTCAGCGGCCTCTGGTTCTGGATACTGCTCTGCTTTCCGGTCCGGATCAAGTGGATTCTGGATGTAACACTGCTTTCTGGGTACTGGCAAGAGTTCTTGGCAAAAGAATTCAGACAGCTCGCCCGGCTGTGGAATAGTTTGCAAATGATTTTGAGGCCTGCTGACAAATACTTTTGCTTGCAGTGGGCCTTCTTGGTTCAAAATTCTGTAGTCTCTGTTTAGCTTTGAAGTCTAAGTGTAGGATCTCTGGATGTGAAGTCGTCGGTCAGCATGCTCCGCAGCAAATGGAATTGAATGTCTCTACCTGTCCCAGCAGTCTCTTTTTATGTGTTTTGAAAATGGGTGTGTGCCTGGGCCTAGCTAAGACTGCCCCTCTCTACTTGTCATTGGCCCAATTCTCCCCTCTCCCATGATTGGGGGAAGGAAATGGATTGTCATCATGATGAGGTCTGTTTATGGGTCAGAGGATCCTCCCCTGTTCAGTTTGCCCACAAATCTATATTTGATTCAAATACATCTTTCCCAGATATACAATTTGTTGAAATTACATGTGCACATTATATATTCCTTATGGTCCATGCTTGTCCGCCTCTGATCTTCCTGGGGGCTTGCATTAAAAAATGACAACATTTTGCGCTTTTTAACTGTTTTCACAATATCGGACATTTACCCAAACTTACACACATGTGCGCAAGGAGTATGGACATTAATTGATGAAGTGTCAGATTTTTAACATGCAGACATTTGGAGTGAGACCCTATTTTCCGCTAGCAACCCCCCAGAATACACCACAGGGTCCTAACGCCTCTCAAAATGTTCACAGAAAAATCACAAAAATAATGATATTACTTATATAATTCTGACAAGTCCGCACTCTGAGTTATCTATCTTTTTAAAACTATGCCCTGGCCAAAAAGGGGTGTGGCTTCCCACATCACAGGGTGGAATAACTGGTTTATCCACTTCCCCCAAGCTCAGCTGTTAGCAGAGGCACTGCCCCTCCCAGTTTCCCCTAAGAGGAAGCCACTTTACGACGCCCCCAATATAACATTTGCCTGAGTCAAGGGAGTTGCATTGTTCTGTTCCTTCCAGTTCCCAGGTGCTCCACCCCTAATCTAATCAGAGAGGTGACAACTCCTTTTGGCAAGGGGCAGAAGGATGCAGCAGGCCTGGGAAGAGTGGCTGAACAGGTTTCTCCTGTCGGGGGTAGTTGTTAGGCAGAATCCAGTTTCACTAAGCCAGGTTTCAGCTAAATGTCACTTTTTGTTCCCAGTTTTCTACATTCAAATCAAACTGACAATTTTTACCTATACATTAAATAATTACTTCCTTCAAGTCATTTCAGAATATAGTTTTACATTGTATCCACCTCTTAGCAAGTCTTTCCTTGGTCTGGTTTTGTTTCATTTGTTCAGTTTTACACAAAAGTCTGGTGGTTTTAAAACGCCGGCTTTCTGATAGTGGTGAGTACTGGTAATGCAACCATTTTTGGGATTAAGAAAATGAATTCCCCACAGTTCTGGGTTGCTTTTGGCAATCAGCATTGCCATTCCCAATGGTTTCAGGCTACTGTGTGTGTAGCCCAATGGTGGTTTTAGGCAGTGCCCTCCTGTGCTCACAACATAGGCAAAAATGGGTGTCAGCCTATTCTTCATGTTTTCCTTGTGCACTCTCTGGGGAGTTCTGGCCATCATGATGTTTTCCATGCCAGTACTGCACAGTTTTATTGTAGGGCTTGGATGCATGGGTAAAAACATCCCACAAGGAGTGAGACCCTTACAGGAGAGACTATCAACACAGGAGTCCCTCCTAAACCAGAGGCAGTCTGGCAACAAACCAAACCAAAAATGCACGTCCACAAAAGGGCCTGAAATTCAGGATCCTCAGGGGAATAACAAGACCCGGAAGAGAAAAACTTCTTCAACTCCCCCCGGGTCACCCTCAGGGGCCAAATACAAAGGCCCCACAGGCAGCTAACTCATTCAATACATTGAGAGAAACTTTCTTGCTGCACGCAGCCATGCCAAGCCTCCTGACCCCCTCCCCAAGGGAAGATAATATGGGCAACAAGAATGAGGACTCCTCAGAGAAGTAATCTGAGGCGGCAGCCTCCTTGTAAGAGGAGGAGGACAAGCCAGCGGAAGACTGGGTAGAACCCATGAGGAGCAAGGGAGTACGGAAAGAAAAACATTTAGTGGAAGACAACATAGAATGATCAAATATGTTTAATCCCGAACATATCAGAAACCCCAAGTCTTCAGACTTCGGCCAGGTTAGCAAGATACATGGCGCATAGATTAAGAAAAGCGCTAGACAAAGACAAAATAAAGAAGATGAAGCTTAATGCTCGCCTCCTTGTCTTTAATAGAATCAAGAGCTCCCTGCGCTATTAGCAGGGGGAATCTTCATTGCGCATGAGGACAGAATGCCCGTGCCCAGACCTTGCGAGGAAAGTAGCGGAAGCTCTGAGCGTGACACCAAGATGCTAGCATTCGTCACAAAATCCTACAAAGACCTCTGCAGAGCCATGGATAGATCCTGGAAAAGCTGCCAGGAGAAAGTACTAGACTAGATCTTACCGGACCTCTAGCAAAAATAATGGACCTAGCAGAAAGGACTAGAGATACAGGCGAAGAAATAGACACAGACACTCTAGCCAGCTGGGAGCAGAGAGCAGTGTTTCTTTTGGAAATGCAAACTGTGCAATCTCTTCGGAGAGTAGAAAAGGACTCCTCCTTAAGATAGACTCAAAATTGACCTATCTCGCAAATTATGAAGCAGGAGAAGCTGCACAAGGCTTACTATTCAGAGAAGCCTTTGGGAAGGAAATGGGGAGATTTTTTATTTTTTTATTTGTCAGTTGATATATCAACTTTTCAAATTATCATTACAAATACAAACAAAAAAATGTTTCATTAAAATAAATTAGCTCTTTTTTTTAAACAGCGAAGAGAGAAGCTAAGAGGAAAGCCATCCATAGGAAAACCATAAATATAGAAAATGACTACACAAAAATCAATAAGACAACTAGTAATAAGAAAAAAGATAATATCATATAATCAACATCATATTTCATATATAAGAGTATGTGGAGAGAAAAGCGATAAAGAAAAAGTGCGACGATTAGAACGAATAACTTCAATCACTAAGGTCTTCAAGTTCATAAACTTTCACATTAAGATTAAAAATCATAAACATTCAGGATTAAGTGATATGTCACATTTCGTTTTTCATCCCTTAAGCACTCAAATAAATTACGTTTGCGACACCTAAAATTTCAGCTAATATAAAAATAGTCGTTTGTCTGTTATACTAACAAAATATATAAAAAGACTACGAGATCATTCTCGAACAAGATCGCTTAGAAGTTCATCACAAACTGGGGGTGGCAAAATAGTTTCCAAAAATTGTACAATTGCTATCTATATTGTAACCCTCGGATTAGAGTATAGCATTTGCCATTTTCAAAACTGGGTTAGATGATTCTGAAACACCACTTTATCTTTAAAGCATTTTCTTCTTACACTACTTATTGCCTTACAGTCAACTAGTAGATGTTGTAGAGTTTCTACTTGGTTCATATTCAAGCAATAGCGGCAGTAATTTTGCTCAATGGGGAGGACTCTTCTCCTATATAATATATCACAAGTTATCCACAAATTTAATCTAAATCTCATGTACTTTCTATAAAACATCAGGCATGGATATTTAACCAAATAGTCAGTTGTTATCCCATGCCTTTTGGTGCCAAATAGAAAGATATCAAAATCTTTATGCAACAAGCATTTCGTTGAATTTTCAGCCCAGTCATGCTGAAAGATTTTTATTTTTGCTCGGTTGGGATTTGCAATTAGTAGTTGTACAGTAATAGATGCATTACTTAGGGCAACAACAATGTGCTCACGCCATTTCAGCGGAAATGTATTTTTCGATGTAAATAAATTATGAGCTGTAACTTGCAATATGGATTTATCTAGGCTTTCCAAAGACTTCCGAAAATAGGCGCACTGCTTCCATGTTACGTGTGAGTAAAGTGAAGAAAGCCCTAACTCATAACGAATTAGCGCAAGTGATGTGCCATTTGGCAATTGTAATACTCTTTTACAATATATTGCCTCTATGTGGTCCCAAAATTTGCTTTCTTTGGGCAGAGCAGCTTCGACGCCATACAGCAGAATTGGTGCGACTTTCATCTTGTAAAACATGATTGTATGTTTCATGGAAAACTTTCCAAACTTTTTGACACCAAAGATTTTAGTTTAATTTTCAATTCACATGTATATTGCATTTAACGACTTTTTGTGTTGAATTGGCACACCAAGATACCTATATTGGCGTGCGTTTACAAGTTTATGCTGCTGTAAGTGCCATTTATAATTGTGCGTTTTGGATTTTGGATTCAATATCCGAGTTTTCAGATTATTAATGCTAAAATTGTTATCCCGGGCATACACGTCAAGCTGATCCAACATATTTTGCAGGCCCCTCGGTGTCTGTGACAAGAGGACCAGATCGTCCGCGTTTAACAGGTATGGAACTTGTTGTGTTCTGATTTTTGGGGGATCCCCCACGCAATCTGTGAGGAAATCGCCTATGTCCAGAATGTAAAAATTGAACAAAAATTAAGCTAAGGCACAGCCTTGCTTCAGACCTCTGTGCGTTGCAATTGGTGTTGTGAGCATGCCGTCTAAGGAGAGGCGCACGCGCATTGAAGTTTTGTATGAAAAAGAGTTATTAATGATAACAAAGAAGAGGGACAATTATGTTTTTTTAGTTTGGTCAGAAGCATGGTTCGATCTATAGAGTCGAACGCGGCTCTGAAATCAACAAATCCTAAGTATAAGGGCCGTCTTTGTGATAATTGATGGGCTTGTATCAGGGAGAGAGCAAATATATTAGGTATAGTGCCCAAACCCTTCACAAAACCTGCCTGCAAGGGATCTCGCAGTGGTTTTTCTTCAATCCAGACATTCAATTACTTCAATATTATTCTACAAAAACAATTTCAAGGTGCATCCAGTAATGAGATTGGGCGGTAGCTGTCTGGTGATTGACGATCACCCTTTTTATAAATCGGAACAGTTATCGCTTCAGTCCATGTCTGTGGCAATTTTTGGCTGTTGTTAACAGCGGTGAAAATGTTGAATAATATAGGGGCCCACAGCTCCGGATGTATTTGCATGACGAAATTAGACAGGCCATCAGGCCCAACTGCTTTGGATTTACTGGCAGTTTTTATTAGATGTAAAATCTCAATTTCGTCAAAAGGTAATTTAAAGATGCGTGGTGTCTTTACTGCCTCTAAGTTAGGACTATTTCCAGGGGCTGCATAGAGCTGACTAAAACGAGCCACCCAGTGGTGCATATTAACGGCAGTGGTCTGAATGGCGATTTGATGCAGACTCGTGGCTTGATTCATTATTGACCACATTTTGGAGATGTTCTTACTGGCCAAAGTGCTCTACATTACAGCTCCATCTCTTTGATAGAGTAATGTTCTGTGCCCCTTTACCCAGTTCCTATAATGATTACGTAGTTTTTTGGAGAGAGCCGTTCTGATGGCGGGAGGATGCCTTGCGAGTTTTCTTAACTCAGCGCGATATGCGGTCTTTATTGATCGAATCATATTATCAAAAATGTGCAAATGATTTTCTCTTTTATTGACGGGCGTTTTGGTTTGCTTAAATGCCTGAATCGCATCACTATATATGATGCCAACATTTTCTAATGTGTTATTGTCACCCGATTTTGATGTTTCTAGAAGTTCATTAAAGTATATTAAGTCATCCTCCGACCATCAAAGACGGTTTCCTCCTACATTTGCCACTAGACATCCCTTTGTGGTATCCTTTGCAGTACAGTTACTATGAACCTGTGCACCCCATTTCATTGATAACCTATTACGAACACTGGCATTGGTGCTGATGACATTACATTTTTGAACATCTGGCCACAATATCGTGTTCACATAAATATAATCAATGATTGACTCCAATGAGCCTTTGTGCCAAGTTGGCGCCGGTGGAATGTCTGATGCAAATGTACCATTGAGGACATGTAAGCCTCTGTCGAAAACCAAGCTTTTCCATCGCAAAAGTCTCTGATCAACATATCCACTCTTATTGTCCAAGCACTTTAGATTCAAATTGCCAGCAAGAATAAGGTACCTTGTGTGGTGATCTTCAACCACCATATCTAATAAGTTGTGCTAATCTTTAAAAAAACAATCATCATTTATTGCCACATGGTTCCAATACAGGTTCAATACAGCGTATTTATCAGTACCGGACTCCACTCTAACCAACATCATGAATTAATTAGGAATGGCCCCCAGTTCAGAAGTGAGACCATGATTAATTTTCACAGCAGTTATGAGCCCTGACATGGGCCTTCCCACTGATGACTTAATGGCTGGATTCAAGAATACCTCGTATCCCACCCAAATTGGGGCAGAGATTAACCATGTCTCTTGCAGAAGCACAACATCATGGTTATTTAATTGATGTTGATTGTTATTTACGAGATGTTTGTAACCCCTTGAATTCCAACTAACAAGGGAGAAGGGTTGGATATTTACAAATAAGTCTAGTTACTTCTGTTGCGCGTTATGTTGGCAAGCACACTGCATATTTGGGAGGCCATTACTCCCTTTTTTAGTTATTCGGGCATTCAGTTGGGGTTGATTTTGAACAGATGAAGGTACTTGTGTGGTGAATCGGTCAGTGCTTAAGTCAAAACCCAATTTCAGTATAGGTTCTTTTGCTTTCCAGATTAAATTCTGTACTACTCTGGAATGATCCAACGTTTTACTGCATTTAGATTTCTTTTGTCTGGGAATTCGACTAATGCTAGGTCAGCCGATCTGATGTCTTCTAATTGATGAATTTCTGAAAATATCGCCATCGCGGCCCTACTGTTTAAATCATATTGGGTTGAGGGGGAGGGTTTGCATGCTAGTACCAAGGAATGTAACGCTGGGTTTCTCTTTGTAATGATGGATTTCTTATTTGTCGGATTTTTACTGTTAGACATTTCGATTTTTGTCAAACTCTGATTTGGAGAATTGATGGTCTTAAGATTTCCCAATGCATTCTCAATCAAGCCAATGACTACCCCCGAAAGATCGTTCATCAGTGGTGAGTCATTTGCTTGTGTAATTATTGCTCTAACATGATGAGACTCACTTTGGGAGGGAGTTCCAGACCCAGTTTTGGAGATGTTATGGCCTTCGTGGGTCTTCGCAAGTGTGTTTATGACACCTGACTCCAGAGACGAAGTCTGACTCTCAGGGGTGACGTTGCATGAAGGGCAGGATGCAGACGATTTGAATTGTGTATGCTCACGTGCTTTATTATGCATCTCAATGTATGGTTGAGTGTATCTGGACATGTAGGCATCGACCGCTTTCCTGATTTCGTTTTTATCTTGGCTATCATTAGACACCGTCATTATATTTTTTTTTTTTGGTTACGCCTTGAACTGGATTGCCAGGGACGGCATTGGAGTTGATAGCTGGGGCACCAACTGTGCTTGGTTGCTTCATCATTTTAAGGAGTTCGTCTAGGGGAGGATAATTTAACGCATGAGCTGGTTGAAAGGTCCCTAGGCTCATTTTATTCTTAATGAGCATTTGCAGGAATATTTTTTTTTTTAATGGCCTGTGACACAGTCACATTGTTTTCTTTGGGTAAAGATATCAACTTGATAAACTGCTTTGTTGACCCACTCCCCATATGCTTTGTGGCGCTTATGTTTTTTGATAGTTTTAAGTCAGGAGTTTTGTTATTTTTTGTATTTTTTTTCCCTTTTCTTTCTCTCCATTGAGTCCTATATTCGATGACTGATATTCCTCAGCCGTGCATGGCGCAGTCACTTTTTTATGGGGGTTAGAAATGGCCGGGTTAAAGATGGAATAGAGTTTCCCCTGAGGAGTTGTAGCGAGTCTATTGTGCGGACTTGCATTCAATTCTTGAGGTAAACGATCAATATTCAGTGATGGATCATATATGATGGTATTGATGCAAGGGAGAATGCTCAAGCGCTCACTGTTCACTCCACTCTTTGCCGGCATGAGCACGTGCGGCCTTCGCTCGTGCTCATTATGAGTTTGACATGCAATAGAGAACACTGGGACTTTAAGTTGATGAACAGATGGATTCGATATCAAATGTTGTTGTTCTTCGAGTTTTATCGTCTCTTGTATGGACAATATTTTTAGCATGTGCTCTTCTTGTGCCAATAGCCGTTTATCAATTGAATGGTATATTTTGCCAAGCGTCTGAATGGCTGAGGTCATTTCCTGCAGCATGACATCTGATGATGCCCTTTCTGGTATGCATAACCCCAATGATGTGTTTGTCCCATGAGTATTAGTTTGAGTTCTACTAATCTCAATGGATGAGGTAGAAGTGACAGTTTCTATTGTCGAATGTGACACCTCCGTAAATATTAATGGGGATTTAGAAAGATTTTCTGATAACATTTTGTCTGAAAACACAGAGTCATTGAGGTCTAAATCAATGACAGCATCATTCTTCGCGGACCGAGTCAAATAAATGGATTCAATTGGTTGAGCTGTAACTGGAATACTATTAAGCATTGCTGTATCAGAAATGGAATGATGAACGCTTATTATTTTCACAGAACGTTCTTGTTCGTTTTTTTTTTTGGCATCTTGGAGGGGAATGTTAGGCGGTTCATTATCCTACACCCCATGTTGGAGTGGGGGCAGGTCCCTTTCCAACCTGCTTTTCACTCTGTGAGCCGATAAAGAACCACTGCAGAACATTTGTATATACATATTGAATGAACCCCCTCTAGTTGCCTTCCTTCTGACTGGCGTTGAGTTCAAATTTGTTGAAAACTAACAGGGTTGTAACAGTTACATTGTACTGGATGAAATAATGAGGCTAGGTGGCATACCTGTTTTTAGAGAGGGCACCTTCATAGTGTTAAAGCACTATCTGACCGCTTGCTCTGTACCGACTACAGCTACTTAGTACACACACCGATGTAAGCAGAAGTGTCCTGGAAGTCCCTCCCGCCCCTCCGCCGCGACAAGGCAAAGAGGCAAAGAGGTACTTGCTAGTACTTCGCTCGGTGCACGCGTGCTGGTGCGCGCGAGCAGCTGATTTTGTAGACAGCGAAGAAGTTGGCATGGCTTCAGTGTTGGCACGCGTTGGTCTACTTGATTGTCCACACAAAAGCGGCGAAGGAGTCGTAGTATGCACAGAGGTAGTTGTAAAGATCCCGTGTCTGATGAACAGCGTTCCGAGGCAAAGAGGTACTTGCTGGTACTTCAGAGATTTGTGGGCCCCTATGCCTCCCTTGAAAAGGCACAGGCATCAATTAAAAAGATCGCCCCGAACAGAGTTTTTGCCGAGACCGGCCGCTACCGAGGTAGAGCAGCCGGTCGTTTCCAGTACACGAGAAGACCTCAAGGGAATAGAGCACACTACTGGGAACGGAGACAACAAGACTCCTCTTCCCAACCAGAAGAAGGTTCCCCAGAAGACACAGGAGCAGGAGCAGCCGGAAGAGCACCCAACTCCATCACAGGTGAGACCCAGTGCCTGTCCGCCAGAGGGGTGAGGAGGACTCAACATTTCTGGCAGAACTAGCACCCACTTTCAAGCAATCCATGGGTGCTACAAATGATCCTACGGCTAGAGATAGAATTAATAAAATATCCCATGCAGGAGGAGTACCCGCGACCTATTCATATGCCACATTCTTAAAGGGTACTACACAGCGAGCTAGAGCAACTCCTGAAAAAGAGAGCCATAGAACCATGCGCTCCAGCTCCCAGATTTGTGAGCAATATGTTTCAGAGACCTGATCCTATATTAACTTGATTTCAGACATTCTATTGGAGATTATACCCAGTTATTACTACAGAGACAACAGTCCTATAGATTTATTGCAAGCCATTAAGGGTAGGCATACCTGCTCGAATTATTATTGGGATAATATGTCGGTCAGTTGACCGTTATGGACCAATTACCCTTGAACCAAGTTAATGATTAAGTTTTCAATTTTTCTCTCCTCTGTTCTGTCTCTTCATGTTTTTGATTTGTTTTTCTCCACACCCTTGAATCCTCCCTCTCACCAAACCTTGTTTTTCTGTCTCTTTATCACTTTATTTTTACTTTGATGTGTATACTCGTATTGCAGCATTATCGAATATTGCCTGCGCAATATGATTTCATCATTTGTTTTATACTGATATTATGTTTGTGTTGAAATCATACAAAATTATGATAAACTGTGTAACACAATTCTGATGATTTGCTGTGAAATTGTATGTAGCCCAGATTTGAAAAAGGCTCAGCAGAGCCGAAACATGTTATCGTTTATGGGCTTTTCTTTAAGAAGTGTGAATATGCTATATAATTAAACATACACACATCAGTTATAAACTTAAAGGAACTAAACAGCTGGGTGACATACAGGCACTTCAAAATGGAAGAGATCCACCATCTGAGACATATACTGAAATAAGGGGACTGGTTAGCGAGAATAGACCTGAAAGACGCCTATCTCACCGTTCCTGTAGAATCCCCCTATCGTTCCTTTCTCGAATTCCACTGAAGGGCAATTATGGCAATTCAAGACTATGCCTATCGGCCTTGTATCAGTGCCATGGGCCTTTACGAAGCTCATGACACCAGAAGCGGCGGCCATCAGAGAGAAGGGCATTCACATAATTATATACCTAGAGGATATCCTCCTACTAGCAGACAACAAGGAGAAACTGAACCGGCAGACAAGCTCGGCGAAGGAACTCCTGACGTCGCTAGGGTTCTTCATCAATCAGGAGAAATCGGACACGACCCCATCGAGACAAAATCGATTACTTAGGCTTTGTAGTAGACACATAAAAGGCGACAGAGCTGCCAGCGACAAAGATCAAGAAAAAAATAAAAGGATGTCTCGACAAACAATTTATCTCCCTGTGGATATTAGCAAGGATTGTATGGCTGCTAGCATCCTCCATCCAAGCCATCTACCCAGGGCCTCTCCATTACAGAGCACTGCAAAGGCTAAAAATAAAGCACCTGCAGCAAGGGCTGAGGTATTATCAACCAATCACGCTAGATCAAGAAGCAAACACAGAATTAGAATGGTGGCTGAAAAATATGTAAGCATGGAACGGGTGTGCTGTTTTCGGGGATCATCCAGACTTTCTAGAGTCAGACACTTTGGTGCTCTAGAGACAGGAGGGAAATGGAGTTCGAACGAGTTACGACGATATATAAACTGTCTCGAACTGCTAGCTGAATCAGTTGCGATAAAAGCATTTACAAAAGACAAAGCACACTGCTACATAATGCTGAAGATGGACAACATCTCTGCAGTCAAATATATCAATCATCTAGGAGTCGAGACTTCTAGCGGAACTAGCAAAAGATTTCTGGCACTATTGCCTGCGAGCAGGGATCTCGGTCACAGCCAAGTATCTACCGGGAATGCTCTATGTGAGGGTGGACTGGATCTGCCGTCACCTGATGGACTGCAGCGACTGGAGACTCGACGCAAAAGTCTTCAATTAAATGTTGCAGCTATGGGCCCCCATAGACACAGATCTGTTCGCGTTCAGACTGAACACACAGAAAGAAGTACTTCAGCTGGAGACCGGATCTGACAGCACTGGGGACGGATGCGTTTCTGCAAGACTGCCATGGGAGACTGCACTATGCTTTACCTCCGTTCGTGATGGTGAACAGACTAGTAGCGAAAGTCTGCAGGGGAAAAAAGCATTGATAACTGTAGTATCCATATGGAAATCACAAGTGTGGTTTCTGACCCTGATGGAGTTTACCACAGACTTTCTGCAGATGAACGACTGCTCACGGACTCAGCTGGGTCATCTCATCCTCTGAGAGCAAAGGGGACACTTCCACTCAAAGTGTGCAAGGTATCAGGCAAATATGGTCACTGCCAGGAATTTCAAAACAAGCTGCAGAGCTCATTGCAGACACCTGTGCTCCATCCACTATAAGGAGCTATGACATTCGCAGAGCAAGTGTCATAGCCTGAGTGGAAAGGGGGGATACCAGGTGAGTCAGGGAATACTAGTGAGTCTCCTTCCCTCCCATGAGGGTTGTCTCCCTCCATGGGGTCCTCCCTCAGGCAGCCACCCCCAGGGGGGGAAATCGGGTAGCGGCTTCCCTTCCCTGGCCACATGGGAAGAGAGCTTCCCTGGAGAGGGAGTGATGACATTGCCAGATTCACTACAGTACCAACAGCAAATAAATATATGTACCTGTAGTTGCTATCAACCACCATAGATACTTGTGAGAATAGCATCTGTATTGAATTGTTTAAACACAATTAAAACTATTAAGCCTAAAACAGGATTACACAAACAACACCCACTTACTTATGTGCAAGACAAACGACAACACGCTATGTGTAGTAGCAGTATCAATTCACTGTCGCGATTTTTGCCCCCCAGGAGAAATTGGGGGCTGCAATTAGATAAATGTTCTGTCAGAGTTAAACATAATTAACCTTCAGAGAAAATAATCTGTTCACTCACACCATCTGCAGTAAAGAGGCGCTGTCAAACACACATCTTACTATTCCCCACTGCATGGGACAGCAGCCAAACTGCGATGCACGGAGGTATGCGCATTGCTGGATTCAGGTGGGCTGTAATGTACAAATAGGCAAACCTGACTTTTTTCAATTTTAATTACAAATTCCAGATGGTGGGCCACCTACTTAATTCTTTGCCCAGAACATAACATGCATACATTGTATTTATACTGTACAGTGAGAGTTGCTGTCATTTGTATCCATAAATACTGCCCAAAAAGGATATGTTAAAACGTCTCACATATATATGCAATTTGTAAAAGAGTCGTTTTGCACATTTATAGCCAAGTTAGTGGATGACAGACTGTACCGTAAGCAATCAACTGAATTGTTTGTGCTCATTTACTTTGTGCATTTGTACTGAACATGTTGCTTGTCTGTCACTTTGCAATACTGAGGAAAAGGAGACAAATGCTGGACCTGTGTGGCCAATGATGCCACACATATTCAACACATTCATTTCCGAAGACTCGCATTAGCAAAGTTTGAAAGAGTGTTTTCACTGGTGAGGAATATGGGCTTGATTGCCATTATACTGCATTTATTGTCTTATCTCCTGCCGTCGAACATCAGGGCGTGGCACTGGAAAGTTGGCCACCATTCAACTAAGGATCTCATCGCGAGGACAATTACGTTTTGTATTAGACACAATGCGGATCCAGAGCGTATCTAAGACATGCAGTGAAGTTTCCCTGGTGAGGAACGTTCTCTTTTTTTACTCTGCTTGTCGTTGGTATGTTGACAGCAACAGCTGTTGTGTCGCTCCATTGTCAGAAGACTTGTTCACAAATTACTGAGGTGGGTGTTGCAGTGGATTCCTCAATTGAAGGATTGAGCCGTTAACCATGTATACTGATTTGTATTCACTGGTTTTCAGTCGAAATTGTCTTTTTTGGTGGTGTTCATGTGTGTGCAATGCCTTTGGGAAGTGACTGCACATCATGGTTAAAGCTATTCAGTGGTCATGCGGAGGACAAAACAAGGCGCAAGAGCTATCTGTGTCTGTTCTATAATCTACTGGCCAAGGAATATGCGAATTCCCTGGCACTGAGGCAGGGGTCGTTCAAGATGTGTGTTAATTACTGTGAGAAGTCTTCCAGAGCAATGGACTGTGTGGCTAGGTGCATGACAATTGTATACAAATCTATACTTACTTCACCCTGAAAACCAGATAACACCATAGAGATGTGGGCTACCACACATCTGGATTCGAGGGATGGCTGAAAGGGGAGCACATACTGGCTTGACCCAACTTTACACAACCTAGGAATACTGATCCTTTATATTTTTTTAGCAATTAGGTAGCACTGAAAGTGCTGCCTTTAAGCCAAAACTATTGTCTTTAAAATAAGAGCTTTAACATAAGAGCTTGAAATAGGGGCTTTGAATGAGGATCTCTAATGCCCTTCAATAATAAGGTTACTCATCGTACTGACTACCTTACTCCCAGTCCATAGTCCCCTTTCCTCCATACTTATGGGACATTCCTCCGTCCTGTGGGTCGGGACCGGAGCACTTTGTAAAAAGCATCACATTTTTCAAAAACAATTGTCCTTCCTCTCTTTTTACGCGGGGTACCGCACATGGCCGTAACCCCACCCTCCTTCGCTCCGCCCAGCATATCGCCCATCAGTCCTTTTCTATCGCAGGTCTGAGACCTTTAAGCAATAACAGAGGAACCTTATTAGAGGGGACGGCGGGCGGGCGTATGGAGGAAAGGGGACTATGGACTAGGAGTAAGGTAGTCACTATGGTGAGTAACCTTATTATACTCCTATGTCCCGTCCCCTTTCCTCCATACTTGTGGGAGATTCCCAAGCACTCCTTACAGATCTCATGGGTGGATGGAAAAACTCCTTATTGAAACAGGTTTTTTTAGCACAGCTTGACCAAACTGAGCATCAGCTCTGGAGCTCAGGTATTGACAATAATGCCTACAAAAAGCCAATGCGGAGGCCCACGTAGCCGCTTTCGCGGTGGTCTCCCAGGGGACATACCTTTGGAAGGCAACAGCAGCCGCCTTGCCCCGCACAAGATGAGCATGAACCCCCTTTGGCGGCTGAAGGCCCTGAACAGCTTAAACCTCCACAATACAGGCAGCAATCCATCTGGAGATGGTCGCTTTCAAGGCCGGCTTCCCTTGCGGATTACCGAAAGCCACCAAAAGCTGAGAAGAGTTCCTACACTCAGATGTTCTGTCCTGATAGAACTTAAGAGCTCTTCTAATGTCTAGGCAATGCAAAACCCTCTCAGCCTCAGAGGCTGGGTTTGGGAAGAAGACAGGTAAAGAGATTGACTGATTCAGATGAAAAAATCAGAGACCACTTTTGGAAGGAAGGAAGGAAGGATTCGTCCTCAGAACAACCTTATCCATATGAAAAACCAGAAAGGGATGTGTAGTAACTAGGTCCCTGAAGCAACACCCAGACCAGCAGATAAGTTACAAGTAGGTTTATTGTAGTATAGTTGCCAGGAACAACATTGGCATTTCCCCTCAAGCCAGCATATCTCTCAACTGTAAAACATAGAACCGGGGGGCGTGGCTTGGACAGCCATGTAAAGGGACGTGCTCTTGTGGAGCTCCGCTGATCCTACAATGATCCTGGAGGAGAAGTGCGTGCACGGGAACCGGCCGGCACTGGAAAATAATGCCCATGCGTGTGAAGATGATGGCTACACTCGCTGAAACTTTGATGCGAGTGGAGGGTGAGGACACAGAGTTATACTCGTCTGCGTGCCGCGGGCCCCGGATCGGCGAGTGGAACAAGATGGCGGCAGAGACAAAGAGGACAACAGGGGTCACGAGATGTAGGTCCTGTAAAGCCCCTGCATCGAACTCCAAGACCAGCGATTAGAAGCAGACCGCGGCACTGGACCGGAAAGCGCTGGTGCTTCACTGAGGCGGCGCACATCTGTGGGCACACGTACCCGGAGCTGGTACAACCTATGGACTGTACATTGCCGAGACTCATCGAGCACATTGGTAACCGACGCTGCGCCCCCGGCGTAATCGGATCGAATGCCGGCGGAACCTAGGAGGATTCATTGTGGCAGCGCACCAGTTGGGTGGCCGCGGATCCTGGGCCCGACGCGAACGAGCGGGCGGTGGTGGCTGCAGTTTTCCACAGCGAAACATCGGCGCAGGCCAGGTGGTTGAGGCCGACGCGAGACAATTGCTGACCCCCTGCACTTAAAGCGGCCCCTCTGGGCCTGGGCATTGTGGGCCGGATGGCCTTGGGATCACGGAAGAGGGGGAACAAAGGGAATGCCGCGAATAGGTGAGCGCACTCGATCACTGGCCACGGAAGGAACACGACAGAGACCGGGCCATGACATCAAGAGGGTACGAGCACATGGGAGGAGACGGACCACTCTGGGAGCAAGAGAAGAGACAAGTACATACAAGCACATGCTTGGCCTGCTGAGAGTGGTCCGTGACCACGCGACACTTTGTGCGGAGGGAGGCACGGCAGGCCCTCGCCCAGTTAACGTAGCAGGATTGCCTCTAAAGTGGTTAGACCCAGGATCCGACAGTCCACGATGGAGACCTACGCCAGGTCGCCCCCAGATGCGGAAGGGGGCAAGAGCAAGGAGACCCCCACGGCAATGGTGGAAACACCGGACACGATCCAGGAAGCGCTGGCAGCGATCGCAGACTTAAAGGTGGCCTGGGAGACTAAGTTGGGCCAGGCAATGAAACAGCTGCAGGAGGGCCTGGACCTCAAGATCAGAGCGGTCCAGGAGGAGGTGAACCTGCTGAGGCAGGATGTGCAAACGATTGCGGAGCGCACTGGGGCCTTGGAGAAGGAGATGGCCCTGAACACGGAGGCGTGCGCCGCACATGGAAAGGAGCTCCATGCCCTCGTGCAACGGGTGGGCAATCTGGAGGACAGAGCTGAGCAAGCAGAAGGGCGCGCCAGACGTAATAACATCCGTATAGTGGGCCTGCCGGAAGGTATGGAAGGATCAAACCCCACAGAATACGTGGAATCCATGCTTTTACAGGAGATAACAGGCGGGGTGCTGACCCAGGGGTTCGCGGTTGAAAGGGCCCACCGGGCCTTGACAAGGAGACCGCCCCCTGGAGCCCCCCCACGGCCGCTGATCGCAAAGATCCTGAACTATTGGGATCGGGAGAAGATCCTCAAATTTTTCCAGAGGGGAGGAACGATCGAAAAGGGTTCTGCAAAAATCACGGCCTACCCGGACTATACGCTGCTTGTACAGCGTAGTAGGATGAACTTTGGATCAGTGAAAAGGAGGCTGAAGGAAGCAGGCCATCGCTACATGTTGCTCTACCCAGCCAAGTTGAAAGTGTTTTATAAGAACAGATCCCTTTTTTTCGAGACGCCGACCGAGGCAATGGACTGGCTGGACATGCAGGGCCGACCTCAGGAACCGGATGTCCAGATGGGGGCTGCAGGAGATAAGTAGCAGACGGCTGTGGCACCTAGGGTGACATGGCCAAGACATTGGGACTTGATTATAGAGTTGTATTAAGCTTGTGGGGAGTGTGTTGTAGTATCAACTGGCTGGACCCGCTGGACGGACCAATCCTAAAATAGACGACTGGGAGCTCCTGGGAGGCATCCCTTGTACCCAATAGTAATATACTTAGTTAGGTCACTGTTAGATCGGTGACGACCCGCGGGGTCCTAGTCCTCGGCGACGGGACAGGACCAGACGCGGGTGGGCCTGAGATCCAGGGATGGAGCTGGGC
Source organism: Ambystoma mexicanum (assembly GCF_040938575.1). Taxonomy (NCBI): domain Eukaryota; kingdom Metazoa; phylum Chordata; class Amphibia; order Caudata; family Ambystomatidae; genus Ambystoma; species Ambystoma mexicanum. Next base: position 136,144,618 of record NC_090930.1, read on the forward strand.
ATTTGTTGGGGTAGGGCAGGGTGGGGGGAGGGGCTGGGTTGTGTGCAGTGGATGGGAGTTGGGGAACAGGGAGGGGGGAAACTGTTGAGGGGGGGGAAAGGGGAGAGCCAGAAAACAAACCATCAAGGGAAGCATTGAAGGGAGAGGTGGGTTGGGAACAAACCGAGTAGATGGCATCGGATAACCTCAGAATTGTGACCTGGAATGTACGGGGCCTTAACTGCTATCTGAAACGTAACAAAGTGATGCTGTATCTAAAAAGGATGCACATTGATGTGGCCCTGTTGCAGGAGACTCATCTCACAAGGGAGAAGTTGGAGGTTGTCTGGGGCGAAAATGGAGGGGACATGTTGTGGGGGCAACGTATTCTGCGTACGCTAGAGGGGTTATCACTTGGGTGGCGCCGCACGTGCCGCTCCAGGTGCTTACCTCAACGGTAGACCCAGAGGGCAAGAATGGGGGCGGTGACAGGACTCCTGGAGAACAGGGAAGTGCATATCATAAATCTGTACGCCCCCAATCATGATACAGCGGCTTATTTTAGGTCCCTTTACAGCAAAGGGACGGTGCGGTGGTGTGGGGAGGGGACTTTAATTGCACCCTGAATCCCAAAATGGATAGGTCAGTCGACAAAGCGGGGAAGCCGGCGCCGGCGGCCAAAGCACTGGGGACATTGTTAAAAGATCTAGGCCTAGAAGACGTGTGGAGAAGGTTGCATCCAATGGATAGGCAATACTCGCACTATGCAGCACCACATGACCTGCACACAAGGCTAGATTATGTGTTTGTAGCGGCCGAGATAGCGGGAGAAATGGTGGGAGCGGAATACAAAGCCCGGGTACTATCTGACCACTCGCCTTTGGTGGTAGAGTGGCGACACCAATCCTCCAGAGCGCGGATCCTGACATGGAGACTTAATACTGAGGCATTACAAGATGAGGGGTTCCGGGAGGATTTGAGGCAGGCCATCGAGGAATATTTTGATATAAACATGGGCAGTGTGCGCTCGGTTGGAACAGTATGGGAGGCGTTCAAGGTGGTGGTGCGTGGAGTAGCTATTTCGAAATCTAAAGGGCTCCAGGGGGGCATTGAAAGGGTACTTCAGGAACCAGAAAGGGAGTTGGAGGGCCTCAAGCGACATGAGGATACCGCCCGGAAGAATAGCGATAAGATAAAAGACCTACAGTTAACCTGCAGTGAACTCTGGGATATGTAGACTAAATAACAAGAAATATACGGCGAGGCTACACGCAGGGGGCGATAAGCCTGGCAGATTGCTGGCTTGGCTGTATAAGAGTGAGACCCCCCGCACAGTGATCAGTGAGATAAGGGATGAGGAAGGTCGCATCTGTAATACCCAGGAGGGGGTGAACGAGGAGTTCAAGTTTTACAGACACTTATATGAGGACGCAGGGGAGGATAGGAACCAAGACATACTGGACACGTTAGAGGACATACAGCTGCCCACCCTGGACGACCTAGAACGCGCGGAACTGGACGCCCCTATCACCTGGGAAGAGCTGGAGGTGGTGATCCAACATTTGCCCACGTGTAAGGCACCCTGGACGGACGGGTTGCCGAGCGAGTTTTACAAGACATACAAACAGGAGCTGCTTCAGCCACTGCTTGCTATGTTCAACGAGGCCTATGAGCAGGGGGAACTGCCACTGTCCCTTCGCGAGGCGATGATCATCCCACTCCTGAAACCAGGCAAGCCGGCCGCGGAGTGTGGGTCTTACAGACCCTTGTCCATGCTGAATCAGGACAGCAAAATACTTACGGCAGTGCTGGCCAATAGGCTGAAGAGGGTGATCGGTAAGCTGATACACCCAGACCAGACGGGATATGTCCCCGGCAGGAACATCACAGATAACCATAGGAGGCTACACCACATAATTGACCACACTGAGGAAGATACGGGTGAGCTGGCCATCGTGTCGCTAGACATGGTCAAAGCCTTTGACTCGGTGCGATGGCCTTGGTTGAAAGCAGCCCTGAGGGGATACGGAATGGGACCCGGGTATATCAGCTGGGTCCAGTTGTAATACAGCACCCTGGTGGCGAGAGTTAAAACAGGATCCATAATCTCAGATACCTGGCAACTCAGCAGGGGTACCAGACAGGGATGCCCCTGGTCGCCCATGCTATACATTCTGGCATTAGAGCCGCTGGCAATATGTCTGAGGCAACAATACGGGGAGGTGGGAATTAGTACAGTAAGTGGTAGACACCTGGTATCGCTGTACGCAGATGACATGCTCCTTTATTTGTGCTATCGGGAGGAGAACTTGCAGTATATGCTAGAGGTGATGGACCGATATGCCACCCTCTCGGGCATATCGGTGAACCCTGGGAAGTCTAGTCTGTTCCCCTTGGGTAGATACAAGAATGTCCCGTTACAGAGGCTGCCTAGCCTGCCGATACCATGTCAGACTGAGACATTTAGGTATTTGGGAGTAAATATTTATCACAGGATCGAGGCGGAGCACCAACATAATACAGAGAAAGCAATAGAGGGGGTCAAGAACAGCATGGTGTTTTGGTCCAGATTGCCCCTGATCATGATGGGGAGAGTGGCCTTGCTTAAGATGGTGGTCCTGCCCAGACTCCTGCACTTCTTTGTGAATGTCCCGTTTTTGATTCCCAGGAGCCTATTTGTGAGATTTCATAGCGTGTGCAGGGGCTTCATATGGGGTAACTCCAGGAACAGAGTGGCCCTGTGGAAACTCCAGAACCCATGTGACAAGGGGGGCATAGGCCTACCAAATTTTGAGCTTTATTATCTGGCGGGGCATCTGCTGTATGTGGCCAGGTGGCTGTCGATTGAAGACTCGGCGGAAGCCAGGCTTCTGCGGGAAGACTCGGCCCCATACTTTTTGAACGAAGTGGTGTGGTGACAAAAGAACAAACTGGTGGGAAGAGGGCGGCTGTTGAGGTTGAGCTGGGAGGTTTGGCGCAGAATGTGGAGAATGATGGGTGACATAGAGCCGTTCTCTCAGCAGGCCCCGCTGGTGGCACTATCCGGGAACGACTCAACTGTTCGAACCGGCGGTCCGTAGATATTGGGAACCGGTGGGCCTGGCCACCCTTGGGGACATATGGCAGGAAGGGGAGGCATTGGAATTTCAGAGGTTGCAAGAAGAGACAGGGTTGCATAGAGGCCAGTATATAACCTACGCTAGGCTCATGAAACGGGTAAGGGAGAGATGGCAGTAAACAGTGCTAGCGGATGACCCTGATGCCTCCCTGGAAACGATGTATGATGTTTCGGAGGGCGGGCATGAGATATCTAGAATATGCGAGCTTCTAAGAGCAAAGGTAGGAAAGGAGCTGCTTCAATTGAGGCAGGACTGGGAGGAGGAAGTAGGAGGACCCATGACAGATGGGCAATGGGAGGGAGACCAAAGGTACCATAAAAAGGTATCCCGGAATGCGAGACTCCAACAACTCCAATTGTATGTCACTCACAGGGCTTACTTGACTTCCGGGAAAATTGCAAGGTTTGGAGGCTCGGCTATGGAGAAATGTCCCAGGTGTGGGGAGGTGGAAGCGGGGCTGCTACACATGTTCTGGACTTACCCGGAGGTGCATAGATTTTGGGATGAGATTAAAACTAAATTGGCTGGTGGGGGAGTGGAGCTGGATGTGGGATCAGCTTGGCCATGCATGCTCGGGATTTTTCCCAGGCCACAGGATTTAAAGCACATAAGCAAAATGAAGGACTTAGCCTACATCCTGGCCAAGCGCAGGATCGCAATGGGTTGGAAGGCGGCCCACAGACCCAAGGTGGAGCTATGGTGGACGGACCTCCTCAGATGGGCAGAGGCGGAATACGTAGTTTGATTTGAAGCAGTTACTAGGGGGGGGGGAGGAGGAAGTAGGGCCCTTTTTGGCCTGGCGGCAATTGGTGACCTCTATGGCAAACCCTCACCAAGACAATAACGAATCAGAGGACTCTGATGAGTGCACAAGCACTGCGATACCTGATAATGCTCCCATAGATGACGTGAGTGTGCCGGCTCTAGTTGGTGGGGTGGGAGGAGGGGAGGGAGGACGGAGAATTATACTGTATAATGTGATGGTTTGATGCTGATTATGTACGTCCTATACAGTTGTAATGTGTGTTATTTTGTTTGGTTTTATTGAAAATAAAAATAAATTTAAAAAAAAAACATAGAACCCAGCTTCAGAGCAAAACATCCCAACACTCCACTCACTCTGACATCACCACATTCAATGTACAGTGATGTCATCACCTCACCCAAGATACACATTACAGCACTTCCCCCTCCTTTCCGTTCTTGAACAAGGTGAAATTCCACAAAAACCACCACCAGACAAACCCCTACATACACGTGTGGCCAGCACGTAATGCACCAATTTACCAACTACACTGGCGACAAGACACCTGCCACCCGGAGCTAACCTATAACCCTCAACCCTCCAAGATTCAAGACACTAGGGAAATGTGATTAACCACGAAACCATGGGACAAAACAATACCTACATGGCATCCCAAGAAATACCCTATCTAACTGTGCCACTAACAAATTGGACAACATAACAACCCGTGTCAAAACAAGACACCCAAATCCAACTCCAATTCCAATTCCACTCCTCCCTATAACCACAACAAATGAGGAACCCAACGCAATCTAATAAGGGCCAACTCCTCCCATAAACAGAACTTGAAAATACCTTCGAGAAACAAAAACAATAAACTAAGCACATCCACCTGTTCCAAGCTGCCCCTTGGAACCTAGGTCCTGCCACGACGCAGCGTCCACACAGATAAACTACCTAACACGCCTAACCCTCCGTGCACAAACAACCTTCCGCCCTAGTCTGCCCCCTAGGACACCAGGGCTGCCACCCCCGGGCACTAACCCAGCTCAAACAAGAGCAACAACAAGCACACTTCCCTAGAGCAGTTCACAACAGCACCACCCACAGGGCACCCCTAAACCACTAGAACAGCCAAAGAATCACAATCCAAAGGATTTCACCAAAACACCCACCGTAAACCAACACAATACGACTGTCTCTCAACCTAGGACCCCTAATACAGCCAACTGCAAAACTGCAGCACACTCACACACCACGGACCCCAGGTCCAGCCAACTGCTCAACCGCAGCACACTCACAACACCACAGACCCCTGGTCCAGCCAACTGCACCACCGCAGGGCATTCACTACCACCACGGACCCCTGGTCCAGCCAACTGCACCACCGCAGCACAACCACTCACACAATGTACCCCAAGTCCAGCCAAGTGCAAAACAGCAGGACACTACACCACCAGTACCTGCACCACCATAGGATGCCACTCTATGGCCCTAACTAATAGATTGCTAGTGGAACACCGAATAGAGGCACACTACAACAATAGCACACAAGCCTCACACACACACACACACACACACTGAAGATAGAGGTCCCCCACACACACCATATGCACCTTTGCTAAACTCACAGGGCATACAATGGAAACTTTGCACATAAACAGAAACCTTGGATTACAAATGCAGATATGCACAGAACATTGGCATAACTGGTCAAATAACAAGTGACATGTCATAACGCACCATGGGTTTGAATCACTGCCTTTAAGACATAGGATAGCACTGCCATTAATAAATCAAATCACTCGAGCCCCGCCCATGAGTCCATCGAAACCCAACAGTGGAACCCAACCTGTAGAAAATGTTGTTAGACATAAAATAAATCATTTAACAGATAAAGTAAAGTCATCACCACATGTGAGTACCCCCACCCACAAGTCCAAGTTCCCAAAAATTCAGTCCCACCTGCAAAAATGACACATGAAAAGACAGTGCAATTTTAGGCATATTAATGCAAAAACACTAAAACAAATCTCAGTCGCACTGAAAATTGCATTTAATAACCACAATCCTACATGCACAACCACTTACACTCATACACAATATTCAGTGCGCGCATCCACTCTCACGGGCCCATGCTCACGCACACACTGTAACCTAAACACAAACGTAATACAATGAAATCTCACTAGTCAAGTAAGTTCCCCATCAACAGGAACATCCTCTTCACCGCATCAAACTGCTGCTGTATCGGACCTAATTCCTCCAAGGCCCACACAGCACAACTCTGGTCACAGGCTGCAGGCGAATCCTCCCTTGCGCCCAGCCTGATAGAACTGCAGTGCAAAGGATCCACATCACTGCGTTCCTCCGACACGACTTTAGAACTCCCAGTAAAGTCCACACGGGTGTCCGCACGCACCCCTTCAATAACAACTCTGAAATCCTCATTGTTGCCGTTTTCCCAACGACATGCACTTCTTATGGCAACATCAGGTATAACGGAAGAACTTTTCCCAAACCACGTAGACTCAAAGCAACAAAATACTTCCTTGCGTTTCAGCCGCCCCCGCCGGAACGCACGCACAGTCCATTGCAATGTCACCCTTCGCGAGCGTACAGCGCTCCAGTCAACCACACATCCGCGTTCCAGCATCTCGTGCTGGAACGCATGCTTAGTAGAAAGCAACGTCACCATTTTGCTTGAACAGCAGGCAAGACAAAATCTCTGCCGCGCATGGATGGTCGCGGGTCCTGTGCAGTCCACGGCACCGGGGCACTTCTTCCCAGACACCCTCCCCTTGGACACACACCGCAGACCACCATGACCTCCCAGGAGAACGATCAGCTGGGCTCTGGCAGCGATGTGCATTATCAGCACAATCCTCCTTCCGCACCGCGACAAGACCTCACTCCAGCCTTAGACCCAGGGCGCTTTACTTGGAAGTCCGCTCCCACATGCGGAAACGTAACCCTGGTCCCGCTACAAAACGGAACTTGTCCACAGCGCTTCCCAGAACTGGGCCTTAACAGCTGAAGGATGAAAGCAATCACTTCCCAGACACGCCGCACACCGACCTGTGTACTGAAGACTTACCCACGCACCACCAGTAACTGGTATGGCAGCCCTTAAAGCAAGGGCTCGACCTGTTCTGCACACAGACGTATGTGCAACAGTCCTTGGATTGGATTCAGACCACCCGGCCTGCTGAGTAAACGCACTCGGCCCAGGGAACACAGCCCTGATTGAACAGCTACCGACCGTGCCACAACGGGCTCAGTGCCGAAAAACTACCCACAGCGCCACCCAGCCACTGGGTCTGGCGGCCCCCTAGAGCAGCTGTGCCAACCAGCACTGCACACCGACCTGTGTGCCGACTGGGCTCCTCAAATCAGCACCGTCCGGCCTGCTGAAAAGGGTACTCAGCCCAGTCAAAACAACTCTGGGCCCTAAACCTGCTGACAACTTCTTCATGGAAATGGATTATATGGAGGGCAATGTTTCCTGGTTCTGGACTGTCCCCTCCACGACAGGATCCCATCCTCATCGCCAGTGTAGTAACTGGGTACCTGAAGCAACACCCAGACCAGCAGGTAAGTTACAAGTAGGTTTATTGTAGTATAGTTGCAACATACTACAAAAAACCTGCAGGAACAACATTGGCATGTCCCCTCAAGCCAGCATATCTCTCAACTGTAAAACATAGAACCCAGCTTCAGAGCAAAACATCCCAACACTCCACTCACTCTGACATCACCACATTCCATGTACAGTGATGTCATCACCTCACCCAAGATACACATTACAACAGGATGCTTCACCAAAGAGGCCTGGAGCTCACTCACACGCCTTGCCGAAGTCACGGCCACCAAGAGGGACACTTTCCACAAAAGGTACTTAAGGTCTACCGTAGCCATGGGCTAAAAAAAGGCTTATGGCACAAGGCCGGAAGGACCACATTCAGATCCCACGTTGCATGCGGTTTGCGAACAGGAGGGTAAAGGTGCATGAGGCCCGCAAAGTGTCTTCATGACTTGATTTGACAGCAAAAAAGAGCTCTGATCCGTGGACAGGTAAGCGGCAATAGCCGACAGATAAGTCCTGCAGGACAAGACATGAATACCCGACTCTGCCAGATTTGAGACAAAGGACAGAACTGTGTCGATCGTCGCCTCCCTGGGGTCCAGCTGCCTAGCCGAATACCAGTGGCAGAACCATAGCCATTTACTTTGATACTGAGATCTCGTCGAGGGTTTCCTGGCCGCCTGAATAATGCGCATGTTATCTGCGGACAAATCAAGGCGCTCTAAAGACCTGAACTCGGACACCATGCCGCCAAGTTCAACGATTGTGGGGAGGGGTGCCACAACTGCCGATCGCTCTGGTGAAGCAGGTTGGGAACCATCGGATGCCTGATCAGTGCACACACCGATAGATGCTGAAGCTCTGAAAACCAAAATCAGGCCGGCCACCACGGTGCTATGAACAGAAGAGAACAAATCGTGATTTGGCCCACATCAGAACCTTAGTGAAATTACTATAACACTGTAACAAAAAGAGCAAAAAGAGCTTGCAAAGCGTCCGATGAATCAGAGGGAGAGGCTGAAAAGCATAGACCCTCATGTTTTACCAGGGAATCTTGAGAGCATCTCCCAGAGAGGAGGCTCCCAGCCGTTTCTGGAGACATAAAAAGGAAGTTTCCTGTTTGTCAACGTCGCAAAAAGGTCCACTTCTGGAGTGCCCCAACAATGGAAGATTTGTAAGAGGACCTCCATGTTCAGTTCCCACTCGTAGCTGACCATTGTTCATCGGCTGAGGGCATCTGCAGATATATTCAGTTGGCCCGGGATGTGTACTGCCACCAGCCAAATCTGAATGGCAAGATCCACAAGAGGAGGGGACTTGGTATCCCCCCTGCTTGTTGATAGAAAACAAGGACACCACATTGTCCGTGCAGACCCGGACTACCTTGTTGACAATTTCATACACGTGGTGGGGAGTGTCCTGTATACTAAGGTGGAGTAGAACAGGAATCTTAGAAAGTAAAACAACAGTTCCACTGTGATAAAGAAGGAAGTTCAATAAATCTCAGAAATAACTCTTTTTGTTAGTGTTATAGTCATTTCACCAAGGTTCTGATGTGGGCCAAATCACGATTCTGTAAGCCATCAAGTAATTTTTGTCATAAACAATGTCAATTTATTCCATTGTACACAAGTAAAACTTTTTGGGGGGGAACAAAATCTACTTAAGGAAAAGGGAGAAATATTAACAACATATTTAAGACTGAGTACTTAAAAAAGAAGAAAAAAAACATTTTAGGCAAAATTTTCAAAATCACACTTGAGCATATATATAAATTTAGAACAAAGTAGATTTGGAACCAGAAAAAAGCATGGAAACAAACATTCAGTTAAAAGAAAGAGAAGGAAGGACAATTTTCTAAACTTCTAAATTCTAAGTTTAGTTGTCCTTCATTATTCATGATTCATTATTCCCTGGGAAGGTCTGCCAACGCGCTGGTGTCCAAAACGGACATCTACCACACGTTTCGACAACAGTGCCTCCTCCAGTGGTTTCAAAGGATGCCTTCCTCATGGCGCGTATTCCCTATGGGTAAGCAGATACAAGAAAAGGGAGTATTTTTGTATTTGTATTTGTATTTTATTTATAATGCGCACCTAACCCGGGGGTAGCCAAGGGTAGCCAGGCGCAGAGGCAGCAAGAGGGTTGCAAAACTTAGTTACATACATACATACAGTAGGGTGAGGTCCAGCTGCGGTTACAGTGCCGGACAAATCATGCCGAGTAGGAAGGGTAGAGCATATATACTATAGGCAATGCTAAATACATATTTACATGCAATGAGGTAGGGAGCCATGTGACACATCTGGGCATTGGCAAGGTCGTTATGAGTCAAGAGTTTTAAGCCTGTGGGTAGTCCTGGCTCTGAACTGATGGTAGGGTAGGTCCTCCCTGCAGGTAGGAGGAAGGGAGTTCCAGAATTGCGCTGCTTTGCTTTTACTGGAAAGCTGTTACCTCCTGACATTGTACGTTTGACCCTGGGTACAAGAAGAAGGTTGGAGTTGGCCGTTCTTGAGGGGCGAGAGAGGGTGGGTCTAGTAAATCTGGAGATGAGGTATTGAGGGGCTGTTTGGTGGAGGCATTTATGAATCAGAGACATCGATTTAAGGAATATCTTGTCCTTGGTGGATAGCCAATTGACCGATCTTCTGGAATCAGAGATATGGGCTTTCTTCGGGATACTAAGGGCCGCTCTGAGGGCATTATTTTGGAGAATTTGGATTTTGTTTGAGATATATTTATTACAGCCTACATATAGAGCGCTGCAATAGTCCAACTTGGACAGGATCAGTGCCCTGGAAAAGGTGGTACAGTTGGTGGGGGAAAGAAAGGATTTGGCTGCCCTAATGAGTTTGCAAGTGTAAGAGGTGGCAGAGGCCATTGCATTCACTTGTTTGTTGAAGGTAAGGGTGAAATCTAGATAAAAGCCGAGGGTTTTAACCTCCTTAGCTACCTTAATCTTGTTATCGTCAATTATGAACGCTGAGTATTTTTGGTCCAGCTTGTTGAGGTAGTGTGTAGAACCTAGACTAAGGAGTTCTGTCTTGTCATCATTCAGGCATAGACCGTGTGAGGCCATCCATGGAGTAGATTAAACATGTGGCTTACTGAATCAGTTTGGCTAAACATCTTAAAGTTAAGTTCAGATTTTATGACTGCTTAAACAATTACAGGTCCCTAACAAACACTTATCCAATAAATGGGGCTGGATCTGTAGAGAACAGGCCAGGTGAGACCAAAGTGGTGCATAGGCTCTAGTATAGACGGGCAAGCTGGCAACAACCCAAAGGTGGTGGTCAGGGCCGGTACTGCTGTTACATGTGCAGTAATTCAATTTACTGAGGGTTGTAGATAGGGCTCAATTCTATGGATGAACACACAGAGAACATTGTTTGTTTTAGGGCTAAAGCATTGTACTAGAAAAAGGGGGGCTAGAGTTGCATTTTGTCTCAGCATTTGACTGTGAAAGAAACACATCCGTGTGTTGAAAATAAAGTGCTGCCGTATTGATAGTGGATTGGTAGTTTTGAACAAAACAGATTATTTGTGTATAGACTGAAAAATGTCTTCATTTAAAAAAATCTCAATGGTCAGGAGTGAAGCTGAGAAATACTTGCAGCATATGGAGTAAGCAGGTCTGTCTGTTAAGTACAACGCTGTGTTCGCAGGGTGCTTCTTAACTGCATGTAATTCGTTTAGGCTGTGCAGCAGTCAATGCGGGCGTTTCAACATTTAACTGTAAAAGAAACACATACGTGTGTTTGAAAGAAAGTGATTCTGAGAGTGGATTAGTGAACAGAAAGGAAAACATGAGGCAGTGTTTTCTGCTTACTTCCAGTATCACATCGTCTTAGTTTCTCGACTAGCAGGCATACAATGGCCTGAAGGGAAGCTATGTGGGCGCAATGGGATTGGTTGTTAAAAAAAAGCGAGCCCTTTGCTACGTATATAGGTTGACAAATTCGTAGGGCCGTAACAGCATGCTGATTGGTGGATGTCAAGCTAGCCTACTTCCAGAAGTAGGAAGTGGATCTGGAATGTGAGGGAGCCATACGTGCAAGGTTTCAAGTACGTGCAAACTCCTGATTGTGAAGAACAAAAGTAGGGAAATGATTGCGGTAGTGTTGAACGTTTCTGAAGCTAAATAATGAACAAACTGTGCTTTTTTTGATGAGAGGTCCAGGAGGATGTGCGGCATGTCGCCATGTTTAAAGAGTGTAATTCAAACATGGTCACTTGCCGTTAAAAGCATTGGCAGGCGTTCCAGAAGTAGTATGCAAGTTGGAAAATGAATTGGGAAAATGCTGTAAAGGCTACAAGTGCGGCCTGGAGACACCACCAAAACTAGAGAATTCTTATATTATTCATGCATCATGTATTGGAATTGGGAGTGTGGATGTACTCTGATGTCATTAACTAGTTGTTTAGAGAAAATTGTTCATGTCATCATGTGTCAGGTATTCGGATTTTCACTGGAGTAAAAATTCCTCGTTTAATCCAATTGTATGGTAGGACAATCTATAAATCCATCTGGCCTCTTTCTAGTGCAAACTCCTTAAAACATTGGTTGAGTCTCATACTACATCTACAACCCACCATTTGATGTTGTCTGCAGTGTGGTGTGCATCTAGAAAGTGGTTGACTAAAGGTGCAGATGTTGTTTTGCATCTAATTCGAGAGCGATGCTCTGAGATTCTAATATGCACTGGAAGGGTAGTTTGGCCAACATAACGTAGGCCACATAGGCATTCAATACAATAGATAACCTGCTTGCTTTTGCAGTTGGTCAGTGTGGTAAAGGTCCATGTTTTTGTACCTATTGCAAAATCTTTCACTTTTTTAGTGAAGCGGCAAACAGAACAGGAGCTGCATGGGAAATGGCCAACCGTAGTTCTTAGGTCCCAGAGGCCCAATCTAGGTGCTGTTTCTTTTTAATTAGAATGTACGAGTTTATCTTTAATGTTTTTTGCTCTTTTAAAAGCAAACCTCGGCTGTGGGGTGTCTGGGAGGCAGAGTTTTGCGATTGTCCAATGTTTGGAAATTAGTTTTTTTTAATTTGAAAAGTCTGTGGTCCGTGCCCGATAACGCAGGTGATTCTGTCTTTGTCATTAGCCTGGGTCACTTTGGGTGAAAGTAAAAACTCTCGGTCAGTGAACCTTGCTCTTTTCTTTGCGTGGTTGATAAGTGTTTTAGGATAACCTCTATCCGCAAGGCAGGAGCCTAGTTTTTCAGATTGGTCATAGAAATCAGATAGATCGGTACAGTTCCTTCTTATGCGAAGGAATTGACTGTAGGATAAATTGTCCCTCAAATGTTGAGGGTGATTGCTAAAATAATGTAGCAATGTGTTTATTGCTGAGTTTTTACCTTGTTGACAATAACAGGCTTGAACGCTTTCAGTGCCAGGAATATCGCCAGGAGCTCTAAGTGATTTATATGAAGCTGTTTGTCCTGCGGCAACGAGAGATCGGAAACCTGAAGAAGATCCAACGTCGCACCCCAACCCACAAGGGAGGAGTCCGTTGTGACCGTCAATAGCGGGCAGGGGACTTGAAAAGCCGCACCAACTGACAGATTGCTGAGAGAAGACCACCATAAGAGGTCTCATGAAGGATGGAACCAGGATCATTTTGTAATCTGGATCCACTGCTTGGCGCCAAGAGCTCCGAAGAGCCATCTGCGTCCTCCTCATCTTGAGTCGAGCAAGAGGAAGAGCCAACACACACGAGGCCATGAGGCTCAGAAGCCTCTGGAACCACCAGGCCGACATGCCCTCCGACCGCATAAACACATGACACTTGGCCAACAAATCCTCCATTCTGTCCCCGGTCAGGTATACTCTGCAGTCGATCGTGTTCCAACAAAAACCGAGGAAAATCAAGTCCTGAGAGACTGTCATGGAGGATTTCCGCCAGTTCACCGCCGGCCAAGATGGAACAGGAGCTGGAGAAGAGACTGCAGGTTGTTCGAGGCTGACAGAGGACAAGGACTGCGCAGCAACCAATCGTCCAAATACGGATACACATGGATACCCTGTAGCCGAAGATAAGCTGCGATGAACAACATAATCTTCGTAAAGACACGCGGTGCCAAGCAGAGGCCAAACGGTAGCACACAAAACTGGAAATGCTCCTCCTCCACAGAAAACCATAGGTATTTCCGATGCGTACTCCAAATAAGGTTATGCATATAAGCATCCTGATGTTCCACCACGCTGAGCCAGTCGCCCTTCTTTATCCGACAGGGCGTGATCATCATGAATTTCTGTTGGGGAAGAGAATGAACTGGGAAAGGTCTAGGATGGTGCGCAGGCCAGCCTGGTTGGGTTTGGGCACCGTAAACAGCCGGGAATAGAAGCCCTGCCATCGCTCCCCTAGGGGAACGGGTTCCACCGCCCTGAGGTCCAGAAGCTTCTGAATCTCGGCTCTGAGGGAGGGCGATCCCGACTGCTGGAAGGGAGGATTGAAGGGTGGGGTAGGGGGAAGGGGCAAACTGAAGCCCGCCCAAGCAACTCGGTCCTTGGTGATGGTCTGCCACGCTTCCCAGTGAGACGCAATGCGCCCTCCCACCGGGGTCTCGTGCGAGCGCAGGAAAACCTTATTTAGCTGGTTTTTCGGTGGCTGTACCACCAGAACCTGAGGAGGAGGCTGAGGATCGAGAGAAAAACCAGCCCGTTGCTGATGCCGACTGGAGTTTCCTGCTGGAGTATCGACCCTACGGGTCTTCCGATCCAGAAAATCTCGAAAACCAGAGGAAGGCCAAGACTGCGAATACGTCCTTTGTGCCCTGAAAGGTGGTTTCACCAGGACGGACAAGGACTTGGGGGTCTGAGTGCTGTTCTTAGTCTTGGTCAGTTCAACGTATGTCGATGAATGAAAAAGCTCTTTGCCGTCAAAAGGCAGGCCCAGAACCTTATCCTGCACCTCTTTAGAAAACTTTGTGGCATGAAGCTAAGCCTGACAAGAGGTGTCCATGCCAAGCGCCGACATGATGTGCCGCAGCCTCAAGCATATCCTGCGCCAGGACCCTGGCATCTGACAAACCCGCTTTCAAATCGTCTAGTTTATCCGCGGGAATGAATTCATCAAATTCCGACAGACCTTTCCACATTTTCATATTTCGCCTCCACTAACACAAGCTCTGCGTTCGCTTGAACCAACTGCAGGGCTGAATTAGCAAATATCTTCCTCCCCAAAGAGTCCAGAATCTTGTCCTCTTTGGCAGGAACCTGGGCAGCCGTTGTAGATGACGCTGGAGCCGGTCTGGAATGTAACGTGGCACCCGCCACCACCGTGGAGGAAGGGGGCAGACAAGACGCTAAGGCTACCTCTTCAGGAGAATGAAGCCTACAACGAGCATCAATCTTTTTGTTACCAATTAGTCAAGAGTCTAGTTTATCCCAGACCTTTCGGACCTTGGCCAAAACGTCCTTCTGGACGAACAAGCCGGTACGCTCCAGAGGAGACAAGGTAAACGCCCCAGAAAGCACCCCTTCCTGCGGAGCGGGTGCCTCGGGTACTGGAACATCCAGAAGACACATGTCCAGCACACGGTCATGGAAGGCTCTAACAGAGCGGGGCTGGTCTTCGCTGTCCTGATCACCCCTGTGTGTCATCCGACGCATACGGGTCAAACTGCGTCGCATCTGGACCTGCTGAAGATTTGTCTACTGGAGAAAAGGGAGGGAGAGCTGGTGGCGGGCCGGCAGGTAGAGGTGGAGCTGGCAGAATCACTGGTGCCACGACTGGAACCGATGGCGCAGGAGCCACTGAACGGCATATTTCCCTAAACAAACCTCAGAAATACTCCTTCATGGGGTCGGAGTTCATACGCCTTTGAAATTTTCAGAAAAAAGCGTCCTCCGCTGATGGTTTAGGCGTGGCCGGAGGAGGCCTCTCATGAGCGGATTAGCTCCATGGGCGTAAGGGATAGGGCTGCCAAGAAGGCCCTTCTCCACCCGAATCCACGTAGATCAAGGGCGCAGATGCCGCAGGGAGCAGGACGATGTGCGGTAAGGCATCCAAGCGTTCCAGTCACATACTGGACGAAAAGGATGCGCACAAGGAAAACGATGTTCACCTGAAAAACCACTCCCCACACCCAGCGCCGATGGTGTAGTTGTAAGGGAGGTATCCAAAATGGCCGCCGTAGTTATGGCGGGAACGGCCGCCGTTTTGTTAGCACGTGAGGAGAACTGCAAGACATGTGGGAGTGGGCCAGAGGTTTCCACAGATGGGTCAGGGGTCTTCATTTTAGCCTTGACACAAGGAACTTCGACCTCAGGGCGTACCTTGGTGTCCGTATGGGAAGCTCCAGACAAAGAGACCTCGAAGCTAGCTCTGGTACCCACTGCCTCAGTAGATCTGGGCCCACAAACAACCCCCACAGGAGGGGCCTCGGATTGTAGTTCGGTGTCAATAGGCCCCTTACAGAGGCCCTAGGAGAAAACTCTGGTACACTTTTTAGGCCTAGAAGGCACCTCAGGGCAAACCCAAGTAACTGAGCTTTTGAAGCTCTTCCCGGACCAGGAAGACCCCGGGATTGAGTCCCCCAGCCAGGGTGCTCTAAAAACTAAAGAACTTACCCGGTGTCTCTTCTTTTCGTCGATGAAATTTTGAAAATGGGGCAGAGGAGTGTGCTGAAACACCTCCTTCCACTTCTCCAGACGACGTTGAAGCGCCCGGACCGAAAGGGAATCGTAGTAGAAGCACGAGTCCCAACGGTGGTCCGGACCCAAACACTCTAAACAAAGAGGATGGGGATCCGCCCTAGCGAAAAGTCAATCACAGGAAGAACAATTAGGAAAATCTAACTGAAATGGCATTGACGGACTACTACACGACCGCTAAGCCGGAGCAGGAGAGAAGTACACAGGAAGGAAAAAATCTCCCAAAGATGCAAGTGGGTCCAGTCCCGATCATGCGGAGAAAAGGACTGATGGGCGATGCGCTGGGCAGAGATAAGGAGGGCGGTGTTACGGCTGCGTGCAGTACCCCATGTAAAAAGAGAGGAAGGACACATTTTTGGAAAAATGTGATGCTTTTTACAAAGTGCTCCGGTCCCATCCCACAGGACGGAGGAATGTCCCATAAGTATGGAGGAAAGGGAACGGGACGTAGGAGTATGCAGGTGACATATGGGGATGGATTTGCATATTTTGGCTATGTGTCCCACCCATTTAACACCCATCTCTAAGTCAAATCTATATGATTTTCCTCCCATTCCCACCCATCTTCTCTCAAACCACACCCCTGTTTTCACTCTTTACTAGTTCGTTTCGGCTGCCTCTGTTCAACACATCCTTAGATTTACTGTAAACATACGAATTCCTTTCAGAGAGTATGTCCCTTTTCTCTTTCCATGCTACTTGTCCGATGGGTTTCTCAATGGTTACTGTAAACCCCTAACCGGCAATTCCTAGTTTGATACGGATCGAAGACGCTACAATTTCAACAGGGCCATTTGAATTTACATGACTTCACCCCTCGACACATGCATCGGTATGGCACAGAGGTCGTCGCCGCAGGAGATTAATGATAAGCAGAAAGGGAGACGTAGGAGCTGCAGGGCAGATCCGATTTGACAGGCACCTGCGAAACGGCAGCAAGGGTTGTAGAGGGATCAATGGTTATTCTTTGAGGGTGCTTGAGAGCCACACACGCTACCAAAAACAGCGCAGAGGAGGAATGCCGCATAATGCAAGTACTCTTCCTGCTATCTCACAGTCTACTAGCAAGCAGGCAAACCGATACATCTATTTAGCACATATACATTGTACATTAGTGAATTTAACAAACACTGGTTAAAAAACATACCACCTTATTTCCAGTGGGGTTGTTGAAAATGGACAATGATTCACAATAAAAATAGACAAAACATTATATTTCATGTTATCAAAAAAAATGTTAAAAATAAAAACATACCATACAGGTTGAAGTAGGTTTCGAGAGATGCAAGCATCCATGGAAATTTAGAATAAAGAAAAGAACCAAATATTTAATTGACAATCTAATACACATTATCATACCTTATAAATAATATGATTATTATTTACAAGGTATGATAATGTGTATTAGATTGTGCATTTGAATGTGGCGAATTGTATTAATATAGCCTTGAGAACGACCACAACGGTCGAAACACGTGTCTGGTATTGGTGATAAAATTCACGAACTATATAATTTCAACATAAAGATAACATCAGATTGAACACACAGTGTGAACTATTATCTTTTGCACTGTCTGCATATGGATTCGTATAGTGTGAACAAGTAGCTTGTGAATATTAGTATCAAGCGCAGAGAAAGTATCGCAATATTTGATTCATTTTCACTACAGTGTGAACCCATGTGGAGGGTTCTCAGATTGCGAGACTCCCGCTGCTGATGTTGAACTTGTGCTAATTTTGCTAATAGGTTGGTGAATAGCGCACGGATTTGAGTATCAATCCACAGTAATTTTAAGGTCTTGTTGAAAATGGACATTGGAATTACACGACAAGACTCTTAAAGCCTAGCAACATTCAGATGATGCAATTGTTTACTGAACTACGCAATTTTATAACTTTAGTCAAGCAAATGGTAATGAGTAAATATTTTTAAAACACATTTTTTAGAAATTATTTATTAGGATTGCTTTATTACAAGCCTTTCATAAATTCAATTCCAGTTTATCCTCTTAAAAACATAATCTAGTAAATAATGGGTAAATACTATTGGATGAAAAGATTTAAGACTCCAAATGTAAAGAGAATCGGAAAACACAGTGTTCAAATATTTGGCCTGATTCCCAAAGCATTTTCCTATGGGATTGCTCCATTATAAAAGACGTCTGTGAATCAGGCCCATTGTGTTTCCACCCCAGGTGCACAATGCAGTTGGGGAGATGCTTACCTTTCACGAAACAGCATTTCTACTTCAGCACAGTCCCCTTGGTGGCACTGCCTATTTGGTAGACATTCAGATGGCCACGAGACAACACAGGGAAAAATCAATGTTTTTACATTTGATCAAAGAGATAACATTTTATGGGCAGAACCATATAAAATACCTTCTTGAAAAAGACAAATTCCTAACTCAGTACCAGTCGTTTGTTATGACACAATAGCGTAACCCAGCGAATATGCAGGTTAACAGTCAGTTACTCAAGTGTTTGTCAACATTTGTTATCGCTGTTAGGGGCTTTTGCTCGGTTTCAGACAATGGATTTAACAGTCGCTGAGCTTATCCTAATAATTCAGTCATTGTAATAATCGATGCAAAATATTCATTTTTGCTATGGTGGAACAAATTTCCACAGCGAGTGAATCGAGGGAGTCATGCCCATCCCGAGGTCAAAAGAAGGAACAAGTTACTTACCTGTAACTGTTGTTCCCCAGCATGGGTCTGGCATGGATTCACATGCTCATGAATATTCCCCGTCGTCACGCTGGGAGTCTTCGGTAAAGAAAAAAATCAGTTTCAGTTTTGTTTCTGAACTGTCTTTCTACTAGTAACCAATCACTGGGCTCTGGGTCATACTGCCCCCAGCCAATGACTGCCCTCTACCTAAGCCCCTCCTCTGGCAGCCATCTTCAGATTTGGTAGCACGTAAAGTGGTAGTAGGACCAAGAGAAGAGCCACAGAGGGGTAGGCGAGAGGGTTTGCATGTGAATCCATGCCAGACCCATGCTGGAGAACAACAGTTACAGGTAAGTAACTTGTTCCTTCTCCAGCATGGGGTCTGGCATGGATTCACATGCTCATGAATATAAGAATACATAGCAGTACATACATGTACAACCACGGGAGTGGCAAGGCTGAACATTAAGCATTTCAACAACTCAACATTAAGCATCTCTTACCTCCTCACCAGGCTCAACGTCAAGCGAACAGGTTGCACAGCACTGCCTGGCCGACTCTGGACTCCTCCCTGGAATCCCGGTCGACGCAGTAGAATTTCGTGAAGGTGTGCATTGACCTCCAAGTAGTAGCCCTGCAGATGTCCAGCAGGGGCACACTAGACAGGAATGCCTTAGTAGCAGCGATCGCTCTGGTTCAATGGGCTCTCGGACGGCCGGGCAACGGTCGGTTTGTCAACCAGTGACAGTGCATGATGCAGCCAGAGAGCCATCTGGAAATGGAAGCCTTCGAGAGGGCCTTCACTTGGTTCACAAGGCCAAAGTTCACAAACAGCTGTGATGTCTTCCGAAAAGTCTTTGTGCAGTCCATAAAGAACTTTAGCACTCTAGCCACATCCAGCGAGTGCAAAGTCCTCTCAGCCGGCGACGAAGGAGATGGGAAGAAAACAGGTAACACCAAGGGCTTGTTGAGATGGAAGTCCGACGGCACCTTGGGCATGAAGGAGGGGTGCGTCTTCTGCACTACCCTCGTCTCGTGGAATGTGAGATATGGAGGCTTACAGGAGAGGGCCTGGATCTCTCCCACTCGTCGTGCAGAGGTGATGGCCACAAGAAATGCCGTCTTCCACGATAGGAACTTCAGCGATGCCGAATGCAAGGGCTCGAATGGCGGACCCATGAGCCTGGTCAGCACCACATTCAGCTTCCACGCTGGGGCCAGAGCCTTCACCGGCAGGAATGGGCGGAACAGTCTTTTCATGAACTCCTTCACCAGGTGATGAGACCACAGCGACGACCGCCCAGGAGTTCTGGTGTAGCGGGAGATCGCCGCCAGATGGATTTTGATGGAGGCATGTGCCAGCCCCGCCTTGGGTAGCGACAGCAAGTACGGCAGTACTTGAGGGTCCGTAATCCGTAGAGGGTTGATCTTCTGTGCACGGCACCAGACAGAGAACCTCTTCCACTTATGTCCATAGAACTAGAGTCGAGGACGTCCTGGCCTTTGCAAACACCTCCTTGCAGTCCGCTAGGATATCGTTGCCTCCGAACTCTAGTGCTGCAGGAGCCAGGCCTGCAGGTTCAGCGATCCCGGGTCGTGATGTAGGATGGCGCCTCCTTCCCTGGCGAGAAGATCCGCGTCCGTCAGCAGTTTGACTGGGGGGGGACGCTGACATGTCCTGAAGGTCCGGGACCCATATCTGGCTCGGCCACGCCGGTGCGACGAGGATTATCCTGCACCGGGACCATCTGAGTTGGCTGATGAGTCGCAGAAGCAACGGCAATGGTGGGAACGCATACAGGAACAGGCCGTCCCAGGGGAAGGAGAATGCATCGCCCATGCTCCCCGTTTGGGGAAACCTGCTGGCAAACCTCCGGCACTTGGTGCTCGTCGCCGTCGCGGACAGATTGATCTGGGGATTGCCCCACCATCAGAATAGGAGATCCACTTGATCCTGCCAAAGCTCCCACTCATGGCAAGAGTGCAGCTCTCTGTTGAGTGATTCGGTGACAGTGTTCTTTACTCCTGCCAGATGAAAAGGTACCAGGAACATCCCCTGGGCGACGGCCCAGTGCCACAGATCCTGCGCTTCCTTGGATAGGGTCGGGGGATCTTGTGCCTCCCTGTTTCTGAATGTAGAACATCGTGGTGCTGATGTCGGTGAAGACTCAAACCACTTTGTCCTTGAGGGATGGAAGGAAAGACCTGATTGCCCAGAACACGGGCCAGAGCTCCAGGACGTTGATGTGCAGGGACCTCTCCTCCAGGAGCCAAAGGCCTCTTGCGTGGAGATCTCCAGTGTGCGCTCCCCATCCTTCCAGGAAGGCGTCCGTCGTCACCGTTTCCAGGTGTGCTGGTGTCTGTAAATGCATGCCCGCCACGAGATGCGCGCGGCTGCCCCACCACCGGATCGCTTGATGGAAGGTCTCGTTTAGGGGCATCTTGTCTTCGAAGCTTCCCGTCACTTGCATCCAACGGGCGTCGAGGAACTCCTGCAGTGGCCGCATCCACAACCTGCACAGACGCACAAGATAGATGCACGATGACATCATGCCAAGCAGGGACTTGATGGATCTCACGCTGGCTACTTCCATGGTCAACAGCCGTTGTGCCTGATCACGACTTTGGCGGTAACCCTTAAATCCGGCGGTAGCGCTATTACTGCCGGATTTAAGGGTCCACCAAATCAGGACTTCGGCGGATTTCGCCCCAGCTCTGAGCTGGGGGGAAATCAGCTGAAAATTCATGCTATTACCGCCGGCGGGAAATCCGCCGGCGGTAAGAGCGTGAAAATCCTCCATTGAGCCCAATGGGGAATGGAGCATTCCCGAATGGGCTCAATGGGGAATGGGGATTAACATTACCGCCAAACTCGTGATCCGGCGCTATTAGCGCCGGGGAGTTCGGCGGTAGGGCTAATACCGCCGGCAGTAATACCGCCGGCGTTACCACCAAAGTCGTGATCAGGCCCACTGTACCTTGCCCAGGATGGCCCTCGTCCTTTCCTCCGACGGTGAAGCCAACCGCGCTACTGTGTCGAGTCTGGTCCGCAGGAACAGGGTGTCCTGCGACGGTACCAAGTGGGACTTTGCAAAATTGATTGAGAATCTCAGTTCCGTGAGCAGGTGGACGGTCTTCGCTGTGTGGTCGACGGCGGGTTCTCTTGATTTTGCTCGGATGAGCCAATCGTTCAGGTAGGGGTATACGTGGATCCCCTACAGGCGCAGCCGAGCCGCCACCTGTGCCAGGCACTTGGTAAAGACCCTTGGAGCCGACTTCAACCCGAAGGGTAGGGCCTTGAACTGGTAGTGCCGCCCTTGGACCACGAAGCGTAGGAACTTATGATGTCCTTTGTGTATGGGGATGTGGAAGTAAGCATCCTCCAAGTCCAGCGACGATAGGAAGTCGCCTTCCTCCAGCTGTCCCAGCACATGCTGAAGGGTAACCATCCAGAACTTCTGGGTTTTGATGCATTTGGTGTGCTGCCGGAAGTCCAGGGTGGGCCGCCAGCCGCCTGTCTTCTTTCGGACGAGGAAGTACCGCAAGTATCCTCCGGAGCCCGGAGCCTCTTTGGGACGAGTTCTATCATGCCCTTTCTCAGCATGGCTCGTACCTCCAGAAGCAGCAGTGGCACGTGGATTTCTTTCCTGGCCACAGGTGGGAAACAGGGGCACTTCCTTTGGAACTCCAGAGTGTGCCCGTGGGCCAGGGCATCCAGCACCCAACGGTCGGTGGAGATGGACTCCCACACACCGACTAAGTTTGCCAGCCGGCCTCCCACCGGGGTGCTCAGGTGAGGGCCCGACGCCACAACCGGTTCAGTCCTGTTTAGCCAAGGCCTTGCCACCCTGGGTTCCTTGGCGACGACGACGGCATCCACCAGCCTTGCTGCGGCCTATGTAAGCTTCCTGCGATGAGGAACGGGCAGCTTGGCGGTATGACGATGAACTGCTGCCGAATACTTTGGAGGCACCTTGAGACTTTCCTCCGGAGGTTCGAAAATGATGGCCGTCACTGATGGAGAGTGCCTAAGGCCCGGGCCGTCTCGGTGTCCGCCTTGATGGCCTGCAGTGACTCATTCACTGCTTTCCCAAATAGGCTGTTTCTGTCGAAG
The DNA here is from genome assembly GCF_040938575.1 of Ambystoma mexicanum. Classification (NCBI taxonomy): domain Eukaryota; kingdom Metazoa; phylum Chordata; class Amphibia; order Caudata; family Ambystomatidae; genus Ambystoma; species Ambystoma mexicanum. Next base: position 136,167,500 of record NC_090930.1, read on the forward strand.
GGCATGTCCAGTACCCTGGTCTGCACATCCTGACGGAAGTCGGTGGCACTGAGCCAACCGGGCCGACGCAGACAAATGCTGTTGCCCATCTGACGAAATCCGGAATCAGCGATGTCCGTAGCTACCGTAATGGCGTGATCCGACACCACCTCACCTTCTTGCAGGATTTCCAGGCCTTCCGCCCTCTTGTCGTCCGGGAGGAAGTCCAGGATAGGGGCGATCTTGAACCAGAGCTCCCTATCATAGCGGGCCATGATCACGAGGGCGTTGGCCACCTTGATGGTAGTCGCTGCCGATGAGATGATTCAACGTCCCATGGCGTCTAGCCTCTTTCCCTCGCTGTCCGGGGGGGGAAGTGGAGGATGACGCCGTCGCCCCTGCCGCTTTCTTCTTGGCTGCCGTGGAGACTACGGAATCCAGGGTTGGTTGCGCCTTGAGGCACATAGGAGCGGAGTCTGGGACCTGGTACTTCTTCTCGTAACGGTCTCTCTTCGCAGGGGCCGTGGACGGGTTCTTCAAAAGGGACAGCCCTTTGTCCCATATGTCGTCCAACAGCGGGACTGAGAGTACAGTTTTCCTCTTGGCCTCCTGTCACTGGTAAACAAATCCCTCTTTCTTTTGCTCGTCAAGGCACAGCTGGAAAAGCTCTGAGGCCCTGGCGATCATGGCGTGAAAGGAGCCAATTTCGTCGGAGGGTGGATGGAGCCCAGGTGGGAGGCGATGGGAGATCCATTCCGTCGTCGCCACCGACAGTCCAGGCGCCGCTGGATCGTCCGATGGGGGTAATGGCAACCTTGTCCTTATCTCTGTACACAGGGTATGCAAAGCCATCAAGATTGCTCCCGAATTGTCCTGCGGCGTAGGCATCCGTTGCAACGGGAGCGTTGGCTGGGGCGTGGGATCTCGTCCCGGGGTTTCAAAGGGGTCTTCTCGATAGGCAGGAAAGATGATTCCCTCCACGGTGGCAGGGAAACTCTGGGCCTGGAGGAGGTCTTCACTGGGGTAACCTCTGCCGGCTTCGCAGGGCTGCCACGACTCCTTCAATTGAGGCCTTAGCCGGGTGAATCAGGGCCTTCACATTGTTGGTCGTGTCTGAGGCCTTCACCTTGGGAGGAGGGTCACCGCCTCGCCCCCCCCCCTTAGCTTTCTCAATCGGGATCGACCGGGGCTTCTCCCGAATCTTACCTGGGTTCTCCGACTTCCTTTTCACCGAGCCGGAGCATTGGCTCGTGGTTGACAGCGTCGGTGACATCGCGCCCTGCCTTGCAGCCGAGGAGCCCGAACCAACAGCGCTCCCGGTGCCTGTGGACTCGCGGTGCTTTGCCTTTTGTTGGACCCCCGTCGCCGGAGCGCCCTCAAAGGTCTTAGAAGACTGCTTGGACTTCTTCTCACCTGCTGCTGGGCTCTTCGCCTCCAGCCAGTCAGAGAATTGTTTACGACAGTCCTTCATGGTCCGGGGGGACATGTGCTTGCAGAACGCACAGTCCTCCTCTACATGCGACTTGTCGGCATGCAGACAATAGAGGCACCGGGAGTGTCAGTCCTCCTTATAGGCGTTCTGCAGTCCACATCCTGGGCAGTTCCTAAACAGCTTGTATCCAGTAGGTGTCGAATCTCCTTTGTCCTGGGCCATGTCCAACTCGGGGTAGGCCTCAAGGGTCTTCCGGAATCCTCCAAGAAGTGGAATTCGACGAAAATCCACCCTTGAGGGGCGTAGAAATTTCCAAAACGGGTCCCTGTTGATCAGAAGAAGAATCGGCAGAGCTTGATGCTCGAATTGACCGGAAAATAAGAGAAATACTCCTTTAAAAAAAAAGCAATATGCAGTAAAAGCTCGAGAGCTAAGCACGAGGACTCCCAACACTTGAACGTGCAGTAAAAATCTGAAGATGGCTGCCAGAGGAGGGGATTAGGAAGAGGGCAGTCATTGGCTGGGGGCACTATGACCCAGAGACCAGTGATTGGTTACTAGTAGAAAGACAGTTCAGAAACCAAACTGAAACTGATTTTTCTTTTACCGAGGATTCCCATCCTGACTACGGGGAATATTCATGAGCATGTGAATCCATGGCAGACCCCATGCTGGAGAATATATTTTACAGCACTGTTAGCTGGAGGAATTGGACAAAAATCCATTCAATTTACAGGCAGGTCGAAACTTATAAAATCTCAGCAACAGCCACCTACCCTGCTGAGTTGTCTTTCCATCATTCTTTCATATTCCATACTTCTCCTATGGCAGCCAGCAGTTTTGGCCTGTCCCCTCCAAACCCACACAGATTAGGGCTGGTGTGGTCCATTGATGAGGCTGCCTGCCCACGTTGAAGTCAGCACCACTTGCTAATGTTGCAAGCTGCATGCTAACAATTCACTAAACATGAACATACCTCCCAATCTTTTGAGCCACCTGGGTGGGTGATATACCATTGAAGCCTGTGGACGGGTGACAGACTTGCCGTATGTGACATTTATCCATGGTGGGAGACATCTGCCAAACGTTTTTATGTCGATAGGTATGCATGGTGTACAGCCTAAACCTCTTCAGAAGGATACTGTGCAGGTATGCAGTTTAGCAATGGAATGGAAAAGGGGAGGGGCTGAGCACAGTGCGAGAGGTTTACTGCCTGCAAACTGCATGAAACATATACATACATGAGCTAGAGATTGGTTCATACCCACCGTCCCCATAAAACACAGCAGCCCTTTGCTCAGAGGACTTTTCGTCATTTGTTCGCTGTTTTCTTGGGGTTTTTTGTTTACAAGGATTAATGGGTTAAGGGGAGAGTGAAATAGGGAGTATGGGTGACCGGCTCCCCATAGAAGTGCTGCGAAAATATGTGCGCTATCCAGGTGGGTGGAATGTCACATATTGGGAATACACATTGTGCGGAGCCCACGTGCATAGTACGCCAGCGCTTGTGCAGAAATCCCAGCCAGAAACGGACGTGTTGCAACTGCTTTCTAGAGTTCAGGAAGAACACGATATGACAATGAAGGCCTCGAGCGTTCAGTTCACATTGTAGTGCTTTACACATCGCTACATCACACACTCGCAAGGTGGGGGAAGCGGGTGAAACAAAGGAGCTGGCGGGTGTGTGGATGCTTTTGGGGGCGACACCCGCTCTACACAGTTAATGTACTGTTGCATCGTTAGATGGTCTACCCTTTCTTTCGATTCTTGCAAACCCAGCCTATGCTCCTCCTCGAGGTTCATATTGTAATATAGAGATAGGCTATTTTTGGTTTTGGTGCATTTGGTGGGCTGAATGCAGCTCAACGGTCTCTCGCCATGTGCTGTCAGTCTCTCTCTCTCTCTCTCTCTCTCTCTCTCTGCATTGCCACTGCCTCTCTGTTTTGTGTTTCTCGCTGTGTGCGTTCTCTCGCTCTCTCTGCACTGTCTCTGTGTGCGCGTGTCACTCTCTCTCCCCGAGTTGCCACTCTCTCCTTGCGCTGTCACACGCTCTCACCTTACACTGCCAAACTCTCTCACCTTGTGCTGTCATTCTCTCTTTACACCCTTCTCCTCGCATCCATTACTCTCCCTCTCATCCTGGCACCCTTGAATATAATCACGCGTGCACCCTCATTCCACCTCCTCCAACTCTCCCCTGTACTCGCAGCCCCAACTTTTTTCTCATGGTTCCTCTGGCACCCTTGCTTTTTCTCTCACCCTCCCACTCTTTCTCGCTCATATTTCCTCTTGCTTATCATCGAGGGCACCCTCTCACAATGGCTTCTGCCCTTTCTCTATTCCCTTCTCATTCTCTTGCACACCTGCTTCCTTAACACATCTTCCTCCTAGCACCCTGGTGCCTACAAATACAAAATGCAAATGACAGCAGTATATGCCAACACTTTTGGCTTTGCCAATGCGTGTTGATACTTGGGAGTGGCATACAGATTGCACTGGGTTAGTTAAATAACTAAGGGCATGGGGCCCGCAACTCTCCCTGCCTACAAGCGCATGACGCTTACATGAATAGACATGAATGCCTCATGCCTGTGATCAATGAGGCTGGTTCAAAAGAATTTGCAAAGAAGCACAGACGCCTGCAGAATCTGAGTGATCTCCTTCACCAAATCCGTCTAAATTGCGTACGAGCATCTCAAAAATGGTACTGGCATCCTCAGATTTGCTCCAATTTTAGGAACCCCTTAAAAATCAGGCCCATTGTATCCAGTTCTCCACCCACTTTTTCGGTGAGAAGACCTACTCAGTCCGATGGACTGGACTGCTCAGTGGCACCGGAAATCAATTCAGCAGTAAAGAGCTGCTTCATTAATTTCACAAAGTAGACACCATCCAAAATGTGCTCTAGAGTCTGGCCAGAAACCCTATATTGGCCCCTTGTTTATTATATGGTCGCAGTTAGTATTCTTTAGATTGTTCATTTGCCTCCCATGAGTGGAAAATGTTCCATACATTCATCCTTCTTATACATTGCATTTTCCAAATTCCCCATCTTTGGTAGCCTCACAATTTCAAGAAACCAGTAGAGGAGGACAGGAGGAACTTTAGGTTGGCAATGGGAGCCCTGTCCGAGAACCCACTTAATTAGTTATTCCTTTAGATGAGGGGTCTGCAGACTGAGGCTATTTTGGACTACAACTTTCATTATACCCCTACATTGACTCTGCTGGCTAGGGCTGTTGGGAATTGTATTCCCAAACAGCTGGAGAGCAAACGGTTGCAGACCACTGCTTTAGATTAAGAATCGTATCCATTCATTAAAGATATCCCCACAATAACCCCATACATGTGCTGACCCCTTGCCCTCTTAGAACTCTACATCTCCACAGCTTACCATAAAACTGAAGGCTAAACAAGAAGATACCAAACACAGCTACTATCAAGTTGGGTTCAAAATCTCTAATGCACACTCGCTGTTCATTCATCCTGGCTCTAAGGCATTAGATTACCCCTTTGATGTGAATCTTTTACGTAATGACACAACCCAGGCATAGCTAGCTGGGACTGCAACTGCAGACACAGCGGGCGGGTAACACATACACTGTCATAGGATGTAGGCTTCCTACGCCTAAAATGTTAGTTGGGTTTTTGATGACAGAAGCGGCGGAGATAGGCATAGATAGGCAAGAACTTAACCTTCTTGGAAGATCAGGCTCATGCGGTTTAATCTAGAAAATGGAAATCCAAACTTTAGGGCATTTTAAAAGCAGCTGGAATTTGTAAGATTACAAGAGCTAATCAATTTTATGGCAGCTGGACTGGCTACCTGCTTGCCTAAAGTTTCTGCTGTAGCCAAGGGAATCGTAACATGTTGCTTACCTGCTACCACACTTCTCAGGTACATCCTGATAAAAGTATAGATAATGTAGTGCCAAAATATGTGCAAATAACAAAACGTTATTGTTTTATGCTCTTATTAAAAATTAAACAGTCAACAATTCACAATACAGTAATAGCTGGTCGATTTGCAGAAATATTACATTCTTTAACACACTTCACCATACTTCCTGCATGCTACTGGGCTCTGCTGAGAACCAGTCATTTTGTTCTACTTGTATCCGGCGAGAGGGGGTGGTGGCCTCCCAGCCTATGAGGAGACTCGGAAAGAGGTTCTTACCACACAGGGAAAGACCCCAGTCCGAGTCTCCTCAGAGCAGGAGGCCACCCTCTTCGGGAACATAGATAAGTGTGCTTGCTGCATCCCCTGCCCCTCCACCTAGCCCCTGTCCCCTTTTCCCCATATCTACTCCCCTTCCTACCCCAACCCCACTTACCTGTGCTGCTCTGTCACTCGCTGGTGCCGGGAACAGTACTGTTCCCAGCGCATATCGCGTGCGCGATTACCCGCCATGGAAAGGGGGAAGGGACTACATGTAGCCCCTCCCCCTTTCCATGGTGGCCATTTTATTTGTTTCCTTTTTCCTTATATCTTTTTAATGGCCCCCATGGAAAGCGTGAACCTTTTGCTTGTCGCGCTTCTTCATTGTCATAAACCCAAACAAGTAAATCTGTGGCACTCATATATTCCTTCCACTCATTGTCCCCATCACATAGTGACAATTGTTCCAGAAAGTTTGCATCACAAAGCTCTCCCATGTAAGATGGAAGACGTGTCCTTGGTATAGCTGCACGTACTGCAAGACAAGAGGGTGCTTTCAATGCAGTAGGACAGGTCTGATGCATTTGAAAGCTTGACTCACCTCATACTTGTGCATATCCATCAGGCTGTCTCCCAGCTCGTTTCACCGTTTTTGTTGTGTTTCTGTGCAAGAGCATTGGCCTAGAGTTGTACCGGATCGAACTTCAGTCAGTCATCATGCAGACCCCTGTGGTGCTACAGGAAATCCTCAGCTGCCTTCAATAGGTATGTGAGTATAAACCCCTCTGTGTCACTAACCCAACTCTAAAGCCTCAATTTCCGCATACACTTCTCGAACGCAAAAATACACAACCACATCTCTGCGCAGCAATCCGCTGGCACTTCAACAACCAACTGCAACAACCAACAAACACCACATGGACAGGCACAACAGCACATGGGAATTGCACCGACCCGTAAATCACATGCAAGCTCAGTGAACGGTGCAAACCGAACTGAAGCTATCAACAGGACATCACAACTCTCACTCTAGCTATTCCCGCTACACCCTACTAACCCTCCTTACAGATCCGCCACATGGGACCACTCTGGTGTTGACAGTGCACAGTACAAGTGCCCTTTAACATTTACAACATTATTTTGCTATTGAATGATACTGTATCCATGCTTTGGGTGAATGTTTCTTTACAAACTGTTCAGGGCCCAGAAATTGAATTGTCACATCAGCAGGTGCACCCAGCTGTGCTTTCACACCCACATTTGCTTTACTATGCCTGTCATAAAAGGAAGACACCTCCCCCTCCCTCTTCTTTACTCAGAAACGGGTCTACCATTAGCATGCAAGCTATTGAAGTATGTCATATTCTAACAACATTGCCTCTGAAAACCCCATTGTCACCCCCCCCCCTTTCTCCTGATGTAGCTTAAATGTTCGGAGAACTCTGCATCCTGCGTTGCCAGGGCGTATCTATGAAATGTTGTAACTGACTGTTTAATAGAGGATACAGCAATATATAGGGGCATTCCCTGAAATCAAGACAACAAACATAACAGAATTAATCGACCAATCTACCATTTTGCTGAGAGGTACTCTCCCAAGACATGAGAGCGAACCCTCATCAGAATTGTACTACAGTGCTCCTAGTTAACCTGTCATTGCTGCTGCAGGTTACTGTTTGCACCTCCAAACCAGCGCAGCTGCTTTCCCTCAAACTATAGCTTGAAGCCCAGTGAAGCCCAGTGGTTTTGATCTTTTTCAGTCTCATTAAAACTTAACAAAAGGACTTCGTAACGGGATGTGCATTCCGCATTCCCAGGGCCTGCAATACTAACTGCATGCAGAAGACTTACCACCCATAGTCGTGTGGATTTCAAACAACGTATTTAGCCGTAAATAGGAGGGCCCAGTTAAATTATATTCAAATCAATGTGAAGCAGGAGATGCTGAGCCTTCCTACGCAGCTTTCATACATCACGATACAAAGGATTAGAATAAAAACACACTATTACAGTATTGGAGCCAAAGTATGACAGAAGACAGCAATCCATTGTCCAATGCCAGAAAAAACAATCTGTGACCGTAATTTGTATGCGCTGTATTAATAATCTCATCATATTCAGATTCTGACACACAATATATCTATCATTGATGCCAAATTGCACTTGTGGACAGATGGCAATAAACTCCTTCAGCGTGGCATACTACACAGCATGCTGATAGTATGAGTGTACTGGAAGCCTGACTCTCAAACAGTGAGACTATAAAGAGATGCTTCAGGACTGGAAGATCTGGGGAAGAGAAGGCTCTGGAGAGGGACAGGATTAAAATATTCTCCTAACCCACTATAGAATAAACATGCCTCCACAGACAGACAGACAACAGACACAGAGACAAAGCGTATTGAAAACATATTTGTATATATGCTTCAAGAAACCTGTTATTATGCACCTACATTTCCTACTATGATGAAGAACAATAAGAACAGCAACAGCATTGTCCATCTGTTCATTCGATGGACAGTCCGAAGCATTTGCAACACACTGCATGTGGCACAGACTATGCCAACTGCAGCAATGCTGAGAGATCATATGGCTGTAACAGTGATCCTGTAAATCTGCTGCACATGATGTAGCACCAACTCTTGAATTCCTTCCCAGACGACAGGAGGGCCACACTCACCCCCATGTGCCAGTATCATTGTCTTCAAGTCCAATAAATGGTCAAACAGGTGAAGCACCAGAGAGGGGCATACTTTCTGTAACGCAATCAAAGGTGGCTGGTTAAGAACTACTTAATTGTCTTTACATTGGACATTCATGGATTCATCTTTGTTAAAAATAAATACTTCAGTTCTATGACAAGGTTCCCTACCAACATAAAAACCGATTAGGTTTGAAAAGTAAAGTTATTTAAGCATAGCGTGTGGCGTCTCTATTCATGAACTCACGTGTCTCTGTATGAGATCCAAGAGGCTTCCTTTGACTCTCCTGGTTTCCTTTCAAACCTGGCAACAACATGCTCATCAAGTCTCTGGGCCTCAATATGAGTGTGCCGGTCAGGAAACACTGGTGCCGGTAAGCATACTGGCACCGTTGTTTCTGGACCAGCACACTACGACTCTTTGGGTGGGTGCCATCCCGCCTGCCAGATGCAGGCCTTGCCGGGTGCAACGGCACCCGCCTGCAGAGTTTCACGGAAGCACCGTCACTGCTTTTAGCGGCAGCGGTGCTTCCGTGTTCACCATTCCCATTTAACAAGTTACTTACCCATGGTAATGTTCTTTCAACTGGATGTTCCTCCCACGTATTCCTTATGTTTGATATTTCCTAAAATCCAGCTTGCTGCCTCAGATTTTTTTTTTTCAGTAGAGGGCGCTGTGCGTCGATGCCTGTCGAGTCCCTCAGAGGCCTCCGTACCGATGTCAACGCCATAACAGGTATAAGTAGTGCTTGCAGCGTCCCTTGCTCACTTCCGTTTTGAAGCAAAGCATAGTCCTGAGTTAGACGGTTACTACCCTTGAGGAAGCACAGACTGTAACCACAAGGGAAGTTTTACTGCGGGGTAGGATGGGAGGGGCAATAAGAAATACGTGGGAGAAACATCCAGTCGAAAGAACGTTACTATGGGTAAGTAACTTGTTCTTCGAATGGATTGTGTCCTCCCACAGATTCCTTATCTTTGATACTCTCCCAAAGCAGTAATATAATCAGGAACAGGGAATAAAATTTGAGTCTAAGTAATGAATGCAGTATTTCCTTTCCAAATTTGGATTCTTGGCTAGTGGAGGAATCCAGAATATAGTATCTTGTAAAGGTGTGTGCAGACGGCCATGTGGCAGCTGCACAAATATCCTTTATTGGAACTCCTCTTTGAAGAGCTGCCAAAGCTGCGATACCCCTGGTTGAATGAGCCCTTATATGTTCTGGGGGGTCTTTACAAGCACATTTGTAACATTCTGCAATTGTTAAAATAATCCACCTAGAGATGGTTTGTTTGTTGACGGACAGACCCAAAATATGACCTGTGTAACCCACAAACAATTGGTCAGTTTGTCTCAATTTAGCAAGTCTGCTAATGTAAAAACTCAAAGCACGCTTTCTTCCTCTTTCCCCGGATGTGGGGGAGCGCAAGGTTATTTTCAGAGTGATGTGGAATTTAAATACCACTTTGCGGAGGAAGTTAGGCTTCACCTTTAATACCACTCTGTCCTTTTGAAAGACAGTGTGAGGAGGCTTGCAAGACAAAGCGTGTAGCTCACTCACCCTTCAGGCAGATTTTATTGCCACTAAAAAGACTGTTTTGAGGGTAAGTCTTAATGGGCACGAATGAAGAGGTTCAAAGGGAGTAGTACCCATTAAAAAGTTTAAGACTAAATTTAGATTCCACAGGGGGACTTGAAAAGGAGTTGGAGGATAAACATGAGTTGGCCCCTTCAAAAATGGTATTACCAGAGGTATTTAAATTAGGAGACTTCCTCAGCAGAGCGCTTGAAAATGGAAAGAGTCCCAGATTTGCTAAATGCAACAGAAAGGATAACATCATTGGTGTATTACATGAAAAAGGGTCAACATTCCTAGCTCTACAGCAGCTGCAGAACCTATTTCAACGGCAGCGGTATAAAGATTTGGTTGCTGGCCTTCTGGCTAAATGCAAAACCTCCATTACGTCATCCGGGAGATCCCAATCTTTGTATCTCAGCCTCTCAGAAACCATGCGTGTAGGCTGATAGTCCTGATATTCGGATGGAGAACCCGACCTTCCTCTTGAGAGAGAAGATCCTCTCTTTGTGGAAGACGTATCGGAGGACAGATGGACAGGTCCAGGTGGTCCTGGCCCAATCCGGGGCAATTAGGATCATGGTTTTTCCTGAACCTTCTCAACCTCCTTATTACGCGAGGAATGACGGGGACTGGAGGAAATGCGTAAAGGAGTGGGAATTCCCAGTCCACCAGAAACACGTCTCCTAGAGATCCTCTCGGGGGAAATTCCCTGGAGCAGTAGTTTGCACTTCCGGTTGTCATTGGTCGTGAACAGATCCATTTGAGGGGTTCCCCAAAGGGTGAAGATCTCTTGAAGGACTTCCTGAGCTAGTTCCCACTCGTGAGAGACTGCTCTGCCTGCTCAGAGCATCCGTCGTTGTGTTCTTCTCTCCGGCTAGATGAACTGCCGACAGAGAGATTCCTTCTTGTATCGCCCAGAACCAGAGTTGCATTGCCTCTCTGCACAGTGGTAGTGGCCACTGTGCTGTCCATCATTATCAGGACATTCTTTCTCTGTACAGACGGCATGATGGCCTTCAGCGCTAGTCTGATTGCCCTCAGCTCTAAAAGCTTGATATGTAGTTTGGACTCTGATGGAGACCAACGACCGCTGATGGTCAAATCGTTGCTATGGGCTCCCCACCCCGTGAGTGAGGCGTTCGTCACTACTGTTATCTCTGGCCATGATTGCCAAAAAGGTTCTCCTTTCAAGATGTTTTCCCGACAGGCCCACCACTGAAGGTCCAGTGAAACTCTGTTTGAGATTTGTAGGAGATCTGACATCCTACCCGAGAACTGTGACCACTGGCTCCTGAGAGCCCATTGGAGAGATCTCATTCTCAGGCGAGCCTCTGGCACCAGAAAAATGCAGGATGCCATGAGGCCGAGCAACCTCAGAAAATTGTAGACCGGAAGATGTTAGGCATTTTGAAATTTTGTCACCATCTATAGAATGTCTTGAGCCCTCACTTCTGGGGCGAGGCTTTACCCAGGGATGCATCTAGGACTGCTCTGATAAATTTGAGGTTTTTTTTATGGTATCATGTGGGACTTCTTGAAGTTGAGGGAGAAGCTGGATATTAGGAAATATCAAAGATAAGGAATATGTGGGAGGACACAATCCATTCGAATGGGAAATTACAAAATTACCGGCGCCTGACTTCCCGGCCGCCGCACTCGGAATAGCCTGATGGCACCGGGAAGTCAGGCGCCGGTAATTCATTAGGGGTCTGGCGGCAACCTGTCGGTTTCACCGGCACGGTTACTTCCAGACACGTAATGAGGCCCTCTGTGTTATCAGTCAGTCCCTTGTATACCAATTCATACCAACTATGCCAATAACACTCAGTGCCTTATCCCCATTTCAGGGGATTACAAGAAGGACACTAAAGTTATCAACAAGGTCTACTCTCGTGTTCAGCAGTGGATGGCTCATAACGGCATGGCCAGAATGATTCTAAAACAGACTAAAGCTAGCTGGCATTGCCAGTAGAATTAAAAAGCTAGGACCCGAGTATAAAAGCTTTGTTATAGCAGGCTGTATACCACTACCACTCTAGAGAAAGTAAAAACTTTAGGTGTCTACCTTGATTCAGAGATCAGCATGAAGGCTCACATTAATAATATCATATCTACTTCAGCATTCCATCTTTAGATTGAGCCAAATTCGACCTTTTTTTAAATCCAAGAATGGTTACTGTATGTTGACAAGGGCAATTAGTAAACCCAAGCTTGATTACTGTGCCAGCTTGCTACATGGAATAAGCAATAGATAGATAGCTAAACTGCAAGTGATCCAGAATAGTGCTGTACATGTGTTGAAGGTCTAGGTAGGAGAGATCAGATTTCTTAGGCCAAGTGAGCACTTCATTGGATGTCATTGGATGCTAGGATATCCTTCTGACTGCTCACTCATATGCACAAATGCCTATTTGTCGATAGATAGGTTATTTATAACGCGCTTAATACCCAGGAGGTTTCTAAGCGCGGACCCGGGGATCGAACCTGTGGTGTGCTCTGCGTCGTCTTGCTTCCAAGGTGAGCACGTTGGCCCTGAGCTATCCTCCCGAGACAAAATTGCTAGAGTTAGAATAGACTGCTTCACAACATGCATCATTTTGGGTTCCTTCAAAGAAAGTTACACTTAAAATAAACTTTGTTTTCTGGGTATGCATCCATTTTCTCACTCTCTGCATGTATCCAACTTGATCTGTTGCTTGGTGCCCAAGATTTAAAATGTTTGAGTCCATGTACTTTAGGACCCATGGGCCAGTGCCATAAAATGCATCAGTCATCTTACTCTGTATTTAGAACTCACGTCCCTTTGGCATGTGGAACTGGGTTTTTGTTCCCCACTGCTTCAAGCCTAAGACTTTGATACTTAGTTTCTCAAAGCTCTACGTTTATACCATTCTGTTGCCTTACAAGGGTCTTGCCGTGGCCGGCACGACTCGTATTCCAATGGCACCCTGGACTTCTTACCTGGTATGCCTGCTGGCGGATGTATCCACACTGGCTGATACACGGTTCGGGGTCTGTCATGGAAACAATGTGGATGGCCTACGAGCCCAGTGATGGTGGGCGCTTCCAAGAATCGGCGCCGGCATGTTGGCCTGGACACGTCTCAACAGATCTAAAGCAGCATACCAGGCATGCGTGTATGATAGGGCTTTTGGGGTTCCCATGGTGATTGAGGTGCAGGAAGGGGCTCTCACGCCTCCAGCCTCTGTGGCCATGAAAGCAGACGGCAACCACTGAAAGCTGCATCTCAAAGCTCCTCTCTAGTTCCCTGCCGTTTGTCTTTTTTTGCCCAATTTTGTGTCTCTTTCTCCCTCTTGGAGCCCTGCTTTTTCTATGCATTATGCTCGTAGAATTCTCTCAACTGTGTTTTCCCACGGCCTTCCTGTCTCTCCTTCCCTTCTATGATCTCTTCACTACTGCTTTACAGCTACGAGAATGTGGATGCCCGCTTGATATTTGACATTTCTGGGTCCTTCTGCCATCTGCCCTCTACCAGGTGCCCTAATACATCACTGGCAGAATTTAAGTATTCTTCATCAGTTTACGGGGAGGTCATATCATCCACTGTACTGACCAGACATCGGTCAGGCACCTCTCTTCAGTGCTCTACTTTCTCTTCACCTAGCAAATGCAGAATGGTGGCATGCCCAATTGTGTGGCAAGCCTTTTCCTTCTCATCCTGGTGTTGCTTTCCCAGGCATGGCGGAGTCTACGTTTCTCACATCGCATACCGTACTTCCAGGAGGAAGTTCAGAGCAGCCATTGTGGACAACTAGGGGGGACTCTTCCATCATTACCCAGGTGCACGGCGCAAGCGTGACAATTTGATTGATTGATATGCCCTACACCAGCTCAAATATGTGTAAAATGCAGGACCTTCTTGAGGAGCTGCAGGCTCTCTAAATTGGCGGGAAAATGCTACCCTTAGGTAGATCATGAAAGAACATGTGTTGTCCGCATTGATGAAGACTTCTTTATGCAGGGCATCCTCTGTGCGCTTTGATGGGGACTCATGCAAGATTTCGCTAATCATTGTAGAATACAGTTTCTACTACAATCCCAGTCTTTTTAACAGGATAAAGTCAAGATGTTATATATCTTGAGCAATTTAAGTAGGTGTGCCCTGACCTCGGCTATTCCACACATGTCAGCTAGAGCCCAATGCTGGAAAATGTTGCCAACTTCAAGAAACCTTTGCTGGAGGTGTTTCAATTGTCTAACCTGGCTGCATCAGCACAGAGTCAGCTACTGGTCCTCAACAAAGTAACATGGACATCATCACATATATCAATAGGTTTCAACAGCTAGCTGCCAATTACATGTGGCCGGAAACAACACAACAAACCCTATTGAGTAGGAGGTTGAAAGAGGAATACAAAGATGAACTTGTGCATATTTCAGAACCTGAGATTTTGTAAGGCCTCATTGAGCAGACTATCTGAATATATCACAGACTGACAGAACTCTGAGGTGAACCTTATTGCCTTGACCAGCCTCGACATCTTCCATGACTGCCTCCCACTGAGGGAAGCAAAGGACAACCCAAACGCATGCAGCTTGGTGGAATAACAGTACTTTTAATGGGAGCTGAAAAAAAGTGGTCGCAGACAAAATCATCTATGTCTCTATTGTGTTTCTGCTGGTCACTATTTCGCAATCTGTCCCCAATGTCCACCTAAACTGGCGGCAAACTGATGGATTTGCAGCAAAAGTAACATCCGCAAGCTCCATGACAACTTAAATCCTTCCCAATTTACCAGTCTCTGACAACCAATCTATGAGCCCTGCCACATTATTTGTGGTTCAGATGTTCCTTAGTTGGAACCAAGACCCAAGAACATTAATTACGGTCTTCTGTCATCTTGGTGGACTATGGGGCATAGGTTAGTACATGGATGTGACATTTGCATCCACGTATGCTGTTCCATTATTTCCTCGAGAACAAACAATGCAGGTGGCTATGATCGACTGCACCCCCCTAGCTTCATTCAACACTCATTACTCAGCATACCGGTTTGCTTGTGATGCATATAAACCAGCATCAACAGAAATTGGCATTTGATGTAATCAAGATGCCTTCTTTCCTGGTGCTACTAGGTTTACCCTGGTTAATATGACACAAACCTCACATCAACTGCACAACCCAGACCTTGATTTTTGGATCTATCTTGTGCACTTCACGGTGATGTACGAAAGCACTGTTTATGACCATCATGGCACCTGTGCAGGTTCACTTGCAGAGCAACAAGATCAATAGCTGCCATCAGGTTCTCCATGAATACCATCAGTATCAAAAGGTGTTTGACGAACCAGGAGCAATCTTGTTATCCCCTCATCACCCACATGACTACAAAGTTAATCTGATTTCTTGCAAACCCATATCTCACAGCCAAAGTTACTTACTGACCGTCAAGGAAAAACAAGGCCTACAGTGCTTTGGGGCGAGTACCTCTACAAAGGTTACATAGCAGATTCCAAATTCCCCTGTGGGCGCCTTTGTTTTTAGTGCTAAAGAAGGACAAAAGACTACAGCCATGCATAGATTAACGTGCTCTGAATTCCATTATCTGTAAGGATCATTATCCCTTGCCTTTAATTAGTGATAGCTTAGAATCACTGCATTCGGTTTTGATCTTCAATAAGCTAAACCTTCTTGGTGCCTATCATCTAGTTTGTGTAAAAGAAGATGATGAATAGAATACAGTATTCAAGACTCCCGTGGGGAAGTATGAATACAGAGTTATGCCATTTGTTATAAGCTGAATTTGCTGATCATTGAGGGTACTCCGTCTTTCTCTACTTGGAGGATATTTTAACCAGTCACCCACATGAAAAGGGCATGTTCTCCAGGTATTCAAAGTGTTTCACCGGTTTAGGGGAGCCATATTTATGGTAAATGGGAGAATAGTCTTTTTCACAAAGAACAGATGGAATTTCTGGGATGTGTCATTATCAAGACCGGGGTACATATGTATTCACGTAAAGTCCAGGCCATAGCCCAATAGAAGAGCCCACAGGAAATGAATGGACCCCAGTGTTATTTGGCAAATTATTACAAGCACTTCATTCACAGCTTTGGCTGGCTATCCACGGACGTCACACACTTGCTGAGTACTAAACATCTATTGGATGACCGGGGGAGCAGGCATTTCAAGCCCTGAAATTAGATTTACCAGGGTGCCCTTATTACAGGTTCCAGATGATCCACAACATTTTATCATAGAGTCTGATGCCTCCAATTCCGCAATGGGATCTGTATTGCACTAGAAAGCATTGGATATTAATCTTGAATACACCCAATAGCCTATTATTCGCACAAATTAACTCGAAGCAAACACAACTATGCAGTGATAGAAAGAAGCATTGGAAGAATGGAGGCATCATCTTTAAGGCATCGAGTACCCTGTCGAGATACGTCCAGATGACCAGAACGTACAATATTTGCAAACCCTGTCCAACCAAAACAACAGACAGGCTTGATGGGTCTTCTTTTTTTCTCAATTCAACTTCTTCATTACTTGCATTCAAATACATTTGTAAAGAAATGACATACTTGACTGGTTGATTCTCAATGGTTTTACAGAATTTGGGTACATAGAATAGTCTTGGAGGAGTGGTATAACTAGTGTTAAAGAAATCTAGACAAATACCTTCTCTGACCTGCTCATAGGAAGTAAGAAAGCAATATATTTTTAGGTTTCTGCATCAGACTGAATATGAGCAGCAGGGAAAGAGCAAAGAATTCTATAGTTTGAGGAGGATACTGAGCAATTTCCAGAATTAGAGTCTTCACAGAAAAACACAAAGTACATTCTCATTAATTCTGTTTTCAGTGCTTTGGTCAGCTCTGTGTCGGGTTTATAGGACAGCTACTTATTTGTTTGTACTGCTAAGTTCAGAGTCAGTTGAGCTCTGTTAAGTCGCCACATTTCATGCAGCCTGGCCCATTGGCCATCAAAATCCCACGAAGAGCAAGGAATGGTCAGAAATATCTCTGGCAAGGAGGCAAACTGCTGTAGCCCTAAAAGGGTCACTGGGCTGGACAAAAATGTTGACCTTGAGGAAATAATGCATATGTGTGGTGAAAAGAAGGAATACTCCCTGGTATTTGACTTATACAGTTCTACTCATCTTGCAGCTCAAGAGCATGACAAAGTGACTAAGAAGGTCTTGCATCTTTGTTTCCATACCTGAGCCATTAGAGCAGTCAACC
Organism: Ambystoma mexicanum; assembly: GCF_040938575.1. Classification (NCBI taxonomy): domain Eukaryota; kingdom Metazoa; phylum Chordata; class Amphibia; order Caudata; family Ambystomatidae; genus Ambystoma; species Ambystoma mexicanum. The sequence goes on from NC_090930.1 coordinate 136,184,564, forward strand.
ACTTAATCCATTCTCCCATCCAACCCCCCCCCCACCACTAGTATTTGTAGTCCCTGTAGTGTTAATTTACCACCAGATCTTACAATATATCCAGAAACTCCCTAGTCAGGCAAGGACCAAAACATTTTTAAATTGAGACTTGCTCCCTGGAATAATCCTGCGTTTGTATGCAAATCTGCCTTTGGCATCTCTTTTGGTTATTACGAGGGCAAGGGTTGCATTTATTACTTAATCATGATCAACACGCTACACAAGTGCACTGTTATTCTGAAACACCTGCTCATAAACATTGAAAGTCATTCGCCTGAAAATCTGTCACTTGAAAAAATCAAACAAATATCTGCTGCGGACTGGCTGTCATACAGCCCTGCCGCCCATTATTTTGTTATTTAAGTCATTCATGTTAGACTAGGTGATAGGAACATGAAAATACACCATATGAGGTCTGTGTGCGATGTCAGTGATCGTAACTAAAATGGTTCTGAGACATTTGAGAAACAGAACCCAGAAGCTACTGAGAGCCTTTAAGGAACGATTAGGTGTGGCAAAGCTAAGAGGCCTAGAGGTAGGTGAGACTGTTTAAGGATTTCTTTTGTGTGACAACGTCAAGAGGCTTGTGAAAATCTCTACATTACAGTTGTATGCTGATGAAAGAGGTTCATGAAAGCATCTGGGAAGCAGTGACGGATCAAGTCAAAGATAGAAAAACCTCCAAGAGGCACCTTCTTTTGGACAACCTTTCATATCAACCCCTAAAAAGGTTATAAATAAATTGAAATATAATCTTTTCAGGTCAAGGGCTTTCTTATTTGCATAATGGCCTCCTCCTGGTCCTACTCAGGCTACCCTTGGATTATCAGCCCTCTTCCCCGATAATGTGGTACAACCTATTAGATCCACAAGCTGGTCTAGGGGCCGGAGAGGCTCACCATGGGACTCGGCGGTGGCAGAGAGCTGCCGATTCCTGTTGTGGTCCTGGGGCCAGGCCGGCACAGACATCTGCACCGGGAGTGCAACGCAGCCGCTTACATTTGACACGGCTCAGATACCCAGTGGTGCTTCTGTTCACCTGAAAGCTACCGACCCAGAGGGCGGAGGTGCACTGGACCCGGGCAGTGCTGCCCTTTTACTCTACTCTGTGGCGAAGGGACAAGCGGACTGGCACTCCCTGGCAGGCCGTGGGGAGAAGGCTGTGGCGTTCTCTGTGGGGCGCCAGCATGGCAAGTTGCCTGATGGAGCATCAGTGTCTGGCAAGACTAAGGCAGTGCACTCGGCACCAGAAGATACATTTGTGGGATGAGTTGTCTCGGGTCTTGCTACCCAAGGCCTAGAAACGAGGTAGGCAGCACTTCTCCCTGGCCATAGGTACTCGGCCAGCTGGCAATGCCTACATGGGAGGATCTCCTTTGGAAGAGTTACGGGAGGCAGACAGGGGCTTGAGTGGTCCAGGTTGGAGCCAGTCATAAGAGCGGATGCCCTCTCATAGAACAACTCGCAGGAATAGGACACCATGCTCCTTCTCGTCTCTGGCCCGTCTCCAGATCAGAGTAAATGGAATGCAGGGCGCCAGATTCGGAATACACCCCATCAAAGGGGCAAGTGCGTGAAGTTGCCCCTGTTGCCAATGCCCTTACAAAGCAAGACCATCAAGATTGCGTAGTTTCGTTGAAATAGGAGCTGACCCAATCGGTCAAGCAAGAAATTTAAAGCACTACAGAGGAAATCATGGAGACACTCTCTGAGCTCTCCAATGAGTCCATGTAGCTGAACACCCAGATGGATGATACTAAAAACTCTGTGCAATCCCTCCAGGAGGACATTATCCATCTTCAGGGTAAGCTGGTGGACACCAAGAAAAATATGGCACTACTGAGGTCTTCAATTGAAGATTTAGAAAATATGCACATGGGGGGAAAACTGAGAATCAAGAGAGGCGACATAGGGTGTGGAGGGACCAAACCTCAGGAGATGGGTCCTCAAGGTGCTCAGTACTGCCTTCCCATAAAGGGCGGTATAGTGCTCGATAGGGACCACAGGGCAAAGATCCCAAGGCGCAAACTGACTGAGTCGTAGGACTCAGACGCTCCTATTTTTGCACATGCTGCCTGCAACCCTTGAAATCCTTCTCCTTTTCCCAGTCATTTTCTCTGCCCTGGTTTCGGGGGATTTTGCGATATCTGATACTATATTCCGGGTGAATGTACTGCGGATGTTGGATTTGTTACCTCTCTATCTTCCTTCTGGCTTTGGTTGATATTCTTTCCTTCTTCCTTACTTGATCTCCTTAACCTCTTGCTCTTGTCCTCTTTCTGTCTCTCTTTTAACAAAATTAAATTAATGCCATAGCATGATTTGTATTGGACCATTGTTTGCATTATATAAATATTGAATACAATGATTTGAAAACAAAAAATTCGAGGATATGAAAATTAGTAATCCAAAATACCAGGAAAGCATCAGAAGGATGTACCAGCACCTGATACAAAGTCCACACCCACACAGAAAGATGGTTAAAAACAGAATGGACAAAGAAAGAGACTATATTTTCAGCAGTCTATTGAGTCTGATAACAAGCACAAGCAACATTGGCTTAGACAACGTGAGTGGGTGAGGTTATTAAGCGCACACTATGCCTCTAATTAATAGTATAAGATTGATATACAAAATGCCATTGATCAAATAGCACATTTCAGAGAGCATGACCTGTATGACATTCTCCTCCTTCCGGCCAGGGAATCCCAACGACCAGAATGATTCAAAATATGGCGACTGAGAGAATATCAGAGTAGTAACACAGAGTGGATAATGAACTCCCCTCCCCCCCACTTTACATAATTCTGGGATCCATTGAATGCAAAGACTCTTCTCCATCTTTGTTCCAGTTCCTCAGTGTTTCTATTGTGGCGAGGGGGGCCATGTAGTTAGAATGTTCTTTATGAATCAAATACAACATATGGAAGTAGAAGAATCTGTATTGTTAAGGATTTCAATCAGGATTTCAATCAGGCAATACACCCGGGTCTCAGCCTAGCATGCAATGCACAAAGGAAATACTTATTTATTGTGTCTATAGGTTAAATATTCTGAGTGATATACCACTCATATCACACCCTTCTCAAAATACCCACCCCTATCCCCCCACCCCAGGTCACACTGGACCAGGAATCAGGCTGGTTGGTAAAGGAATTATTTATGTATTTATTTAAAATTTAAATCACACAAGTTTTCATATATATGGGGCAGCAATCACCAAGGTGGTGACAATACAAATAGGAAAGTAGATAATGCAGTTGAATTCACTTTTTAGCACACAGAATATAAAACACAGAGAAAAGAACAGTTTTGGTGTGTTAAAAAAGATCGCGTTTAGTTTAAGATTTCCCCCTGCAAAGTGCTTAACTCACAAAGAAGTAATTCTACACAGATGTAAGTAAGCAGCAGGTGTTCAGGAATAAAAGACCAGTATATAGAGTTTGAATGCAATCGTCCCTCCCCAAACAAGAGAGAAAACGTTTTTGGAACTTTTAAACTTTTTAAAATGACATTTGAAAATGGCTGTGTGAAACAATGATAAGTGTGCAAAAATACTTAAACAGATATACATTCCTATGAGAGCAACACTGAACAGGTCCTAACAAACATAAGCTATAATATGAGCAACAGTACATACTTTAAATCAGAATGGGAGTTTGGAAATACTTTGAATGGGAAAACACGTGTAAAACATTTGCAAAATTGCAAATTCCCACCTAATTTTCAGTATGCGATTTTTAATACTGTTTTGGGGTGCGGGGTTTTGGTTGTGGATGTAGCTATGGCTCTTAGGTATAACTAAGAGTTGAAATTAAGTCTCTGGCTATAACACTGAAGAAGTTATGCAAGTTTGAATGAGAGGCGTTTTGGGAAAATGAACAGAGAAAACCAGAAAATCGGTTTTAAATATGACAGGTTGGTTTACTTAAACTATATTAATGCTAAGAAAAAGAAGAATGCTACTCGGGAATCCCCACAATTACGCACAGCCGATTGTAACCCTTCACGTGGCGGATACTCTGTTGTTCTATTATGGGTATTACTTTCTTTAATCCAAATCACTAATGGCTTATGGCCTAGTAAAACAAATGAGAGAAAATCAGCGCTAACACTAGGGATTACAAACAGGATTGCAAGAATGGTTCTGACGCTATTGGAGGTTCTAAAGTTAAAGAAGGGATAGGTTGGGAGATGGGGATAGGACAAGGTAAGACAAGATATGCTATTGTTACTGTGATTCCTATTTATACTTACAGTCCTCTTTAAATTAAGATTGGACTATCAGGTTCTGGTCATCACAGATCGAGTCTACAGGCATCAGGGCACTTCTGGTGGGATTGGATCAGCTGGGAGGGTCTAGTCAATTGGACTGGCACCTCAGACTGGATTGGATTGGCCCTTCTGGTTGCTGGACACTGTTGATCAGTGGGATGGTGAGTTTCAGCAGGCAAGCCTTAATGGTAGCAAGCCATATTGGATCAAAATTGCTTCCCTGAAGTTTGGATGGGCCAGGATTTGGGCCTAGGTGAAAAGAGTTCAGCAAATGCTGAGGCCTGGGTTTTGCAAAGTAGTCTGGATCAGGACAAGATGATGAATTCTGGAACAGGAGCCACACGGAAATCAGGATGGAGTCAGGAATCAGTGTGTGTCTGTGTGTTGTGAGGTTCCCTTATTTATCATGCCAAGTGACATCACTCAGTTTATGGTAGGGACAGATTTACAATCCACACCCACAAGGCTCTGATTGGTCAAAGGCACTTGCCGTTTTCTGGTTGGAAGACAGAAAGAGCTGTCATATTTTATGATGTGACTTGAGAAACTCCCACAGTTATTTGGACCAAAATGCAACTTTCCCACAAATACACATTTCTATAAATTATGCCCTCTAATAAAATCGGACACATACATTAGATATTTTGTGGGTTATATTTACATCCAACTCCTACGTCAGTGAGAGCTGGCTTTATCTTTCTGTGGAATTTTGTCAATTTTAATCATAAAGATTTGGCCTAACAATTCCTAATTAGGTACATATCTGTGCAATCACCCCTAGAACACGGGTATACAATATTAAATTTGCAGCATCAATAGTCTTTGCGCAATTAGTGTTTTTGTATAACTTTGGGTCCTTATACAGTACAGGGTTCAATCACGTCTTCACAGAAAGAGCATAAAATTAGATTTACAACTACCTTAGTGTTACATTTGTCCTCCTTCTTGTGACAAAGTTAGAAGTCTTTAAAGCTTGATTACAAATAGGCATTTAACTACCAAAAGTCCTTAGCAGTTTTTTTTTTTTTACTTTTCTTCCAACTGGCAACAGCTGTCAAATTTTCTTGATCAGGGTGGGGGTCCTCTTCCTTGAGAGGGAAGTTTCTTGCCCCTCCCCTGTGGGGATGAGTGTTCAAGCCTGCCATTGTCTTTGGCTAGGGCCCAGACAAAGGTCTGATGAGTTCTTTGTCAGGAGTATGCAAAAACCTACAAGCAGCAATTAATCCTTTCCTGTCAGCAGTGAGGTGTCACCAATTCCCAGGCTGAGGCTGTCAGATCAGAATTAAATAGTTAATTAACTCAAGACTGGGTTTTAACTTTAAGTTACCTACATCTTTCATTAAACATATAAAGTGACACCGTTTATAGGTGGATTTTGACATTTAGCAATCCTTTGACATTTCTTGCAGAATTAGGCCTTTCAATAAACATGCTTTTAAACAGTTACTATTTTGCACTTTCTTCAGGGAAAAGCACCTTAAATTGAGTCCTTTAAATTAGATATTCCTCTACAGCACCCACATTTTATTCAGCACCAGTACGTTCCTTAAGAGGATTTGCTTGCAGTCTGTATATATGTATCAAGCCTTTTGTTTGGAGCTTCTGCCTGCACAGTTGAAATTGTTACATGTTGCCATTTTAGGCACATTTTTCCCATGTAACTGAAAACAAATGTTGTTGGGCTTGTTTTTAATGAGATACATTTCTTACACTGGATGATCTGTAACCCTTTTACTCTCAAGGATTCACTAGAAAATAAATGGATCTAACGCCAAAAGCAGCACTTTGAAGGTTGTAAAGCTACATTTTAAAAGGCATTTTTGATTTTCAGGATATTTCTGCTGCCTGTTGAATGTAACGGAACCCACTGGCATGCTCCTGCAGTGAGAATTCTGTTTTACCCCCCTTGACTATGTGTGGCAGGGTGTGCAGCCTTTTGTGGTTGTGACCCAAAGGCAGCTTTGCAGATCTTTGCACGCCGAGGGGTTAGCTGTCATGATCACAGCAAAGGTTCCTACAATTGCGTCCAAAAAGAGTTGGTCTTCACTCTACCATTCGTGGAGTTTAAGAAAAAGCAACTCAGGGCAGTATTAGGCATGGGCGGTACTTCCCAACTCTCAACAGGGCTGCCTGGTTTATGCTGGTAGAATGCGCAGTGTAGGTCTAGTTGTTTTCTCTCTCCTCCTATTTAAGCCCCTCCCCTCGAGCATTCCCTGCTTCGCGTTCGGAAGAATCCAGTCAACGCTTGCCGCTGTCCCGCTTTAGGTCCTGTCACGTTTTAGCGCCACCTGTTACTCTTTCCCTTCAGTCATTCCGGTTCCCTTCTTGGCCCGTTCCAGTTTCCCTGAACTCCCTGCAATTCCTACAATTTCCAGTCATAGTATTTTCCTCAGTCGGCGTTTTGGAACTCCTGTCACAGACTTCATTTCGGTCACTCCTTTAGCCCCGTCATTTTTCCAGTCACGGAACGACTTCCATAATTCAAGAGTTTCCTGCCAGAAAAGTTTTCGCAAGTATCTTTGCTCTATCCTGTGAAGCAGCATAAGTCTTTTCATGATATAGTGAAATTTAATGTTGCATTGTAATTAGTTTCTGAACATTTTCTGCGCGTAACGTATGGAGCTGAGTTGCGCTTCATAACTACTGAGTGTTCCTCAGTGAAGGATCTTAGCTTTGCGTGTGTTCTTTACATATGGTTGTGAGTGCGTTTTCCTGAGGTAAATTCGTTTTCTGGTTGTGGTGCCCATGAATGCGTGGGTGTAGAAATTCCTCACACACTCTAGGCACTCCTACATTTCCCAGTCCTAATTCCAGTCACTTCAGTCCGGCCCAGTTATCCTGGTTCCATCTCCCCTCTTCAGAACTAGCGCCCCTGCACAGACGCAGGATGGAGAGCTAACAACATTAATTCCTAAGGTAATTAAAAAAGGGGCTGTAGTGTCATATGAGAGTGTAGAATTAGTCAAACTCCATAGAAGTGCTAATCAAAATTCTTAGAAATCTCTTGTGTTTGTCCTAGGAACTCACATTCGCATAATTGAAGGGGGGACTGGGAGCTACACCAATAGAGAAGAACAGAGTCACGTAGTTCCATCGTGAGTGTCCCCGCAGAGTCCAGGTAAGCGTTACATTAGCGCATCCATTTTTGGCTGTTTCTTTCCCCATTTGTAAGTGATGCAGTGGGGCACATTTGAAGGGGTCAAAATATCGCACAGTATGCAGGGTCACTGGTTCAACCAATCTTTCCACTGACATCAAAGCTTAACTTTTATTGATTTATAATTTAATTGATTTAGTTTCACACAAACTTTAAACATACAATTTAAATAATTCTTAATCGTATAGTCGTTATTTCAAATATCAATACTTATACATACAAAAAACACACGCATCAAAAACTTAAAATGAACTACTACAGTTCATGGACATAGTAATGCTAAAACATATATATTAAAACATTGTATTCATACCATGTCTTCCACAAAACATTTTCCTTACTTAAACACTCTAATTTTTTGGTTTAGCAGTGACTACAATCCATATTCTGTAGAACATTGTGCATCAAGGCATTTTTAGAAACAAGACACTGTTTCCAAAGGACCCGGCTCTTAAATCGAATTCAACAAACAAACCTGCCCAACTTGCTCATCTACAGCTGACCATGAGATTGACATTGAGTCAGTACTTGCCATGGTTCCTTTTTACTAGGTATTTTACACATACAACAATTGTACCCCCTGTCTCGGGCCTATAACACTTAAAACTGTTAGTTGATTTGTTCAGAGCAACAATACAAATCTTTGTACTTTCGGGGCCAGGCAGATGATCACATATCTTTGCAGAGATAGAAACCTATGCATGGCCCTGACCTACTACGCATTACTGTTTGCTCTACATTGTGTTAAACTAGGGTGCTTTTCTCCCCTCGCAGGATTCTCAAACTTAGGTGGCCCTGACCTATTACGCATTACTGTTTGCTCTGCACTGTGTTAAACTAGGGTGCTTTTCTCCCCTCGCAGGATTCTCAAACTTAGGTGGCCCTGACCTATTACGCATTACTGTTTGCTCTGCATTGTGTTAAACTAGGGTGCTTTTCTCCCCTCGCAGGATTCTCATACTTAGGTGGCCCTGACCTATTACGCATTACTGTTTGCTCTGCATTGTGTTAAACTAGGGTGCTTTTCTCCCCTCGCAGGATTCTCAAACTTAGGTGGCCCTGACCTATTACGCATTACTGTTTGCTCTGCATTGTGTTAAACTGGGGTGCTTTTCTCCCCTCGCAGGATTCTCAAACTTAGGTGGCCCTGACCTATTACGCATTACTGTTTGCTCTGCATTGTGTTAAACTGGGGTGTTTTTCTCCCCTCGCAGGATTCTCAAACTTAGGTGGCCCTGACCTATTACGCATTACTGTTTGCTCTGCATTGTGTTAAACTAGGGTGCTTTTTCTCCCCTCGCAGGATTCTCATACTTAGGTGGCCCTGACCTATTACGCATTACTGTTTGCTCTGCATTGTGTTAAACTAGGGTGCTTTTCTCCCCTCGCAGGATTCTCAAACTTAGGTGGCCCTGACCTACTACGCATTACTGTTTGCTCTGCATTGTGTTAAACTAGGGTGCTTTTTCTCCCCTCGCAAGATTCTCATACTTAGGTGGCCCTGACCTTCTACGCATTACTGTTTGCTCTGCATTGTGGTAAACTAGTGCCCTCCACTCTCTTCTTGTCTGCATACCCGTGTCGTCCGCCTCCCCTCCTACTCCATGGTGCTCTCTATCTCGCCTATCTACTCTAACTGCTTCTCCATTGACTATCCTGCTCTCCTCACTAAATCCGGTAGGAAAAAGTTTAAAAAGGACATCCTGGTCTCCAACCCAGGCCTCCCTATCGCTGACACCTACACGAGCGCCTGCTCCAAGGAAACTCTCACTGACATTCTCTTTTTCGTGCCTTCACCTGACCTATGGACCCTTCACATGGTCACTGTGCTCTCTCCTTTCTCCACCTCTCCCATTAATGGTGGCACCCGTTGGGATGTCCTCTTGGCCCCTTTCCACTCCTCCAAAGCCATCATTAATGTCTATGCTAACGGGACCGTCTTGGTCCAAGGCCCTCAGGCCAACCTTCACCTCTTTGATAGACGCTTCCCTTGCCTCATCAACTTCCTCTCCGCTCCCGCTGTCCCCCCTCCTCTGTCCTCGGCTACCTTGCCTCTCCCCTCCCTCCCTGCCCCTTCTCTTGCTCCCTCTTCAACTCCTTCTCTAACACCTCCGCAGGGCGTACCTCTGATCTGTACCCCTCCCCGGAAGTTTTTCAAGGGTGGCAACCTTCTCCACATTGCCACTCTAAACTCTCGCTCTGCCATCAAGCACTCCTCTGATATCTGTCGCCTTCTTGAGGAACTGGACCTCGACGTCCTCGGTCTCACGGAGACTTGGTTCACTGCCAGCTCTGCCACCAGCTTCGACACACTCCTACCTGACGGCTACAAGATCCTCTCCGTGCCCAGGCCCAACCGTTCAGGGGGTGGTGTTGCCCTTATCTTCCCTGAGTGGATTCATGCCACTGTCACTCCTACGCAGACCTACTCCTCTTTTGAATGTCTTGTCTGCCGACTTTCTCTCTCTCCTAGCCATTCCCTTACCGTGGCTACTATCTATCGGCCACCTGGTCAAATTTTCTCCTTCCTCTCTGAGTGGGCTGACCTCTCCTCCTCACTCCTGTCCTCAACCACCCAACTCCTCTTTCTCGGTGACTTCAACATCCACCTCGATGCCTCCTGTCCCCCCACTGGTCTCTTCCGCGAACTCTGCAACTCTCTCTCACTCTCTATTCTCCCGTCTGGGCCTACTCACTCTGCAGGGCACACTCTTGATGCTCTGATCTCTTCTGACCTTCCCCTCTCCCTCCCTCTCTCCACTCCTCTCTCTTGGAGCGATCACTTTCTCCTATCCTCCCACCTCTCCCTCCCTACCCCACAGGCAAAGCCACCCTCTTCACTGCCACCCACCTTCTCGGTCATCCGACCCATGAAGCGCATGTCAGTTGAGGCTTTCGCTGCTACCTTCTCGCCCCCTTCTCCCCCCTTGGCTGACTCCCACCCTGACACAGCCCTCTCCATGCTCTATTCCTCTATATCTGATACTCTCGATATCCTTGCCCCCGTCATGAGAATCCGCCTGAAGCCCAAAGCCAAATGTAACTCCTGGTATGACTCGGATCTCGTCTCCCTAAAACGCAAGTGCAGGGTGGCAGAGAGGAAATGGCGTGCTTCATGCTCATCCTCTGACAAACTGGCCTGCCGCCTGCTCCAAAGGCAATACCGGCTCTCCGTTCTCACCAAGAAGAGAGCCCTTATCCAAGCCCGCATCTCTGAGGCATCAAACAACTCGGCCGAACTCTTTAAAATCTGCAAGGAGCTGGCCAACCCTGCTGCAGTCTCTACCTCTCCTGTCCCCTCCCAGGCCCTCTGCACTGCACTGGCCTCGCACTTCATCTCAAAAACTCAGGACATCCTGTCCTCGCTCTCCTCCTCTCTCCTCCCTCCCTCTCTTCCCGGCTCTTCCTCTTGCTCTCTTGCAGCCACCCCTCCGCCCTCCTTCTCTGCTTTTCCACCTTTTTCTGCTGATGAGGTTTCCAGACAAGTCTGATCTATGAAAGCCTCGTCTAAACAGGTTCACCCCTGTTCCTCCAAAACCATCAAGGACCACATCGACTCCCTGGCTCCTGCCCTAGCTGACTTTTGCAACCACTCTTTCGCCTCTGGAGTCTTCCCATCCCCCCTCAAGCACTCCCTTGTGCACCCCCTCCTCAAGAAACCCTCTTCCGACCCCTCCTGCCCGGCCAACTATCGCCCAATCTCCATTACTCCCTTCCTGGGCAAGCTCCTGGAGAAACTGGCCATCTCCCAGCTTAACCTCCATGCTGAATATGTTGGTAATCTTCATGACCATCAATCCGGCTTCAGAGCGGCCAGAAGCACGGAAACTGCTCTCCTGAACATCCGTGAGGACCTGCTCCTGAACCTCGATTCCAACACTCCCTGTGTTCTCATTCTGCTCGATCTCTCCTCTGCCTTTGACACTGTCAACCATGCCATCCTGCTCAACCGTCTCCGTGATAACCTGGGTATCACTGGTCAGGCTCTGGCATGGCTGACCTCTTTCCTTTCCGGTCGACCCTCCCAGGTCCAAATGGGCTCCTTCCTCTCTGACATCTTTTACTCCACCTGTGGTGTCCCCCAGGGATCCAACCTCTCTCCCTGGCTTTTCAACCAGTATCTGGCACTCCTTGCCCACCGCATCGCCGCTCTCTGCCCCCACTTTCAGTGCTATGCGGACGATACCCAGCTCATTTTCAGGCTACCCTCGGCCTCCTCCTCTCCTTCCCTCATCTCCGACTGTCTGTCTGCTATCCAGGAATGGTGTGCCGCCAACGACCTCTGCCTTAACGCCAGTAAGACTGAGATTCTACTCATCGGCACACCCACTCCCTCCTTTCCTGCAGCTCTCTGGCCGGCCTCCCTTGGCCCCCTTCCTGCCCCTACCTGCAAAGCTAAAAACCTCGGGGTCATCTTCGACTCCACACTCTCCTTCTCTCCTCATATATCTGACGTCTCTAAGAAGTCACACTACCAGCTGCACCTCCTCAGAGGTATTCTTCCCTTCCTCTCCTTCCCCCAGAAGCTCACTGTCTCCCGAGCCCTGGTTCTCTCAAGGCTGGACTACTGTAACAGCCTCTATCTTAATCTGCCTGCCTCCACTCTCCGCCCTCTGCAACTTATCCAGAACAGAACTGCGAGACTTGTCCTTGGCCTCAAGCCCAGGGACCGTATCTCTCCAGGACTGAAATCTCTTCACTGGCTCCCAGTGGCTGCGAGGATTAAGTTCAAAACCCTCTGCATTGTCCACAAGGCCTTCTGGGGCCTGGGGCCTAAATACCTTCAACTCTCTCTTCCTAAATATCTGCCTTCACGAGCCCTTCGCTCATCCGTCTCCAACTCCCTCATGGTCAGCCGCTTCTCGAAGCAACGAGCTGGGGGTAGATCTCTCTCCGCAGCAGGGGCCTCCCTCTGGAACAGCCTTCCTGCCTCCCTGAAACTTGAGGAGAACCATCTCCGGTTCCGGAAGCACCTCAAAACCTTCCTCTTCGCTTCTGCCTTCTCTCTCCCTCTCCCTTGCTAAACCTGCTAAACTCCCCACTGAAGTCTGCACTAAACCTGCATCTGGGCCACTCTGTGACCTCGGTCCAGGGCCCAGCCACTCTCCACTTGCACTGCCTCCCTGGCTCCTCCTGCACTGTGGGACTGTCACTGCATCCCTACAGCCCCCTTCCCAGCACTTGCTCTGCACTTACCTCGCACTTGCCACCAGCTGGCCCTTTTATTTATTATTTATTATTTATTATTTTATTACGCTACTTACCTTGTACTGCACTTTCCCCCCCCCACCTCCTCCCCCTGCACTTTCTCCTTTTCCCCTTACCTCTGCACTTGCACGATCTGAATGACACCTGGCCTAGTAGGATCGTTTGTCTGTCTTCCCCTTGTTTCCCTCCCTCCCTGCCTCGTCGCGCCTTGAAACACTTGTGTATAGGCGCGTTACAAATACCATATCATATCATATCATATCATATCATGTTCTCAAATATTCTGCGTATGGTTTCAACTTTCGCAGTTCCTAATAATTCATATTCCAGTCCCAGGTCAGAAGTTCAATTTTTTCTTGCACAAGGTTTCGAACCACAATGCCCCTTAACAGTTTTGCTAGATTGGAGTAGCAAGCTAATGGTTTGTTATTCCAGATCTGGTTTATACCACTCCCATAACAAATGGGGTATGAAATTGCTATTACACGTGAGGCGGAAATTGCAAGAGATATGGTAAGGCCAATTCAGATATTGCTTTGCATAATAGAAAAATAAAAAAATTGTAGCAGTAGTACCAGGTCTCCCTGAGACAATTGTTTAGATAAGATGGCTCAGCGGGTTAAGCGCTTGTTGTTGTTTTCTGTGTTTCATCTGCCGGCCGCAGGTTCGAACCCCGGCAAGGCCAACTCAGCCTTTCATCCTGATAAATGAGTACCAATTTCGATTAGGTGATAATAGTAATGTATGTAAATATGTCTGATTAAAGCACAATATAAATAATATATTATAATTATTATTTTGGGAAGCAATTTCCCACATTTTTCGAGTCTCCTCCTAACCAGTCAAAACACAAACAAAGGTCAAAACAACCCACGAAGGACAACCCCTAGATGACGTCTCAAAAGAAAAGAATCCTCAAATGGAGTGGGAAACCTCTTTACGAGATGACAATGGTAGACATAAGCTACCTTCATACCAAGTCAATCAGACCCTTTCAAAGTGTAACCTGAACTGGTTTCAATAATAGATACTAGCAGAAGTGAGGGAGTCCATGGTGTATGTGGACGGGATACAATATAAGAGGATAAACGGAAAAAGGCAACCAGATGCAGCCCGTAACAATCATTTCACATTCCAGCTAACCGGAATGTCAGAAAGCCAGGTTTGCTCTCTCTGCAGACTTACTAGATAGGTGGCAAGGAAGGATGTTTAGAAGCACTACTATCAAAACTAAAAGGAGAAGAGAAACAAATGCAAAGTTAATTCTGAGAAAAAACAAAAATGCCACAGTTAAACTGGGATGCCTAACTATCAAGTAGGCTGCAGAAACCCTTCAAGCTTTACTTCCCAGTGGGACACCTTCACTTGGCTACAGGTCCTGCTACCTTTAGTTGGCTCTCTAGGCAAAATGATTTGAATGCTTTTCCACTTCAGAATAGATTCTAAAAATGGGCCTAGACAAACAAAGGCTGTTTTTGTTTCAAGATTTCCTGGACCCGGGTATACTGCCATTGACAAGTTGGAAACTTCGGTGGGGTATCTCAGGAACTGCCCTTATGAACATGGATAAAGAAAGTAATGCCTCTGCGACATTACAACTCGCTGTGACAAAAGAAACCAAAATGGCAGCAGAACTTTCTACAAATGTTGCTCCTTTCTATATAACAAGGGAAGCCGGCAATCCAATAAGGGACTGGGAAAAATTGAGTTTTGAAAACCCAAAACCGACCAGGACAAAAAGAAAGGAATTCCCATGTTAATGGATGCTGGCAAAAGAGGGAAAGATCATCCATCAAGAGGATAAGGCAGCAAACAATCAATCAGAAGTAACCAGAAGTAGCGCCAGACCATCCGTAATCCAAATGGAGACTCTGGAAGGTTGCTCTGGCAGCAACCCTTGCATGAAGTTGGTCTTGCCTGATATAAGGACACAATTACATTTTTGGGACTCACTGTCCCATTTTACTGCTACCCCTTAACATTTAGCTTTTTCCGCTGCTAGATCTTTTACTTTATTGTTGTTGTGCTGTCCCATTGCTGCTAGGAGAGGTGCAGCTTTTAAACACCCCATTTATGTGCCAGGATGATCCCATCACCCTACAATTGTGTCATCAAGTAGGCTAGTGGCAGTTGTAATTTAGTTTTGGCTTCACTAGAGGTGCAATCCTTTTTACTGCATGAGTAGCCCAATGTATCAGTGTGGCAGCCAATGGTGCGGGGCAGAGGGGGGGGGGTGTTTGTTGAACTAATGCATTTCTTTAACCCCTATGTCTGGCCTATTTGGCTTGGGTCATCCCTTTGTTTTATGTATCCTTTTGTCTGTGGGGACCACAAAGGAGCCCTAAAATGGCTGTTATGGTGATGTGCGCTCACTCTGAACCCAGCCATGCACCCTCTAGGATGTGTGGGTGGAATGGAGTGCATAGTGGTTTTAGCCAGATTGGCCGCTAAAACATGTATGCGTCTGCCAAGTGCGATCATTGTTTAGCTATGGACTTTGTCTCATTGACTGCTATGGGGACACCCTTACAAACCTTTGAGCACCTTCTGAAGTGGGTGGGGATCCCGCACTAGAAACACTGGGAGAGAACGTAGACACGTAGACACACGCTTGACCTAGGACCAACCCCTGGCCTTAGCCATCTCCAGCCCGCGGGTGAGGGAAGGCCCCCACAACCTCATGCCCACAGACCACTACAAGAGGTAGAGGAAAGCCACCACCATGCACAGTTCCCGGCAAATGAACTGCTACAAAACACTGAGCACACATCACGGACAGAGACGATGAGCACAGAAGTTCTTAGCAACGTGGTAAGAAACCACTAACCCAAACCTACAACTTTAATCTCTGCATACACTTCTCAAATGCAAAACAAACAACCATCTCTATGCACAGCAATCTGCATGCACTTCACCACACTGCAACAACAAAACTAACAAGTCACGCATAGCCCTGCACAACAGCACACAGGAACCTACTGAGCCTTAAATCACACTCAAGCTCAGCGAACGGTGAAAACCGAACTGAAGCTATCAACAGGACACCACAACTCTTGCTATAACTATTCCCACTATACCCTACTAACCCACCACTCCCCCACACTCTTACCTTTCAGTTCCGCCTGAGCGCCAGGCAACAAATCTGGTGGTGATAGCTAAGGCCCATATCCCCTCTCACTCAGCCATGGCTCATATCCCTCTGTCTAATAACTTACCAGATCCCACTGGTCATGGCCTATAACCATTGCCAGTGGCCACACCCTTTGGCAGGTTCCACTGTTCACATCTAACAAATATAAAAAGGTCAGATGTACGTTTGTTCGATGCCGTCATGCGCACTAGAGGCTGCCCGAACACACAAAATGCTCCACTAGAGGGAGCTGTTGCCTTAGGAAATCCTGTGGTTCAATTTGCATAGCTCACCCGTGGTCACCGCAAGAGGGATCTGTAGGCTTAGGATATATAGTGGTCCTACTGTGTGAAGGAAAACCTGAATTTTAGCGTGTGTACACTGTCCTATAGACTAGTTGCAAATAATTATCCAGTAAGAGTGCAGTCATATAGACCTGGCCTTTGGGTGTGTCCACGGTCGCAGTTGAACCAAATAGGC
Source organism: Ambystoma mexicanum (assembly GCF_040938575.1). Classification (NCBI taxonomy): domain Eukaryota; kingdom Metazoa; phylum Chordata; class Amphibia; order Caudata; family Ambystomatidae; genus Ambystoma; species Ambystoma mexicanum. Next base: position 136,200,844 of record NC_090930.1, read on the forward strand.
CATTAGAAGATGGCCATAGCATTATAGCTCTAGCTCTCATCGATGGAATTACAGCTGGAAAGGGAAAACACAACAATTTAAATGTACTCCATATCGACACTGCAACTCAGCATATAATTCTGAGCATTTTTCTTTTTCGGCAACCATTGGGATTACTGCAGAGATCTCCTGCATAGTTGGAAACAAATTGCAGATTTTTCATTTCTGAAAAGTCTCACATATGCAATGGATGACCATGGGAGGAATATAAACTTGTTTTGGTACGGGCCCCCCTACTCAATCAAACAATTTCAAAACGACTGCTTGGTTCTACACCAAACCAACAAAAGGTACATCTACAGCACTTTGTGCCCAATCGACAACATTGGCTCCTCCAATGTCCTCTCCTGCCACTTCATGCTCTCCCAGACGGACACAGTCACCTTTCATCTCATCTACAGACCACCCAAACCCAAAACACAGCCTTCATCGGAGACTTCACTGACCATGGCACTCACGCACGCCAACATCATCTTCCTAGGCGACTTCAACCTCCCAGACAACAAGGTCACCAAACCGATGCAGGAAGCTCTCTTCTGCCTTCTCGACACCCTCAGCCTCACACAGCACACGAAAGACCCAACACAAGAGAAAGGTAACATCCGCGACCTAATCATCACCTCTCCCGCTTGACTAGTCTGACCACCTAGCCATGCTTTTCAATATCCACCTCAGTTAAGCACTCCCAGCAGAAACCCATCAGACAAACCTTCAGGCTCTTCAATAACTTCCCGGTGGAAGCCCTCACGGAAGACCTTGCCAACCTCCACCTCACATGGACGAACACCCCCACCCAACCTGCAACTCTCTACTGGAAGAACTCAATGCCACCCTATCAGCCTACATTGACCGACAAGCACCTCTGAAACAATGCACCTGCAAAGCGAAGCCGTCAGCACCCTAGTACACACAAGAACTCGACCTTAGCCGAAAAGTCATCAGGAGACAAGAGAAAATCTGGCATGGCTCCGGAACCGTATCTGACCTGGCGCCCCTCAAGAAACTCAGAGAAACCCGCCGACAACTAATCAACACAGCCAAGGCCTCCTACTATCAGAATACCATAGCAGAAGTAGACAACAAAAGCAGAGCCCTCTTGAAAGCAGTCAAGCACTGTGTCAACCCTCTACCCAATCCTGCCACACAACACACCATCGAAAATTCTACTGCCATCAACACCTGCATCGACAAAATCATAAAGATTTGCCAGCACATACACACCAGCTCTGCATCCACAGACACCAAGTCCATCACGTTGCCCCTTGCGCCACCCGATTCATTAGATGCTGCCTGTACCTCTCCTTCCCGCCACACATTACTGCTGTACCCCTCCTCTGTGCCCCTCTGTAGCATACCCCCTGCTGTACATCTGTTCTGTTACCTCTGAAAAGCGCTACATTATGTATCTGTACAGTTATATACCTTGTATACCTCTGTAAAGCACTTCATTGCTTCTCGAAACTCGGTCCGCCCTCAGTAAATACCATAATAATATAAAAGTTGTTTCTCATTTGGTACAAATCTGTCAAGCACTTTTCACGCTACATGTAAATGGAAGCACCATATTCTCTATGATGAAATGAATGGAAGTAGGCCGAAAAAAGCTTTTTCTTGTTTTCCCAATAACCTTTGAACCATTGCGCTTGTAGGGGTGAGGGTTTCCTATACCCCACTCCCAGGGCAAGTCCTTTGTTGTTAGGGCAAGAGTTTTCATAAGCATATGGTTTTCTGGGCAAGTAGATATTCGATAAACTCTCTTTGAATGATTGTGTTCTTGGGAGCATCAGATCTACCAACTGTGTGATGGTGACTCGGCTGCATGGCTCCAGCAACTGTGTGTTGGAGAATCATATTGCCGGCTTGTGTAGGTGTGGCAAAGTGACCATGTTGACTTTGCCACATCAACCTAGGTATGGTATCCCAAGCAGAAGCTGTTGCCAGTAAAAACATTCCTCTGGTCATAGAGCATTCCCTAAACAAACCAGAAAAAAAGACATGCCCCATAATTCCCCTGTTGAACAAACCCAAACCCCGAACCGGATCCAGGGAGGGGAATCTTGGACCCAGAAGGTAATGGTCTATACAGAAGAACCAGTCAGGTCACACAAGTCGGGAAGAAAGCTGGACAATACTTCTGAACCATGTTAAACCAACAAGAAAGGGACTACATCTCCCATAATCACTATTTTCCAACAGAGGAAATCCCAGAGCGGACTACCAAAACATGCCCACATATTCAGAGTCAGGAAGATAATGGGGAAGACCAGGGTAACCCCACTAGGGTTTTTTCCACATCCCAAATGGGGAAATCTTGATATCAAGCAGGAAGCCATTCCTCACTGATACCAATAAGAGAGACACAGACTGAACCCAACCTTCTTCCCACACCACCAGCAACAATGTAGAGGAGAGAACACATCTCCGTCACAAGTGGCAGCACAAGGGAGACAGAATCAGCTGCAGGCACTGTTATAAGCAAGGGAAAGGATACCAGCACTGCACCAAACTAAGGAGAAACAGGTTTCCCAAACTCCCAGGCCACAGATGTTATGCTTAATACATACACAGAGCTGTTTGACACACGAGGTCACCAAAACAAAATTCAGGGAGGGGAAACTCCAACCTGAGACAGGGGTACGACTAACACCTCTTTCTCAGCCAGCAAGAAACAGACTAAGTGGGATCCAAGCTAGCAGCTTCCCCATTTACAGATTTCTCCTATGAACCCAGGACTACAAAGCATCCAAGCTATGGAATGCCAAAACAGGGCATGTAACCTCTCTGGCCAATCAGCGAGAAGCTAATCAGTCCAAGTACTATATAAGGGTCAGCTCCTAAACCAAGAGTGAAAGGGAGTTTTGCTGTGCAGAAAAGGTGCTAAAGAGGAAAGAATGCGGGAGCAGAGAGGAAGGTTGGTGGGCCGACTAAGACCTGGAGTGGAAGAATGAATTAAAAGACCAAGAGAGAAGGGGAGGATCCTGGGGTGATTGTAAGACTTGGAGTGGAGTGATACATTTAATTTAACTACTGTAGAATAGAGGCTGATTGTAAGACCCAGATAGGAGTGACTTATTGTAAAACCCAGAGACTGGAGGAGACGGAAGGCTGAAGACCAGAAATACTGAAAAGGAGATGAAGTGGAGACTAAAAGGCAGATGAAAAGAGAACTGGCCACATCCCAAGTCAAGAAAAGGGAAGCGGGAGAAAAGGTGGGTGCCTTTGAGGGCAAGACAGGAAAGGTGTAGACAAAGGCTCTGACCAATGGATTGGCAGAGCAGGGCAGAGGCCCTGACAAGAAAAAGAAAGGGCAGAGACCAAGAACAGAAATTGTCAATTTACCCTGGAAACTTAATAGTCTAGGTCTGTGATTTGAGGTCAAATTTAGTTTATGTATTGCAAAATGTGTAGGGTTTCTTACGAGTCTTGTTACGCGAACCCTTCTGGAACTCTCGCCTTGACGCAAGAGATTCCAAGATGGCTGCCATTTCTGCTACGTCGTCGCCATCTGACATCCAACGTCATGACGTTGTGATGACGTAGATAAATATTTGCAACCATGCGTTCACAAGCCTGTTATTTGAGAGTTTCAGCAATCAGGGATTCCCAAAATTCACTCATAACTACTCATAATTATTGCCATCTATCTGTGTGAAAGATATCTGTGTGATATCTATTGTTTGCTTAGAGAGTACATGCACCACCTCAATTTTAAAATTAATTTTACATGATCTGGAGAAGTGGTCATGCTAAAATGCTGTGGCGGAATGTAATGCTTCTTTTTTTTTTAGGAGAGTTTTTTTTATTCATTTGCATTTGGCACGAGTACCTTTACAAATATTCCTTTATAATTTATAAAATACAGAACAAAAATCAGATTGTTCCACTAAAACATAACTAAAACAACAATCATATTTACATACAGTTAAAAAAGATAGATTTGATTCATAGATTGTCACATAATAAATAATCATCTTGGATTCACATTTACAGGTGTTAATAAAGAGAAAGGATAGTGGATCTTTTAATTCTCGTCAATATCCCTTTGTTCCATTTCACTTAAATGTACCTGCATTGTGTTTAGGAACCGAGTTAAAGCTAGAACCACATCCTGTCTTGTACCCCACATACACTGTGTCCATAACAGTTCTCATGTGGGTGGCAGATCTACATTAAAGAAAGTCGCCAAGTGTGTTATATGGAGGACTTCAAAAAATACACAATAGATCAAAAGGTGTTTCAGTGTTTCTTGATTCACCCCCTTTTCACAGAATCTGCATCCATCCATTCAAGCAACATTATTGTTCTTGGTCCATTACTTCATCTTTTCATTTATGTGAAAAAGATTTAGTTTGAATTTCAAATATAGATTTCTTGTGATATTGCATGGAAAAATTAACAACTATTACAGCCGTGGATATTGTTTATGACTGAAGCATGTATGATCTGTGTATGATTTATAAGAAGCATTCTGATCAATGATTTTTGCCCAGTCGAGTTGAAACAATCTCTTTTTTACAATATTTGTTCGTTCATACAAATCTTTCTGCTGAGTGGCAATAAGATTCAAGATTGTTTTCATCTTATTGACATATCTATTGATCAGGGCTGGATAACATTCACAACCATTTTTGCAAGATCTTCATATAATGAGTTTGCTGGAGGGCATAACATTTTCCCATAATTCATCAACATTCTCCAGGAAAATTTAGCCGCCAAAGAGTTAAGCCCTAATTCATGTAGAATCATCGTATTTGGTAATGATTTAGGTAAACCCAGGACCACTTTCCAAATTCTGCCCTGTATTTTGTTTAACAGTTTAGTCAGGTCGAGTAGACAGGGGTCCAATCCATACAGAATAATGAGTTCTATCTTCAAAGTATAGAAGTCTATGATGGGTATTAAAGAAAATTTTGCGTGCCTGTGATGTATGATTTTCACCCTACCAGCCTACATTGACCGTGTGAGTTTGCATCGCTCAGATTATATCCCAAATACCTCGTCACAAGGGCCCATTGTAATATCACCCCATCCAACTTCCAATTAAACCTACAAACTTTTTTTTGTTGGCAAATACAATTATGGTAGATTTAGAGGGATTGGTCGAAAGATTATGCTTGGTAGCATATGCATAAAACAAATTCAGCTTGGTTTGGAGGCCATAGGGTGTCCTATCAAACAAAAGTATGTCATCTTCAAAGGCTAACCAGTTAATTCTGGCGTCTCCCAATTTGACTGGATAGGTGTCCAGATTTTCCCAGATTTTATCAATATCAGCGATATAAAGATTAAAAAGTATTGATGCTAATTGACAGCCTTGTTTGACTCCAATTTCAGTCTCAATTGGGTCTGTCACAAGCCAAGAGTGATTAATACGTACCCGGTAGGAGGTGTGATTATGAAGTAAGGCTATCAGTCCCATCAGATGTTAGGGTATCCTATATTGGATCATTTTACGCAGTGATGGAATGACACTATCAAACGCTACAGACAAGTCCAACAAAGCCATGTAAATTGCCCCTGAGGAAGTTCGATGTGAGGTTTCAAGAAGGTGTGCTAGTATCGTGGCATTTAAGATACTGCCCATCGCTTTCCTAAATAATAATAAAAAATACGATCAAATGTAGGTTTAATAATTGTCACCCAAAAACATGGATCTTTTAGAAGACGTGGTGGTAGCCCGTCTGGCCCTGCGGCCTTTGAGAAAGTTAGTTTCTTAATAGCCCATAACACATCATCCAATTGCCACAGACATTTACTGGGGATCTTACTGATGTACATATTGATGTCAACAGAAGAAAAACTTTTGGTAGAGCATTTCTTTCTCTAATATGTGTACTCCACTCCTCAGACTACTTCAGCCTCAACTCTCGATCTTTTTGCTATTCTAATCTCTCTATTGTGTATACTTTTGAATGCAGCAATTTCAATATTATAATTATTAGGATGTGGGCTAGTAGTACTTGTAAGGTGTTGTTTTGCTAGGTGAAGATGGTTTCTTATCACAGAGATATTATACTCTACCATGAATAAATTGTGGGAGGCAATATTTGCCCTCATGTCTATTTTCCACATGTCTTGATTTACCAAATATGTCAAGTTTCTACACATTTTCGGATTCCATCGAATTGATGGAGCCTGTCTATCCACTTCTATCAAAGACAGCTTGGTTGTGTGCATGTATGATTTAACAGGGATGTTTACTCTGAGATTTAACATCATATGATCACCTAAACCTAAATCACTTATTAAGATCGGTACACACCTCTCTATTAGATTTTTCGAAACAGCAATATAGTCAATCAGTGACCTAAAGTTCCCTCTTCTCCAAGTAAAATCACTATGATCCTGTGCATGAGGGACTAGATGAAAGTTCCAATCTGTTAGAAAATTCATCCAACATCTCCCATGTTCATAGGATAAAGCAGTAGAAGAATGATTAAATTGCCCAAACTTGGAGCAGAAGAAGTCATTTAGAATTGCGTTGTAATCTCCTCCTAAGATCATTAGGGAGGAAAGCTTTTTGTAAAATTGCATCAAGGTCAGTTATTATCTTTTCTATGGTGCAATTCTTAGGATTCCAGTACAGATATATAATTAGTATGTGGTGATGATGAACTAGGACATCAACAACAAGCAATTCATTGGTAGAAGATATAAAGGTGGATGAAAACTTCATACTATTATTAACTAATGTCAAATGGCTTCCTGAAGGTCGGCCCTGTGTGCCCAGTCTAGCAGGATGGCTGTGCGAGGTAAAACCATCCAAATTAAGTTGTTTCACAGCCATCGTTTCCTGTTTCAGGATTTTGCTAGAAGTGTTAAATATCGGATCACCCGCATGCCCTTTCATTAAGTAGGTAAACCCACAACAATTCCAACTTAAAATGGAGTAGTGTGTGAGTTATGAGTGATTTTGCGTGGTGTCACGGGAACTCACATTTTTAAGAGAGGTTCTAGACATGCTAACCCTTTAAGAGCATCCACGACCGAGACTAAATGTGTAAGCATGTCTTGATTTAAAGCTAATTTCACTACCTCTTGTGTGCATGTTATCACATTACACTTAATCTTCTCCAGTTGGTATTCAATAAACCTAGTAGTTTTCAAATACGTGAAATTCGTATCCCAACAAATTGAAATTTTCTCTTTGTTCCCACAACATTTTAGTGATTACCAGAGATTCAATTTTGCAAAGCATCCTATTGTTGTTAATAGGAGAGAGTTTAATCCATTCAATGTCTTGGGAGTTCAAGCTGCACAAAGTTGGAATTTGTTGGAACACATTTAGCAAATAATTACGATTAATTCTATCACTACCATGTACAACTACATCACTGCTCCAGCCAATAAACAATTGCTACTCTTTAGGTATTTCTTCATAGGTCCTAGCCTTAACAGAAAGACTCCTGCTTGAAGTCTGTAACCCTTCTATTCCCAAATCATCACCATTGTTGGGCAGTTGCTCCTGTGTCACCTCCCTGGCACTAGGATTTTCACATTAATTGGAAATACACTGTCTCTTCATTTGTATTCAGTGGCTGCTTACACAGAAAGTTCTCAGTGCCCAACTGGGAATTTGCAGGGTTACCTTTACTTGGATTACTATGCTTCAAGCATATATATGAGGGTTTCGTTTCAGTGTGCTTTGTAGGACCTACCAAAGTAATCTCCGTTGCATGTTCTCCATCGCAGCTATCTTTTCTATAAGTTCTATTATTTTTCGTTGTTTGATAAAAGGATGCAAGATTAAATTGTTTCATAAGTACTCCAGGTGGAGTGGTTGCGCCCAAGTGTTCGCATGGACATCCCCTTTGATGGCCCCTATAGATTTGGTTTGAGTCTGTAGGCTTTTATTGGGGACTGTTTTGGTGAGCACTTGAGATTACTTTTTTTGGATGTGGATGGGCATATACGTGAATGCTGCCCTTCTATCTGCAGATGAGCTTTGGATTCTGCGTCTAACTGACTTAGGTCTAGCCCATGCTCCTCTGACTTGTTAGTCGCGCTATGACAACACTCCTGGCTGCACCCATTAGAAGCAGCTATTACATTTTTGTGACTTTTATTAATCAATATGTTATCTGATGAAGAACCAGATTTCCGTTTCAATACTTTTTGTTGTTTTTTTTTTTTGCTCTTAGTTGCAGCTTTTTTGCTTTGCGGGACATGTAATATTTCCACTCGTGATTGTTCTCGGTCTTCTCGTCATCTACGATATTGTCAGCGTGATCATTTTTTCCTTGGGCCTGTTCAATAATTTCAGTCAAGACAGAAGGACTATCAGGTGTGTCGATATTGCTATGTCTACATTCCTCATTAGGCTGCTCAGCATGTATGGCACTTTCATTAGATGGAATCAAGTTAGCTTCCATCATCAAGTTTTCTAACATCAGTATTCTTTCATGGTGAAGCTTGGCTGTGGAAGTAGCCACTCCCCTAGTGGAATGAGCTCGCAACCCTTCAGGAGGGCCCTTACCTGCCAATCGGTAACACTCCGTAATGGTGAGATAATCCACCTGGACAAGGTCTGTTTGATAACAGCATGGCCCAATTGTGTCCAGCACATCCTACAAAGAGTTGATCGTCCACTCTGACCCTGGACATCCTAGAAATGTAAAAGCTCAGAGCTCTCCTAGGATCCAACCGATGGAGTCGCTCCTCGTCCTTACCAGGATGAGGAGGAGGGTAAAAAGATGGAAGAACCACCTTTTGACTCAAATGATATTCCGATACTACCTTACGTAGAAAAGAGGGACGTACCCGCAGTACAACCCTGTCCTTATGAAACACAGTAAAGGGTGGCATAGATGAAAGTGCCTGCAATTCACTCACTCTGCGTGCGGAAGTAACCGCAACCAAGAACACAGTCTTGAAGGACAGTAATCTCAAAGGACAAGAGTGCAAAGGTTCATACCTTGGGCGTATGTATCTTTCTTCTGCATGCCCTGTGAGCATACCCATTTGCATTGTGAAACATGTTCACTGAAGAAAATGAGTATAGAACATCTGGCCCCCCGCTCCACTAAATATCAGCTAACTGCAGTGGCCTAGAGGTTAAGTGCTTGCCTTACATGAGAAATTTCAAAACCAAATTCAAATCCCAAACGGGCACCTGGAAAGGAGACGGCGGGAATACATTAGTCAGTCCTTTAAGAAACTGAGAAATCAAAGAAATCTTAAAGTAAGAACATTCTTCAGACGAGCGCTTAAAGATCGACAGTGCCACCAGGTAACCCTTAATACCCACTTGAAGGCCCCTGTGGGCCAAAGAAAGTAAGAAAGACAAAACCATAGGAATGGAGCACTGAAAAGGATCAACATTGTGACCTCTGCACCAGTCACAGAACTTACAGCAACGGTACAGGGATTTTGTTGCAGGCCGCCTGGCCGAAAGCAACACGTCCATCACGTCATCTGGGAGGTCCCAATCCTTATACCGCAACCTTTCAGATACCAAGCGTGAAGGTTGAGAGTTGGATGGAGAATATGGCCACCCTCCTCCCCCCCCCCACCGAGCGAGAGCGGATCCTCTCGGCAGGGAAGACGGCATGGAGGGCAGATGGACATTTCTAGAAGGTCCAGGTAACACGTCTCCTGGCCCAATCCGGAGCAATGATGATCATGTGAGATCCGAACCTCCGTAACCTCCACAACACATGAGGGGTGGCAGGGACTGGAGGAAACGCGTACAGCAGTAGGAATGACCAATCCACTACGAACGGTTCCCTAAGGCTCCTCCTGGAAGAAATTCCCTTGAGCAGAATCTCTCGCAGAGGTCCAAGGCGCCACAGATTCTCCATTGTCATATCCCCCTTAAATGAGTTGATCAATGCAATCCAGAAAGAAAGTTTACCAACAGTGACACACAATCCCACACAGGCTCTTGCCACAATTGAAAATTCTAAGGCCTTGACGAGTCCTTCACTCGCCGTTGACCAGCCTACCATCCTGTCAATTGAGCAACTGAAGACCGCACTGGATAGCTATCTGGGCCAACGTACATCTGCCTCAGCTTTTCAGCCACAACCAGCTTTCACATTCAAACCCATGACCCAGACCTTCGGTCTTGAGACACTTCAATTTCCAACTCAATCAGCTCCCTTTGTGGCTCCACCACCCCAGGGTGTCTCTGACAAGCCCTCCTCATCTATCCATTTCAACTCGTTTCGATCCTCTGAGGTTGTGCCTCATCACTCCTTTACACCTAGATGCTCAGATAATTCTTACAGGTATTCGCGACACACTGAGTCTTTTAACTCAGACTGTCATTCTTTGATAATGAAATGTCAGGAAGGATCCTTTCCAACTTAAACCATAAACAGACAAAGTGTGATCAACATCTTTGGAGACGTGCCTGAACTAGAGGACATCAGTTCACGGGACATTGATCAGATTTAATTAATCTCCGACAAGGTCTCCTCGGTCATTCGACTCTGGATCCCATCAGGCGTTGTGCTCAATACAATTTGGCAAGCCAAAATGAGACTTTTTGATATGGGGTTTTTAGTTGCACAAGACCCAGAAAGATGCATCTCCTTATCGATTCAAAGGGTGCCGATTTTATACACTCGTATTCAGGCGCGAGGTGAGATCGAGCATTTCTCAGACACATGCCAGTTACATTAACCATTAGCCCTCACCTGTCACTCTTTTCTTAGCCTTGCCAGCTGGAATATGCAAGGCCATTCCCATCTACAGGACTCTCTTCACGTTCTCTCGGTTACCTATGACATCTTTGCGTTCCAAGAAACGTGGCTCTCTGTTCCTCCCATTTGGGACAACTATGACACAATTCTTCTACCGGCAATCAAACATGAGAAAGGCCATCCTTTGTCAGGTTTGCTCGTTGCGGTGAATAAGAATCGTGGCTTTTCCATCTCGGCCTGGGACTCAGTAGGTTTATTCCTACAACTGGTTCGCATTGAATGTCCACAACATGTCATTGCGTTGATAAACATATAACGCAACCCAGCTGGCCTCACAAATCACGCCTTTTACTCAGGTCTGGATAAACTTCTTGAGTTAATCATGCTCTTCCCCGAGATCACAGACACAGTAGTTGTTGGCGACATCAATTTAGATTGCCTGTCTGCCAGGAATGTTGGACTTTGTAATCAAGCTAATCAATGGGCCTCCTTCAAGACAGACAGAAATGTTCTCATGCTTAATGGTGCAGTCGAGGGAGAGATCCCGGCCAAGTCCACGTGGCAGCGGGCCTCCTTGACGAGCATCATTGACTACATTTTTGTTATCCACACTCTTTTCAAACACGTGAGGACTTTCAACGTCATATCACAACCAAACACTGCTCATAATTTTTGTCGGCATGCATCAATTGGAGCACTCCTCCCACTGAGAAATTGTAGATGACACAATCTGTATCAATTAACAATGCTAGATCTCGTCTTCATTGGTCTAAACATACTTTAGCAGTCCTCGATAGAGAAGTTGACCGGAACAGTGTCTGCCCATGCCCAAGATCATAGACAAATCTTCTGAACTCTTTTTTTCCACCCATTCTTGTCATTGGCGGTCAAAGATCCAAGCATGTGCACACTTTCGATCCCGCAGTTCAAGCTAGGAAAGCTGACTATCATTATCAGCGCAGACTAATTATTAAGTCTAGCAAAGAGTGTCCAAAATTAGCTCTCAACTCTCTCCAATTTAAATATCGGCATTGGAATAGAGTGCATAAGGCCCAACAGTATCAAAGGGACAGTGAGCAAATGCTTCAAGTTTTAGCCACCAAACATTCTGCAGCAGCGTGGGTCCTTCTCAACCATTGTACCAATCCACTTGAGTCAGTTTCACAAGTTAATTCTGTTAAAGAACAACAATGGCTAGTTCACTTCACTGTATACACTGATGCTGACTTCAATCTGTATACGCCGGTCACCAATACAGCAGTAGTGTGGTCCGTAGACTGTTATCCTTCCATCTTGGAACCATTTATTCTGGAGGTAAGCTCCTCTAGGGCAGCTGGCCCTGATGGACTTCACAATTTAATGTTAAAATCCAACCCAAAATCATGGGCTGTGATTTTGGACAAAATATTCAAACAAATTGTACAATCCAAAGAGATACCCCGATCATGGAAAACATTGATCATTGTTCCAATCTACAAAAAAGGTAACTGTACCCTGCCTCAGAATTATTGGCTGATCGCCTTGTTGGATGCCCCCGGGCAAGTTATTTGCCAAACTCATACTTTGTGATTTCAATGCATGGACGAAAACTGGTCACTTTAGAGATCCAGATCAATCAGGTTTTGTTACCAGCCTGGGTACTCACATCAATCTGTTATGCTTTAATGTCATAAAAGCTTAGTGCCATATATCCAAACAGTCGGCCTACTTTGCATTCATAGACCTACATGGCGCTTTCGACTCAATATCAATATCCCGGGTCCGCCACCAGGGGCATCGGATGCTGGACTAACTCTCTGTCGCTCCGCCGGGGCCGCCCGCATCCTTAAAAATCCTGCCGTATTCCTGGAGCAAAAAATGCTCACAATGCCAGAATTGTGAAGGGGACTGTACCTGCGTCCACCTCCACGAAACTCTGACAAAAATCGGAGCCGCCCAAGGCCTCCGGCACCGCCCCCAAGACTCACCGGAGCTAGAGACCAGGAATGTGGGGAGAAAATGGCCGCCGGGACCCTGAGACGGACCGAACACACTCAGAGGGTGCAGACCAACTAGGAACGACCCACCTGGAGCCGGACCGTAGCAACCCAGAGCCATAAGCATGGGCCCCCCTCAGCGACAAAATCGGCGGACCTCGCAGCCCCAGAGGGAAACACCAAAGTGGCTGATGGCGCTGTCCATCCCCCACTGGTGGCCTCGAAGGTCACACTGGACCCGTGCTGCAGAGCCACAGCCGGCCCCCAAGAGGCCCACAGACAGACAGTTGGAACACCACTACACGGGGCTCCCCCTCCCCGGGGCCCACCATGTGCGGTGTGTGCGAGCGTTTGGGTGCCCGGGTTGAGGGGCGCCCTGCGGGCATAACCTAACCGACAGCAGTGAAGGCCCCTTCTGGGATGATAGAACCACAATCATCTCGCCGGGTCTCGGCGGACCACCGTGTGCGCTGTGTAAGAGCAGTTGGGGGTCCGGTTTGAGGGGTGCCCCACGGGCACAACCGATAGCAGGGAAGGTCCAGGACCACAGAGCCACAATCAGCTCGCCGGGCCACGGCGGACCGCCACTACACGGGGCCGCCCCTTCCCCGGGGCTCACTGTGTGCGCTGGCGCAACAGACAGCAAAGAAGGTACGTCAAGGGGATCAACCACACCTACGGGTGACCGCGGGGGGGAGTGGACTGGGGCCAGTGCCCCGGCGGGCAAATAAAGGTGTAACCCACGAGGACAGAGATTACCCCATACACCCCAGACAGGGCACCGCCCCTTGCCTGGACAGACCCCCGGTCACATAAGGGCCTGCAGCCATCGGCCCACGCAGGCACAAACACCAACAGTATGGGCCTGCAGATAGGGGACACACCGAACAGGAAACCCTCTGGACACCGAGGCACTGCAAACCCGACTAACTCCCTAATAACCGGACTGCTACAGGACAGTCCCCCCCCCCCGGCACCAACCGTGTATGCTGTGAGCGAGCGGGTGGGAGCCCGGGTTGCGGGAGGCCCCGCCAACAAAAACTGACATTGGGGGACATTGGGGGAGCAAGCCTAGGGACCAGGCACACCCACAGGCAACAAAGAGGAGACAGCAGCACAGTAAGACAGCGGCCACCCCAGCGAAACACGTGGCTGGTACCCCGGACAGGCAGAGAACTGGGGGCATACGATACGTGGACCTGGGGTCTTAAAGAAACCTTCCCCCGGAACCACCGAGGACTCGGGCTGATAAAACCTGTCAGGTGCACCACCCTTGGCCCGGACCCCGGCCATACCGGAGAAGACCGGCGGCCATCACCCCAGGCAGGCACAAACCCTAGCAGAATAGCCCGGCAGGAACCCCTCCCCCTCCAGACACGTAAGCCGGGCAGCAACGCAGGCGTAATGGTCCGGGGGCCACCACAAAAAAAAAACACCCCACCACCCCCCAACCGGGGATAAAACCCCACAGCCTTGCAAACAATCCGGAGGGGGATACACCAACACATCAAACCAGCGGAAAGGGCGCATACTCTACACAGGAAACCCTTCAGACACAGATGAGAAGCAGAGACCACACTGCAGAGGAAAACCTGAGACATAACGGCCCACGTCCCAGGGGACAACCCGGAGTGAGAAACAACAAAGGTACCAAACATGGGGAAAGACCTACCCCGCAGAGGGGCAACGCAGAACAAAATAGACAAGTACACAACTTGCACCCCAGCAAGGCTCCCCGGACCGACAAACGAGGGGGAGGAAGATGACAGAGGTGGCGACACGGGCCTAGCACTGTCGCTTACAGACATTATGGCAGCGATCAACAACTCCCGGACCTCGGTGAAGGCAAAAATTGACGGCCTGGCCTCTGAGGTGTCATTCTAGAGACAAGACCTGAGGAACCTAACGTCCAGGGTTGGAGACGCAGAACAAAGAATATCTGAAATGGAGGACACGGTTAAAAATCAAGGGGACCGACTGGAACAAATGGAACGGAAAATCACCCTCCTGGAACACAGAGCCGAGGACAGAGAGGGAAGATCCCGCCGCAACAACCTTCACATTCTCGTCCTGCCCGAGAAAGAAGAGGGACCCTCTATGGAACTCTTCCTGGAAGACTGGCTAGCAGACCTGATGGCCCCTAAAATTCTTTTCTATTGAAAGAGCGCACAGGGTCCCGACAGGCAGACCTGTTCCCGTGGTTCCCCCGCGCACAGTGATTGCCAAACTCATGAACTATAGAGACCAAGACACGCTCCTCCAGATGGCGAGGGCAACAGGCACAATCACCTACAATGGCAACGGGATCGGCTTCTTCCCCGACTACACAAACGAAGTCCAGAAGTCACGGCAATCGTATGACTCTGTTAAAAAGAAGCTGACATCCCTGAACATTAAATACGCATTATTCTTCCCCGGCAACCTTCAAAGTGTACAACAAAGGGGTGTCCAGGTGTTCCACAACCCCCGGGAAACCTGGGACTGGCTCGAAACGCAGGTTCTCTCGGATCCACATCCCGCCAGCCCAAGAAGAGACACACCCCGCAGGAACGACCGGGGCACCCGCCAACCCCCCGAGCAATTGACACCACCAAGGGGGACGGACGAGACGGGCGGGACAATGGCTGAAAATGGGCCCACTTTTCACAACCCAGCCATACAAAACAAGGCCCACAGGAATCAAGGATAAACTTTGAAGCCGGGCCGAAAGGAGCAGGGCCCCCCCATTACCCAAGCTTAGAGTAGCTACAAGTTGCACAAGTTTAGGCATTTGGTCTTTCTGACCACTCACACAATTTAGTTTATTGTTCGACAGATACTTCTGGTTGGTGGGGGGAATTGCCGGGGGGGGGGGGAGTTTAGGAGTTCTAGTTACTAAAGGAAACGGCTCAAAGACAATAAAGGCAACACAGACCAGTGATACGCCAAACCGGAACTATTCCTGCCGCAGAAGTAAAAGGAATAGGTATGCCACTCCTGGGGACCCATGCAGGCCCGCTCATACTCAAACTGAGCCGACCTTAAGTTCAATGTTAAAAGTTTCATGGTTTGCATGGGAAGTACACAATAACAAAAATACAGCGAGAGTGAACATGAAGGGGCACCAGAGCACGGAACAGAACAAAACTCTGCAAGTGACAGAGACATGGAAGTTGCATCACATCCTTCAGTACCATCACACAGAAGGACACACGCTGATGTAGCACAAACGAGACAGATCTCCCTACTGACCTGGAATGTGAACGTCTTAGGGACGGGTATAAAACGGAACCTGGTACTCCAATACCTAAACAGGCACTCCCCGGATGTCGCATTCATCACTGAAACCCACCTAATAGGTACCACCAGCGGCTTCTTCAGGAAATCCAACTACCCACTCACATTCCTAGCGGGGTTCTCCAGAGGCTCCAGGGGAGTTATGATCCCCCTACACAAGCGGGTCCCATTTAAGACCAATAAAGTGATATCAGACCCTTGGGGCAGGTTCGTGATGGTCCTTGGAGAGATGGGGGAGACCTGGGGCCTTATCGCAGTGTACGCACCCCCCCATGCTGACAGCAGAGCTCCTCACCGAGCTCCAACCCATTATGCTGGAGGAACAGGCAGACTTGTGGGCAATCGGGGGAGACTTCAATGAGGTCATGGACATCGGGCATGATAGAGCGCAGCAGGGGAACCAGGCTGTACACCTTTGCAGACGCAATGGGGCTTTCGGACACGTGGCGGACAATCCACACATCAGAGAAGGGCTACTCGTTCTACTCCAACGCGCATAGAACCCTCTCCAGACTGGACTACATCTTCACCCCAAGGAACATGACCCATCGACTAATAGCCGCAGAATTCCTTGCAATGGGGATCTCGGATCACTCCCCCCTACTGATCAAACTCAAAGGGATACAACATAAGCAGGACCCCACCTGGCGCCTAAGCGCCTACTATCTGGGAATACCGGAAATAATGAAAGGACTCACGGATAAAATGTCGGAATACTTTGACCTAAATGAAGAAGCGGTCGCCTGCCCAACCATGCGATGGGAAGCATAAAAAACTGTCCTGAGAGGAGAGGCAATTTCCCTGGTATCTGCCCACAGGAAACGGGACAATGAGGCAATCACAGAAGCGGAGACCCAAGTAACCCGGCGAGAGGAACAAATGTTGGAAGAGGGAACCCGCGAGGCACAGGACGCCCTAACGACAGCTCAGACAATCCTAAAGGACAGGGCCCTAGACAATGCCCGAACTACCCAATGGCAAACCCAAAGCTAGATATATGAGAGGGGGGACAAGGCTGGCAAGACCCTGGCCTGGCAAGAACGACGAGAACAGAGTAAAGGGCAATTACGGGCCATAAAAACCCAAGAAGGAGAAATTCTAACGGGCAGTTCCGAGATTGCGGAGGCTTTCACCGATTACTATGAACAACTATACTCCCCACCAACAGCGGATCCCACACCAAGCACCCCACACTTTCTTGAATTGATCAAGATCCCCCAACTCTCCAGATCACAAACAGAACAGCTAGACACTGATATCACGGAAGAAGAAATCGGGAAAACACTATCACAGCTACAGACGGGGAAGACCCCTGCCCCTAACGGTAGAGATCTGGAAGAGATTTAGTGGAACAACGACGAAACACATGCATAGTACGTTCCTCCGCAGTAGAGAGCAGGGCTACCTCCCCCCGGACCTCAGGAAAACAAACATAGCAGCCATCCCCAAAGCAGGGAATCCCCCAGAACATTGTGCCTCATACAGGCCTATATCATTAATCAACGGGGAAGCCAAAATACTAACTAGAGTCCTGGCAAACAGGCTGCTCGGGGTGATCGGATCCCTGGTCCACCCGGACCAATGCGGTTTTATGACAGACAAATCCACAAGAATGAATCTCCGTAGGGTCTGAGTGGCCTTAGACCGAGCGGCAGAGATCCCAGACCCGCTCGCCCTCCTTGTGGTTGATTTTGAAAAGGCCTTCGATTCTGTGGGATGGGAGGAACTATGGGGCAGAATGCAACGAATGAGATTTGGACACTACTTCATGTCATGGACTAAACTTCTGTACACCCTCCCCGTAGCATCCGTGCGGGTCAACGGGAAATCATCCAGGACATTCCCGCTGGGCAGAGGGACCAGACAGGGCTGCCCCTTTTCACCTCTACTATTCCTTCTCGCCATCAAACCCCTGCAATTAGACTACGCACGGTCGCACGATTGACGGGGTTCGTCT
This sequence comes from Ambystoma mexicanum, assembly GCF_040938575.1. NCBI lineage: Eukaryota > Metazoa > Chordata > Amphibia > Caudata > Ambystomatidae > Ambystoma > Ambystoma mexicanum. Next base: position 136,218,738 of record NC_090930.1, read on the forward strand.
GGCCTACGGGGGGTGAGGAGCGCATCTCACTATGTGCAGACGATCTCTTGCTCTACCTGAGCAAGCCAGTAACTTCCTGCCCGATGGTAACCAGGACCCCGGAGGAGTACCATCACTTCACGGGCCTTCGGGTAAACACACAGAAATTGATATACTTCCGGGTCCACGGGGGAGAAGAACCGATCCCAGACCCCTGCACCTACTCAGTCTCGATACTATGCTTCACCTACCTGGGCGTACAGATAACCACCACACCAGACAACTTCCTCAAACTGAACCTACGTCCAATAGTGGACAGATTCAAAAACGACGTCTCTCACTGGCAAACTCTTCCTCTCTCACTACTGGGCAGGGCTGCATTATTCAAGATGTTGGCCCTTCTGAGATTTCTATACGTCCTTCAAAACGCCCCACTCCCAATCCTGGCTGCCACATTCACAGACATCGACAAGACCCTATGCACGTTGCTATCGGGCGGGAAACAGGCCAGCATCGCCCTCAAAACACTTTGCCGATCTGTGTTGGAGGGAGCCATAGGACTGCCGATATTCGCATATACTACTGGGCTGCAAACGCAGGGGTGGCAAATGAGGGGCGACACAGGGACCCAACGCTCCCACACATTCAGGTCGAAATAATGGACACCGGCCTTTACGATGACAAGGAAAACCTGAAGGGGGTCCCCAGGAAGTCCCTGCACACCCGTCGAATCTAGAAGGAGATACACAGACACATTGGCTGGGAGGGCAAACCAACCCTGATCCAGCCCCTATAGCATAACGCACACCTTCCCGAAATCCTGCGAATGGTCCACTTTGACACCTGGGAGAGGAGAGGGGTATCCACACTGGCAGACATTATCCACGAGGGTCGGCTGAGAGACTTTGCTGCGCTGAATACAACACAAGGGGCCTCATTAGGAGTTTGGAGGAAACCATGGCGCTACTAGCGCCATGGCTGCCTCCAAATCCTTACCGATTCCGCCCTGGTGAATGGAGTTATTACCGCCCCATTCCAAGGTTGGCGGGGGCGGTAATTCCCCATTCACCAGGGCCCTTCCCCATTCCCATTTGAGCCCTCATAGGGCTCAAATGGGAATGGGGAAGGCGCTAATAACGGTACCGCAAATTGCAGTACCGTTATTAGCACCAAAGTCCCTTTGCGGGTCCCGTCCTTAAAGCCTGGTACAACCAGGCGTTAACGGAGGACCCGGAAAGGGAACAGTAATAGGGAGGTAAGGGATTACCAGTACCGGTGCCTTTAACGGTACCGGTAATCCCTTACCGCCCACCTCGTAATGAGGCTCACGGACTAAGGCCTATGGACCGCTTTAGATATCTCCAACTCACACACGCCATCCACACCCAATTCCAGGACCTTACCGACAGAACGACATGCTCCTCCCTAGAGACAAACACCCTTCCACACTGAATTCCCTCCAAGGTTACTTCCACCCTCTACCAGTTGATCAACTTCTTTGGCTCTGGGGAACTCGCACACCTCAGAGGAAAATGGGAGCAGGACCTGGGGACATTGGAAACAGAAGAATGGGTGGAGGCACTGGTGTCCCCACGTGAGATCAGAATAGACGCAAAAATCAGATTAATACAACTCTGGATCCTACACAGATCATACTACTCTAGAACACAAACATCTAGATGGGGGGGGAGGAAGACGACGACGCAACTTGCCTCAGCTGAAAGAGGGCAGAGGGCACCTTCTACCACATGATCTGGGAATGTGGAGTATTGCAGGACTTTTGGACAGCATGCCTGTCGCGCCTCTCCTGAGTGCTTGGAGTCCCAATTCCAAAGGACCCCAAACATATTCTATTGGGAATAGGGGGAGAAACTGATCTTAACAAACACGAAAAGTCATTTCTAAATGTGTCACTGGGGCTGGGGAAGAGACTAACGGCCAGCACATGGGGCTCCGCGGACAGGATCTGTATTGACCGGTGGACCAATGAAATGGACAGGTGCGCCTCCCTGAAAAGGCAAATCTACTCAGCAATGGGGTGCCCCCGGAAGTTCCAGAAAATATGGGGGAAGTGGGAGGAATAGGAACAATACCAGGAAAAGGGGAGAGCCTGGATGCATTTCGAACTGCCTAAAGGCGCATCGTGCCAACCTCTCTCTCTATCAAAAGTAATGGAACGTATTATGCTCTCGCTGTTAAGTCATTCTATTGTGATTATAAATGTGTACCTGTGCTGTTTTTCTTGTTGAAAACTTAATAAAAAGAAGTTTAAAAAAAAATAAAATATCCCAGGTATTGCTGAGGTCGAAGTTGGAGAGAGACCACTGCCCTCCCACCTTACGTGAAATCATCTATGCCCTACATTCCCAAACTTCTATTCGCATCCGTCTGAATCTGATGGTTTACTATCTTCTCCAATTCCTACTTCCCGGGGCCTCAAACAAGGCTGTCGACTCGCTTTTGCAATCTTTAACTACTGCATCTATGATGTTAGACAGACATTCGCTGTTGTAGACTGACTTCCCAGTGTTAAATGGAACTGCCATCAAAACATTAATTGATGCTGATAACCTAATTCTTATTGCAAAAACACCAATAGGTCTGCAAAAACTATAAACCGCTTTCAGTACTTATATTGATTTAAACCAACTCACAATCAACACCGGTAAAACACAAATTGTAGTTTACTCTGCCACCAGAACTACTCACAATAAATTCACATGGTCAGTTAAAGAAGCCAAACTGTTGCTGTTCTCAGTTATATGTATTTAGGTACGTCTTTTGAGGGTAGACCATATGCTGTAGGCCAAGTAGATAGCGTGAAGCGAAAACTAGCCACTGCCATATCACAAAACAAGATAATCTTGCATCGATATGGTAAATTCACACTGAACACTGCTTTATCCTACTGGAATCAGAAAGCCATTCCATGTATTCTTTACGGTCTCGAAACGCAGCCGATCTGGCCTCAATCCTCATTTGACAAATTGGAAGCAAAATTCTGGAGAAGCAATCTCTCCCTGCCACGATGTATCTCAGGATCATGGCTTTGCCATGAACTTGGCTTAGTATCGCTCCACGCTGTCTATTTGTGGAACCTTAGCGCTCTTTTTCGGAAATGCTTGATTTCGACTGATTGTTATATCATCTTACAAATCTTGTCGTCATACTTGTTTTCCACCTCTCATCTTTTTGTACAAAAATGGATGAGAGAAGTTCACCTTACTTTAGCCAGAGCTGAAATCACTATAGAAATCTTGGTCACCAACCCAGACAAGGCAAAACATATGTTATACCGCCATGACTGGATTATGACCCAGACCAGATGTCTAAAATACAAGAATCATTGTGACCACATTTTTTATCCCAAACGCATGAAGACTATGGAACCGTATCTGGTAAAATCCCCCTCTCCAGCTAAGCGAAGTGACAACCTTTGGCCCAAGCGGGATATTCAAGCAAGACACCAAATCATTGACCTACAAATTAATTTTTGTCGCTTTTGTGCGAATAGAGCCATGCATGAGTCACTTGAGCATCTTATTTCACTTTGTCCCGCATTAACAGAGTTGCGACACATTTATTTTAAAGACCATTGTTCATACTTGGGATCCTAGGAAACGGAACGACAATGGCCTTATATCTTATGTGCTGGTAAAATGTTCATTCAGTTAGCTTCTGTGAATTTTCAAAAAGCTCTTAAGTTGGACTGAAGCTTTGTTTTATTTTAAAGTTAATGTAAGCCTTTTAAGTATGAAGTACAGTGTTTACTTTTATATATGTGCATATTTGTATTGATATTGAAAAGTTGATATAATGTCAGCTAAATCAATAAAAGACATTTTGAAAAAGATTTTTTTTTTTAAAAGAATCTCTCGCACTTCCGGTTGGCAATGGTGGCGAAGATATCCACTTGAGGGGTTCCCCAAAGGGCAAAGATCTCCTGAAGGACTTCCTGAGCCAACTCCCACTCGTGAGAGAGTGTGCTCTGCCTGATCAAAACGTCCGCCGCAACATTTTCGTCTCTGGCCATATGAACTGAGATCGAAATTCCATGCTGGATGGCCAGAACCAGAGCTACATTGCCTCTCTGCACAACAGGAGTGAACCTATCCGTCCCCTTTTTTGAGGTAATGCATGGCCACTGTGTTGTCCGTCATGATCAGGACACTCTTCCCCCGTACAGAGAGCAGAAAAGCCTTCAGGGCTACCGTGATGGCCCTCAGCTCTAACAGATTGATGTAGAGTCTGGACTCCAACGGATACCAAACACTGCTGACGGTCAAGTCGTTGGCATGAGCACCCCATCCTGTGAGGGAAGCGTCCATCACTACCGTCACCTCAGGCCACGGTTGCCAAAACGGTTCCCTCCTCATCAGGTTCCCTTCGTTGGCCCACCACAGAAGATCCTAGGAGACCGAGAGTGGAATCTGAACGGGATCCGTCATCTTGCCGGAGAACTGCGACCACTGCATCTTGAGGACCCATTGCAGGGATCTCATACCCAGAAAAATGCAGGATGCCATGAGGCCGAGCAACCTTAAGAATTCGAAACCCGGGAGACTCTGGGCATGTTGAAACTTGTCCACCATCTGCACAATGTGATGAGCCCTCACCTTGGGAGGCAAGCACTTCCCCAAAGACGTGTCGAACACAGTCCCGATGTACTGGAGCTGTTGGGAAGGTGTCAAATGCGACTTCTCCCTGAATTTCAAGAAGCCCAGCCTGTGGAGGGTGCGGCATGTGAGACCGGGGTGATCCAACGCTTGCTCGGGAGAGGGAGCCCGGATCAACCAGTCGTCCAGGTAGGGGTAGACGTGAATCCCCCCTCGCCTGAGATGCGCTGCCACCACCACCACGCTGGTAAAGACCCTCGGGGCAGAGGTCAATCCGAACGGCAGGACCCGAAACTGAAAGTGTGGGTCGTCAGCTGCAAACCTCAGATACTTTCTGTGCTTGGGATGAATCGGCACATGAAAGTAAGCATCCTGTAGGTCCAGAGACACCAACCAATCCTGAAGTGGAAGGGCCTGGAGGACATGAGAAAGAGTAACCATCTTGAACTTGTCCTTCCTGAGAAGTTTGTTCAACCAACGCAAGTCCATGATGAGTCTCACTTCCCTGTCTTTTTTCGGGATCAAAAAATAAGGGGAATACTATCCCTTGTTCCTCCCCGCTACAGGCACTAGTTCTATAGCGCCTTTCTCCAGCAGGGTTAGGATTTCCTGCGCAAGGAGCGGATCCGGAAGCTTCAAAGAGAGTTTCCCCGGTGGACTGTTGTGAGGCCTCTGAAGGAAGGGAAGGCAGCAGCCATGGGCAATGGTCTCCAGCACCCACGCATCTGAAGTAATGGCTCACCATTCTTCGAGATGCTGAGACTCAGACCTTTGCTCGTCTTCGTAAATGTCAGCCAGATGGAGTTGAAACCCAGGTCTGGTGACAGAAGAGGGCCTGGAGTCCAAAACAGGCCTCACAGACTTTGCTGTAGCCTTCCTAGGAGGATCCACCACGTAGGGGTACTCCAAAAGGTAGATTGCGGGGAAAAATACCCAAAGGCGTCGAGAGCGTCGAAGGCTTCGACATCGAGAGCGTCGACAACCTCGACGTCGTGAGCACCGAGTTGACGCCGGCATCAAGCCCTTAGTAGGTTGCGGCGATCTCGCTGGAGACGAGGACCGAGACCTAGAAGCACGTCTCTTGAGACTTTTCAAATCCTTGTCCGAACGGGACCTCGGCGGCTCCTGATGACATGTGAGCCACGGTACGAGACAGATCCTGGCCGGCTTTGTTAGAAGGCAAGACCGGTCCCGTGCTCTGCGATTGAAAAATTGCTAAAAAAATGTCTTTAAACGCAGCCCATTCCTCCGGAGTCGAGGACTTTGTCGGGCATGAAACCTTCCTCGAGCACCATCCTCCGAGGAGGACGGGGAAGGCGACCAGTGACAGCGCTTCCTTGAGTGGCGGGATGAGGATGAAGAACCACTCCAGGACCGAGATCCACTGGACTCCTTCCGACGCGGAGAGTCCTCCCTCGAGTTGTCAGTGGAAACATCCTTGGACAATTTGGATTTTCGGGACTTAACAGGCTTAGAGCCCCTACCTACCTGGAGCTTCCCCTTCTCCTCCCGCAGGGCCTTGGCAGTCAGCGACTGGCATTTCGAGCAGTCGTCAGTGTCGTGCGACTCGCCCAGGCACCACAAACAAATGCAATGCGGGTCAGTGATGTACTTTTTCGACTTGCAGTCCCGGCAGGTCTTGAAGCCAGACTGCGGAGTCGGAGGGGTCGAAGAGAAAGACATTGCAATGAAGATAACACAAGGCGTGCCAAGTTTCACGAAGCAACATGTTCGCAGAAAAAAACGTAACTGAGGCTATGGGCGCCGTGCATCCTATTTCTAACATTCGGTGACGTCACCCTCGACGGAGGCCTTCGAGGGACACCTACCCGACGTCATTGACGCAAGACGCCACGTGCTAAAAAAGTTTCCGAAGCCCACAGCTGTGGACATTACATGTCAAAGATGTGGAATACGTTGGAGGACACAATCCATTCGAAGACTTCATCACACTGGGGTGGAATAAGTCTGCTGGTTAGTGGCTGGTCTGAGTCATGATATCTGTGTGGTCTGCTTGCATAGGTCGAAACGACTCATGAGCTAGCATGAATCCTTCCAACGTAAGTGTACCCATCATTTCAGCTATAGACCCTTTCATTTCCCTTATAGCAAAGTGGGTGAATTTGTGTCCCTTGTCTAGCAGGTTCAGAATCCACATTAGAAGTGGAAACGTTTAACAATTCTGCTCATTAATATCTAACATTGTTTCATCAATGAGTTATTTTCTTGTTTATTCATAGAGTATTTGCATGGAGTCACTTTTTCTTGCTCGTTCGCGGCCATAGGGAAAGGGTCAAATTCTCTAATATCCTGGAATTTACATTTGTTAGCCATTTCACCAAAGAGTGGCAAGTCAGGAGATTTAGGTGCAATCTCATGGCCTCCATCATCTACAATGTACTGCTCAGGTGCATTATTACACATATCAATCTCAACAGTACTATGAAGATGTACATGGTCTCTATGTCTTCCGGGTGTAGATACAGGAGTGGATGGCCCCAAAGACATACATACACTTTTGTCAAGCTCTGCCATAATGGCCAGAGCTAACAGACATCAGCGATATCTCAAAATGTTTTTAGTGCATCTGTACATTACAGGCTTCTGTGAAGTCACCCTCATTGTTGTGCATACCATTCAGTTCACTGAGGTAAAGCACCTTATCCTCATTTGTTAAGGACTGTGTCATAACTGGTTGGACCACCTCAATACCTTGCTCCTCTTGGTGTGTTACGGAAGCATTATAAGGCAATTTAGACAAATTGAGAAGTGAAGGCACAAATGTACAATTCGAATTATCTCTTTGAAGCGCACTTTCTTGGTCCTCTTGGAGAACCATCTCCTCCCTCCCACTCATCGGATGAGATTTCGAGTGTACCTTTTCCATTTTCAACACAGGACATTTGCTATATGTCCCGCTTCCAAGAGAGATTTCCATTTTTATACGTAAGTTATACTTGGCAGCGATTCCCAATATAGCCTCCCAGCGAAAGGCTAAGGTTTGTTCACACAAGTTCAATTCAGAAACCACTAATACATGACAGCAGGGCTCAAAGGATTCAATCCCACAGTCGTCCCACTGTTCAAGAAGGCGAGTTTTCAAAGTATGCAGCAAGATCGCGATTCTCCTATTGGAGGGTTGTCAAGAGGCTCAAAGGCCAAAATGCCCACAATCACCTCAATAACACCACCAAGCTAGAGTAGTAGAACACACATACTCAACACCACTCAATTTGAAAGATCAAGGGGCTCAAAGGCTCTCAGGCCTGCAGATACCCCTCTTGTCAACTTATTCTTAAGTGAACAGTGCATGCACCTTGTTTACCCTTTATGCTGTTAGACCCCCAGGGTGTCAAAGGCTCTCAGGTCCACAGTTATCTCACTGGTCTGCTTAACCTTCAGGGGGTAATACACGCAACCTTGTTAAGAATTTATACCACAATACCTCGGGGCTGAAATGCACTAAGGCCTGCAGTTCCCCCTTCTGTAATAATGTATGCAAATTCTAAGTGTGGATAAACAATGTTTTGCAACCAATATCGTACCAAGTATATATAAGTGACAGCGTGAACAATAAGCAAATCCTGGCCTTGTCACATTCATATCATTTATCCACTATTCCACTAGAATGTGAGAGGAGTCACGTTATTCCACGTGCAAACCCTTCTTGGATATACTCTTTTTGTCCTTCAATTTCAGTCCACCGGCATCGACGTTGTACAAGTTCCTGCACAAACTGTTATAACGTTAAGGTGAAACCTCTCAGTAATGTGAGTTCAATAGCAATAGGATTCAAATTGATACGTCCTCCAGTGGTTTGAGGGTTCACCCAGTTATGGTGACCAACGATTTAGACCACCAAGCCCCCACATCAGGCACGCGAACATGTATGGTTTAGTGTCAATACTTTCCACTCTTTATCAGTCACTCCTTATAGTTCTCCAACATCCAAGAACTGAACCGATAGTATATTTGAAGAAATGACAAACGGGGACATGGATTTCAGTAGGGTAGTTACGTAGCAAGGTAATGCAACACCACAAGGTCACTTGATTTTAGGATGGGTTGCTTACCAATATTAATCCTCAAGATTTCAGCAGTGTTCCGCAGTGAACGATACCCCACAGTCCACAGAACACAAAACACACTGCTGGCAAACCATGCATGCGTGGTGTGTATGTAGGCAGGAATTCCGGTAATGGAAACAATTCAGGGGATCACAATTCTGCCATTATATTTTTGTGCATGTAAATGTGCTATTGTTTGCATAGAGTACATGCACCACCTCAATTTTTTAATTAATTGTTCATGATCTGGAAAAGTGGTCATGCTAAAATGCTGTGGCATAATGTAAAGCTTCTTTCATCTATGTGCAGACCCCAACCTTCTTACCCTTTTAAATACAAGACCAGGGTACCATGTTCTCAGTTTTAGCACTATGGTTCAAATGTACCAACTTGACTTTAAAGCTGATTGTGTCTCATCCGCACTCCTTGCACACCCACAAAAGTGAAGAGAATGAAAGTGACCAATATCCTGAAACTACATGCAATTGCATGAGTGTGTTAGAAAGTGTGGTCTGGAAACTTGATTTTTTTTTAAATTGTTCAAGCATTCCTAAGAGGCTTTCACTAATCTCTGGTCTTGGTCACACACACGCCTTTTCGAGGAGTAAGGAACAGTTGGGAGGTAAATACAGACATTTAAATTGACAAACCAAAAGCAGCTTTCATGATTTCTATTTAAAGAAATGAAAAGTGAATGAGTTTAAAAATGGATGAAGTTTGGAACCCATTGTCCGGAGGACTATCCAACATTACTCACAAACTATATCATACCTTAGTTGCACTAAAAAGAGTTCGCTTTTTCCGACATATCTATTGCATCATATTTAATTAATCATTCATAACAATTCCACTTCTCTATATCTTGTTCAAATAGATTATTTCAATAACATTTGTATGAACAATATAAACAATGTTTTGATTGAACAAATCCATGTCTTTCCTAAATCCATGCCAACACGTGTTTCGCTGAGTGGTCACAAATATATCATGTGGCCCCCTAGTGTTCTTCTTTAAGGCTGACTTGAAATCCAACTAAAAACAAGTAACTGTCATTCCGAATGAGGGTATTATAGCGACCCAGGAGTTGTGTTCTTTTCGGGCACTTACAGGTTGGTGCCAGGCAATTCCAATGCATCTTTTTGTTACTTACATAAAATGGAAAACTGTGATGGCGTGATGTAGATTTAAATAATCGGAACTGGGGTCATTAGTGGTGCCTGTAATAGATGGGGGATTATCCATTATTGAAGGAGGAAGCTCTGTTCCCTAGAAATTCATTGATAAGTCAGTAGAGTAGTGTAAGGAGCTCATGGTGGCAACAGTAAAGACAGACACAAGTGATCACAGTTCAAGGGTGTTAATTGAACAATAAATCCAGGGTGGGAAAACGCCTAACCTAACCCTAAATCTAAGATCCGAGCAAGCATCTACAATCAAATCAAAATAAGGCAGCCCTAGTGGCGCTGTGTCAAATAAAAGGAGCCTATACTAAGAAACCTATTGCCAAACCTTACAACTAATACAAAAAGGGTGTGGGATATTTTTCAAGAAAAGAAAGAGGTGTTCACAAATAATATGTCAGGATGTGGTATCCTGGGTCTTCCTTCACCACGTTTTTAGCATGGGACAAGGTGGGACATTGGAGCACAGCACATGCTCGAGCCTTCTTAGCACAAGCTGACAGTTCCATTTGCAGCTATCAGGGCTGTCGATGGCCAACTCTCGTTTTGCTTGAAAGTCTTTTGCCTTCGATGGCCTGATGTATTCAAATAACAAAACAAAAGTTCCTTCTACAAAATGAAAGTTTGTTTCCTGGTTTTTCTTAGGGTGAGTATTCTTAACCCCTGAGTCCCCCTCTTCCGGGCACTGCCCTTGTTCCCTGTGATTTGGGGTGACAGTTTTTCATCCCTTGGATCTCCCCCTTCCGGGCTTTGATCCTAAAACAGTTCCTATTGATATCAAGGCCTTCGGTGTGTGTGGTGGTGTCCTACTTCCAATGGCCTGATAGGTTTACAAAAAACAACTTGAAACGTGAGAACCATCTCTGGTTCCGGAAGCACCCCAAGACCTTCCTCTACGCTTCTGCCTTTTTCCCTCTTCTCCCCTGCTGATCTGTTTTCTCTCTCAGCACCGTGCACCTGACCACCCTCTGTCCTTCTGGCCCAGGTACCTGCTCACACTGCCACCCTCCTGCACTGCCTCCAGGCCACCCTTTGCACTGGGGTCTGTATTCTGCACCCATGCACCCCCTCCCATTTTTCCTCTGCACTTATCAGAAACACCCTATCTGATACACCCTATCTGATTAATCTAGCACTTGCCCTTTGCTGGCTGTACTACCACTGTTTTTTCACCTTTATTTATCTATTTATTTTACTTATTATTCTGTTTGCGCCTCTGTTCTGCACTTACACTTCTCCCCCCTTCCATACACTTCCCCCTTTTACCTTTCCCATGCACTTGCACGTTCTCAATGTCACTGGGCCTAGTAAGATCGCTGTTTTTGTACTCCCTTGTTTCCCCTCCCTTTGCCCGATCGCGATCTGAAACATGTGTGCGAGCCCAATATAAATAAAATATCATTTAATTTAATTTCAACCAACACAAAGGTCTGTTCTATGTAATTCTCGGGTGATGGCTTCACTCCTGGGTCCACCTCCCATGGGAGCAGACCCCTCCTTGCTTTCAGTCTCCACTTAACGGGTTCACAATGGCTTTTCATTCACAAATCTGAATGTTTTTGTTAACGGTTCCAGTGGACATCCCTCGGCCGGGTTTACTTTTGACAACACACCTTTTTTCGGGACTTTAGACTTGCCCACTTCTCGTCAGTATCCCTCTTCCGGGTTCACTCTTTCCAACTTCACATTCACATTTGCTTTCAATGTTTACGGGATTCACTTCTCTTGCTTTCTGATGTGGCGGGATTCACGTTGCTTGCTTTCTTTATAGTTCTTTGGACTGTACAGGGATTTTGCTTGATCTCCTGTATGACCACTTTGACCTATCTTGGCGGCTCTCCTACAGCCTTCTGGTATCTGTAGCTTTATCTGTAGCTTCACTCAGACGAGGATCGACCAGAGTTTTTCGGTGCAGCACCCACATGGTGCCGGTCCCCTTCTGCAGCTGGTCTCCCCTTTACAATTTTATAGTTCTTTGAACTTCACTCACTTTGCCACTTTGCAACTTTCATTCACCACACCCCAGTTTGTCATGAATCACAGAGTGCGCCCCTGTTGGGCTTCTTGGTCCCTGTCACAGCGGGCTTGCACTCATTAATACTCCCAACATGGCCATCCAGCGTAATCCCTTCTCATTCCATGCGCTGGACGTAGCCTTTTCTACTAATAGACCACGCCTTCCGCGGCTCAGCGTGTCTCAATGTTATTGCGAAGTAGCAACCAGACGTGTGCTCCGTAGCTCGGGGTTCTTCTCCTTTTTCCAATCCCGCTATCCCTTCCTAGTCTTCCCCCTTCTACTTACCTCCTGGATTCCTGGCTAGCATGCTTCCACTGCCTCCTGGATTCCTGGATTCGGCGTCCCGGAAACTGAACGCATTCTGGATTCGGAAGAGAATCGGGCAGCCTTCTTCAAGCCCCGGCCCATCAGCAAGAAGGCATCGACCAAGGACACCAGTAAAGAACGGACTCAGGTGAGAAGGGGGGGAAATCCTTGACAGTTTGAGACGCCACCCGACCGAACATGATATTGATATGGAGGCTGCCGTGCAGGACCCGATGCGTAGTATGCAGGAATTATCAACCAAGGTACAGAATTTAAAGGCGGAGAACGCCGCTCTCAAACAGTTGGTCCTATCCCGGGATTCTGCTACAAAAGAAAGTGTCTTACTGGGCGGCATCGTGGACAAATACGACAGCTCAGCAAAGACCCTTCGTGCATTCCTGAATTCGTGCTTGGTCCACTTTACCTTCAAGCCCTATTACTTTTCGACCCCCAGGGCCAAGGTGGGTTTTATAATCTCTCACCTTTCCGGGAATGCCTTAACTTGGGCTACTCCCCTCGTTAACTCTAGTGATGCCCGCTTGAACGACTATAATTTGTTTATACAGGCCCTTAAAAACATGTTTGACCGCCCTGAGCAGGTTTACAGCGCCCAGGAACGCCTGTTAGACTTTCAGCAAGGTTCCCAGGATATGCTCACGTATGTGACCCGTTTAAACAGTTGGCTAAGGAAGCTGATTGGTCCGCTGAGGCGAGCTTTACCCTGTTCAGGAGAGGATTGAACGAAGAGATTAAGGATGAGCTGGCCAGAGTGGTACGACCAAGCTCGTTCCAGGCACTAATGGATCTTGCCATGCAAATTGACTTCCGTATCCAGGAAAGGAAGCCCGAAAAGAAAATAACCAGGGGAATCCCTCCCAAGGTATCATTTGAGAGTACCGTCAGAACGGACACCAACCCAAGCCCAGTCACGGAACCAGAGCCCCTGCAGATTGGGGCCTTTCGTGGACCCATATCCCCGCAAGAGAGAATGAGAAGAATTCATACGGGCTTGTGCATGTATTGTGCCTCGGATAAGCATTTGGTTAGGGAATGCCCTCTAGCAACCCCTCGGCGTTCGGGAAACGCCAGCTCCTGATCCTAGATGGAGAAGAGCTTCGGGAGAGAGATGTTGCTACACATCAATTCCATCCTTGAACTCTCCTGGACAAAACAATTTGGTGATATTACAGGCCTTTCTATCACCCTCCAAGAATAAAACCTATTCCATTTTGGCCCTGGTAGACTGCGGAGCTATGGGGATATTCATCAATCAAGAATGGGTTACTAAACATCGAATTCCGTACGAGACACGAAGCACCATGCAACCTGTGGAAGCTATTGACGGAAGACCCCTCGCATCAGGGTCCATAAGCCTGCAGACCGAAGAGATCCAGCTTTCAATAAATCACCATCAGGAGCTGATTAGGTTCGACATCATTAAGTCAGCTCATTACCCCATGGTTTTGGGTATGCCCTGGCTACAGAAACACAATCCATATACCAAGTGGACAGCGGGTTCTGTATCCTAGGCTCCGAGTTTTGCATGTCTCACTGCCTATCCCTGGAACCTCCGTTAACACACCCAAAGGAACCAACAAGGGAACAGTAGACATCACTCATGGTGTCTAATGTCATACACGTTCCTGAGGCCTATCAAGGATATGCTGATGTGTTTTCAACTGCCATAGTCCAGGCCTTACCCCCACACAGACCTGAAGACTGCGCAATAGATACAGAACCCTCCACAGTGATTCCCTTCGGCAGGATGTTCATCCTTTCCGAACCCGAGAAAAAGGCCCTAAGAGAATACCTGGATACCAACCATGAAAATGGCACCATAAGACCTTCAAAATCTCCTGCTGGTGCTTCCCTATTCTTTGTTCCCAAGAAGAATACCAAGGAACTCAGACCCTGCCTCGATTATCGCGGCCTAAATCAATGCACCCTCAAGGACCGGTACCCGTTACCCTTGATTTCGGACATCCTGGAAGCCGTGAGAGGCGCGGTAATATTCACCAAGTTGGATCTCAGGGGCGCCTATCATTTGATTCGTGTGCGGGAAGGGGACGAATGGAAAACCACCTCCAGAACTCCCTTTGGCCATTATGAATATCTAGTCATGCCCTTTGGACTAGCTAATGCCCCGGAAATTTTCCAACGCTTTATGGACAGGGTGTTTTCTGACATGTTGTTTCTCTTCGTCATTGTATATCTGGATGACATATTGATCTTCTCCAAGGACCCTATACAACATGAAGAGCACGTGAGGGCAGTCTTGCAGAGACTTAGAGAACACAAACTCCTAGCCAAACCCGAAAAATGTTTGTTCCATGTAACCTCCGTTCATTACCTAGGATTTATCCTTAGCCCAGAAGGAATCGGTATGGATCCTTCAAAGATAAAGGCCATACTGACCTGGCCTGCTGCTGCTTCCGTGAAACAAGTTCAGTCATTCCTGGGCCTTGCCAATTTCTACCGCAAGTTCATATCTAACTTCTCCGAGATAGTACAACCGATTGTTGCTCTCCTGAAGAAAGACGCTCCCTTCCTCTGGTCTACACCACAAGAATCGGCGTTCCAGCGTCTGAAGACAGAATTTACACAAGCTCCTATCTTGGCCCAACCCGATACTAGTCGACCCTTCCTTGTAGAAACAGACGCCTCTAATTACGCTATAGGTGCGGTCCTGAAGCAAGAATTAGGAGATAAACTGGAACACCCAATTGCTTTATCTTTCACAAACCCTGACTCCTAGTGATAAACATGATAACAAAAGACCGGCGGGCCTTCTACTGCAACCTACACTGCCAACCAGGCCATGGGAGATTATTGCTACGGACTTTATTGTGGAACTACCACCTTCCTGTGGATACACTACCATTATAGTTACCATAGTCTTGTTCACTCATATGGCTCATTTTACACCCCTGCATAAACTGCCATCCTCCTCTGAACTAGCAGGAATCTTCCTGGAACACATATTCCGTTTGCATGGACTTCCTTCCAAGATCATATCGGATCGTGGACCTCAATACATCTCACAATTCTGGAAAAGTCTCTGTCAATGCTTAGGAATTCAACGCGCCCTTTCTTCAGGATATCACCCTCAAACCAACGGAGCCACAGAACGTGTCAATCAAACCCTGGAACAGTATCTTCGATGCTTCGCCACCAAGGTTCAGGATGACTGGTCCCTCCTGATACCCGTGGCTGAATTCGCCTACAACGATTCCGACCATTCGGCACTTAAGACCAGCCCCTTTTATTACAGTCAAGGTTTGCATCCATCGGTCCTGCCTTCTGTTCTTCCTCAACCTACACCAGTACCTACAGTTGACTCCTGGATCAGAACCCTTGTCAATATACATAAGGAGGCCAAGGAATTCTTGGAGAAGGCCAGAAAACAGACCAAGAAATATGCAGATTCCAAAAGAAGACCAGGCCCTTCTTATGCAATCGGTGACCAGGTCTGGTTGTCCTCAAAATTACTACCCCCACATCTACGGCCGAGTAAATTGGCCCCTCGATACTATGGACCATTTCCCATCAAAGAAGTTATAAATCCTGTTTCTTATCGGATCAAATTGCCAGACTCCTGGAAGAGAATACACCCAGTCTTTCACACATCTTTGCTGAAACCCTGCTATCCATCCTCCCGGAAACCCTGCAAACCTCCTCCTATACAGGTCGACAACCAATTGGAATACGAGGTGTCCCGGATTTGTGATTCCAGGTTTAGAAGGGGCCAGCTTCAATATCTGGTTGAATTGAAAGGATATCCCTCTAGTGAAAGAACCTGGGAGCCTATGTCAAACATCAAGGCCCCTCGACTGCTCAGAAGATTTCATCTCATTCACCCGGGCAAACCTGGAGGGAAAGGTCTTCGGAAGAGGCATGCTGTCATGAATCACAGAGTGCGCCCCTTTTGGGCTTCTTGGTCCCTGTCGCAGCGGGCTTGCACTCATTAATACTCCCAACATGGCCATCCAGCGTAATCCCTTCTCGTTCCATGCGCTGGACGTAGCCTTTTCTAATAGACCACGCCTTCCGCGGCTCCGCGCGTCTCAATGCTATTTCGAAGTAGCGACCAGACGTGTGCTCCGTAGCTCGGGGTTCTTCTCCTTTTTCCAATCCCGCTATCCCTTCCTAGTCCTCCCCCTTCTACTTACCTCCTGGATTCCTGGCTAGCGTGCTTCCACTGCCTCCTGGATTCCTGGATTCGGTGTCCCGGAAACTGAACGCATTCTGGATTCGGAAGAGAATCGGGCAGCCTTCTTCAAGACCCGGCCCATCCGCAAGAAGGCATCGACCACGGACACCAGTAAAGAACGGACTCAGGTGAGAAGGGGGTAACTCCTTGACACAGTTCTTATCTGCTCTCCCCTCGAATCACCGGCTGTGATGAACCGCATGGCTTTCCTCGTTACTGGAGTCAAGGCCGGTACCACGGAAGAAGGAGTCTCTCTCGCTCCGGCTTATCAGCGTCAATATGCTCCGTGTACCGTTGAAATCTGCTGCAGCACACTTGGGCTATTGTCCTCGGTCTTACGATTCCTTCTGTGGAGGGTTTGTGGGGTTTTGTTGAAAAGGGCAAGGTCGTGTCTCTCCTTGTCACCCTCTTGATATTTGCAGTCTTTCTCCTCCTCTTGCACTGCCGGGTCTGGATAGTAGTCGTGTCGTGCGGTCTGCCTTGCTCGTACTGTGCTCTCTTGCTCCACCTTTTATCCCTCTGGGGAAGGGAAAGGGCCGTCATGTCTGTGTGTGATTCTCGTCAATTGCCTGACCCTTGTATTGGGACATGTCTGGTGAACGGCTCTGGTGTTAGTCTGTTTTGCGAAAGTGTTCATGTTGGTGAAGGGGTGGGGACGCAGTATTTTCGAATGTCCTAAGTGGTAGGATGGGGAAGAGGTATTGAAGGAAGGGAGATACCGCGTCTCACCAGTCGGTGTCCCATTCCCACTGGCCGAGGACCCCCCATCCAGGTGATCCTTCCTCACTATTCCACCCCCAGGAACTGGATCCAATAGCGATGGCCGTGTCCTGGCCACCTGTATGACAGATCCCTGGGGTTAAGTCAGGGAGACACCTTCAGGTTTCTCAAAGTAAGCGATGACTTCTTAAACTCAGCATCCTCGCACAAAATTTGGAACAGAATGGTACGTAGACATGCAACAAGCTGGCCTTTGCTTCTACACCTGGGAAGAGCACAGCATGTGAAACACATGTTCCAGGTGCAACACATATATTCTTATTGTCTGGCACATAGGAGCAGAAATGAGAAGGGCAATATAAAATCCAACTGAAAAATGTAACAGTTTAGGGCTCTATCTGCTGGCGTTCAAAGTACTGCCACACGTCATCTGGTTTCCATTGAGTCCATATGCATTGAGGTCCTGAGATCAGCCACCTGACAGAAGCAAAGGCCATGCAGGCAATCCCTTCTTAAACGATACCCAAGTGGAAGCTCGGCTCGATGTACACAAAGCAGGCCCTGGCAAGAAAATGTTATTTGCCTGCTACAGCACCGTGTAACAACAAGCAACTTAACTACAGTTGTAAGAACAATCATTGCTAGGAGTCTGGTATTTTATTCCAAAAAGAACTGCAAATCGCGTAAGATCATTCCTGGTATTATGACAACAGTATTTATAATTCATAATGGAAAACATTTAATGAGTAACCAACGTATGCGTTTCTCTTTCAAAACAAGCACATATTTGTGCAACAAAAAATGAACTTTTAAAAGTATTTTAATTATTTTAACATTTACAACGCAAATACCGTCAATGCTTATATTTATCAATGAACTCATGTCACGTGTTGATTAATATGAAACTTAACTGACTTTTCACTGCTGTACATGTAGAATATGATTATAAATAACAAATGCAATGATACCCAGCAGGTCTACTGCCCCATGTTTGAAATGAATATATACTGGGAAGGTACCATTTAATTTCTCAATCCTTTGTACGAAATTGTTAAAATGATGCCCATTTTATGTGTGCTTATGCAGTGATTAATGATTAACGGTTATTCATTTTCTTATTTTTTGTTGTTCATTTTTTATTGTTCTATCTACGTGTTGGTTTTTCTCGCTTTTTCATTCTTCCTAATTATGATTTGCAGTCATTTTCGTTTTACATTGGCACAATTCGTACCATTTTGGGGTTGTTTACAATTTACTTTGTTTTAACATAATGGACGTTATGGTTTATGATTTGTTTCGATTCTTGATTGATATTTTTGGGATGTTATTTTTGAACTAATATATAACTAGTTTGTAACTAACTCAGTGCTTAACTCATTTGATGAATAACATCCCTGATGAACAGCTGGGGTTGAAACATGTGTTGCTCTTTCCATATTAAAAAATGATGCTGTACATAAAAGGATTGAATTACCAATTTGATGTAGGAATCTCAGTGTTCCATTCAATCCAAAAAAATGGTATGTGACAAATTCTTAGATGTCGTCATCTCTCCCCAAGAGGGAGCCCCTTCCCATGAGGCTAGGGAGGTGAGGCCGCTACCTGATACTCCCCCTCTGGTGGCACTCAGCTGGAGTATCTCATGGGGAGAGACTCCCCATCTAGGGAAAAGGATGATCTAAGGGAAATGCGGCATGCCAACCTTTCATCACCTCCTACCCATCCCTCCCACCCCTTTACTCAACCATCTGCAGCCCACACTGCCATTTGCTTCTGTAGATTTAATGACACAGGATTGACTTGGACGAAGGAAAGTAGGGATGACCTTCAAAAGACTTCCCTGGAAGGTACTGGAACGAAGAGAACATGCAGAGCAATTAAGAGCCCTCAAGAGAATGTACATACGTGTTCTAGTTATTTTGCTAGATGCAACATAAGTAGAGAAGGACTTACCAAAGAGTCTAGCCCTCCCTGGAGGAACCGTGAGTGTGAAGGCGGTACGGCACGAGAAGAGAAAGCAGATCAGAACACTGAGGAGGGAGCCAAGAGGTCTGAAGCCAGTCAAAGTAAGAAGGACTGAATGGCGAGCTGCCGGACGGAAGCTCCTGGCATTCCTGAAGCCTGGGAGATACAGAGAAGAAAAGCTGCACAACCAGGAAGAAATGCAAGCTGTTGGACAGTAGAAGTACACGAAAGCTACAGAGACCCCACGGCTGGTGGCAGATGCCCAGAAGAAACCGAAACCCTCATGGACCATGCACAAATGTCCAAAGGTTGCCAGGAAAGCGTTGGGGACCCTAGAGGGCTATGAAAGATACAGAGGGGTCGCAGAGAGCCACCAAACTCATGCTGGGACTGGTGGGAAAGCCCAGGAAACAGAGAAAGAAAGCAAGTGTCGGCTGGGAGACCCTCCCCGAATCGTGGGAAGCCTAGGAGAAGGTAGAGGACATCTTCCTCATCACAGTATAAGCGAGAAGACTAAGATAAAAGGGCAGAAGCCCACCCAACCGAGACTACCAGGACCCTACTAGGCCGGCTAGTGAACCAATTTTGTCCAAGTCAAGGGAAGGGAGTCCTTCTCCCTGGTATTGTGAACTGTGATAAGAAAACTGCCTGAGAAAGGCCAATGGAAGTGAGTCATTCCCCCTGGAATTGTGAGCTGAATCAAGCCCGAGAAATGGCCATGGGAAGGGAGACATTCCCCCTGGTGTTGTGAACTCTAAAGTAAACTTGAGAAAAGGCCAGGGGAAGGGAGACATTTGTTGTGAACTGTGAAAGTAAAAGCCAAGAGACTGTCAGAATAAAGGCAAGAGAGTGTCAGAACAAAGTTAAGGAAAGTCAGGCGAAGGGAATCATTCCCCTGGAATTGTGTAAACACGAAGAACAAGATACTTGGAGCAGGGAGGCATTCTCCAGGAACCCGGTTGTAAAAAAACAATGTGTTTGTGCCTTGGAAAAGGGAATGAGACGTGGCGAAGGGAGTCATTTCCTCCGCTGTGAGCTGTGAGCCGTTGTTCAGAAGAAGGGAGCCATTCTTCTGGACCATTATTATATTAGTTTAGTTATATGTGTAAGGGACAGAAGTAGGTATTTGATACATGACGGTGAACTCTTGATTTACATGGACTTCCTAAATGAGCTCTTTTGTTGAGGTACGGAAACCCCTCTTAGAGTTAGTGAGGTATAGGATTTCACTTTATTTTCTGGTATAATAAAAGTGTTTTCAACCATTACAACAGTCTAATCCAGTATCCAAGCAGGACTGGGTATCTTATTTCAGTGTGTTGTATTTGGACCCTTTGTCAGTTTATAATGATCACTCATGTAGTAGATGCAGGAGAGGATGACTGGAAGTTACGTTAATTTTGACACAGTACTAAAGAACATTAGTACTTCCAGAGCATCCGGCCCTAATAAGCTATCTAACCGTGCTGTTTGGCCCGTCAAATGGACCATTTTATTTAAGCATGTAGCGGATTACAATACTTTTTCGAATTCATGGTTCACTGCACACATTGTACCGTTTTACAAGAAAGGATCCTATTCTGACCCTACTGATTAGAGGCCAATCTCCATCCTCGATGGCGACGGCAAGGTTTTTACAGCCTTGCTGTGGAGCATCTGGAGATATGGGAAAAAGGGACAGGAAGGCTTACGTAATGGTAAATGGGTTTCAGGAAGCATTTAGGTACTTCCCAGAACGTTAAAGTGTATTCAGAATTTAGCCTGGACCAAAAGATATGACTCCAGCTATGTAGCAACAATTTACATCTCAGCCGCATTTGATGCAGTCGATGGAGGTCTTTTATGGTTTAAGTTGTGAAGTTGGGGTATTCCGTTCGGATTCTTATGCTTGATAATAGGATAAGAACAATCCAATGTTCAAGTGGGATATGATTATAGCGATACCCTTCTCGTACAATCTAAACCTCTACGGGTGTTGGATAGGGTTGTGTATTGGCACCTTGTCTTTTTAATCTTTATGTCAGATAGGGGAGACCTTTAATGGAATGAGCTGCTTTTGCTACTCCGAAAATGTCTCATTTAAAACCAGTATGGATGTCTTACACTGATGATTTATACATTTTTGAATGTACGCAGAGAGGTTTACAGTACCTAATTAATGCTTTTCTTAAATGTTGTCTTGTTCAACTCACTGAAAATTAATTATGCAAAGATGAAAATAATGCATAGAAGAAAGAAAAGTTTTCTTTTTTATAGTGGGGAATAAACTCTGATGTGCTGGGAAAGGTAGACAGTTGTATCTGCCTTGGTTTTCATATTAGTTACAAACTGCAGAAAGTACAAATAAAAGAGTGGATGAAAAACCGGGTAATTGCTTTATCAAACCAGTTTACCAGAGCTGATGTAAAATATGGAAAATTGTTCCAAGGATTGTATACGGTATTGAGGTACAATATTGCCCTATTTAGAAGGAGAGTCTTGAAGATTCCAAGCTCAATTCCGTTGATGGCAATTAGGTAAGAGCTAGGAATTCAATCCCTCACATTTAGAGCATATTGGAATTTCTTATATTTTATACTAACATTTTACATCCTTTGGCAGATTGCCTTTTATGACTTAAAAGTTACTTTAACCAAAATGGTGATACTTTCTAAGCAGAGTTTTCCATGTTTTGCATAAAACTACTTGAAAGATTGCATTTGAGTAGTCAGGCTCTGGTTCACAATCCTGGCAAAGTCAAACGCACCCTATATGACTTTGACTGGATCTCTACAATTCAAGGTCTGCACAGATCTGAATCCTTAAGCCACTTGTTCTAGGACCATAAATACATGGGCGTTCTGGCACCTTACCTTTCAATATATCCTGATTGAGGGGCAAGGCATCTATTTCTTAGTTTCAGATGGAATTTGTTTCCAATAAAAGATATTTTGGTCAGATATGGAATGTTAAAACCAGATTCTGCTAACAGTAGATTTTGCAATAAAGTAGGTAAAAAAGACACTTGGAAACATTTATTAATTTTGTGCAATGCATTAGAAGGGAAGCGTATGTTATTTTAAAGAAGGTTTGGGACTTTGTTTACCTTTGGTGAGGAGGAAACTTCCTGGCTTGGTTGATTAGCTGGCAGCACAACACATCAACAGTACTTGCGTTTTTTTTTTAAGTCTCTGCAGCTGGAGACATTAAAAGAAAATACTAGAATAACTCACACCGAAGAAAATTGCTTGTGATGAAATAATGTTATGGTTAGAAAGTTATTCTGCTTTTTAGTGTGTTTTAAATCCAATTTTTTAACTCTTTTTCTTATTGATGTTGTGTAATGTATTATTATATATAGTGTACAGGCCCGTGCACTCGCGCCAAAGTGCAGGTTTTCATTAACACAGTAGGAAGGACCACTTTAGATCTGAAGCCTACAACTCCCTCTAGTGGGGACAACAGACGAAGCTATGTGAATTGGACCACTGTATATACTAAAGCAACAGCTCCCTCTAGCAAAGCATTCTGTGCGTCTGGGAATCTTCTACGGCGCATGACAGAATCAGCAAACATACATCTGGCCTTTTATTATATAGTTCTATTAACTGAACTTATTATGTGTGAATTATGAAATTTAAAGGTTTTGTATAACCGAATAACATTACATTAAAAATAATAATAATAAAAGTGTATGCCAATAACCATGCGACCTGTATGTCAGTCTCCTCTTTCTGCACCCTTTGAGGTCTAAATAATACATTTCATAGTAAATCACAGAGATTAACAAATTCTCATCCAATACAAGACTTACTAGTGTGGCACAGTTATCATGCAAGAAATAATAATAATTTGCATGTATATAGCGCTACAAACCCTCAGGCATTTGAGCGCTGCTTATTATTACCCACGGTGTGTGGTGCTCACATTGGCCCTGTTCGGATTCAAACCTACGTAGGCAGGCTCTGCACAGATGTCAAAGAGAGGGTTCTACTCGCTGTGCTATCGGACCGGCTACGTTTCCCTTGTTTCTATGTTGTTGGGAATGGTCAGAGAAGCGTCTCAATTTCTTGGAACCCATTTGCGACACCTTAAGAAAAATAACGATTCGCTCTTCCCCTGGAACTTCAAAAGGTCTTTTGGGTGCAGTGATTTTAAAACAATATTAAGCCTGGTGTGTTGCAGTGAAATATCTTGTAAATTAGGGTCAGATATTTGAATATGACACTAAAAAAAAATGATAGCCAGTGTAGCTTACAAAGTATATGTGTTATGTGTTGTCTCCTATGTGTATTCACAATAATGTTTGCATTACCATTTGAGGATGATTGGGATGCTCCAAGAAACAAGGATTTACAGTAGGCAACTCTTGAGCAAATAATTGCACAAGCAATTCGGCCTAAACGGTCTTCATTGAGGGATGATAACACTTGGCAAAGCAGCAAAAGATGGCAGGCAGTGGAGCCGATGATTCGGTCCGCCTGTTTTGGACATGGAGATGGAGGAATCAAAAGGTTACATTCAATGCATTTACTTTTTCTTGAGCTGTGATTTTGTACCGCTTAACAATCACATTTTAATTTGTAATTCAAATGCCTTGCAAAACAGATCGAAGAGATGTTGAGAGTTTCAGATTTAGACGGGTTTAAGCAAAGCCAATACCATGCATCCATTTTTCTATTAATTTGAAGTTAACATTAATTCTGTTAAGGATGTGAGGGCTGACCTTGTAGTTTTAAAACCAATCGATTAACATCCACATAACTTTGAAAAATTACGCCTTGATCACACAATAAATCATGTAGTGGTATGAAGTGTACATTAAAAAGGAGGGGAGAAAGAGAAGCTTCCTAGGGGACAACAAACATCAAATAGCTAGCCGCAAAAGTGACAGACAATAGCCCTCCTTATAATTTGGCTGGTACAGTATTAAAGTGCCGTTATTACTGTATACTAGCACGTTAGCGCACCGGACAACTACGAGATTGCTGGTGAGGCGGCTGGAATGACAAACAGCTAAAAGCTGGAGGTCATTCCGCCACCTCACTGGCAAAAAACACGAGTATTACAGGCACCGGCGCCTATAATACGGGCAAACACCCCCATGGAGTCCTGTAGGACTGTAGGACTCCATGGAATGGGGAGTTACCACCGTTACCGGCACTCGGAATCCGGTGGACATTCCACCGGACTGAGTGCCAGTAACAGTATTATTGTTTGCTGGTATCCTGTCGCAATTACTGAGGGCCAATGTGATCACCTAGGAAGGCTCTAATTCAGTCCACATGCATATCAGATGACCCTGACAACCCCCAAATCTAGCAAGAAGCATAGAAGGGTCATGCGTATCAACAGCCATCGAGAAGCATGAGCATTCTCGGATGTCCTCTGCCCATAATCTAGTTCTGCACCACAGTGCGGTCTAAAACCTAATGGTATGTCATGGAGGATATTAAAACTAAGATTAAACCGCTAGACATGTTTCCTACAACTGACGTGTAAATATGTTGTCCATTATAGTTTTTTTAGCTAAGAAATTCATCATAAGCTTTGTAATTGATAAATACAGAATATAATAATAAACAACCATTATTAGGACTTGCTAACCAAATATCCAAGATAAAAATGTAAGTTGAGCTAACAGTTATTTTTAAAAGAAATGGAGCATTGGTTAGGGTGCGATAATTTGAACATTGAATAGGATTGTGAGATAACTGAAGGTGTCTCACCCGCTAGTCCCCGGGGATCTGTCATACAGGTGGCCAGGACACAGCCATCACTTTTGGATCCAGTTCCTGGGGGTGGATCAGTGTGGGAGGATCACCTGGTTGAGGGGTCTTCAGGGAGTGGGACCCTGGATGTTGGGATGCGGGACCCCCTTCCCTGTAATACCTTTTCATATGAACTCAACCCCCACCCCTTGCCTGACACGAAAACTTTCTCATGGACAGCTCACCGTGAGCTAAAAACGGACTAACACCAGAGCCGTATACCTGACATGTCCCAATACAATGGTCAGGCAATTACTCATCATTACACACACCTGACTTCCATCTCACTTCCCTACACGGATAGAAGACGGAGCTAGGCAAAGCACATGAGGAAGCAGCAGTTCCAAGATGACAGTTTAATACAAGGAGAAAGACGGCAAGACCAAAGCGGGAAGTGCCCTTGACCTTTTCAGACTGTTACTTTGGTGAACCTTGGAAAACAAGAAACCTAAGACTGATGTCTAAATCCGAAGAAACCTGCATTGTGTGTACCCGGGGCTCTCCTGCGTCGATAACCAAGGCAGGGAGGAACGGTCACCACTGTGGTACTGTCCTTGGCTCCTACAACACAGCAGCGCCAGTAAAGACAGCACAGCCGGTGAGTCAGAGAGACTGATACCAGACCAGCCTGTGTTAGAACCAAGGTTACAAGCAGCAACATTTTATGAAGAAATCTAAAGAGAACTGTGTGTGAACAATATGTAACAAGCGACATGAATATAATTGAAAACCAGAGGAGTGACTGAACTTTTGGAAGCCAAGAAAGATACCGTAGACAGAGTGGTCAGGCGCCACGTACGTGCTCATTCGAAGGTCTCCGTTAGGTACCAAATGGGTTGGCAACTGTGAAACGGGAAATTGTAAATCGAAGCGGTCCTGCAACGGGTTAAGCTAAACCCTGTGCACATTCGAAAGTCTTTGATAGTTTAATGCAAACTGAAATTGGTCCGAGCCCGGCTGAGGGAGACGAATTGTGTAAGAGGAAGGATCTGAGCCCGGCTGAGGGGAATCCGGGGTGAACCGTGAGTCACCCAAGAAAGAATATTCTCAGAACATTGTGAAAAGAGGGATATGATCCCAGAAGAGGGGGATACCCAGTAACGATCATGATATAAAAAGGGAACTGAGCCTGGCTGAGGGGGATCCAGGGTGAAGCACACGAATTAAGTACGTATAAGAGGAAAGGAACTTTGTGTTTTGTTTTGGTACATCAGCCCCTCTGAATCAAGAGACTTTGAAGTAAAGAGACTAGGGTACAGAAGGCCCTGATGCTATTAATGCAACTGTATCCTCGTGCCGAAGAAGCCAGAGTGTGTGCTTTGCTCGACTGAATCACCTTGTCTCGTGCAGATAATGTGGGGAAGGGAGGCCACCGACCTGAACATCCTTACATATCATTTTGTGAACACTTCTTTCTTTTTCATGAACACTACCCCAGACTGTTTGTATTTAGCGGTAAGGATTGGCAATCGTAATTTTTTTAGTATAGGCCTTTTTACTTTGACGAGACTCCACTAGGACTGCATTATTAGTATTTGATGGTCGTAGCTTGCTCCCATCTGTAGATTTAGTGTTAGATAGACGTTTATCCCACCATTGTTGAAGTTCAATAAGCACCCTTGAACTGTGGTCACTTTTATCTGTCTTACTGTTTATACCATGCCTTCCTTACAGGATGTAAAATGTTTTTTCAAGGAGTGACTAGATACGTTTCATCTCAGGAGGAATATTATCTAAAAATGAATGATTGCTAGATGTTTTAATGCATCAATCCATTTTTTACTACAATTGACAGATGTGGATAGCCTAGACAGGTGTAGGATTGAGCTTTCTAATAATCATGACATGCTCAGAAAGAGCTGCCACCTCCTTTCTTTTTTCTATGGGTTCTTCCTCCCGGCTGTTAAAGCTACATCTATCCTCTTCTCTATGCACCCAAATATAGGCATGGTGTGTCAGCCTGAGCTTCCTTATTTACAGATTGCGTCAAAGATCTACTTCATATTCAAGTAAATACAAAATACAAATGGGTCAGACTGATATATAAACTCTGAAATTCCACAAAACCTAGGCTTTTGACAGAGACATTTAGTCATTGCAACAACATCAGGGCTAGAGCCTTTCAGAGGGCTGCTGGCATGTAAGTGTACCAGGGGACCTCCGGTAAAGGTATACACAGGAACAAAAAACAATCCAAAAAGGAGAATACACCAAGCAAGAAGTAATGCAAAATTATTAGAATCAAACAGCTGGTAAGCACGGTTCATACAGCTCTGTGGAACTGAACTGAATGAAATGAGTTGTCAACACTGCCCACTGCGGATAAACATTTTCTACCTAAAATACATTATTGGTACAATATTTTAGTTAAATTTTCAGGGCAGGCCACAGGAGTCGATTGTTGGAACTATATCAATCTCCTACATGCATGTATATGTTAAGTGACCCTGATTGGGTAGAACATTTCTTTGGCAACAAATCACATTAACACCCCGGGTGAAGTCACAAACCTTCCCACACCGCCCCTCAATTACGTGATTGCCAACCAATGGGAAACAAATGTTTTTGACCAATGTCCAATAAACAAAAAGGCTTGAGATGGCAAGGGGTGAGACATTCACACCGAGTCTCACCAATGATATGCCCCGCGGACATCAGTGAACACACTGTAGAATGTTGCACCCTAGAGACACCGAAACCTCTCCGTCAATTGGCTCCCTGTCACGCGCCTCATACTTTACTTTAATCATTTATACCGCGCAAACCATGGACCAGTAGGCTTAAGGGCGCCAGGACAACAAATAAAGACAGACAACAAATAAAGAAAGCGAAACCAGACTAAGCAGCGAAGTTCAGAACAAGAGAACACATTTAGTTGAATAACAGATTTTTCAGTTTCTTCCTGAAGAGATCAGTGGATTTTAGACCCCTGAGATCAGGAGGAAGTCCATTCCATACTGTAGGGGCCTCATTCTGAAAGGCACCATATGTGGCTTTGATGGTGTTACATCTAGGCAGAGCCAGCTGATCAGTGTTACTGGACCTAAGGGATCTCACCAGAGTTTCTTCTTGAAGCAGAACCTGTAGGTAGTAGGGCATCTTGCACAGTCGACATTTATGCGTAATTAGCAGTAGGCAATATAATAGCCTTGACTCACTATGCTCAAACCTCATCTAGCCTCAGAGACATGGTCTTTCCAAGCAATACCAGTAACCACTCATACTGCGCTGTTCCGTATTACTTGTAAAAGATTACAGTCTCCTTTATTGATACAATACAGTAGACTGCAGCAGTAGTCAATTATAGCCTGTGCAATGGTCTCAGCATTGGATTGAGGAATAAAGGGTCGGAGATGGGCCAAGAGCTTGATACAATAGGCTGAGGACGAAACAAGACTGCTGACATGAGCTTTCATGTTAAGATGTTGGTCAAGGAAGACGCCCAGTGTCTTAACCTTCTTTTGAACAACAATTCTGGTGTCCTCTAAGCAAAAGCTCTCATGCACAGGGCCAAATTTCCTAACCATATTGGAAGTACCAATGACCATAAGCTCAGTTTTACCTCTATTCAGGACAAGGGTGTTCTGTACCAATCAATTTTCAGTAAGGTTGTATACTTTATTAAGATACAATTCGTCTTTATCATGAACACCTGCAAGTGGGATGACACACTGAGTGTCATCAGCGTAGTTCGTAAAAGCTATCCCATTTTGCTCTAAAAGTACAAAGAAAGGTGCTGTGAGGATGTTATACAGGCAAGGAGAGATACATGCCCCCTAAGGTACGCCAAATTCCAGGATTGTGCCAAGAGCTTCAGCCTCTCAACTATAGACTCTGCATTCCCGATTACTCAGAAACAAAGTAATCCATTGGGCTGCTTCGTTCGAGAAGTTGGCCACATCCCTCAACCTGGTGATCAGGATGGAATGATCCACCAGGTCGAAGGACGCAGACAAATCCAAGAGCATCAGGAAAGATGACTTACCATTGTCCATACGATCCACTAATCTGGACTTCAGTTCTAACAGGGCAGTTTCCGTTCCAAATCCTTGCCTAAACCCCAATTGGTGTTTGTTAAGGATTGGGTAAGTGTTAAGATGGGCAGATATTTGGACGTAAGCTACCCGATCCAAGATCTTAAGCAGGAAAGGGGTATTCATGATGGATCTATAGTTTAAAAGGATGTCATTTGGTAAGCCTGGCTTTTTTAAGATGGGTGTTATGCATGCCTTTTTTAGCCCCAAGGGCACTGAATTTTCTTGGAAGGAGGCATTCACAAATTTGTAGAAAGATTCTAACAAAATAGGAGGGCAAGATTTGATGGTAACTGCTGAACAGGGATCTCCTTTACAAGTGGTCGTTTTTAGTTGTTCAATGATTTTAGCTAATTCAGCTACGGTAATGACCATGAAACTGAAATGAGGAATCAGGGGATTGTTTACTAAAATGACATTGTCACTGGCCCCCAATAGTTTGGATTGATCCCCTCTTTTTTGGGAAATATCTGCCTTGATTTTGCAAGTTTGCCCTGCATGGCTTCTTGAATTGCTGAATACCAAGCAGCATCCTTAACTACGGAACCAGTGTCCTGGGTATGAGGGGTTTCCTGCCCTTTAAGAATTTTAAACAAATCCTTCACTTCAGATTGAGCACTCTGAATTCTGGAATTAAGTGTATTTAATTGGGTGTCAAAAATGGCTAATTTATATTCTTTGGCTGTTCCTTTTTAGGTTTTCAAAGTCAGAGGGGAATGGATATTTTTGCATGCATAAAAGCAATTAAGAGTGGCGGTTTTAAGTTAAATAAATTCTGGCGAAAACCAGGAATTGCTGTTATGTGCAACTTTCTGAGATTTCTTTTTTAAAGGTGCAAAAGTGTTAGAGATGTGAATAAATGAAGAGGAGAGAGCCTTAGATAGCTCTTCTGCTGAATCTAAGATTGATACGTTTGTAATAGCTTGTCTGAGTAGGGGTTCATAACCCCTAACCCAATGCTCTGGCCCCCCAGCTCCCTTTTCATGCCTTGCTGCAAAGCGTAGTCTGAAAAAACGATAGCACAATCTGCCAATTCCCCTCGTGCACAGAGGTGCCTAGCTCATTGGCCTCAAAAGTATCTAAGTATCTCTTAGAGTGACTTCACTGGGGCTGCATTCTCTTGGGAAACTTCCGCTGTGCAACATTTCTGAATTCTGCTGAATGTTCAAGAAATACATCCTGCTTGTCACAACAAAGGCCTGCATCTCTTTTATGAGCTGTCTGCTAGAAATGCTTTCCTAACACGTCTACATGAAAATGGCTTATCTACTGTTCACATATTGCTCAAAAGCCCCCCTTCCACGCCCCCCCTAATGCACCTTGCGCCGCCACCCAGTGCCTGCTCTATACACTACCCCTACACCAAAAGCACCCAGCCTTCATTGTGTTCTACCATGGGACTTCTCGCGTTGCACCTGCTTCTGTGTCCCCTTATGCAAGCAGCGCCGTCTTCAATGACGTCCCCCCCTCGGATGTCACCCTCCATGTCACTCTCAATGTTACCACGTTGCTTGCGCAATGGTACATGCACCCCCCTTGGCAGCGTTGAATCTGGACCTTTACAACATTAGCAAAGGATTTATTGCACAGGAATTAATTTCTCTGGGTTTTTTTCTTTTGGCTTTAATTAATCTAATACTATAGTACCAATTAGCCCAATGATGTTAAAGCGCTGTAAAATTCTATAAAATCAGAGTCAGAGAATACATATCACGTAACTACATACATACAAGATTGAAAGGAATATAGCCATCACCTCCGCGTCAGGGGGTGTACACGGCCAGTAACAGCCCACAGCTGGAGCCTCGGCAGACCTCGGCAGACATGAGTGCGAATAGCAATCACTGATAACAGGGTAATTGCCATTTGCACCCCGAATCGTTTTTTTCTCATGATATTGCGCAAGCACAATCTCACATGAAAAATAAAAAGCAAGATGACTCGTGCCATAGTAAATGCAAAAGAGACTTGATCCATTTCCATTCACAAAGGGAATTAGTCCCTTTTCTATTTACTATGGCAGGTGCCGGGGAAGGTAGGGAGCGCCAGGACCAGAGCAGAAAGCTCCAACCCAGGAAATAAGTGGGTTGGGAGAGGGTAGGGGAATGGTTTGGGATGTCGGAGGGACCGGGAGGAGGCGGGGTGTGCAGAGGCAACATTTAGTACTCTTTTCTCGGTTGCTAATCTTCACAATTCTATCTAAATGTGATGCATGGCTAATGATGAACGGATGGTCAATCAAGGTTTCCAGTGGCTCCAAGTGCACATTGAGCAACATGAAAGCCCAGATTTTACCTTGGGCACTGCACTGTTAAAAGCACGGGTGTCAAGCAGCATCGCGCATTCTGATCTTTTGAGATGTTCATGCAAGATATGAGAAAAGGCATTAAGAATCGACTCCCATACCCAGTGATCCAGATAAGATTTAGAAGTGGGAGTATTATACTCCCTGTTTTTTTAAAGTTGGTAGTAAAATGATTCCCAATGGGACTATTTTTTCATAAGTGTGTAAAAATGTTTCAACTGGTGTCCGCGGGGCATATCATTGGTGAAAATGTTTTTGGAATAATTTTTTCTTTGCACCTAGTTAGTTATTCTATAACCTAGTTTTTTCTTTACGCCTAGATAAATGTTTACTTCTTTCGATCAGGCTGTACAATAGTAGTTTCCGCCTTTAGTACTACATGCACTAAAGGTCCAAACGTATCCATGGAGCTGTGTGAGTGAGAGCAGGAGCACATGATTCTGCGTGTCGGTTTCCCATTTCTTGTTGGGGGTATTTTTAGTCCCAATTTTAGTATTAACCTGTTTTTAGCGAGTAAAAGTGGGCAATACACCCCTTATCTGTAGGGCTGTCCGAACACCATTTCAGCACGCTGAACGGCAAGTAAACATCCGTGGTCAGTGGCAATGAAAGCTAAGAGCTCCAGAAATACAAACAAGCACCTCCATCATGTAGGACGTAAACAATAGTCAACGCATGGAGTGTAGAATTCTCAATGCTGCCGTGGACGCAGAATCTAGATTTATAGGGCTTCAGCAATTCGCCACGCACCGGGTGCCTAGGGGAGGCAAACTACCGCACAGGCCTCTGCCACATTGTCCAAAAAGCGACCATTTTAATTGGTGGCGAAACTCGGGAAAGCAGTCCCTGAGCAAAAGATGAATATATAATTTCGTACCAAACAGGACAGGGAACAGTAAATATATGCTTTACTGTAGTTAATGGAAGAGGAACAAATGCAAAAAGCTAGCTTGCACAGTCCCTTCTCAGAAACCTCTAGCACTGTAAAAGGCATAAAGTAAAGCCACATAAAGGATGCCTTGCATTGAAGAGGGAAACATCAAGGACGACACTAAACAGACAATCTCCTGGGGCAGGTTTATAACTTTCTCTGAACAAAATGATTACAAGTTCTCTAAACTTGAGCCTGTTATTAGAGAAGCTAAACAAGTCGTGTTTAAGGTGAGATTTTGTAATACCAGAAAAAAGTGATTTGGATTTCTCATCAGATTTCAAGATTTGTTTCTGTATAAAAGCAATTTTAGCTGGCCAAATGTCAGCTTTGTACTGTTCACCGACTATCTTAAGCTTGCCCAGATTAAATGGAAGCTTGGGCCCCTTCCAAATTCTTTCCAGTGTCCGAATGGTACACCTGGAGAAAACAATAGTTTCAATATGCCGAAGTGACTAAGAGGCACACGTTGTTTTGAGTGGAGCTACCTATTTAGCTGACAATAACTGCGATGTCAGAGATATAACTTTCAGCCCTAACATCCATATAGCTATTGCAGCATCAAACAATGGAATGCAAATAGAAGCTTGGCTAGATGTATGCAGCCCTACAGTTAAGGGGTGCATCAGCCACTGTTACTGCCATAAAATAGGCAAATACACCCCAAAAATAAAAACAGGGTGTAAAAATACTCCCAGCAAAAATAGGAAACAGACACGTGCATCTCATCCTGCTTTCACCGCACAGCTCCATTGATACTTTAGTAAGGCACATGGTACCACAGGAAAACACTCTACTATTATTACTGCGCGAAGAGGTAAAAATCTGTCTTTTAAGGTACATGAAAAACTTGGTACAAAGAAATACTTATTACAAAACGTTTCTGGTCTACAGTTTAAACATATTTTTACTCCCTAGAAAATGATTTTACTCTCAACTTTAAAAAAAAAAAAGGTGTAAAATACTCTCACTTCAAGAACTTATCTGGAGCACTGTATATAGGTATGTATGTGTGTGATTTATAAACCATAGACATAGTTGGGAAGTAGCGCTGTACATTGGCTACACAAGCATGGGGTTACAGGCAGATTACAGCGGTAGCAGAGCTTGCTGATATGGGTAGACAGTGGGTTCCAGAAGAGGAGGAGAAAACCAGGGTTGAGTGGAATGATTAGCAACGTGCTCCTTGAAGAGCAAGGTCTTTAGGTTCTTCCTGAAGTGTACGATGAAGGGAGAGAGTGGGATCTAGGTTGGTGACTTGTTCTAGGTTTTTTCCCCTCTAACGCGATGTGTCTCTTGGTGGTGTAGTGGCATCTAGAGATAGTGTGATTTTTGGGTTCTTGGCCAAGCAGAGTGGTGTTTAGGTTGCCATTGCTTTGTTGGCAACATAGACTATCTTGAACATGTGTGCTTGAAGAGATAATCTTTTCCAGCCTTAAGAAGCTGAACTGGCTAAGCATAGTCAATTTGTTAAGGTGACGTTTTCATACAAAAAGTAGAAGCTGCCTGCCACATCTAGATAACTGTTGTTTCTTGTTAGGAAGAATCATATGCAGTACCCTTTGGGAACACCACACACAATTAAGGCTACAAGTGCAAGTACAAATTCACCTTTGGTACAATCCTGTACTACACAGTAAAGTGGTAACGATGGCTGAGCAGCCAGACTTATCTCAAGAGTAAAGTGAGCAGTATCAGAAGTTACACAAAGGACAGCAATTGCTATGGTTGAAACAAACACGGATAAAAGGTTTCTGAGTAAAAAAATATACATTTATTTACACATTCATATGTAAAACTGTTCACTAAATAAAGCAGCAGAAAAATCACAATCTTAATTTACTACACAACACCCAATCAATTCTGGACAAGTTAAGCTCACAGTGAAGTGGGAGCAAAATGGCACTCCAGCAATTTAAAAAGGGAGGGAAAGACAAGGTTATACAAAATTAAGCAGAACCAACAAGTAGGCAGGGCAATCTAGAAAAGGCTTACTACAATGAGGATTCAAATCAATAGGCCTGGGCCAATGTTAATGGTTCAGAGTCTTTGCAGAGGATCACACAGTTCAGAGTAGTTCGCTGTTAAGTCTTTGCCAAGAGTTGAAAAACGAAGCTGGTCAGAAGAAAGGTTACTTAAAACAGTAGAGAAGGACAAGCCCTCGGATTGGCGAAAGATTTATAACACTTTCAACGCGTTCGGACGGAACGAACAACCGGGTATGAACAGTACCTTAGAAGAAGAAGAATGCTGTAGCTGAGACAGAAGTTCCTGGCAGATCCTGCAGGCTCACGGTTCCTAAAGCGACTATCAGACTGACACAAAGGAGGAAGACTGGAGGGTCCTGCACTGCCCAGGGAAGAAACCAGCAGCAATGAATAAAAGGTGCGCTCCTTAAAACCCAAACAGGGTCCGGTCCTCCTGGCTATCCGGTTCACTGCAGCGGTGCACAGAGAATTCGACCAGGGGAGAAAGGCCTTGCTTGGTGTTTGGTGAACTGGTTGGTCCCACCAGCTCAAGGGAAGAAGATTCCTTGCAGATCTTCTCTGTTGTCGAAGTTTAGGAGATTCGGACCCGCAGCAGGGCTTCACCGGGAGGTTCAGTAGTTGCAGAAGTCCTCTTCCTTCAGCTTCACTTCGGTTCTCTCGATCCAGTGGCGACTCTGCCTTCCAAGTCCCAGAGACCTGCTTTTTATGCAGTTTTCCCCCATTCACACACCCTGGCTGTCAATCACACAGCAGGGTGGCTGTCCTGGCAGGGCAGTCACCTAGCCAATAAAGCAAAAGTGCGACTTGGGTCCCCAAGGAGACCCTTTGCATGGGGCCTAAAACCCCTCCCTCACATCCTGTCTACCTAGACTCTCAGGCGCCTAAGGAGGGCTTCTGTGCAGAAGCCCGCCAAAGGACGGCAAACAAAGGAACCAAACCTGGTTTGGCGCGCAGAGTAAAACACGAGAAAGACCTTTACCAAAAGAAATGGCAAATAAACCCAGCCGGAACCAAATAAAAGTTAATGGGGTCCATTTAATGGGATTAAAGTTTGGGGCTACTAACTTAGCCTAAAACAGTACCAAGGCTATTTTCATAAACCGCGCTAGGAAAAATATGGTAGATACCACTGCCACCAGCCAAATCTTAAGAAAAGGGAACAAAATAATGTTCCACGAGAGACAGACAAAAAGGGATAACTATTAACCCTTTCCAGTACTCTATGGAAGATAGTTTGTACTTGGTCTGTGAATTAAAAAAAACTAATAAAGTCAATGCAAACTTTACATGTTCTGGGAGACAGAAGTCGGTCCCAAAAAATGGAGTTTAAAGTGGAAAGTCTAAAAAGACAACCCTGTGTCACTGCACTAAAGGTGCTGTGTGACACACAGTAACAAGATGATGCCTATGGAGTAGGTGAGACTCCACAGTCTATGAACACAAAAATGTAAAACACACAGCAAAACACATAACAGTGGGAAAAAGGCTCTCACTCTCACCAGGTGAAAAAAATAAATCCTAGAAATCCAGCAAAGCTGCTGAGGGACTCAGTAGGTAAGGGAAATTAGCCATTCTGGAGAATTCTCCCTAACATTTCTTTTAGTCACCAAATTAAAATGTATTAGAAAATTATGCGACTAGTCAACTTGGACAGGATTTTCATACTCAACTAATTATATGGCTCTAAGTAACCAGTGTCACATGTATCCTTTTTTATGCATAAGTTGGTGAAGATGCTCTATTGGGTCATTTTGTAAAAGATAGTCTGAAAGAATTACAACCAATAAAAATGCTTAATTTCCACTGTAAAGATTAAGGTCACCTACAAATAAAGATGCGTAACACTGTATTCAGGGGTCCACCACTTAGAGCATAATAAAAAGAGTCACGTACTCAAAAAGTTGAGAAAACACTAGTAAAGAAGCAACACGGTTTATTACAGCTAGGTGAGCACAAATCAAACAGAAAAATGGACAGGTTCTGATCAACAGGCTGACATCTGAATGGGCGAAATACAACGGTCGGAAATCCATCAAAACACTTGCAAGATGGAGAATTTACTTATTCTAGGTTTCCCAGGGATTTCATTGGTTCGTAGACATCACCTCATTGAACTTTACATTGATTAGTGAAGCATAATTAAAGCAAACAGTTTAACAGTTTCCCATTACAATGCCTCCCCATGTGGTACCACATTTATTCACACCCTACCACTGAACAACTTGTTATTATTGAAGTAATATTTGTGCTGACCGCCAGAACTTTAATACACTGCCATTGGTCAGCACCATTGAGAACGGAACACAAGACACCCTGCAGCTGGTGGGAAAGGCGACATTCACACGATACCTGTTGGATGATGACTTTCTGTGATAGATATTTTGGAAGCTGGTCACCTACCCAGAGCTCATGAACTTACCGTCTGATTGGTTCGCCCAGGAACGCCGCTCCATCCAGTGTTCCTCTCCCACAGTCGCCTGTCGATGGGCATCTGCGGTCATGTTACCAACACACTGGTACAGAGCCACTCTCCCTTCTGCTGTGTAGGGTGGCTAGTTTGGCTGACCACCCTGTAATAACATCACCTTGTTTTAGTTACGTTTTTTTTTTCTCGGGGTGAGTAGCTTAAGCCCCACCCACCTTTGCAGATCCCTGTTGTATTGGTCATGTGTTTCAGATAGAGGTTTCCAAGGTCCAACCCACCCCAAGGCATTCCCCCTATGTGTGTTTATGATGGCACTATTGCTGTCCTTCCTCTTCTTTAACTAATCATAAGCCAGTATCTTGGACTGTGTGTACGCCCAATGGATCATTACCCCCTACTGTTCCCGGTGAAGCCCTTTGTACAGGGCATTTGTTACTTATAATACCTCGGTCATTTCCCTTGTGGCTGCCCCCACCGTCCCCCTTCTTTACTCTCGCAGTTGGTAGGTACATCCTCCTGTCTGGCGCCGAAATAGCACCTTTAAACACATTCCCCCTCCAATCGATCTTTCGATTGGCATTTTTGTCCGTCTCATCCCTTCTTCCTTTTCCTTGCGCAGCCACACCCACCTTTGCAGATCCCTGTTGTATTGGTCACGTGTTTCAGATAGAGGTTTCCAAGGTCCAACCCACCCCAAGGCATTCCCCCTATGTGTGTTTATGATGGCACTATTTTTGTCCTTCCTCTTCTTTAACTAATCATAAGCCAGTATCTTGGACTGTGTGTACGCCCAATGGATCATTACCCCCTACTGTTCCCGGTGAAGCCCTTTGTACAGGGCATTTGTTACTTATAATACCTCGGTCATTTCCCTTGTGGCTACCCCCACCGTCCCCCTTCTTTACTCTCGCAGTTGGTAGGTACATCCCCCTGTCTGGCGCCGAAATAGCACCTTTAAACACATTCCCCCTCCAATCGATCTTTCGATTGGCATTTTGGTCCGTCTCATCCCTTCTTCCTTTTCCTTGCGCAGCCACACCCTTGTTACCCTGGTCATGCTCCCTTTCTCTTCATAGCCATCCAAATCTTCCCAGAAATTCAGTATCTTTGTTCCATGAGGTGAACACTCTCCCCATAATGCATCGTAATTTTGCAAGTCTGGTGGGGTGCTGTGAAAATTATTTCAATTTCATTCCCCCTTTCATTCATACTGGGGTGTTCCTCACCTAATACCTCTTCGACCTTATATTTCTGTAATGCTATAATGTAACTTTTCTAATGTTGGTGGCATTTAAACCAATGGATGATCAGATGACCGATGCAGGTGGTGATGAGGACTGCAACGACCACAGGGACAGTTATCTTAAATGCTGCTACAAGCCAGTTGGGTGCCCAGGTGAATAATGAATCCAGCCAGGTTGCTGATGAAATGTCTTGCGTTTCTTTTGTCGTTCTCTCGTGTAGTGTCCTTATTTCCTCTACTGCATCTGTGATCGCTCCATTTGTGGCAGCATTAGAGTGAAATGTGGTACAGCACATGCTACCCATCTTATGGCACACCCCTCCCTCCATTGCCGTCATAAGATCCAAAATGAAACCATTTTGGAAGGTCATTATTCGTAAGGCCCATAGCTGTGCACGCACTTCGTTGAGTCTCTTCAGTTGCATGTGCCAGTTGAAGCAGTTTGTAACGAGTGATCTGTAACCACTTTGCATTGGCTGCCCCTTGTACCACAGGAAGAAGAAGAGAAGTAAAAAAAAAGACAGATGTTGAGCTGAACAATTTCAGATGAGGTGGAATGTTCTCTACGCTCTTGGTGGATGATGTAGTTGCTGTTAGACCTTTTCTTCCTTGTTACTTTGTGTTTGTTTCTTTGCTTTTCTGTTGGCACTTTCTCTTTATATGCGGACAACTCAGTGAGTGGTATCAGGTCTGTGCGGGTCATAGCTTAGGTAGGATTATGGAGGGCTACCAGTCTGGTGGTAGCTGGGTGTAAGCTCTCACTCCACATGCCCACCAGGTGTCTAGGACAGCTGCAGTCCCTTTTTGCAGTGCCGCAATGTCCATCGCCCTCCTGCAACCGGTATTCATCCCCAGCATTATTGTTCCATTTTCTCTGAAACACAAAGAATACTGTGTGAGCAGGTTTATGTTTTTTGGACATGGGTTTTCGTTTATCCATGTTAAAGCACATATATAACGGTTCCAAATTTTCTTACATCCTGCATTTAATTTTCTTAACCACCCTTTCTTCCAAGCCCACCAGTCCTCCTTCGTGGCACTTTGCCATTCCCTTTTCCATTGTGCAGCACTGAACCTTGAATTTGCATCAAGGGTCTGGTGTGGCATCATGGCACATCGTGCCCCATGGAGTTCTTACAGTATATTCTTTTATGGACTGTGGGTAGCTGTTTTCTCTTAGGTGCCCCCTCTGTTACATATTGCAGAACCAGGTGCTTACTCTTCACCCCCTGGGCCATATCCCCTCCCCCTCATCAATCCACTTTACTTCCACTGTATGCCCCTGCAACATACCCCTAGTCATGCACAAAGCCATATGAACCAGACATGCGCCCTCTTTAGTTGTCACCTCTTGTGGCAGGAATTGCTTCAGTGTTCCTCTGAGATGTGGGATGAGTGAGCACACATAGAATGTACCATTGGTGCTCCCCGACCCTCCTTCATTTCCCCATACCATACATTTTCTGAGGCCAGGTCCACTCCCTCCCTGACAATTTTGTGGAATTATTTTAGGCTAGTTATATTTTGCTCAGTGTGCGTCTCCTTATCGCCACCAGCTGATGAGCCAAAGTTATCCTTATGTGTAAAATGCCAGAAAAGGAGACAGAAAACAAAGATGCTGAAGTATACAACACTTTGTACATTTATCCCACCCTTCACTTTAATCCCACCCTCCTCTTTTTACCTCGTCCATCCTCCATTAGTATTGCGGGTCTTCTGTAACACCTTATTGTACAAACATTAATGTAATTTGGCTAATACTCCCCAATCAAGTGATTCCTCCTCTTCCCGATGTGCTGCTGGTATCACGAGGAACATCTGAGTGGTGTATCCATGCATGTCGATCTTTTATTTTCACTGCCGGGGATGTTGAGAAGATCACTTCAAGAGGACCACAAAACCAAGGCTCCTTCTACTTTCTCACTGTGTTTCGGATAGGTAATTTGTCCCCTGGATAAAGAGGCTGTGTTTGTGAAAATGCTTGACGGGCTTGTGCACACTCTTCAATGTTGGTTCACTCACTTGTAGATTGCTGGACCTGGCGGGAGATGTAGCGAATCACATTGGTCATCTCAATTAAATAGTCTTTCATTTCATTGCCAATGATTTCTGAGCTAGGGTTAGCATCTGAAATTGAATGTGAAGGAGGGAGTGGTGCATGCATTCTCCTTCCTGTTACAATTTCATGTGGAGTAAGGTGGTGACCTGCATAAAGTGCGTTTCGAAGGGCGAAAAGTGCAAGAGGGAGGCAAAAAAGCTGATTTCGGCACATAGTATTTGTTAGCTTAGCCAAGTGCTCCTTTAGTAATCCATTAATTCTTTCCACAATCCCATTTGCCTGCAGCCAGTAAACCGTGTATAGTTTGTGTTTGATCCCTAAGAGATATGTTATCTGCTCAAAGAGATAGCTAGCGAAGTGTTGGCTATTGTCTGACCTTATCTCCTAACATACACCCCATCTTGGGAATGCTTCCCTCACTAGGAACTTTGCCACATATTTTGCATCATTCTTTGCACAGGGCCCACCTCAAGCCAATGCGAAAATGGATAGACCATTATGATTGGGTATCTGTAGGAGGCACATCTTTCTTGCATGTCAACATAATCAATATTCAAGTGCTGGAAGGGCCCTTCAGGCTGTGGTATTGTTCCCTGCAAAGTTATAAAAGTATGGCCAGACAGAAACCGTTTGCAAACCATACAATTTCCCAATAACTCATTCACTCACTCATGCATGTTTGGAACCTACTATCCCTCACTCAGCTCTGCAAGGGTGGGGAAATGCAGCTGTTCTAGATCTAAGTTCCACAATTTTCACTTTTATGTTGCACCTGAACCAATAAATATCAATGCACAACCAAAACTCAAGACTGAATTGTGAAATAACTACCAACAGTCCTGGAGCACAAACTCCTTACCAGCGCCCCCAACCAACAAAGTTTTGT
Organism: Ambystoma mexicanum; assembly: GCF_040938575.1. NCBI lineage: Eukaryota > Metazoa > Chordata > Amphibia > Caudata > Ambystomatidae > Ambystoma > Ambystoma mexicanum. Next base: position 136,259,420 of record NC_090930.1, read on the forward strand.
CAACCCACCCAGTTCTCCTAAACCTCCAGGAAACCCTGGAGTTTGGTTCCCTGACAAAACCGTGTGCTAGGCTGCAGGCCAAACTCTGACCACAGACGACTAGTTGCGCTGGGGACCCTGCTGTCCCAACACCAAACTCCTTACCCCTTGCAATCATCTGTCATTTATAATGCACCTGTACACAAGTATTTCTAGGCGAGAAAAGACAAGGAATGGAGGACAGAAGGAAGACAAAGCACCAATCTTACTAGGCCTTGTGACATTCGGATTGTGCAAGTGCGAGGGTGGGAAGGGGGAGAAGTACCAGGGGGTAAGGGGAAGGTCAGGTGGTAGCCAGGTACCAAGTATGCGCAACAGAAAGGGACATTAGCGAGGGAGAGAGAAAGCGGAAGAGAAAAGAAAGGCCTTGTGTTGCTTATGAAACCTTAGGTGGTCCTGCTCAAGTTTGAGAGAGGCAGGGAGGCTGTTCCAGAGAGAGGCCCCAAGCGAACAGAGATCTACCCCCCACTCTCTGCTTGGAGAAGGTGGATGAGCGGAGAGGTTGAGAAGGAAGATTCTTTGGAAGAGAAAGTTGGATGCAGTGTGGTCCCCAGCCTCAGAAAGCCTTGATGACAATGCAGAGGGTCTTGAACTTGATCCTCACAGCCAAAGGGAGCCAGTGGAGAGATTTCAGGGCTGGATAGATATGATCCTTGGGCTGGAGGCCAAGGACACATCTGCCAATCTTGTTCTGGATAAGTTGTAGAGGACGAAGAGTAAAGCAGGCAGATTTAGAAAGAGGCTGTTGCAGTAGTCCAGCCGAGAGAGGACCAGGGCACTGGAGACAGTGAGCTTCTGGGGGAAAGTGAGAAAAGGAAGAATACCTCTGAGGAGGTACAGCTGATAGTGTGACTTTTACAGAAGTCAGAGATGTGAGGAGAGAAGGAGAGGGTGGAGTCGAAGATGCCCTCAAGGTTCTTAGCCTCACTGGAAGGAGCAGGTAGGGGGTCCAGGGTGGGCGACCAGAGTGAGAGCGGGAAGGCGGGAGCAGGAGTCCCAATGAGGAGGATCTCAGTCTTACTGGCATTAAGACAGAGATAGTTAGCGGCACACTATTCTTTAATTGCGGACAGATGGTCAGGTATGAGAGAAGGAGCAGTAGAGGCTAAGGGGAGTCTGAAGGATAGCTTGGTGTCATCCACATAACACTGAAAGTTAGTGCAGAAGGTAGAGATGCGGTGGACCAGAGGTGCCAGGTAGTGGTTAAATAGCCAGGGAGAGAGGTTAGACCCCTGGGTAACACCACAAGTGGAGAGAGGGATAGAAGAGAGGAAAAACCCAGGTTGGACCTGGGAGGGTCAATCAGTAAGAAAGGAGGTGAACCAGGCAAGGGACTGACCAGAGATACCCAGGTTGTCTCGGAGACGATTGAGCAGGATGGCGTGGTTGACTGTGTCAAAAGCAGAGGATAGATCAAGGAGAATGAGGACAGAAGGAAGGCTAGAGTCGAGATTGGAGAGCAAGACTTCACGGGTGTTCAGAAGGACAGTTTCAGTGCTTCTAGCTGCTCTGAAGCCAGACCTGTGGTTATGGAGGAAACCAAGATTCAGTATGTAGATTAAGCTGGGTGTTTTCCCAGGAAAGGAGTGATGGAGATCTGGCGATAGTGTGCCAGAGAGGAAGGATCGGCAGAAGGCTTCTTAAGAAGGGGGTGCACAAGGGAGTGCTTAAGGGGGAGGGGAAGGTTCCAGTGGCAAAAGAGTAATTGAAGAAATTGGTGAGGGTAGGAGCAAGGGTGTCAATGTGGTCCTTAATGGTTCTGGAGGAGCAGGGGAGCACCTGCTTTGACAAGACTTTCATAGATTGGACTTGTCTAGAAACATCGTCGGTGGTGATCAAGGGAAACGAGGATAAAGGAAGAAAAGCAGTCGGAGAGGGGCCTGGAATGGTAGAGGAAGAGAAAGAGGAGGTATAGCAAGATAGAGTGGACATGATGTCCTGAGGTTTAGTGGTGAAATGAGATGCCAAGGCCATGCAAAGGGCATGGGAGGGAACAGGAGAGGTAGAGACTGCTCAATCAATACATAGAAAGGCAGAACACTGTTTTTTTTGTCAACAGCTATTCACTCATCAAAACTACATATGTTTATATATGTTTATAACAGGTTAGTCAGTTTTGTTTTATAAAAATCAAAAACCATAATACATATAAAATACATCATCAGACACTCTAAAAATGGTACACATATGTAACAAAGCACAAAACATAACAATTTATAAAATATAGAGATATCAATCATATCAATGTATGTACAAACCTATGCTGTAATTCCTTATCAAGATAGGGGTTGTGATCCTAATGGATCACTCAAAGTTTTTCTCACTCAATCTGGTTTTCAGTTTAGATTGGGACACTCCCTAGATGGGATATTCAATACTACCATACAATTTAGTATTATTTCTGAATTGGGAACTCGACATGTTTCAGTCCTCCTTGTTATTGTAGGGACTTTCTTCAGGAGTAGTCAGGAAAATAGTATTTAGAGTAAGGGCAGTTGGTCTGAAATCTTCTTGTTTTGAAGATTTATTCAGTAGAAGAGCATTAGCTGGACTTCTTAGTGTAGGTGTTCTCTTGTTTTTCAGTAGAGAAAATCCACAACTGTTGGACGTGTTTTCTTAATAAAAGGGAATATATTCCTTGTTAACCTCATGTGAAGTCTGATATTATGAAGCCGCGGTCAGATTAATGTGTAGATTGGCTTCTATAAGAAGCTTCTTAAATGCATGGCGTTATGACATTGCAAGTAGGAGAAAGCAGGAAGCCGGTAAGCATGCCGGAAAGTAAGGTCCAAACTGCTGTTAGTTCAGCTCTATTGCGTGTCTAGTTTCTTCTTCCTGTTTAGTTAATCCGCTCTAGTCGAGGCCTCATGAGGTGAAAACACTGTGAATCCTCCGTGAGACCACCGAAAAAACGCCAGGAGGCTGCAGCAAGATTGCCCAGCTCCTTGCAGATTTGGAAATGTTCGGCCGAGTTGTTAGAGGCCGCAGAGACGCTGGTTTGGATGTAGGCTCTTTTCTTAGAGGGGCCAGAGAGTCTGTATTGCCTTTGGAGTTGGCGGCCGGGTAGTTTCTCAGAGGATGTGATTGATGCTCTTCACTGCCTCTCTGCCACCCTACACTTGCGCTTAAGGGTGGCAAGGTCAGAATCATACCAAGAGTTGCACTTGGATGCAGACTTCAAACGGATACTCATGACAGGGGCAAAGACATCAAGAGTATTATGGATAGAGAGATGAAGGTTGGAAAGGGGTGTGTCAGAGTGTGAGTCGGCCAAAGGTGTATGAGGAGGTGAGAAAGTAGCTGCGAAAGCCTCCGATGACACACGCTTCATAGGCCGTATGACAGAGAAGATGGGTGGCAGTGTTGGGGACAGTTTAGCCTGGAGGGTAGAGAGCAACAGGTGAGAGGAGAGAAGAAAGTGATCAGTCCCAGAGAGAGGAGTAGTGAGGGGGTTGGGGAATGGGAGTTCTGAGGAGATCAGAACATCCAGAGTGTGCCCTTATGGAATGAGTCAGGTCAGAGAGTAAAATAGAAAGAGAGAGAGTAGCAGAGGTTGCGAAAGAGCCCCAAGGAGGGGGCTATTAGCATCCAAGTGGATGTTAAGGTCTCTGAGGAGATGTTGAGAGGTAGGGGCAAGCAGGGGGAGGAGGAGAGATCAGCCCACTCAGAGAGGAAGAGGGCAACCAGGCCAGGCGGCCTGCAGATGGTGGCCACAGTGAGGGAAAGGCCAGGAGAGATAGAGAGCCTGCAGACCAGGCATTCAAATAAGGATTAGGCCTATTATATATATATATATATTTGTAAGGCGCACTAGCAGCCCAGAAGCAGAGAAGCGCTGTTGCAAGAAAGCGTCTTAGTTACAAGGAAGACGCCCATGGTTACAGTGAGGCGCATAGAATTACAATGTAGAATGTAGATGTTTACAAATTACATATCATACAGTGCAATGAGGGTTCCATTACACAGAGTGAGTAAAAGCATATTGCACAAGCCAAAGCTATTCAGCTGGATAGGGCATTGTTCAGGAAGATCAGGGCTACTCCCCAACCAGGCCGGTTGGTTGGTTGGTTCTGGGTTCGGAGAGGATCCTGTAGCCATCAGGGAGGAGAGTGGCAAACTCATGACAGAGCTGGCCGAGAACCAAGTCTCGGTGGGACCGAGCACATCCAAATCAAACTCTTCCAGGAGATGGCAGATGTCAGATGAGTGTTTGACAGTGGAGCAAGAGTTTAGAGTAGCGACCTGGAACTGATTGCTACCTTTGAAAGACTTTTGTGGAGGGGTACAGGCATGAGATACGCCCTGCAGGAGTGTTAGAGGTGCCAAGAATGGGCAGAGTAGGAAGAAGGAGGTGGAAGGGTAGTCAGAGAGGTTGTAGAAAGTGCTGGAGTGATGGCGGAAGGAGGAGAAGGCAAAGCGGCCAGAGAAGCAGCAGCGGGTGACAGAGAGGTGGTGGAGGAAGGAGGCGGCAGAGCGGCCTAAGAAGCAACTCCGGGTGCCAGAGAGGTGGCGGAGGAAGGAGGCAGCAGAGGAGTCAGAGAGAGGTAGTTGAGAGTAGCAGGAGAAGAAAAGAAGTTGATAAGATGCGGGAAGTATCTATCGAAAAGGAGGGGATTGACCTTAGGGCCCTGGACCAAGAAGGTACCATTTAAGTAGACATTAATAATGGTCTTGGAGGAGTTGAAGGGGGCCAGGAGGGGCTCCACCGGGTGCCACCATTAATGGGAGAGGAGGAAAAAGGAGAGAGAACAGAGACCATATGTGGGGTCCATAGGCCTGGAGAGGGAACATCAAATAGGATGCCGTGAGGGTCTGTCTGGAGGAAGCACTGGTGTAGGTATCAGCGATAGGGAGGCCCGAGTTGGAGACCATGGCTCGGTTGGTTAATATGACTTCATATCCCGATGCTCTTTAGGGTAGTGTACTTTTTGATTTCTCAACAATGGCGAATAATGAGTGTTGCATGTAAAATAATGCGTGACTACCATTGGTAATCCTTGATGCCTTCTCAATTGCAAACCCTGCATCCGCAAGCAATTGTTGGCAAGGGAAGTGTCCTTGCATTACTGGGCCTAGGCTTCCAAAGTAGTAAGCTACTGGGTGATGTCTCTGCCACTTCTTTTGTGTGAGGACAGCCGTCATCAGTGAGACATTTTAATGTGAGAACAAATATAATTTGTGGCTGTAATTTGGGGTATCTAACACTGGTGCATTTGCCATTGCGTCTTTTATTTCTGTGAACTTTCATTAAATTGTGAAAAAACAGAAGGTGTCACCCTCTAGTCCCCAGGGATCTCTCGCTCTGGTGGCCAGTGCACGGCCAATGCCTTTGGATCCAGATCCTGGGGGTGCACCAGCCTGGAGGATCACCCGGGTGAGGGGTTTTAGGCGAGTGGGGGTGAGACAGTCGATGGTGGGGCGTGGTATTCCCCCTTTTTTGTTCATCTACCCTATCCTATTTTTTAGGATTCTCGAGAACACAGCCCGTCCCTCCCTCCCCCCCCACACTTTTTACAAAACACTGGGCAGAGGAAGAGAGGGACAGAGTATCCAGACTAACTCTCTCACATTGTACTGAATATCTCCCTTTAATCGGGTCAGGCAAAGTCAGGCACTTTTACACTAAGTGCATACACCCGATACCAGTTAGCTCTACTCACACGAATAAAAGGCAACACCTAACAACACACTCTGAGCAAGGCGGAACACGAGTACAAGCAGAACTTCCGGGACGAAAGAACACCTACTGGAGCAGAGCAACAGACCAAGGGACGAAAGTAGGAGGCTGAAAACCCCAAGGCTTTCCTACTTGAGGTCGATGCCTCCAACAGACCGCGAACCACATGTGGAGAAGGCCAGATCCCACAAGTGAAGATTGCATTGTGTTTCAAGGATACCAGCGACCCTCCTGGTTAAATGGTAGTGTTGGGGAGGAGAGGCCAAGCCTGTGGTACTAACCTTGACTCATAAATTGAAAATCACAAACCAAGAAAGAAGCGCACACAACAGTTGAGTTGGCAAGCAACCTGAGAGACCGGTGTGTGTTAAAGTGAATGAAGTAGCAACATTATATCACAAGTGAAGCGGCACGCGTGTGGATGAGACACGAAAAAGGCAGACCTGTAAATTAATTCTAACGTAAAAGGCAGCTGTAAGATCAGCGATACTAAGTAACAGAGTGGTCCGGTGAAGGTAAGTAGTCTACTCGAAAGTCTCAGTGAAAGGTACTTTGTTTAACATTCACTACTCTTGCTTTACACAAAGAACTTTTAAGTCAAAGTGGTCCTGTGGTCGTCTGTAAAGAAAGTCATGCACATTTGAAAGACTACGACAACTGAAAGTGGTCCGAGCCTGATTGAGGAAGACCCGAATTAGAATTAGCTTGGGGAAGAGAGGTCGATCCAGACTGCGAGGGACCTACAAGAACTGTGTGGTAAAAAGGTCTGAGCCCAGCAGAGGGGGATCTCTGAAGGTTTTGGTTAAAACATAATTTTGGAAGTCAGAGGAAGTGACTTTAATATGGTAGGCCAGGTGGGCCTTGGTCCAGGGTTTTGAACTGTGTATTGTGTTGGAAGCCGACCCAGAGTGTGTCATCCTGCCTACAAGGATCGCCTTACTCCACAAGGCATAACGTGGTGAAGAGAGCTGGTTAAGCCACATTATCATTTGAACACCGATTTTTCCTTTTGCATACATTTCTCCTTTTTTACAATTCTTATACAAAAGATAGGGCAGGCATTAGGTTTTTGTTTGAATAGGCCATTTTGATGCGACAGACTCACTAGGACTGTTTGGTTTAATGGTCGAGACTACTCCCATCTTAGTTATAGGGCAAACTAGGAGTTTCTCCAACCCAAACATTTTCAATAAAGTTTTTACAAATTGTATCCATTGTGTCAGTGTCAATACTTATACCATGCCTTCCCTAGACATTTCAGATGCCCATTTTAATGTCCCTCTTCTCTTTTTTATGCTTCCTTAAGGCTTTGCAGTAAGGATTTAGTGAATGTGGCATAACCAAATACCCATGCTCTGCAATAATTGCACAGACCTAGAAACATCTGCATCTCTTTCACCGTTCAGGGGCGGTTGTTGGAATGAATGGCCTGTGTCCTTTCTGGTGTTATTCTACGGCCTTCAATGGATATTATTTGCCCCAAGTACACACCCTCTTCTAGGCAATACTATAGTTTTGCCTTATCCACCTTGTACCCTTTCTCTGCAAATAATGACAAAATGTGCAGAGTCTGTCCTACACTCTTCTTCTGTCTCACTGCATATTAACAGATTGTCAACATCCTGAATCACTGTGCTTGATGTTTGCACATTGCATAGATACATTTGTATTATCCCATTGAAAATGCTGGGCGATTTGCAGTATCGCTAGGGCAAACGTGTGTGTTTGAATCTAGTTCTGTGATACGTGAAGGCAGTCAGATATCTTTTTTTTAAAAAATTCTTTTTATTAGGCAGCGTGGCAGCAAAACAACAGGCGAACAGCGCCCAGCAGATACAGGCTGACAATACAGTTCATGGTACATTCATATGGAGATAGTTCACAAAATGATTCAAAAACAGACTTACAAGCGACATGCGGAGAGGGGTGGCTGAGCAAAATAATATGGGAGGAGCTCCCACACTAGTGAGAAGGAGCAGGTGGAGGGGAAGCAACCGGAGACATGTCAAGGTCGGACAAGTAGGAGCGGAACCTAAGCCAGATGTCCCTAGGCTTGGAGTGGGTAGGTTGCATGAAATACCAAGTTTCCTCGGTGTCAGAGGCCCAAGTAACCGCTTTTAACCATTGGGCATGTGTGGGAGGAAAGGGGCGAAGCCAGCAGAGCAGGATGGATCGGACCGCTAAGAGCATGCAGAGGCCAGTCAGTTTTTTGGAGTTTCGAGGGAGGCCAGGGAGGTCGTGGAAGAGACACAATGCTGGGGAAGGATCAATGGGGCGATCAAGCATAGCAGATACCGTCGAGCAAACCGCTCCCCAGAACTGTGAGAGGCGGGGGCAGGACCAGATCATGTGGATGTAGTCCGCGTCATCATGACCGCATCGAGGGCAACTAGATGGATGCTCACTGGACATGCGATGTAATCTGACCGGAGTATAGTGGAACCTATGCAGCACTTTTAACTGGATAAGTTTATATCGGGAATTAAAGGACACCCGGTGAGTGCGGTCGCATAAATGTGCCCAGCGGTCGTCTGACATTTCCACCCCCAGGTCCCTCTCCCAAGACCCCCTGAGCTTAGAAAATGCAGGGAAGGATCTAGACTGAAGCATGGAGTATAACCTGGAGATTTTACCTTTCATGGGTGAGGGGGAAGTGAGTTCCTCAATGGCCGGATCGTCTGGTGGTAACGCCGGGAATGTTGGATAACTACGCTTAAGGGTCATACGGAGAGACGAGTATTGAAGCCAGACACTCCGGTCACTCCTCAAGGGTAGGGGAAGATCAGTCCACTCAATGAATATGCCCTGGTCAAACACATCCCGCAACAGCTCATAGCCCGCCTCGGCCCAGCGACGAACAGTAATTGGTGGTACCTGGGGAACCCCCGGGAGGAAGTTCCAGAGGGGAAGGTTGCCATGGAAGGCACGGGCTATTCCAAGCAACTTCCATGTTTTGGCTAATGCAAGGGATGTGCAGGCGACCGGACTCTGTGAATCCAGTAGCAGAGGCGCGGGTTGTATAACCAAAGAGCGGATTTCGCGGTCACAGACCGCAAGTTTCTCGAGCCGGACATGAGGAGGGGGGGTCAGTTGTGTTAAACCAATGGGAGATATATTGGATCTGGGATACTAGCCAATACTTAAGAAAATCAGGGGCACCAAAGCCCCCCCTGGTCATGGGGGTGGACAAGGTCTCATACTTAAGCCGGACCGCTCCTGAGTGCCAAAGGAAGGAGTTAATTGTACGAGTCAAGTCGCGAAAGAAGTCCGCGCCTGGCCACAAGGGTACGTTGGCGAACTTGTAGAGCAGCTGAGGTAACACCACTATTTTCAATAGACCCATTCTGCCCGCAAGAGAAATCGGGAGCTTGTCCCAGGCTAAAACCTTAACGGACAGATGTGTAAGGTACTTCCGAAAGTTCTCTTCGAAGGTCAGTGCCCGTTGGCGCGTTACTGCTATTTCCAGGTAAGTGAATGTGGATTGAGCCCATGTGAATCCCAGAGTGTCAGGGGGATGGAGAGTGCATTCTGTGAGTGGGAAAAGGCTGGATTTCGAGCAGTTCACCCTAAGGCCCGAGACCCGGCCAAAATAAATGATATCCTCCAGCACTGGAGGCAGGTTGAGGGATGGAGAGCGAATGAACAACAACGCGTCATCCGCATATAGGGAAACTATGTCCGCCCCCCCGGCAGTACGGAGGCCTCTGTGGGCATGGCGGTGACGAAGCATGTCCGCGAGGGGCTCAATGGCAATTGCAAAAACCAAGGGAGAGAATGGGCACCCCTGCCTCGTCCCCCTGGCGATCCCAAAGGAAGGAGAGCAGTGGTCACCTGTACGGACCCTAGCCACGGGGGATGAATAAAGTAGCTTGACCCAAGAGAGAAAGGAGGGGCCGAATTTACAGCTCTCGAGAACCCGCCAAAGGAATTGCCATGATACCGAATCAAAGGCCTTTTGCATGTCCAGCGTGGCCGCTACAGCCTGAGTCTCTGGGCTAATCCTGTCAATTATATTGAATATACGTCTTAAGTTCAGGGAGGTGGACCGCCCCGGGACAAAGCCCGCTTGATCGGAATGAATGATGGATGGTAGGATGGGGGCCAACCTGAGAGCCAGGGCCTTTGCGTATATTTTGGCGTCGCAATTTATAAGGGAAAGCGGACGATACGATCCGCAATGCGAGGGAGGTTTGCCAGCCTTTAGCAATACTGTAATCGTGGCCTCACGTAGTGAAGGGGGGAACAACCCTGTCTCAACCAACTCCTCCCACACAGCCAACAAGTGGGGAAGGAGAAGTGCCTTATAGGACTTGTAAAATTCAACTGGGATACCATCCGAGCCGGGGGCCCTCCCCGAGGATAGGGAATCAATAGCGTCGGAGAGTTCCTCCAGTGTAAGTGGGGAGTCAAGAGAGTCCGCGGCCTCGGGGGATAAAGTTGACAAGGGAAGGGAATTGAGAAAGGAGTCTATTTCTTCCACTGATACTTCGTCCGAATTGGAGTATAGGGATTCGTAAAAATTAAAGAATTCCGTGTTGACGTCCCGGGAGGAGACAGCCAAGGAGCCGTCCAGTCTCTCAATCCCGAGAATGTGTGGGGAACCTGTCTCATGTCGGATCAACCTCGCAAGGAAGCAGCCAGGGCGCTCGCCCTCCCCGTATTTCCGCGCGATGCCTGGGTTGTCCAGAAACCTTTGTTCACGATCAGCTAGGGAGCGAAACGTGTCCAATTCCACCCCGATGGCCGGTAGGTTACCCGGAGAAGAATGAAGCGAGCACGCAGCCTCCAGGGTCGACAACCTGGATTCACTCTCGGCTAGATCTCTCCGGATCGATTTGAGGACTCCGTTCTCTTTGGAAAGTGCAATCCCTCTAACATAGGCCTTGAAAGACTCCCATAGTGTGGCTAGTGATGGTACCGAGCCTGCGTTTAACTCAAAGAACTCTGCAATAGAGTCCTCGAGCTCGGAATGAAACTCTGGATCGAGTAGGGCGAGGGGTTTCAGTCTCCAACAGCGGGACCGGTCAGGATCAGGGGCCCAACTCACGGTGATGGTCACTGGAGAGTGGTCGGACAAGGTTCTGGGTAAAATCATTAACTGTTTCACATCTTTAACCAAGACATTGGAGATCACCCAGCGGTCAATTCGGAAGTATGAGTCGTGGACTGAAGAGTAGAATGAATAAATGCGAGAATCGGGGTAAAAGAACCTCCATGCGTCCACCATGGCCAAACGGGGTAGGGATGATAGTGCAGCATAGGCCGCCCTGGAGAGATGCCGGGGCTTGGACCCAGATCTATCAAGGGCAACATCGAAGATAGTGTTAAAGTCACCCCCCCAGAGAATTGGAACAAGGGGGAAGCCATCTAGAAGGGACGTGACCTGTCTGTAGAACTCAGGGTCATCGAGGTTGGGGCCATAAATGTTCAGCAAAACCACTTCTTTCCCTTGAAGCGTGGCGTGTAACAGGACATACCTGCCCAGGGGGTCAATATGTGAAGAGATGAGGGTGAACCGGAGACTCTTGTGAATAAGGGTCATGACCCCACGACTTTGAGTAGAGAAGTCGGTAAAAAATCTGTGAGGGCCCCAGGTTTTGGCGAAACGCACGCATTGTGCCATGCAAGCATGTGTCTCCTGCAAAAAGAGAATCTTGGACCCGTGGCGCTCAGCCTGCAGCTGGAGCTGCCTCATCTTTCTGTAGTTCCCCAACCCCCGTACGTTCCAACTCATAAAGGTTAAGTCCCCCTCAGCCATAGATGTGGTAGTGGTAGAGTCAAAAAAGGTGTCCAAGACCAATGGGTGAGTGCTGCACCACGGTCCGCCTTTGCTGCCAGCGCCAATTTTCTGGTAATAAAACCCCAAACATGTCCCACCCCCACCCACATCCCCCTCCCAAACAGAGGAATGACAATCCCAAACCCCTTCAACCAAAACCAAACTAGAGGCATCAGCGCCTGGGGGCCTGTAGGCCGGGCTGGCCGCAGCGCTCCGGGTCGCAGCAGGACCAGTAAAGCATAAGGTGCAACTACAAACATCATATGTAACTTAGACAGGGTGTCTTGCACTTAGCGGTATGGTACGTCATTGAAGTAAAAGGAGAAACATAAACAAGCCGAATCCGGGAGAGAGGATCAATGCGGCACTTGGTGACGGGGAAAGGCCGGACCCGGCCGCCCCCCGCAGGGCCCAAGGGGGAAGCTGCAGAGCTGTGGACAGAAGAAGGAAGTCAACCTGGGAAGTGTTCGTCCATAAACTTGGAGGCCTCCTCCGGGATCGTGAAGAAGAACACCTGATTAGCATGTTCTATGCGCAGTTTGGCGGGGTAGAGCATGGCATATTTTATGGAGTGATCTTGCAGCCTCCGCTTCACAGCTTGGAAAGTCTTGCGTTCACGTTGGACAGCAATTGAGAAGTCGGGGTAAAGATGAATCCTCGCGCCCCCCAATAACAGCTCCCCCTTGATCCTTGTGGCTCTGAGTAGGGTGTCACGATCCCGGTAATTCAGGACCCGGGCGATGATGGGACGAGGCGGAGCCCCGGGTTTGGGTTTAGCGGAAAGGGCACGGTGCGCCCGCTCAATAGCGAAGTAAGGGGAGAGCTTGGGTGAGTCCAGAAGTGACATTAATGTGTGCTCAACGAAGTCCTCCATTGGCTCGTGTACTTCGTTCTCAGGGACCCCAATGATGCGAAGGTTATTGCGCCTTGAGCGGGATTCCAAGTCCTCGTTCCTCCTCTCCACCTCGAGGACTCGGCCCGAGAGGGCGACAACCTCGGAGCGCAGTGCACCCAGTGCATCCTCGGCGGAGCCGACCCGTGTCTCGACCTCAGACACGCGACTATCGGTCCTCTCGATGTGGGCCTTGATCGAAGATATTGTGCCGTTCATATCATCCAGTTTTGAGTGTAGGGCAGTGAAGCCCTCCCTGATAAAGTCCATCATGTTTTGGGATTCCGGTGCCACTGCGGGCGATGAGGCAGCAGGGGTCTGCTCAATGGAGTCCTCCGGGGATTTCGCAGCTGCCTTCGCAAACATGTTGATGGAGCTCTGTTTCCTCGCACCCCCCTTGGTCATTTTGACAAGGGTGATGGTTGAGTGGGGTAAAGGGGGAGCTACCAGCAGCCCCGAGAGGGAGACGGGGAGATCCCAGGCCGTGCCAGCCGATAATCCAGATAGGGTGCGTAACAAGAGAGAGAAGCAGGGAGTGTCGTGGCCACGAGACTGTGCCGGAGAAGTGTGCAAGAGCTGGGCTTCAAAGCTGGAGAGCCAGGAAGGTCGGGGCTCACCAGGCGGAGCCAGCAGTCACCGCCTGTGGGCCTCCGGCACCCCCCACCGCAGAGGGGAAGGCCCGCCAAAGAGGGGCGACCCCAGAGTCCCGAGGTAGGGAAGCAGTAGTTCAGACGCAAAAAGTCAATGGGGCCTCCCCAGCACGTACCTGGAGGCCACGCCGCTCCAGCAGCGCAGCGTGTGCCGTCGGGGGGAGAGGCTCCAGCGACCTCCCCACAGGCAGCGGAGAGCCCCCGGAGAGGGCAAGGAGGCCCCGAGATGAAGTATGCCGCAGGGGGGAGAGAGCGGGGCGGCCACACTACAGGCTCGACGTCCCTCCAGGGACACGGGGGCAGCGCGCCCCAGGCCGCCCCGTCCCAGCAGAAGCAACAGCTCGGCCGGCGGGTCACAATCCCAGGTCTCCGTCGACCCCGCCGCCGGGTAGGATGAGGCACGCCGGCCCCCACCGATGACTGGCAGAAGTGGGAGTAGTGCGGTAGGGCCCCAGGCGGGTACGTCCACTCTCCGCTGGGGCTGGGTTTTAGGCGCGCAGGAGCGCCGCAGGCGGGGGGATGGGCACTACGGAGTCGGGGCAGGCCCCTTCCCGGCTCCGGTTCGCAGCAGGACCGGGTCCACAAGATCTCTGAAGTAGTGGCAATAAAGTCATATGCCCCGTACACGGCAGCAGTCAGAAAAAGCACCAAAAAACGGGGTTATGAGGTCCGCTCGCCACGGAGCTCACGCATCAGGCGGCCATCTTGCTCGGCGCACAACAGCGCCCCCCCCAGGCAGTCAGATATCTTGAGTCTGGGTGCAAAGGTATTGAGAAGAAGGCATTTATCAAGTCATTGTGGCGGGGTTTGGAACCACAGGAAATTCTGCTCCCACCACTTAATCTAGAGGGGTGCAAATCCTGGATGAAATGCCACGACCCGCCCTTTGATTTATTTATTGGATAGATTGCTGTGTTACAGGTTGATGTTGATTTATGCCTTGCTGCCATAATGCATGCAAAGTGGACCCTTCATCTGCCTCTCTGGCCAGTGGGTATTGTTTTGCCCAGGGCAGCAGGGCCCCTTGTTTCAGTTTTATTTTTACTGCCCCAATCCGTTTCAGTACCTCTACATCGTGAGGTCCCTTGGTCCACAACTCGTCCGGCACCCTTTTGAGATCTCCCTCTGTGTGTTTATTTTCCCTCTTCACTAATTGTGTCAGACTGGGCACCATTTCTTCCAATATCTGAACTGGGCAAAGTATCTCGAACACCATCTCTCCTTCCTCCTCCTTATCAGCGAACAACTGTTCATCAGATACTCCTGCAATTGTCAAGGTGGGGTCAATGCACAGCACCTTCCGCCACCCTATGTTGTCATTGTCTGTTCCACACAGAATCACTATGTCTTTGCGTATTACTGCTTCTTCCAGCTGTAACACCATTATTTTCCCCTTTATGTCATCCTTCTGGCACTGTGGTCTGAATAGGAATTCCAAAGCTAGTCAGAACACCTTCCCCTTTATTCTCGGGACCCATCCTAGCTGAACTTTGACCCCATACAGGAACATGCTGTGGTATAGTGGCTGTGCTCACAAGGTGCTTTGTGCGTGTGCTGCCAAGAGAAAAACTGCTACCTGGGCGTAGAAAAATGCCAGGAGTGGAGCACACCATCTCTTTCTCTGTGAATGATATGGTTGCATTCAGTTTCCTGAGAAGGTCTCTCCCCAAGATATTGATGAGCTACGAGGTGTTGTGTCCCTATGGTTAATGGCAAATCTTTTGTTACTGGAACCGCGACCACCGCTCCGGAAAAGCCCTGCGTATCCATCACTTTGTAAGATAATGTGAATACCCCCTCCCTAATGCAGTATTTGGTTTCTATGGTTCTATTTGGTATCTACGAGCAATGGTATCTATGAGAAATCAGGATCGTCAGTTACTGCTAGGACTGGACACGCTTGGGCTTTCTATGGGCACCCCTATTGCTGTGTGTTATTCGGCGGGAAGGGGAAAGTGTTCCCTCCTACCACACTGACACCTGTCTAATGGGGCAACATGTTTTAGCCTAGCACCACTGTTGTTCCGCCGGCTACTGCGGGTGGCTCAACCATCCCTGGGGCTGTTACCCCACTGTCAGTGTTCCTTCCTTGGGGCTGTACTCCTCCCTGATGTGCTGGCATTTGCGCTGGTTGTATCTGCCCTGGAGGGCACTGCATCTGCTGACATTGGAGCCCCTGCTGTTGCGCTACCCGAAATGCCTGTGCCTGTTGCATGAAGAGACAGATGTGCACCATATATCCCACATTTTGACATATGTAGCATTTTCCAAAAACCCTGTATCCTGTTCCTCGATATCCCCTCCTCCCCGTTGTGAAAACCCTCTTCCTATAGGGAAGTATTCCTCATGCCTGTAATTCCCCTGTGTTGGTGTTCCCCATTGTGGTCCATACGGCGGCTGCATGTACCCTCCCTGTTGTGGTGTTTGTCCTGCGGGAAACCCTCCCTTTGGTGCTGGTGCCACGACGTGGCGTCTAGCACAAACAGTGCTCCTTCCATGGTGTATTTTGCCTGTTTCATTTGAACTAATCTGTTTTCTGCCTTCGCTGCATTCTCGGCTACCTGCCTTTTGCTTTTTCTCAGACATGTGCTCGACAATTGTTAAATGGAGCTTTGTCATGAGCATTGGTGCTCAATTTCACCCCTTTATAGCAAGCCTGATCCCAAATGTGTCTGCCTGTTCGCCTATAATTGCTGCAAACAAACTTTTCATATCCCCTACGGCCAGAGTCACCTCTGCTGTCTTTATCGCAAGTGCTTGTATTCATTTACTGGCCCCCGCTACGAGGCAAGGCGAGCTGCATATTAGGTTGTCCCTGTCCATTGTTTGATAATGGGCTCCCACCTCATCCCTTCTGTCTTGGGTCCTGTACCTCCCTCTCTGACAGCTTGCGTTAACCCCATGTTTACCTTCCCTGTCCTACTACTTAAGGAGCTGGACCAGTCCCTGTCACAACCGTCAATTACCCTTCTCCTAAGTTTGTCGGGTATCCATTTGTCACTGTCCCTGTCACTCCATTTGTCTCCTAAAAATCCTTTGTCTGAGGCTGCATCTTGCTCATCCCCTTCATCATTCTTTTTTGTTTATTCCAATTCGTCCTCCACATCTAATTTGAATTGTATTCTTCCTGATAACCATTCCCCCCAATCTCCTTTGCTCTTCCTCCTCACTTCCTCCTCGATCACCCATTTCACATCACTAAATAACGCATCCACCTGTTGGAGCATAATATTTTCAATGTCTGCTAGATATTTTCTTCTCCCCACATGTGCACCTCCTCTCTTTGTGCTGCTTTCTCTTTTCCCCCCTCATTGCTTTCCTCTTATCTCCCTTTGAAGTTTCTCGCCGAGGGTTAGCATACCACGCGGCTGGTCGCAAAGTGGGATATAACCCATAGGGCAGGGGCGGTGAGCTTTGTCCGCCCCAGCCATGCTCTCTTCTTCTTTCTTCAATTTTTCCCGTTTAGTCACCACATATAGTTTCCAGAACTCAATATGTTTTGCCTGCTTTTTAGTTTAGAGCCTTTATAATTCATTAATAGATACGAGAGCATATTCTCTATTAACTTGCTGTCAAATGCAACTTCCCCTGGCCTTGCATGGAAACTCTGCAGTCTCCCCAGCCCACTGTAAATTGTATCTTAATAGTTTATCACGATACTGGGGCAATTTGCGACACGTGGTCTAGAGGGCTGTCCACATAAGCCATTATTTACTTTCTTTTTGTTCTACCTGCCTGTGGCCCCCTCTCCTCCTGTTCTCCCAACTCTTCCCGTTAGGTATTTGCAATCACTCCTCTCAACGTTTACTCTGGCCCTCTCCACAGGCCCTACCTGTCACACTCGCCTGTGTCTCTGCAGGAGCGATGGAGGAGCCTCCCTTGACCCAGAGCCTTCACTTCCCCTGTTTCACCTGGAGGAATACCTGTCAAATACAAGATGTACACTCAGACCTGAATTCACCCGATTCCCCTGGTCTCTTTACTGTGTGCTGTGATGTCCCCCTATGGGCTTACCTTGATCTTTAGTAGGGTGTGCACTCCATCCTGCATTGCAGGGGCGCGATTCACTCATGTGATTGGTGCCAATGTCTGTAGGCTGAGTTCAGATGCCAAACGCTGTTTTATGCCTTCACAGCGAGGCCGAGAGTTCAAGGCGCCAGTTTCTTCACTGGCTAGAAAGTCCTTCCCACAAGTGAACGTTGCTTCTGGTAGGTTTGTGCAGCGCCATCAATTTGAGCGCGCCTGATAATGTCTCTCCCTTTCCCAAATGTCTCTCCATTTCCCTTGCAGGAGAAATTATGTGGTATTAGCGCCTCGAGTCCGGGTTCAACGCTACAGGAGACTTGGTGGTTAGGTAAGTTTGCACGGAGGCTTTTGGTAAGTATGCACCACGTAGAGAGATAGAGCTCAGTGAAATAAGTGTCCGCGTTATTGGAGCGAGCGCAATGAATAATGTCTCTTCTTTCTTACAGGGGTTTGTGCGCTTGTGCAACTAACCTGGATTCCAGCGTTGCGGGAAGATTCGGTGAGTATGCGCAGCGTTACTGATGTGCGCGTGTTAACGCTGTTCTTCTTTGTTCTTACAGGTGCCGGTGTAAAAGTCCCCTCTTGAGAGATAGCTGCGGCGTGGAGTAAGAACCAGGTAAGCTGAAGCTGAATGATCCAGAGCGGGTAAGCAGAAGTAGGATGATCCGGAGCAGGTAAGCAAAAGCAGGATGATCCGGAGCAGGTAAGCAGAAGCAGGATGATCCGGAGCAGGTAAGCAGCAGATGCTGGCTGATCCAGAGCACGGCAAGTGTGTTGCTGATACAGCTCACAGTAAGCAACACGAAGCACAGGAAGAATCTTGGGTGTGGTTTATATAGCCAGCCACACCCAAACACTAGAGAGCTCAAGAGTTATCATGCACTTCCTGTTTGGCAACAGGAAGTGGTAACCAGTAAGTTACTACAAACACTAGGAAGGAATGAAAGGAGGGATTTGTTATGGGTTCTTTGTGTGCCTATGCCAGGCCTGCCAAGCATCCACCCAGCTTGCTACAACTACCTGCCTGATACCCATGACACTACCAGACACTCCACTCGTTCGCAATGGCCCTCTCCACAGGCCCGGCCGCTCACTCAATGTTAGTACTTATCAGCCTTCTCTGCAGGCTCACCATTCCCTATGTTAGTGCAAGAATGTGCAGTGTCTAACCATGCATCAAAGACACACTCCCGCTATTGAAATGCGAAAGCCTGCTATTTTACACTAAATACCTCTTAGTGCTGACTCGTCCACCACAAGCCCTCATCACTGAATTACTAACTACCACATGCGTGTCCCTCACTACAAAAAACCCAACACAACTTGTACCTCATGACGCAACTATACAAATGCCTGCACTACGCGCCACTCCTGTCTAACAGATTTCACCACACACTACGCACCCTTCCTGCTCTACCAGACATGCCCACACTAGCGCCCGCTCACTATTGGATGATACACTCTAATATCTACACTACTATGGTCGATTGTCCTCCCTTCTCCGAGGATGCACCCTATGCACCATAAAAAGAATATATCCCTCTCCCTCCGTAGGCATGCACTATTGTGCAGCGTCTTCTTGCATGGCAATACTCCCATCCTGCATACTCTCGAGTCCCCTCAGTACTGAACCTCTACCACGGGCGCACCCTTCCACTGAGCACGGGGTGGCGCTCTAGACCTGTCTGACCTTCGCGCACTCAGCGTCTACAGGGCCTCCTCAGCGATGTGCAGTGAACAGGTCTGCTGTCGCCAGACCTGTGCTCCCAGGGAAGGTGGCCTGGATACCCTCAGTCATCCGGCAAGGACAGAGATCTCGCTGGGGCCTCCAAAAATATAGTCAGGGGTCCACCAATTAGAACATAATAAAAAGAACCACATACTCAAAAAGTGGAGCAAACGCCGTGCAAGAAGCAACGCTGTTTATTACACCTGTGTGAGCACAAATCAAACAGAACAGTGGACAGGCTCTGATCAAAAAGGCTGACTTCTGAATGGAATACAAACAGTTTTATACCAAGAAATACAATGGTCGGAATCATTCAAAACATTTAAAAGTTGGAGAATTCACTTTTTCTATGTTTCCCAGGGATTTCATCAGTTCGTAGACATCCCCTCCTCCAAGTTTACATTGATTAGTGAAGTGAAATTGAAACAAACAGTTTAACAGTTTCCCATTACAATGCCTCCCCATGTGTTACCACATTTATTCACACCCCACCCCTGAACAACTTGTTATTACTGAAGTAACATTTGCGCTGACCACCAGAACTTTAATACACTGCCATTGGTCAGCACCATTGACAACGAAACACGAGACATTAAGCAGCTGGTGGGAAAGGGGAAATTCACACAATACCTGTTGGATGATGACCTTCACAAATTCTGTGATAAATACTTGGAGGCTGGCCTCCTCCCCAGAGCTCATGAACTTACCATTTGATTGGTTCTCCCAGGAATTACACTCTGTCCAGTGTTCCTCTCCCACAGCCGTCTGCCGATGGGCATCGGCGGTCGTGTGTCCGCACACTGGTACAGAGCCACCCTCCACACTGCTGTGCAGGGCAGCTAGTTTGGTTGACCACCCTGTAATTACAACACCTTGTTCTAGTTATGTTGTTTTTCTCGTGATGAATAGCTTAAGCCCCACCCCCTCTTGGCATATCCCTGCCTTATTGGTCAAAGGCTGGAAGAGAACATTTTCGTGGAGGAGGCGAGATAAGGAATTGCCCTGCTCTCCAGATTTTATGACTCAAACCACTTAGGCCGTAATAAAGCTGGCCATTAGCCCTTGAAGCCTTGGTCAAATCTAAACACAGGAACCCCTCTTGACCTCACAGCCAGTAACAGATCCCTCCCAATGGTGGGGGTCAGAGCTAAGGAGTGGTTTCACTACCACTGTACAAAATGGGAGACAAGTTGTTTATGAGATATGATATTTTATTTATATAGCGCCTATACACAATGTGTTTCAAAGCGCTTCAAGGCTACGGAGGGAACAAGGGAAAATACAATGATATTCTTACAGGCCATGAACAACAAGAATGCGAAATTAACTATCGTACTTGGCCTGATGACATTTCAGGTAGTGCAAGAGCTTTGACACAAATAAGAATGGGTACAGACATGCGACTACCATACTAGGCCTGACAACATTTCTGGAAGAGCCGGACATTAACACGAGGTGAGGGAGAAAGGAGGGAGAGGAACAAAACAAGTGACTATCATACTAGGCCTGACAACATTTCAGATAGTGCTGGAGTGGGGCCAGAGGGACAAGTAAGGGAACGGGAAGGAGACAAACAGTTGTCGCAATCATACTAGGTCCTGGGACAATTCAGATCGAGTAAATACATAGAAAAATGTAAGGAAGGACGGGAGGAGAGAGGGAGAAGGGAGAGGAGGAGGGAGCAGAGAATAAGAACAGTGAAAAAAGAGCGAAGAAGCAGCGGGGAGACCGAGTACAATTGCAGAGGTCAATAAAACACAATGTTGCAGAGAACATGAAATGTAAGCAAGGATTCAAGATGACAATGGTCACAGCATGATTAAGGGTCCCCCTGAGTACGAGATCCAGGGAAGGTCCAGTATGAGAGTTGAGAAGGTTAAGCACCAATAGTCAATGTGTCCAAAAGTCAAAATCCAAGCATTGGCAACAGGTCTGTGATGGTGAAACCATAGTGAATCAAGACAACTCCTGCAGTGACTAGGTGAAGGGGTGGGTGGAGGAAGGGAAGGGGAAAGAAGAGATCAGGAAAAGTAGGGTGGGGGACAGACAACACGAGGTGCAGGAAAATCGTGGGGGCACAAGAGACAATCCGGGGGACCAGGAAGGGCGTGGGGGTACAATGGACAACACGGGGGACCAGGAAGGGGGTCAGGGGAACAATGGACATCACGTGGTACCAGGAAGGGGGTGAGGGGGTACAATGGACATCACAGTGGAACAGGAGGGGGCGGCGGGGCACAATGGACATCAAGGGGGACCATAATTTGGCAATATTGATCGCACATTATTCATGTTCAGATCTTTGAAAAGCTGTCAGCGAGCCGCTTCTGGTGAACCAAAAACGATTTTGGTGACACCAACACACCCAACTTTATGAAGAAAAACTTGATGTGGCTCTCTGTATAAACCATAAAAAATGTGAGAAAATATGTAAAATGTGATCCATATTCCGCCCACCGAGGGCCATATTTTTCCTTAATATAGTTCGGGAGTAAATGAAAAAAATACTATAGCTTTGCACCGGTAGGTTGCACAGACACCCGACAAAGGTTATGCGATTCAATGAAAAAAAAAAGTATTAAAAAATGCTGTCATATGTGTCCAAATATGAAGAGAAAGAGCATTTGTCATACAGTGAGATTTCCATGCGCAAAAACCAGACCCAGCCCCTGTCCAAGTTAGATGATGGATTGGGTCTCCTCCCCTGGCTTCCCAAAACACTCCCACATTCTCTGGACCCATCGGCCCACAGATGGGAGGGAACCCCTGACCACTGCCAAATCCATTTTGCGAGAAATATGACACATCAGTGATTTCACTTTCCTGATTTGAAGCGGAGTGACTTATTTATAAGGCCTCGCCCTACTAAATCTTGAGGTGTGCAGCTGACAAAATCTGGAACCATACTTGGAGAGAGAGTGAGCCCTAAAGATTGGAGTGGAGCCAGGAGCTGTAGTAGCTGGATTGGGACCCTTTTGGAGGACAGAGAGAATCACTGACTGACTGACACGTCGATTGTGCCAGCGGTCATGCTCGATGCCCCCCTGATGTCCATCAAGTCCTCTCCTATAAGTATAGACATCCACAGCCATAGATTAAATAAGCCTGATCCTCTTCAGCATTGTCATAGTGATTCCCCCATTGAAAAATCTGCTATCTTATTTATTTGGGTTATTCATTCATTTTCCTATTGAAAAATCATTTACTTGTCTGTGCATGGTAGTCATTTTGCCATTGAAAACTCCTTCGTTTGCCTGTGCATTTCAGTCATTTCCCATTGAAGAATCTCCAGTTGCTTGTGTAGATCCTTACTATATTTTTCTCAGTAAATCAATTAATTTCCACATTTATTGCACAGGATTGGGATAGTTGGAATTTGAAACCAACTATCTCTTCCCAGTGCATTGTGAGCTGTTATAGTTAGAAGGTTTTCCCCCAAATAATTCATTTCATTGTGAGCTGAAAAACAAATTTGTCTGTGTGTATAAATGGTGTCCTACAAAACCAATTTCTATTTGCATCTGCTATTTTAAACCCAAACCAATGGTCTTATTGTGCGCTATCCCTTTCCCCAGAGCCTGTTATCTGTCTCCGTCATTTCAGCTAAAAACCGATTTTCCCATTGTGAGTTGCCCATTGCCTAGAGCTTGCCTGTCAGTTGCAGCCTTAGGAAAAACGAATTTCATTTGCATTTTCTTTTCCATGGAAATTTAGCTTAACTTTTTAAAACCTTTTTTCCTAGTCTGTTCCTACTGTTTTGTGAGAACGAATTTCCAATTGCATTCCCTTTCCATTTGCCCATGTGTTGCATATTCTAAAATCGATTTTCCTCTTGTGTGCTGGCTACTACGTTCTAAAGCCCTGATTGTCTTCTAAGTATAAACAGCATGAAGTACCCTTTGTGCTGTCCCATAGCAGTTGTCTTAACTAGTTAAAAACCCACGTAGAAAAACGAATTGTCCCATTCATTGCTGACTCCCCATATTGTTTCTGAAAGCCCCACTCAAAATCTGATTGTAACCTTGTGTTCCCATTGCTTTCCACTGTCTTCTATTCAAAGCTGACAAGCCTAGTTGAGGTCTAAGGGGGGGGGGAGGGGTTAGGGTTGCTGGGGCTCAAGAATCCTTTGTGTGCGCATGCACTTTCCTGTGGGTTGCATTCATTTTCATGTTGTTTTGAACTGTCTTGATAGTAGCGGAGAGCGAAGTAAAAAGTAAATCCTTGTGCTCTACATGTTGGAGTTGTCTTAGTGTGCAGCTTGAACAAAAAGGACTCTAAAATGCGTGTTGCCTCACCTTGCTTGCTATTGTAACTGTTTATTTTATTTTCGCATTAAATCATAAATTAATAAAATATTCATTGATAACACACCGGCCTGGTTCCTAGTGTACTGTGCCACAGGGTGCTTTTGGAGGTTGGGGGCCGCCTTAAAAACAATCTAGATCGTAAAAATAAAAAGCAGTTTTATTGTGCGCCACATTCATTGCAGGGGCAAGAGATCCGTGACTTGCTTGTGCTGTATAATATATCATGACAGCATTCTATTTGTAAATTATTGCATCCAGGGCACGACCATACCCAAAGATCCTGGGCAAATTCAATGGGCTGTCAGTAGAATGTAAATAGGATAGAAGCCTTACACAGGGCACAGACAAAGTACACTGACTGCGACCAGTGCACAGAGGCAATAATGAACAAGTCTAACGTACTCAATGAATAGTCGAAAACAATGCTCGGTAAACAGTATTCAAAGGGCAAGACTGCATCCTAGGTCCTGTAGGTATTCTGGATATAGATATTTTGAGTGGGACAAAATTACAGGGTAAGAGCTTTGCCTAGTATTCATGAAGTGTGATAAAGATGACATGTTTGATAACGTCTGTAGTGATGTTATATGTAATGTTATAGGTGACGTCATTTGTGATGTCATGCTGGGGCGCAGGAACGGGTGATACAGGAGATGTATTGCATTTACATTACTAGTGAGGGGATACAATAGGACTTCTTCCATCACTTCTATGAGGCGAGGAGGTGCAGGGGGAAGGGATGGGGCGTTTCCTTCTCATACTGTCCCATTATCATGGGTAAATAGTCAGGGTTATCTGATCCAACAGCCTTTGAAATAATGTCTGTGCATTTGCTGCTCTAACAATTAGCATCCACTTAGGATCTGAAAGACCTGGGAGTGGGAGCCGGGGGTCTTTGGAGTAAAAGCAAGTTTGCAAGCAGTGCTGCCCATCATTGAGGCATAACGTGGACTCTCGTCATTGGGCCTCATTCCGAGATTGGAGGTAGCCATGGCGCTATATGCGCCATGACTGCCTCCAATAACGGAACCGGCACCGGTTGCGTTCAATGGGGACTTACCGGTGTAGTCCGAACTTTCCGGGACCGGTAAATCCACATTGAAAAAACCATACCCCATTCCCATTTGTGCCCCCATAGGGCTCAATGGGAAGGGGGAAGTAGCTAATAACGGTACAGCAATTTGCGGTACCGTTATTGTCTTTGATTTCCCTTCATGGGTCCCGTCCATAACGCCTGGTCAGACCAGGCGTTAAAGGAGGGACCCACTAAGGGAACTCCTAGTAGGGCGGTAAGGGATTACCGGCACCGGTCTCCTTACCGGTGCCCGTTATCCCTTACCACCCCACTCGGAATGAGGCCCATTTCTAGATGCATGAGAGTAATGTTTTTGCTAATATGTTAAACTGATGAATTGGGGAGTGGGCTCTCGTGTGCAGTTTTGAGTAAATAAAGCAGCTGGACACAATTGCTCTGCTGGTAGTATGCCACTTGGTTTTCTGATGTGCACTCTATAAATATACATTTTTAATTTAGCCCGCTACAGAAAATGTGCTGTAATTGATATCAAGGATCTAGTGAAAACACAAACAATAGCAAACGAATTTATGATGGGTTTAAAAATACACATAAAACATGCTTTAACCTGCTATAAAACAGGTTCATCACAGAATGGGGAATACTTTCAGGGAAAGATGGAGTACCGCATACCCCGTGCAAAGTACTTTTAACCCATGACTCGTCTCATGGAGATTGTGAACTATTAAGAGTTGGAGTTTAACTTTAAAAACATTTTCAAAAGTATATGTTTGTGTGGACACAAACATATGTAATTTCTTTTGGTTGTCAGCAACAAAATCCCAAGACTCCGGCTTGTCTCCCTTGTGGCAGCTGGCCATTAATAAAGAGGGAACAACAATCAGTAAATAAATAAAGGGGGGGTCTGCACTCAGTTACATCGTGTATGTACAATTTTAGATGATTACATTCAAAGTTAAAGTAAATGATGGTACAAATCTGTACAGGAGGCTTCCCTCATGTCCCTAACACAAACCAAATATAGTCTGGTAAAGAACGGCAAGAGCACAGAGGCACACACATCACACCAAAAGGTTTTATAAGCATGTAATGAAAAGTTTCAAGCATAAATAATACGTAAATAGTTCAAACAGAGAGACGTTTCAACAAGTAATATATGCGTCTATGGCAAGCACCGATGATCCAATTCCTAATGTTAAACACAGTAGTGTCATTTCTTCAAACGCAATTCCACAAAAAGGTAGTAATACACAACACCATCAATCAATCAAATCTTGCATTATAATGTTGCATTATACAGGGCTTAAAAACCAGCCTTACGTGTTTGGCGCAAATGGCCACACTCACTTCCAGTTCATGCAGGTGCGGAGACCGGGCCAAAATGTGCCATGAATGGCTAACGGCGAGACTGCGGGTGGTTGGGGAAATACCAATAAATAATGACATTACATAAGGGGCGCAGAGCAGGAATAAGTCATTGCCAGACAAATCCAAGGAGGAATACGATAAATATTTGCCACAACAGTATGATAATTCAGGACAGGTCACTGGGTCAAGATTCGCTTGGATTGACTACATTGTCAAAGGCACAACCAAGTGTAGCTGTCCCATGGAAGTACTGGCCATTGGAACAAACTGTATCATAGTTCAAGATGGTGGAATGTAGAGTGAGTATTTAAGGCAATTGTGCATGCAAATGTTCAATCTGGGGCTGCGGTAGGTTGGGAGATGGGTGATATGTCTTGTGGTCTAGATAAACCTACATTTGGGGCTATCGAAGCTCCAAGAGACTCTTCAAGTAAATATAGAGGTTCTGGTAATGTGTGCTCCACGCCAGAAATAGCTGTGTTGGTTCAATCCCAGGACTCCTATGTTGCTGGATGCCTGCTTGTACCAGTTGATTCAGCAATGCAGCAAGCAACAAAGGACCGCATACAGCCAGCCAAATCAAGAACTTTGTTGTGTTACGTTAATGTATCCTTAATTGTGCCATGCTACCATTGTGATGCTTCGTGGTCTTAGGGGGAGGACTGGTGTGGCAACTTGCTTGTGGCTGTGAATGTCCATGGTTGTATAACGGATATATGTTGCATGGATGTGGAATGACTGCTGAGTGCATGTAAGGACCCGTGTGGGTGGGTGAATGGAATTAGAATAGTGTGCATTTGCGTGAGCAAACTTGCGAGAAGAACGGCTGGTGGCGGATTTAAATGGATGGTTTCGAGTGGTGCTAAACAAGTCATTAGAATTAATCCTTAAGGATTCACTCACTTGCAGACCTCCACCTCACACTACGAAAGGCCTAGGAAAGATTGAAATCCAAAACACACATCTATAATTCATGTAGAGTTCAGGCACCCTGGATTCTAATGCCTCCTGCTCCTGATTCGCATCAAACAGAGGTCGCACCAAGACTATTGCCTCTGTCATTCCTTAATCTATATTTATGGACACAATTCATCACTGGTACGTTCCGCGTGTGTGTAGCTTTTAAAAAATGGCTGCCACTGCTGCAGTTTAGAATTATTTACAGGTATAGTATAGTAGATCAGGAAAGAACCATTTCTTCCATTTGCACACAGGTTCAAAGGCATCCTGTGATTAGGTTCAGAAAGATAGTCAAGATCCCTGTTGGAGTTCTGTCAACATCTGCACACAATCAGTGGTGAGTGGACACGCTTCTTTACACATGTTAGTAGAGGGGGAGGAAGTATGTCTGTTAGCTTTTCTGTAATGCCTCAACATACATATATATATATATATATATATATATATTGGACTATATAGTTTGGTCCTTTGTGTCCTCAGGCAGCCTTAATACTTTCAGGGGCTCCCAGGGTTCCTATGGAAACACTGTCTCCCTCTACAGCTGGAGGGCTCAGAAGACATACAATAGGGTCTCTAGCCTGGGGTTGTGCTGATTTCCATTTTTAAGTGAATTGAGGTTGTCTAGCTACCACCATCAAATCCATCTATCTACATGTCATGGATTACCGTGAAATTATCAAAAATAAAATACTGACTGCAAAATGACCGAATTTATTTTGGCCGCATTTTGTTTTTAATATTGTGGGGGGCGGGGGGAGACCCCCTCCACACTTCCCCCAACCTTAACCTATATCCTTACCCTACCACTCATCTATTTGTTTTACTAAAAATGTACAAAAATCCCTAACAAATTCTACAAATAAAATGTAGTCATTTTGCAGTAGGTATTTTCGAATTCGATCATTTCTGCAGGTACCACGTGTCAGTTCCTCTTCTCCTGGCACATCAGCATTCCTAAATATAAATCTGACAATTTCTGTCTCCATGATTCCCTTCTTATAGCATCTTCCCTGAATGGTAGGCTACCTAATGCAGCTCTAAGCACATCAGATACTGTGCCAAGCTTTCAATACTTACACACACACACACACATATACCTTAGTGAGGGAAATTTGCAGGGGAATGGAAATAATGAGGTGAGGATATCAGTTCTTGGACAAACATCAGAGGGCCCAGACCCCTGTACCCAAAGGCTCCTTATAACACCTTTCTTTCTGTGTTAAACTGTCTTACTTTATGGAATTCCGTATTAGGTCGGCACCCAAGATCCCCAGCATGCATGGTCGTACACCATCATGAATGGATAGTAATTAGCTAAGGGAGTGACAGACAATCTTGAGCACTTCCCATCTCAATACTCAGTTTGCATTTCTTAAAGAGTATTGGAGGACATTTTTCAAAGTATTGCACCTAGTACTAATTGGTGAGGCCGCCTCCTTTTCAGGGATTTGTATGTTGTCATGTTGGCTTTGGGGAGGAATTGCTAGCAGACAGAAAGCATACAGGCCAGATGGGCTGACTGAATACAAATATTGTGAGGGTGAACAGCAGGGAGCAAAGGTTTGTAAATGCCCATCGTGGACTCAAGCCTTGTGCATTATAGACTGTCTTTAGTGGGTAGTGAACAAATTAGGACAACATCAAAGAAGGTATCGGACAGAAAATTATAGGATTGCAGGATTTCAGTGACAAAAACAAAGCTATTATGTTGTAGTGACCAGTCTTCACTGGGCCACAGCAGATAATAAGGCCTGTCCTGGTCCTACAAACGAAGTCCTACCAGTCTCCCAGTCTGAAACCAAGGAGCCAGGTGTAAGAGTCATACATTCAAGAGTGATACTTCAAGAAATTAAAGTAATAACAAGTAATCAACAAAGAAGAAGATTAGATCATGGTTATAGCATAACTAAAGGTTCCAAAATGACATCAACGACCAAAACCCCACAATGCTTTTAAAAACATGTATCCAGAGATTAGAATTACACACCTATGAGAATGTATGCAAGTAAATTATCAAAATGTCAATGATGTGGTCAAAGAAAGGCAGTGACAGGAATAGAGGAGGGGGTATATTGACCGCCTTTGGAAAATGGATACAACTCGTAACAAACGTTCATGGGATAACTAGAATTTAAAGATATAGATGACTTTCTCATTGAAGTTATCCTGAAACTGGAAAACATAAGTGCAGAGGGAATCATTCAGGACCACCTGAATTGTCTCAATGAATGTCATTCCGAACACAGCCTTTGCCTTTTTTGACATTGCCCAATCTGATTCGGAAATCACTGTTTTTTAAATATGTTCAAGAGATCAGTGCTGGTCATTGGGCCAGCTCTCGGTGGATCCGAGATCCGGCACCAGATATGGATCTGGATCTCGGGATCTGGCCAGAGTCAGCCACCCAAGACCATGAACCGCGCTGGAATACTTTAAAAAAAAAAACGACTTCGACGGCAGCAGTGCCTTTTACCGCCAGCTTTGGCACTGGTGTGTAATGCACAATGCTCGCTACATGTACAACTGATTTTCAGTTGTACATGTAGCGAGCATTGTTGTACATGTAGTGAGCATTGTGCATTACACACCAGTGCCAAAGCCGGCGGTAAAAGGCACTGCTGCCGTCACAGATGTTTTTTCTTTTTTTTTTTAAAGAGTATTCCAGCATTTCTGGATGTCCACTACGAGCCCCGCCCCCTCTAGACCACGCACCCTCGGGCACCGCTCCTCCAGCACCCCTGCCCTTGTGTTGTGGGATCCCCCACCACATTTTTTCCATTTCCACCACTGTAAGAGATATTGTCTAAGTCATACAGTGTTAAAACTTTGGTGGAAAAAACGTGTGCAACCTGGCATGGCTGAAAGGAGGAGGCAGGTGTGAGGTACATATTTCCTCCTATTTGGATGTCTCTCCAGGGTTCGGAATTAAGATTGGATAAGCAGGAGCTAAAATCAGCTCCTGGATATCCGGTGTTAAACAGTAAGCAGGTGCTACCGCAGGGCAACAAGGTCCTAATGCAGAGCGTTTCCGCAAACTAATTTCGCATAAGAACATGGTGTCCATTATTTATCATCCCTTATGCTTTGTATGTCATATAGATGGATCCTAATGCCTATTTATAGATTGCCCCAAATGCACAGAGTTAATGTTACATAGGTATGTTTGTTCAGCATCAGATGGCCTGCGCAGCCAGAAATAGCTCCTGGTAGCTGCTGGTTTCAAGATAACCAGGCACTTCTTGGCTACAAGCATGAGCTAAATAGCTCCCAGCTGCCCTCAATTTCGAACCCTGTCTTTCTAAAATCGAACAGCCCAATGTGAAAATATTTGTGTTCATTCTGAAAACGTGCAAGTTCATTCTCAGAAATCGAATTAGGATTGGGGGAGCAGAAAATGTCGAATCCATGGATGTTTAAGACATTGAGACCAGCTTTCCAAAACGAATAGCACAAAAAACCCATTGAAGAGATATGAATGTCCAGGATATGTGATGCAGCAGAAATGCCAAAAAACGGAGAAGAATGTGGTCATAAGTTAAGGTTATGTGGCTGTTGAGTAGTCGAAGTATATCACACCCACCTGTTAAAAATGCACAGTAAATGTAACAATTGAAATATCAGAGTAACTCACACGTGATCATGAAAGATGAGGGCATGACGTCAGGACAGAAATAAGGTTACACGTCTTCATGATGTACACAGAGCCTGCCGAATGTAACGATAGAGGGCACTCACTATTGGCATTCGTATTCTGAACCAGTAGGACGTGGGGGACGCACAAACTTGAAAGATCCTGAGGAGCAGGAGGGAATCCTTACAGGCTGTCCAGAAATCACTGCAAAGTTCAAAATGTCATTGGAAAGACGGGGCTTTAGGGACTGGAGTGGAAAATGGCACAATTGCCTGAAATCATAAATAGAAGTAAGTGAATAGTGTATATTGGGGGGCGGGGGGAATGTGCACAGGTTGGCACTAGCTAAAAATATGTGCAAAGTGCTTTCAAAATAGCAAAAGGCAGGCAGACTTGAATAGAACTGAGATGAACGTGGGGGGTATCTAAGATGCACTTTTCCATAGACATAACAATGGGCTGCCATCACCCAAAGTATGATGGCATCAGGGTAGGTTGCGGAGCGAATGGAGA
The DNA here is from genome assembly GCF_040938575.1 of Ambystoma mexicanum. Taxonomy (NCBI): domain Eukaryota; kingdom Metazoa; phylum Chordata; class Amphibia; order Caudata; family Ambystomatidae; genus Ambystoma; species Ambystoma mexicanum. The sequence continues at coordinate 136,290,027 of NC_090930.1, forward strand.
AGGGGTGGAATTAAGACTCTTGGACAAAGTCTAAAGAATTGACCTAGGGTAATGGGGCACGGGGGGGGGGGGGATAGTGGATAGGAGAGGGAATAGAGGAATGGTGGATATATAATTGAATTGGTGGATCATATAGAGAGATGCTAGTCCAAAAGTAGTACGGGAGATAACAGGGGGTGGGGATGTAGTAAGAAGGGGTTAACAGGTGATATGGAGTGAGATAAGCGATTGGGTTTTGGGATTGTAGTGGAATGGGGATATGATTGAAAGGGTGGATCGGAGTAGGGAATTACGCGTTGTGGGTGTAGGGTATGCGCACGATGATAAGAAAGCTATAGGGGCTTAGGAAGAGGACATGTGGAGATGGAGGACTGGTCACGACAGTAAAAAGCAGGTGGAACAAGTGCCACACAATGACTCCCTAGAAACAGAAACCCCTTTCAAAACACGCGTGCGTGCACGCATTGCCAGGGGGTGGCGTTAAGAGCGTGTACATCTGACATCCACAGGCCTGCCGCCGGGCCCGAGCCCCACCGGGCCCCACTGGGCCCCACCGGGCCCGAGCCCCTGCAGAGCCGCCGGGAATGGGGCGGGGGTACTACTCACCCGGGCTCTCTTGCGGTCCTGCTCGTCTCCCTGGTCGATGCCTGCCCAGCAGCACCCCCCTGCCTGCTGCTGCTGCCCGCTCTCCCCGGGTGTGGGGGGCTGCTGCTGCTGCCCCCTCCGCAGCAGGCGGACCCGCACACGGAAGAGGCGCTGTACGCGCGGCAGGGAGCGCTGCAGCAGGGGGCCTGCGCTCGCCGGCACCGCCAGCTCCAACAGCATCAGAGGGAGCGGGGAGGAGGCGCCCGGCCGCTGTCCCGGTGCCGGGGGCCGAGGCCGAGGCGCGCTCTTCCGGCCTCATGCAGCCGCAGCGCCGCCGGGCCGCAGCATCCTCCGCGCAGCAGCCCACACTGCCGTCTCCTAGCAACCGCGGCGGCGGCGGCCTCGAGCCGGGCCCGAGCCTGCCCCCTGCCGCCCGAGCCCGGGAGCGCGGGCCTGCCGGGCTGGGCTGAGCGCGAGGGGAGTGCACCGACACCGGCTGCAGAGGGGACCAATGGCAAACGCTGCAGGGGGGATACGGGGGGATACTGGCACACACTCTGCCTGCAGGGGGGTGGGGGGCTGACTCACTGTAGGGCAGAATACTGGCACACTAGCACACACAACACTGGGCAAATGCTGGACACACGGCCGGAGGAGGCATTGATGCACATACACTGGCTGCATAAGGGAAGGCATACACACGCCTGCAGCGGGGACCAATGGCAAACGCTGCAAGGGGGAATACTGGCGCGCACTCTGCAGGGGGCTGACTCACTGTAGCGCAGAATACTGGCACACTAGCACACACAACACTGGGCAAATGCTGGACACACGGCCGGAGGAGGCGTTGATGCACATACACTGGCTGCATAAGGGAAGGCGTACACACGCCTGCAGCGGGGACCAATGGCAAACGCTACATGGGGGGATACTGGCACGCACTCTGCATGGGGCTGACTCACTGTAGGGCAGAATACCGCCACAACACTGGGCAAATGCTGGACGCACCGCCCGAGGAGGCATTGATGCACATACACTGGCTGCATAAGGGAAGGCGTCCACACGCCTGCAGCAGGTACCAATGGCAAAAGCTGCAGGGGGGGGATACTGGCACACACTCTGCCTGCAGGGGGGTGGGGGGCTGACTCACTGTAGGGCAGAATACCGGCACAACACTGGACAAATGCTGGACACACCGCCCGAGGAGACGTTGATGCACATACACTGGCTGCATAAGGGAAGGCGTCCACACGCCTGCAGCGGGGACCAATGGCAAACGCTGCAAGGGGGAATACTGGCAACACTCTGCAGGGGGCTGACTCACTGTATTAATACCGGCACAACACTGGACAAATGCTGGAACACACTGCCCGAGGAGACGTTGATGCACGTACACTGGCTGCATAAGGGAAGGCGTCCACACGCCTGCAGTGGGGACCAATGGCAAACGCTGCAAGGGGGAATACTGGCACGCACTCTGCAGGGGGCTGACTCACTGTAGCGCAGAATACTGGCACACTAGCACACACAACACTGGGCAAATGCTGGACACACCGCCGGAGGAGGCGTTGATGCACATACACTGGCTGCATAAGGGAAGGCGTACACACGCCTGCAGCGGGGACCAATGGCAAACGCTGCAAGGGGGAATACTGGCACGCACTCTGCAGGGGGCTGACTCAATGTAGCGCAGAATACTGGCACACTAGCACACACAACACTGGGCAAATGCTGGACACACCGCCGGAGGAGGCATTGATGCACATACACTGGCTGCATAAGGGAAGGCGTACACACGCCTGCAGCGGGGACCAATGGCAAACGCTGCAAGGGGGAATACTGGCACGCACTCTGCAGGGGGCTGTCTCACTGTAGCACAGAATACTGGCACACTAGCACACACAACACTGGGCAAATGCTGGACACACTGCCGGAGGAGGCGTTGATGCACATACACTGGCTGCATAAGGGAAGGCGTACACACGCCTGCAGCGGGGACCAATGGCAAACGCTGCAGGGGGGGATACTGGCACGCACTCTGCATGGGGCTGACTCACTGTAGGGCAGAATACCGGCACAACACTGGGAAAATGCTGGACGCACCGCCCGAGGAGGCATTGATGCACATACACTGGCTGCATAAGGGAAGGCGTACACACGCCTGCAGCGGGGACCAATGGCAAACGCTGCAGGGGGGGATACTGGCACGCACTCTGCATGGGGCTGACTCACTGTAGGGCAGAATACCGGCACAACACTGGGCAAATGCTGGACGCACCGCCCGAGGAGGCATTGATGCACATACACTGGCTGCATAAGGGAAGGCGTCCACACGCCTGCAGCAGGTACCAATGGCAAACGCTGCAGGGGTGGGATACTGGCACACACTCTGCCTGCAGGGGGGTGGGGGGCTGACTCACTGTAGGGCAGAATACCGGCACAACACTGGACAAATGCTGGACACACCGCCCAAGGAGACGTTGATGCACATACTCTGGCTGCATAAGGGAAGGCGTCCACATGCCTGCAGCGGGGACCAATGGCAAACGCTGCAAGGGGGAATACTGGCAGCACTCTGCAGGGGGCTGACTCACTGTATTAATACCGGCACAACACTGGACAAATGCTGGACACACTGCCCGAGGAGACGTTGATGCACATACACTGGCTGCATAAGGGAAGGCGTCCACACGCCTGCAGCGGGGACCAATGGCAAACGCTGCAAGGGGGAATAGTGGCAGAACTCTGCAGGGGGCTGACTCACTGTAGCGCAGAATACTGGCACACTAGCACACACAACACTGGGCAAATGCTGGACACACCGCCGGAGGAGGCGTTGATGCACATACACTGGCTGCAGGGAAGGCGTCCACACGCCTGCAGCGGGGACCAATGGCAAACGCTGCAGGGGGGGTGCTGGCACGCAATCTGCAGGGGGCTTACTCACTGTAGGGCAGAATACTGGCACAACACTGGGCAAATGCTGGACACACCGCCTGAGGAGGCGTTGATGCACATACACTGGCTGCAGAGGGGAAGGCGTCCACACGCCTGCAGCGGGGACCAATGGCAAACGCTGCAGGGGGGAATACTGGCACGCAGTCTGCAGGGGGGGCTGACTCACTGTAGGGCAGAATACTGGCACACACTCTGCAGGGGGGCTGACTCACTGTAGGGCAGAATACCGGCACAACACTGGGCAAATGCTGGACACACCGCCCGAGGAGGCGTTGATGCACATACACTGGCTGCATAAGGGAAGGCGTCCACACGCCTGCAGCGGGTACCAATGGCAAACGCTGCAAGGGTGAATACTGGCACGCACTCTGCAGGGGGCTGACTCACTGTAGGGCAGAATACCGGCACAACACTGGGCAAATGCTGGACACACCGCCCGAGGAGGCGTTGATGCACATACACTGGCTGCATAAGGGAAGGCGTCCACACGCCTGCAGCGGGGACCAATGGCAAACGCTGCAGGGGGGAATACTGGCACGCACTCCGCAGGGGGCTGACTCACTGTAGGGCAGAATACCAGCACAACACTGGGCAAATGCTGCACACACCGCCTGAGGAGGCGTTGATGCACATACACTGGCTACATAAGGGAAGGCGTACACACGCCTGCAGCGGGGACCAATGGCAAACGCTGCAGGGGGGATACTGGCACGCACTCTGCATGGGGCTGACTCACTGTAGGGCAGAATACCGGCTCAACACTGGGCAAATGCTGGACGCACCACCTGAGGAGTCATTGATGCACATACACTGGCTGCATAAGGGAAGGCGTCCACACGCCTGCAGCAGGTACCAATGGCAAACGCTGCAAGGGGGAATATTGGCACACACTCTGCAGGGGGCTGAATCACTGTAGGGCAGAATACTGGCACACTAGCACACACAACACTGGGCAAATGCTGGACACACCGCCGTTGGAGGCGTTGATGCACATACACTGGCTGCAGAGGGGAAGGCGCCCACACGCCTGCAGCGGGGACCAATGGCAAACGCTGCAGGGGGGATACTGGCACGCACTCTGCCTGGAAGGGGGTGGTGGGATGACTCACTGTAGGGCGAATACCGGCACAACACTGGGAAATGCTGGACACACCGCCTGAGGAGTCATTGATGCACACACCGGCACAGTCTCTAGTATTAACACACTTGAAATGGGTAACAATGGCAAACACTGCAGGGGGAATACTGGCACACACTCTGGGGGGGGGTCTGACTCACTGTAGGGAAAAATAGTGGCACGCTAGCACACACAACACTGGGCAATGCTGGCCACACCGCCCAAGGAGGCGTTGATGCACACACACTCTAGTATTAACACACAATGACAATGAAGGGGAGACCATGTACACACCCTTTGGGTGAGGCCCTGACACACTGCAGAGGACATAACTCTCACACACACTGGCACACATGCCAGGGAGACCACTGGCACACGCTGTGGGGGAGGAGGCATAGACGCACACTGCAAAGGATAATACTGCCACAAAGTGCACTAGGTGATACTGGTGAACACCACCCACATTGCCACACACTTAAGAGAAGAGCAGTAGCACACGCTTCCGGGTAGACCACTACACACGCTGCTGCACGTTACACAGGTTTACACTGATACATATTGGCAAGGAGAACACTGGGAACTGCAGCATGGAACAACCACCGTGCTGGGAAGGTAGTAGTGGCGACTGGTGAATTTTTTGATTGGAGAGGCATAAATATTTCCAATAAATATGCAAGAGCGACAGCGTAACAAGGAAGAGCAAACCAAACTTGGGGGAGAATGTTACAAATAATGTGTTAAAATGGTGAATTTTTTGCAACTTTCTGTGAGAAACTGGGTAAAAAGCCACACAGTCTGCAATCTGTTTTGTAGACTAGCACATGGAAAAAATCGAATAGATGGAAGTATCCAACAGCTCACAGGAACATTCCAATATAAGCCGGTATACAAATACGTTCATGCTATCTGTGTCCGTACAAGGCCACGCAGAATCCACTAATATATGCCAGTATTATCATATAAGAAAATACTTTCGTTATCTTTGCCACTAAAAATGTCATGACAGTAAGAAAACATGTCCAGACTGGCTGCACCAAAGTAAGCCAGAATGGCCACATAACACTACTCATCATGTTGTCTTTACCCTAAATGACTGTAAAAGATGCCGTGCCATAGTTTGTTATCTGGTCTTTTACCACGCACTGCTGCCACTTGCGTGATCTCTTGGCATGCTGGCAGCTCTGCAATGGAAATGGGGTTGGGGGGTTTATTAGTGGGATCAAGAGGGGAGAAGAACAAAAGAGCTTTTATCTGCTTTTGCCAGCTTCAAGTGTGTTTCTGGTTGGTAGCCGTCATGTGGTTTTGAGGTATGATCAGTGCTTGAAATGGGAAACATATATATACAGTATCTCTTCATAGAACCCACTCCTGGACATTTGCATACAAGCAAAGAGCATTACGGCAACATAAGTATGTCTAGAATTTAAAATTTGAAACATGTCTTATTGTGAATCAGTAAGAAACACTTTTGAGATAATGATGGAAGTTGGGGTCTGTAGTTTTACACTACTCACCCTATGAAAAAATATCTCTACGTTGCAGGACATATATACCAGTCTGGACAGCAACAACAAGTATGTTAAGCTCTGACTGTGTCTGTATTCAGTTACCCATCTAATAAAAGTGTCTGTTGAAAAGTGGGTTGGTTGCACATGTGATAATTCAGCATTAGGACAGATCCCACTCCTGTTCGTCACACAAGCAAACCCATGCTTCATTAAGCAGACTGCTGACAGAATACTTTCTTTGCAGTGCTGCAGAGTCTTTTGAAGCCTGCCCCTTAAAGTGTGAGTGTTGTGGGCAAGCTCCTGAGTTTGGGGACAGGACGGTAACACATGTTTTGCCGGAGTGCTGCTCCGGTAAGACATGTATTGCCAGATCCCCACTCTGTCGTGTTTCTGACCCATTTCCTGCGCTGGGTATGATTGTGCATGGGTGCTTTGTGGGTGCTTTGTGTGTACTTGTGTTTGGTTTCATGTCGGGTGTTTTGAAGCATGTGCGTTTTGGGGTGCGGTAGAGGTAGGGTTGTGTTTAGTTCAGAGTTTGGGGTGAGTATGCAGAATATTTCGTTTTTAGTACAGTGCAACACATTTCCTACCCCTAAAATACAGTTAAGTGCAATATTTTTCCTATCCCCAACAATCCATCTAAGTGCAGCACATTTCCTACACCCCAAATATAGCTAGTTCCGAAACATTGCCATCCCCAAGTATCCATCTAAGTGCATTGCCTTTCTTACCCCCTAAATACAGCTAAGGCTGACACATTTCCTAACCCCAAATATCCATCTTGGTGTGACACGTTTCCTACTCATGAAATAGAGCTCATTGCAACACATTTCCTATCCCCCAAAATCCATCCAAGAGCGACACATTTCCTACCCCCAATAATCCATCTAAGGTGACACATTTACTGCCCCCAGAGTACAGCTAAGTGCAGCCTTTTTCCTATCCCCAACAATCCATCTAAGTGTGACACATTTCCTATCCCCAATAATCCATCTAAGGTGACACATTTACTGCCCCCAGAGTACAGCTAAGTGCAGCCTTTTTCCTATCCCCAACAATCCATCTAAGTGCGACACATTTCCTACCCCCAATAATCCATCTAAGGCGACACATTTACTGCTCCCAGAGTACAGCTAAGTGCAGCCTTTTTCCTATCCCCAACAATCCATCTAAGTGCGACACATTTCCTACCCCCAATAATCCATCTAAGTCGACACATTTACTACCCACAGAGTCCAGCTAAATGCAGAATCTTTCCTATCCCCAACAATCCATCCAAGTGCGGCACATTTCCTACCCCCAAAATACAGCCAAGTGCAGCACACATATGGCTCCCAATAAATCTATTAGACTATCTAGGGGGTGAAGTAGGTAATCTGCACAGTGTTATAATTTGATGGCGGTAATGTAGAAGTGGCAGGGTTTTAAATGAGCAGCAAGGTTCAACACAATTGCTAAGTGGAAAGTGCAGCAAGGTTCAACACAATTGGTAGTTGGGAAGCTCTGTAAGGTTCATCGCAAATGGCCAACTGTAAGCGCAGCAAGGTTCAATACAATGGGCCTCATTACGAGTCCGGAGGTAACCGTGCCGGAAAAACCGGGAGGTTACCGCCAGACTCGTATTACCATTCCGCCTCCGTGATTCCTGGAATCACCGGGGCATTACGCCCCGGTGACCCGGGAATTCCGGAGGCTGAATTGTGTAATTCCCCATTCCGATGGAGCCCCATAGGACTCCGTGGGGATGGGGACAATGGAAACACTGGTTCCGTCTATGACAGAGCCTGTGTTTCCATGTCCGCCTGCAGGCGGGTGGTGTTAAACCCGCCAGGTCAGACCTGGCGGGAGTGACACCTCCCGCCTGCAGGACTCTCAATCAGCCGGTCCGGAAAGAACGGTGGCGGCGGTTTTACCACCACCATTCTTTCCGGACCGGCAGGGTCGTAATGAGGCCCAATGTATAACTGCAAGGTGCAGAAAGGTTCAGGACAGTGGTATGTTACGTGCTACTCCACAAAATGCAGCAAGGTTCAACACAAAGGTATGTTATGTGCTACTCCACCACTCACTTTGACTCCCACCGCATTCTCTCCTGGTGTCCTGGCAGATCTGAAAAAGAAAGTGGACTGGGGGGATTTGTTAATGGGTACAGAGGGAAGGGCGCAAGTACTTTGATGTTCTGTTAGCTTCAATTAAAAAAACTGTTCACTCTGTGCTGTTTGCGGAATTTAGAGGTTGTTGTACTGCGCTAGGTGAGTGGGTGTGTGTCTACTTTGTGTATGTTTTTTTACTTGTTCAGTTTTGTACGGCTGGTTGTGGTTTGTGATGGTCTTATGTTTTGTTGCAGTAGAGGCATGTTTTATATAGACTTCTGTCTAGGATGAGTAAGCAGAATACATTGAGAGTTGTTAGTTGTTTTGAGGACTGTTGTGTCCCACTCGCACTCAAACAGGCCCAGGTATTCGCTACCCATGGGTTACACCTGATTTCCTTACCATGGCCCTGTGGGATTGCATTCAGATTCCACACACAGGTTTACCTTTGAGTTGTATCCACGCCCATTGCACTGATCATTCTCAGCCAATTCCAAATTCAACATTTTAGACCCTCTAATACATCCTGATCCAAAGAAGTGGCCACCCACATACACTCCTAGGTTCAGGACATTGTTCACTCAAGGAGTTTGTCTGCGGCAAGGCATATCTTTAGGGCAGTTTTATTCCCATCGTTTGTTCTTGGGTTATAGTGGGTGGAGTTTGTCGCTCAGGGATTTTCTTGGTTAGGATTGTTAAAGAGCCATGTTTTTAGCAGTTTCCTGAAGAGAGCAAGTCCCAAAGTCCCAAAGTATTGATGCTATGCAGGAGAACGCTGATCATCCATATGTTAGTTTTGAGTATTGTTTCGGTTCAAGGCGGATGGCGTTGCTAGTTCTTAGTGTTCATGCTGCTTTGTAGATCTTGAATTTTTCCTGTATGAATTCCGCTCCTTGGCTGTGGATCGCTGTGTGTGTTACGCACAGTGTTTTGAAGAAGATTCACTCTTTGACTGGCAGCCAATGCAGCGTTCTTAGTGACGGTGTGATGTGGCCTCTTCTGGTGAGTTTAAGGAGTAGTCTTGCCGCTGCCTTCTGCATCCATTGTAGCTTTCGCAACAGGTAATCTAGCATTCCAGGGTAGATGCTGTTGGCATAGTCTATTCTTGACATGACGAGGGAAATGATGGCAATTGTTTTTTTGTGTGTAGTATAGGATTGGGAGTATCTTCTTGATGGTAAGCAGGTGTAAGAAGCATTTCTTAACTATCGCATTGACTTGTGGCTCTAGCGTTAGCACCACACATCGTGGGTAATAATAAGAAGCCCTCAGATGCCTGAGGGTTCGTAGCGCTATATAAATGCTAAATTATAATAATTATTATTATTATTATTATTTGTCCATTAGGATTGCAAGGGTTTGGACCACCCTATATGGTTTTGGCGGTTTTCCCAGCTCGAACGGCCATGGAAAGTTCTGGTTGTTTCCAGTGTCTTTGGGTGTAACCATAATTTCAGATTTGTCTGGGTTCAGTTTAAGGCTTTGGGCATCATCCATTGGTTTAGTTCCTTGAGACAGTCATTTAGTGTTGTGTTTTCCTCTTCATTGGTGTCGATTTTATAGCTGATTTGGGCGGCGTCTGCGTAGTTGTAGCATATGAGGCTATGTCTTTTGATGATGTTGATTAGGGACGTCAAGTACATATTAAAGTGTAGCGGTGACAGCGAAGAGCCATGTGGGATTTTTGAGGGGTCAGCAATGTGAGGCGAACAACTTTTGGATGATTGTTGTTATCAAATGCCTCACTATCCCTACTCTACCGAGGATTTCCCTGCCTATCAAAACGAAAGGGAAACACTCTAACACAGGAAGTCTGGCCCTTGCACTTAAAAATCAAATACACAAAGAAAATAAATGGCAACTCAAATAACATCAACATTGATATTCACAGTTTCTTGATAACCTCTTAGTAAACTGGGTGAGCTTCTCTTCCCCTGGATTCAAGATAAACTCAGCTCCAATGTTCAACAAAAAGAAAGAAGGAAATCCATGTATGTAATACAGTCTAAATTCAGTTCCTGATGTCTTCAAAATCAAAATAACTTTTTGTTAATCAAAGTTCCAATAACAGAAAAAGCTTCTCCTCTTGGTGATAAGATTTTCCACTTCAACAAAATAGCATCAATATCATCCCCAGCCACCATGCATTGCCGCAATTTCCATCTGCCCAAGAAGAATGATCACAGTTCAAAGGAAATACAACTTCTGTAAATGTTAACGAAACACAGTTCCTGGCTACCACTTAGTATGTCTCTCTTTACAAGATTAGGTGCTACAGTAGGTATCTTTGTCAGGATGACTTCACAGAACTTCTACTTCCACTTCAACAACTTCAACTTCTACAAGAATTTACCATGAGGATCTACTCCTTTTCATCATAGTAGTCCACAATCATTTGTGCTACTGAAGTCTCAAATCTTCTGACAACCAAATATATCACCACAGCTTCAGTACATTGTGGCTCCAAACAGGTTTTGATTGTGACAAGACTCACTTTCTAGTACTTGAACACCTTCAAGTAGACAAGGCACTCTTCCTCTGAACCTTCCTTTCATAGGGTCAGCCTCTTTGTCTTTCTTGTCTGCTTGCAAAAATGCACCACCACAGGAATTGTAGCCAGAGGACAGCAGTGTTGTCAATCCCGAAATCTTCTAGTCTTCTGACACTGTTCCCTTTTCTAGTGAAAGGTTGAGGAGACTCAGATAGTATTCTGCCAGTATTTTTTGCAAGAGGGTAGTTTTGTAGATGTCTGGTGGGCAGGGATCTGCTGGTGAGCCCACTTTATTGCTTTTGCTCACCAGGCTCTTGAATTTATCTGTTTAGAAAGGGGGAGGCGGTTTAGTCTGGTCGTTGGTGTTGGCTAGCTGGCTTGGTACTTGGGGTTATGTGACCTGCTTAGTAGGATTTGCTGAAGGTTGGTGATTTTGTTCTTTAAATGGTTGGTGAGGTTGTTGCATAGTTTTTGTGTAGGGATCGGTGACTTGTTGCACATAATGGGTTTCTCATCTCGCTTATGATGCTGAGCATTAATTTGTGTGCGTTGCTTGCTCTGACAATTGGTTCATTGTAGTATTTTCTTTTTCCTGCACAGATTTCTGCTTTATATAATCTGATCTGTCTTTGATTTGTGTTTTTGTTGTGTTGGTCGAAGGTTTTATTCAATTCTTGTTTCATTGCTGTCAGTTGGGGCGTGAACCATATTGCCACTGATTTTTTACGTGATGGCATGAATGGTTTTTCTGGCGTGATGTTTCATCAATTGTTTCCGTGATCCATTTTAGGATTGCGTCTGTGCTTTCTTCTATGCTGGTTACGACTAGGGTGCTGGGCGACATGTTTGGCATTTAGGTCCACACTGTTAATGTTTTTCCAGTTTCTTTTAAAGGTTGAAGGATTATTAGAGGGCTTATTGAGTGTTCTAGACAGAGAAATCACCACAAAGGGTGGTACCCAAACCATAATGAGGTGGTCACTTCAAAGGATTTGCATTGGTGGCATGGTTGCAACCAGTTTTTTGTTGCGGAAGATTGCGTCTAGCGTGTGGCCTGCTGTGTGCTTCCCTCCTTTTACCATTTGCCATAGTTGCATTGCTGCTAGTTGGTTTGTTAGATATTTGGGTGAGTTGATGTTCTCTTCTTCGAACCAGATGTTGAAGTCTCCAAGGATAATTAGGTGGTCATGCTTAAAGGCCATGTTTGTGACTGCTTCCATGAAAGTATTTACGAATGTGGCATCGTAGAATGGTGGTCTCCAGATGTGTACAAATGTAAGATTGGTTTGTGAGTCCAACGCTAGGTTTACAATGAGCGATTCATAGTTTGGGATGTTTAATGGTTGGTTTTTGATATTGTTAGGTGGTCCTTGTAAGCCATAGCGAGTCCTCCTCCTCGTTTTCCTTCCCTGTTGGCCTGCTTGATTTTGAATTTGTCACATAGGCAATTGTGCATAATGACCTTGCAGTTTTGAGTTAGCCAGGTTTTGTTGATGAATAGGAGGTCTAGTCCTCCATCACATAGAAGATCGTAGATTTCGGTTCTGTGCTTTGTCATCGATCTGGCAGTGATTAGGCGGCAGTGAATCTTTTTATCTGTTGTGGTCTGTTTGGTCTTTAGCTGTGTCCTTTGGTGTTCATATTGGTATTTGTTGATGCCATCAGTTTGCATGTTTTGGTCTGTGTAGTCTGTTTCTTTATTGAGTAGTTCGGTAAGGTTCCAGATTGGGTTGATGTCTTCTTCGTGGTCTTCTCCTTGTTGTGGTTGATGGTGCTTTCAGTTGTGCCCGTTTTTGGTGATGAAGGGTGTGGCAGTGTCACTTTCTTTTGTCATGTTTTGGTGGGTTTCACATCTTTCCCTTTTGTGGTTCTCACATTCTGCTGATTTGCTTGTAGTTCTTGAATGTCAATGGTGGATGGTGGGTAAGAATACATGTCCAAACTGGCTGCACCAATGCAGACCAGTATGGCTTTGTAATAACAAACATCATGTGTGATTTACCAATGATGCCAGTAAATGACGTCATGCCACAATAAGAATACATTTCCGGACTGGCTGCACCAATGCAGGCAAGTATGGCTGTGTAAGAACAAACATCATGTGTGCTTTACACTCAATGACCGTAAATGATGCCATGACACAGAAAGAAACCATGGCCAGAATAGCTGCATCAATGACGGCCTGTATAGCTGTGTAAGAACACTCATCATTCTTGTTTTACCCTTGATGTCATTAGGAATACCATGCTGCAGTAAGAAAATATATCCAGACTGCCTATACCAATGAGCCAAGGCAATCCAGTGACTGTGTGCTGAGCACATAACAACTGTTATTGAGGTGGCTGTTGCCATGTTACCCCAACCTCAAGCTTACTATACTGCTCTTACTGGGCTGATTTCTACAAGCCCTGATCTCCAGAGTCTGCACTTGCACATGACCTACCGACCATTATGAGCACCAACACAATAAAGCAAGGAATAACACTGTGAGGAAAATGACTCTACTGTTACTGCGCTCACCAATCCAAGTAATTATGCCATATCTGTTCAGCATGCAGCTGCTGCTGCAGGTTCCGTCGCCATAATGGAACACAATTCCAAGTGGGTGCTGTATGTACAAGCCTGTACCTTTTGGTCATGCCTGGCTCCTGTTGGAGTAAACATAGCGCATACTTGTACATACACACCGGATCTAGTTTGCACGCTTGTGTGGGAATCCAGAGTTGGGGACTCCATGCATTCACCATCTCTGACACTACTTTGCATGTGCGTATGGAATGCCCGTTGGCACACATTTGGAAATACGACAACTAGTGACAAGGCTAGATGACTTAAGCTCCAATCACCAGGGGCACGCCCACCAACCCACTGAGTGCTTTATCAAATCACTAATTGGAGAACAGGCTCCAGAAAAGCCATGCGTTCCTCCCTAATCAACATACTATCGTGTCTCATCCTGGCAACAATGACTCTTGCGCAGTTGCAGCATTCAACTTTCCTCGAATCATTTCAAGCCGCTCGAGCTCAAGTCTACCGCTGCTTCCACCATTTGGTATGATAAAGGATGCGTCATCACAAGGCTCATGGAGGGTGAGATGATTCAGTCACCTTGAGAACTACTTCAAGGCTATAAGAGAGTGAGACCCGGGGGAAGCGCTCCATCCTGCTACGTCTAGTGCACGGGGACGTGCATGAATTTTTCAACTTCATTCCCCATACCAGTGACGAAAGTGACTACCTCTCCAGGGGTTGAAATTAGGATTTGTTGACGAAGAGCAAAAATAAGCTCCTGGGTATTAGGCATCACCCTTTAGGTAGGAGCTGCGTCTGGGAAACCAGGAGCTAGTACATGGTGCATGAGATTCATACTCTAATGTTTTGTCCATTTTATCCATTATCCAACGTGCTTTAAATGTCTGAGGCGTGTCCTTAATTCTATTTTAAACACTTTCCCAAGCATACACAGTTGATATTACATAGTTATGTTTGTATAGCACCACTTGCCTGCTGAGTCAAAAGTAGCTCCTGGTAGCTCTTGGTTTCAAGCTAAGCAGGCTCCCCTTGGCTATAACTAGAACCAGGAGCTAAATAGCTCCCACTCTTGACACTTTCGAACCCTATCCCTCCACAACAATTCTGCTGTCCACTTACATTCAACCACGGGTAAACCATGATTATGAAAGGTTCATGCTGGTCTGGTTTGGGCAGAAACAAGGGGAATCCCTTCTATTCTATGCACCAGATCACCAATGCCAGATCACCAACTTGCAAAACCAGGGGAATTAGTCGATGCAAACAATGAGATCCGTTCCCAGGTAATCCAAGGCTGCACCGCTGTCAATTTGTGTCAGAACATCTTGCAAGAATTTTGAATTTCCATACAGAAAATATTCTTGAAATGGGGCGCAACCATGACCTATTCGCACATGGAAATCGTTATTAACCTCCTCTCAGCCAGACGGAATGTTTACGGTGCAGTCAATAACTACTGGTATTGATTGCATTCTGAACATTCTGTCTTCAGCAGCAGACAGGGAAAAAACAATGCAATTTTCAGGAAATACTTTGTTTCAACAAGACAATAGCTCTCTGGGAGGACATTTTTGGCTGCAACATGTTATTTAAGACACAAAGGAAAAAGATAAAACATAACAAAAATGCTTTCACTTTTTTTTTTACAGTGAACGCATTTACTTTTACATGACATCTAATGCATCCTCGTGTTAAACCTGTTCCAGTTCAAGCAAGTTGTTGTTAAAATGCTTAACCTATTAACACAGTCATGTTATTTAAATACTAAAAAATAAAACCACATTAAATGTAATAACTCAGTTTGTCTATTTACTTTATTCACTCTTAAAGCACTATTTATTTTACTCAACCACGAAACTCCAAACATGTATTGCTAGTACCACCCTGTGCTAATAGCCTTATAGACCTCGGGAGGGGTCATTATTGCTTGGGATAATGGCCATAATGACCCCTCCCTCAGTCTATAAGGCTACAGTACAATACCATGCAACTGCCATGAACAGATCACTTGGTAACTTACCAACTGAAGTAGCGCATGTCATTAACAAAAAGCAAGCACTGAACCAATGCCCATCTTCCAACATTATCAGGCCATCTCCAAAAACCAAGCGGGCCTGGAGATACAGAGAAGACCCTGAAAACCATAAGCATGCATGCTCTCATTGTGGCGTAGACCTACCCAAGCTACAAGATTGCCCAGCATAGGGGCAACTATACATAAACTCTAATGAGCAAAATCATGTTGCCAAAGTAGTTTCAAACTGCTATCAACATGGAACGCATACTGAAAGTTGAGGTCAAATTCTTAGATCACACCATAGATGAGGACTCCTATAACAAATGCAAGATTCCTGCAAAGACAAAATTGTCTGTAAAATCCATCAAAATTCCAGTCCACCGAAGAAAAAACCACTATGGTGCAAAGTGTGAATCAGCGGTTACCAGACATTTGATCGAAAAAAATTGGTCGACTGGACAAATGGTCGAACCAATTTGGTCGAAACCCAAATGGTCGAATTTTAATTTTTTTTATTTTTACCCCTTTTTTTGGGGGGGGGGTCCCCCAACCCCCTTTTTTTCTAAAAAACCCTTTTTTCCCTAAACTACAACCTAAAAAATATATATATACATTTTAAAAAAATTCGACCATTTGGTTTTCGACGAAATTACGTCGACCAAATGTCCTGTCGACGAATTTTTTTCGATGAAATGTCCGGACACCTGAATCAGCAGCATACATGTCCTGGCAGTGATCAATGCAGATTCCCCCGTAAACATACTATCCATTTTCAGAACACAAGGGTGTGGATATTAGTGCATGGCAGCAAGACTCTGGTTCACCTTCACAGCGTATTCATCCCTGATATATACCATGGCTCAAGCAGCGTTAAGGAGAGTGTCCTCATACCTGAAGTAGGCACAACCATGTTCCTAAATTGCAAAGCATCTGAATCGGTAGACCTCGTTCATCTCGCTTTCAAACTGTATGAATCAAAAATGCAAGACTTCAAGGAGTTCAAATTCCCTTTCTCAGGAATAAGCTGTCTCAAAATCAAACCAGTCATGGTACACATAGGGCCTCATTACGACCCTGGCGCTAAGTGGTTAACGACGCGTAAAAGGCTGCCGTGCCGTTAACCACTTAGCGCCTTACTACGAGGTGCCTTTGCGGGACCCAACCTTAATGGCGGGTCTGGACCAGCCCTTAAAGTAGGGACCCGCAAAGGGACCTCGCAGGCAATTAGGGTACCGCAAGTTGCCGTACCGTAATTGCCGCTTTCCCCATTCCCATTGAGCCCTATGGGGCAAAAATGGGAATGGGGAAATGGGGAAATACCGCCCCGCCAACCTTGGAATGGGGCGGTATTTCCCAATTTCACCATGGCGGACTCGTTACAACACCGGCACCAACGATGGTGCTAATAGCGCCATGGTTTAGCGCCGGTGTTGTAATGAGGGCCATAGTCCCAATAGTACAACCCATTTGTTTGCAACACCAATGCATACTGTTCTACATGAGGACATGTTGGAAAGAGAAATTGAAGAAGCTGGAATCATATAGAAAGTTCTTGCCTCAGTCCAGTGGGCTTCCCCAATTGTCATTGTATATAAAGAAAACAGTTTGGCCCAGTGTGCATCTGTGTAGAAATGGGACTTCCTATTCATGCAATTAAGTGGAAGTGCCACATCACTCACGATATTAATGATATTATAACCAATCTATTAGGCTCAAGATATTTTTCCACACTTGATTGAAAATATGGATATCACCAGCCAAAACTTGAAAAGAGCTTGAGGCGTACAGTGCATTCTCCACCCATGCAGTGTTGCAGAGCTACAAAAAGCCAAACTTCAGAATCTGATAGTGTCATTACAACATAAAGGTATAGTCTGTCACAGAAGATGAAAACTTTGAAGTATTTGAATGCCTTTATCGCATAGATAAATGGGAATTCCAGACTAGGGTAGACAATCCCCTGAACCCCTGAACATTCGCGCATAAAGAAATCTCTGCAAGGAAAGCGCGAGAGACAGAGCGAACAGAGGAACATGTGCACGTTGTCGTAGAAGTAGCAACCCCTAAATCCAAACAACTCATGGAAATCATTGAAGAAACACACAATGATGAAAGTCTACAAGTTGCCATACAGGTCATTGAGGCCCTTGAGTAAGGGAGGTGAAACATCTTCTCCATGAGCACACACACACACACACACACACACACACTGAACATCATCCTTCGGGTCACAACTATCAGTTATTATGAAAGTCAGAAGAGAGTTGTCCAAATCAACACAGGGGTTAGTGTTAAGAGGCACATACATCATAATTCTAACTCACCAGCTCCAGCTCGCCCTGACAATTCATCAAGAGATAGTGAAGACTATGGCTTGGCTGTGGGAACAGATATGGTTCCTGGACATCGACAGCAAAGTCAACGCATTTGTGTCCACCTGCGTAATATGACAATCAGCTGGAAGAGGAAACCCTCCAGCCCCAATCCTGCACCCAAGGTTGAAGCAACCAAGCATGGAAAGGTCAGTGCCGATCCTGCTACCTACCTAATGGCCATCTGCTCATAGACGCTTTTTCATGCAACGCTGATCTTGAGCTAGTCCACTCTCCATCAATCATAACCATCATCCCTAAACTGGATATAGTTCTAGCAAACTACAGAATATGAAAGTATTCAAGACTGACAATGGACTGCCATTCCAGGGGAGTGAATTCATTGGAAACCTTGAGCAACTGGGGATCTACAATTGTAGAACTACCCCGTACTGACATCAAGCCAATGGTGACACCGAGCATTTTATGCACATACTGAATAAATAAAACTATGGAAATACACTGCAAACTTTGTGAACTGCAGCTCATAAATCACAACATTCACACCACCATGCCAGTACATCCATCCATTATCCCAAGATCTCGTGACTAAAGTTCTGTTGAAGTGAAACGCTGCCAAAGCAATGACAACATGTGTGCAGTCAGGCACACCAGAGAATCCAACATAGAAATGGTCGACACCTTCCTCGTCACGAATCGTTATAACAAGGGAAAGTCAAGCCCACTCACGGCCACCAAACGAAAATGTACCATGGTAACCACCAATAATTATCTGGAGTGTTGACAGGGTCAGAGTCATACCCTGCCAGGGGGAACAGGGACCCCTCAGAAGTGGCAGATGGAGAGGCTCAACTCCCCGTCACCCCCTCACGCGCCATACATGTTACCAAAGGTACAACTATGTATCACCTGATTCCACACACTTCTGTTCTGCACATTGTTTTCTCATTTCTGTTTCAGAACTCAAGCTCCTAAAGTGCAACTGGGAGCGACCAAGAAAACTGAGGCCAGAGCCAGTGGAGCGGAATCCAGAACCGATAAAGAATGGACTGGGAATGTCATGCCAAACTGAAATGAGACACCCAACACCCGACCTACCAACCCCTGACTTATCGTGGGGGAATGGAAAACAAACTGGGAATGAGGAGGGACTGTAGGGGAAACAGGAGAGAAACAGAAAACCTTCCCAAACCGAATTGGCAATAAACCTCATGAAGGCAGCCTATGGGACAACGAGCAGTCTGGGCTTTGGCTGCTACCTCACCATAGGAGACCGTAAACAAAACCATGCTGGAAATGTGGGGCAGGTTATAGGGGTTTAAAGCTTTTCACCTGTGTAACCCAGTCCCTGGGGAAAAGACAAAGATATGAGGATAGAATCAGCTGAGCGCTAGAACCATTGTAAGGCAGTGGGGGAAAGAGAACCAGCAGGGACACAGTAGACAAGGGGAGTAAATGAGGCAGAGAGTGAGGTTTGCGGGAGTGAGGTCAGGAGCTGTGAAGGTCGACTGAGAGACAAGGCAGAGGATGGACAGAGGGGCTGCGTGCTGAGGACTTGCTAGTACAGTTGTAGCAGAGTGCAGGTGAGGTATCGTGTGTGACAGAGTGATACAGGTTGTATTGAGTTTAATTTGGAGCGGAGGATGTGTGTGTAAATGGTGAATGAGAAGGAAGGATAGCGAGAGAGAGAGAAGTGTAGAGGAAAGCACACAGAGAGTGAATGTAATAGAGAGATTGTGTGGTAGGAAGGTGTGGAGAGTGCCAGGCCGTAGCAGGAATAGTGGTCGGGAAAGAGTGAAGTAGAAGGTGGTGAAACTTGCGGCAAGAGATAGGCTCAGATATTGTGGTGAGGTTTAGATAGAGAAGAGGAGTGTAAGGAGAGGTGAGAAGAAGGGTGCAGTAAGAGGTGAGGAGAGGGGCACAGTGAGAACTGAGGTGTACTCTTCTCCCCTTCTTTGACATTAAGGGAATTCGGGGGTGAAAGGGGTGTCCCCGGTTCAATAACCAGGACAGTGTGGATGAAGAAAGATTTTTTTTTAAAGAGGACCCTGCGTCGGAAGTTCCGCCTCTCAATGGGGAGGCGGAACTCGCATCGCAGAGACTGATCCGTGGTTGCGCAGAGGTAAATAAGGAGCAAGAGGTACGTTTTTAAGGGTAGGGTTGGGGAGATAGCGGGCAGGGGTCATGTATGTGATTATTTCTATAAGGTCATGTCAAATTCGTGATTTGCGAATTCGACATTTTCCTATACGAAATAATCACGTACATCCTTTGAGATTGCATGTTATTGAGGCTATCTGTGACACGTGATGTCATCTTGTGATCGTTCAGGCCCTCGATACAGAGACCACCCATGTAGAAGATGGAGAGACAAGAGCAGGAGTCAGTCATAGATGCTAACCCCAGCTGATCACTGTCAGGGAAGAGGAGAGTGCTCAGTTCGATCTTCTATGCACTGACCAATAGGGCATGGCCACCGTACTGAAGATCCCTGTGGTACAATGCTCACAATGTTTTCAGCAGCTACAGGTACTGCATCCTCAGCTAGTCAGAGTGGTCAACTAAGCGAAGCACCATAGCAACATTGCGATCTTGCTGATTGAAATCTCCCTCACCCCTATCCTGGTCCAGAGGGGGGCATAGATGGCCACTTCTGGTGGGATACCATATGTGTCACCGAGAGAGACTTAGACAGTGGAAAGGTCTGCACAGACAGTTTGTGCCGACCCTAGGGATACCGTCCACTCAATGGTGGCCCAACATTCTCTTGGCAAGCAGAACTTTCTCAAGATGACCTTCAGGACTACATGTTAGAGTGCCTAAATCTGGTGAGAGGCGAGGAGGTAACAATGACAAAGGGGTTTGCAGTAGCACAGAGGAGCCGGAACACTAAGTTCAGTCCCTGCAAGCCCTACTTCCACAGGGAGTCCACCCGAGCTTTTCCCCACCAACCTCTGGAGGGAAAGGGCTGATACTGTATTTAATAGAGAAGGAGGCAATGTGGAAAGACCCGTACCAAGGAGAACCTAGGGGAAAGACTCAACAGAAAGCAGAGAGTCCGCAGTCAGAAGATGCATCTGAGACCTTGGAGGTACCATTGCCTATGGAGAGAGACAACTCCAGGGGGTGCACTGAGGTGGTCTTTTGCAGCAGCAGCAGCAAGATCTGTCTGAGGTGGTTGAAAGACCTACATAGAGAAAATTGCACCACTCAGGGCTGTCGTCCTACAGCAGTGGCCCAAAGAAGAAGATTTGGACCGACCTTATAGCAACGACAACAAGGCAGAGAAAATGTTATGCCTAGTATGTGGGTGAGGGGGCCCATTAAAAATCTGTGCCCTCTCTCCAGGCAGCACCAGCAAGGCCATATGCCCGAAACTGATATCCATGCATAGTCCCTGGACAGAGAATAACACAGCTACTTGTTGTATCCACAGCGATTGGATGGCTTCCAGCACTATGAGGGTCCCTGTCCAGGTGGCAGAGACAATCGGGAGCACCAAAGTCCTTGTTATTCCATGGCTCCCAGAGGATCTCGTGTTGGGGAGTAGGTTCCCCACACTCAGAGGAAGGATGGAGTCTTATGCCACCAGGAACTAAGCCGTAGGATCTCAGTCATACCCCCTTGGGTGAATCAAGATACATGAGGTTATGCTGTGGGGCTGGGGTATATCCTCTATCATTGTGTGAAGTGCTGTAGGCTAGCCGGGAGCAGGGGAGTCTGGGTGGAGTGAAAGTCCCAAACAACCTCTGGGCCAAGCTATATAGCTGCCAAAAATAGAAGGAGGTTTTAAAAAAATAGTGGTGGTATGCGACAGGATCAGGGTCATGACCCTGTCAGGGATGAACAGGGACCCCTCTCAGAAGTTGGGAGAGGGAGTTTAAGGGCCCAAGACACTGCTACCCCTCACATGGCATGCATGTCACCAAGGGTTACACTCTTTTTCACATGATTCTTCACAGTACTTTTTTCTGCCCAGTGTTCAGTGTTCTCTCTTTTCTGTTTCAGGACTCAAACTCCCAGAGTGCATCTGACAGCAATCAAGAAACCCTGGACTGGAGCCAGGAGAATGGAATCAACAGCAGACAGAGGACGAAGTGGACACTTTCTTGCCAAACAGAAATTAGACACCCAACCTACCAACCCTAGACATACCCCAGGCAAATTGTGGGGCAATGGAAAACCAACTGGGAGTGAAGAGGGATCTGCAGGAGAGTAATAGAAATCCTCCCCAAACTAAACTGGCAACAAAACTCACCAGCATATGAAGGGAGCCAGAGGGAGAACGGGAAGCCTGCTACCACACCATCAGAAACTGTAGACAAAATGTGCTGCAAAAGGGGAGGAGCTTAAAGGATTTAAAAAAGCTTCTCATCTGTGTAAACCAGCATCTGGGGAAACGAAAGGCTCAATTTGGCCTATAGAGTTAGCTGAATGCTGGAACCAATGGGACGGGGGTGCAAATAGAACCAGTAGCAACACAGTATAAACTGGGAGTGAATGAGTATCTGAGTAATGGTTGCAGGAGTGGGTTCCGGAGATGTTGTAGTGGACCGAGAGACTGGCAGAGGATGGATGGAGGAGCAGAGTGCTAAAGAGTTGTTAGGAGAGTTGGAGCAGAGCACCAACCAGATCATCTGCATATAGGATCCACAGGATTTCACCATCTTTTATTTTTCATAGTCCGCTAAATAGAGAGCAAATAGAAATGGGGCCAGGGCGCAGCCTTGTTTTATCCCTCGGTAGGTGTGGATCTTCTTAGTTGTGATCCCATCTCTAGACAATTGGATTTGTACCGTTGTATCAGTGTATAGAGCTTGAAAAGCTTCTAAAAGATCTTCCGGGCACTTCCATCACTTTAGCTTGTTCAATAGCAATTCCTGGCTTGTGCCATCAAAAGTTTCTTCTAAATCTATGAATCCTAGTTAAACTTTCCCCTTGGATTCTAATACTCATTGTTTCAGAAAATTTACAATAAATAAGTTCAGGGATGTGCCCACTCCACTTATGAAGGCTGTTTGGTGTTTATCCAAGATGTCCTCCTTCGTTGCCTAACTTGTAAGATCCTGTAAGAGGATTCCCGCAAACATTTTGCCAATAGAATTGAGTAGAGCTATATGCCTGTAGTCCTGTAGTTCTTATGTTCACGGTAGTCCCCTTTTTTAAAGATTGGGACTATAATTGCATCCTTCCATGAGGGTGGTACCGTTCTTGTTTTCTTCACTTGGTTGAATATCAAGTATATCAGATCAGCCCAGTTCTCTTTGTTTTCCCTAAGCATCTGATTTGAAACGCAATCGTGCCCCGCCGCCCTTGAAGAGCTTAGTTTATGAATTCTCCCTAATATTTTGTGGCCGTCAAATTCGATTTCCCACTCATTCGAGTTTGGGTTCTTCTCTGCGTCATCTATGGAGTGATTACATTCAAAGAGGGAAGTGTAATGTTGGATCCATCTTTCTTCTGACACTTGATTTGTTGTTATGGCTGCTTGAAAATCATCCCCTTTATTTATGTTTCGGGTTGTATACACGGATCGCTGCTAACATTCTTTCTACATCATTTTGCAATCATGTAGACTTTGTGGATTTAAGCCAGTTTTTGTAGGTTTGCTTAGATCTTCTGATCAATCCCTCTTTCCATGGCAGATCACTCTTTTGCAATCGCCGTAAGTCTGCTCTATGTTCTTTCCTTTTATCCACAAATTCTTTTTTATTAGCATGTTTCCTGGTCACCGTCGGGATCTGATTTGGGTCATAGTGAATTTCAAAGTCCTTCAGTAACCATCTCTATTCTACATCTACTGGGTTTTCAGCCAAATGGAGGTCATAGCAATCGACCTGCTTAGGGAGAACATCCTGCTTTATTCGTAATTTATTTCTACCCCATGTTACTTCTACTGGGGTTATATTTGATTTTTTGGTTCTTTTAGCCGACCATTTCATTACAACGTCTAATAGAGCATGATCACTAACTGATTGTTTTCTTACTGTTAGGGATTTAATATGCTGCACAGAATTTCCTGCAACAAAGAAATAATCAAGGCATGTTCCATTAGTCCAACAGAACCAAGTGTCATCCCCATGGAGGTCGCCTTTGATTGAGCCATTTAACGTCTAATTCTGATTTCTTCTTTGGCTTACCCTCCTTATTTAACAATTTAATATTCAGGTCATGGCAGATCAATATCAGCTGATTTGGGTTCTCTACCATGGATTCGTCTACCGTTTCCATGATATCTCTTATGTATTTATTGCTTTGGTATATCTTTTCACTCCAGTATTCAGTGTAATGTCTGTACATTTTTGGTAATGGTGCAACTAGCTCAGGCAGTGAGGCACAGGAACTTTGGATTAAAAAAAAAACAAAAAAACGTTACTTAACAAGACGTAGACAGAGGATTACCATGAAACAACTGAATTAGAAATTTTTTAGGGAGAAAAAAACGAAAGTCATTTGAACGAAAATGACCTTTTCGATTTTCACTCCCCCTTCACTTCCGTGTATGGGAATGGGCGCAGTAGGGTCGTCTTTTTTTTCTAACTTTATTATATCGGCAGCGGTGGATACCCCATATCCCCAATGCCTTTATAGTGAACAAGGGAGCGTGGCACACTGCCCGCAACACCCGCTCCTCTTCTTCACTATAAAGGCACCGAACAGTAAATGTATTTGACATTTTCAGCTGTTTGTTCTCTTCAATTCAAACAAATGTACCATTCGTTTTCTTTTTTTTCAATTAAATCTGCGGGTACCGTAGACCGATTACATCACAGTGACGCAGAATAGTATATGCAATACATGACATAACAGAGAGGGGCCAAGTCTGAGTCCACGGGTCCATAACCTTCAATATTCAAAGTGTGCCCCAGTATTGTAGGGGCATTATAGTCCCCCTCTATGTCGAATGTTACTGGGGGGTGTTGCAATGTCCAGTTCCAGCCAAATACAGGCACAGCGGGGACCGGGAACTTTGGAATTTCAGGATAGTTGACATATTTGGGAGATCCAAAAAAGGTTTAATTGCATAGAAACTTACTTAAGATGGTTAAATCATCAATGCCCATCCATGTAAACAAACAGAACACTGAGGTAAAAAATAAAATACAAGTAAGAGTAAACAAATAAAATGAAAGTATGTGGCTAACATGTGGAAATAATACATGCTTCAGGATGGCATTTGCAAAAACTGTGGAGTAATAATACCCAACAGATTGAAATGTAGCACTGCACGGTAACATTGCAACCTGCCTCACACACACAAGGCACACCAAACACTGCTCCACAGTGATACTGACACAGTGCAGACAATGGGCCTCATTACGAGGCTGCCAGTCTGGAAATAAGCAACGTACCGGCACCGTTTCTTGACCGGCTGACTACAACTCTGCCTGCCTGAGCAGATGTGCCTGCCGTGCGCTTTAGCCCTGGTAGGCACAGTTGTCACAGAAGCACCAGCAGCAATACTAACGGTGCCAGTGCTTCCGAGTCCCCATTCCTGTGGAGTTTTATGGTACTCCACGGGAATGGGGACTAACATTTTCCGCGGCCTGATATCCCGGGCCGCCGGGACTTGTGAAGTCCCGGTGGCACCTGGATCTCAGGTGGCAGAAACCATATTAAAGTCCAGCGGCAAACCCGCCGGTAGAACCGGCGGGTTACGACTGAACGTGGAATGAGGTCCTATTACTCTAAGGATTCATTCCATCTTTCAGAGTGAGATTTCTTAAAGATGTATTTGCTTTTTAGTTCAATACATTTTATTTAGTTTCCATCAATATATAATTCACATAATCGGTAACTTGAATTTAGTAAGAATTTTGCAAAATCCTAAATGGATGGCTTAGATTCAATTTTTAAAGAAATCTGGTAAAGGAGCGTACAAGGAGCATGCAATGAAGGCAAAATAAAGTATGGAAGGACAGACACAAGAAAGCGAGTGCAGAGAAGGTAGATGAGAATTGAGCTTGGGACAGGATATCAGTGTAAGGATATGGGGGAGTTGCAGATTCAATGTTGTACGGTGATAGTTAAATAGAGAAATGGGGCCGCTGGCCCATGGCCCTGTAAGGGACTTATTAGAATGGAAAGTATAATCTCATGTTCAAAGGATTGCTGTACATGTGGTAGTTAGGAACAACTTCCAAGATGTTTTACAGATGTTTAACATTTGAACAGTATAGCTCTGAATTAATAGCAAATGTCTTCTCCCACACTGAAAACTAGATGGATACAAACTGGATCAGCCTGGTAGCCTCAAAAACAGAGTTTCTAATCACATCTGTATGATCATCTGAGGCATCTACTTGGTTTTGGTCTGAAATTATTGCTCATAACACATTTTACATCAAAGTACAGGCATCAGTAGGACATCCCAGAGGCTATCTCGACTCCCATCTACTAATGACCCAACACTTTAACAAAGTGGTTAGTGTGTTGAACTACTATTTGATGATTGTGAGATAAATTAAACCCTATTTCTCGGAACATCATGCAGCATACATAGCCAGAACAGTGTTTAGCTCCAGGATTGACTATGGAAATGCACTCATTCTAAGAGCAGCACAATGCGCATTAGAGTGAGCACAGACAGAGTAAAATATGACAGCCAGAACTGTAATTGGTACTCCCTGTAAAAGGGCATATTTCACTTTCACGTATTCTTCACAAACATCATTGTTTGCCTGTTCAAGACAGAAGTTTAAAAAACTGGTCACTATGTTCAGATCTCTTCATGGAATGAGCCCTATATACCTGCAACATAGATTTGAGCTCTACTGCCCGCCACGAATCCTGAGGTCCGCCTACACTTCGTCCTTAGCCAGCATTAGATTCAATCAATCAAGGGTGGTGAGCTGCTCTTTCCATAGCCAAGCAACCAGGCTCTGGAATACTCTCCGCAAAGGTCTTTGATCTACCTAACAGCTTCTTTGTTTCCGACGCAAACTGAAAACTCATCTGTTTCAATAATAACTTTCATTACTTTTCCCTTCTTGTCCCCATGGATTAGATGCCTTGTCTGGCCGTAGGTACTTCACAAGTTACAACCAGACAGACAGCTAGATAGAGAGTATTCATCAAGGATGGTCTAAATGATGTGATGTGAGGATAAAAAAGCAGAGGTCCCGAAGGTGAGGCTAACAGTCCGATTGGTGTAACCCAGCTAGGCCAAACTGGTGTGATTTGAGATCTTGTTACAGTCTTTCCCAATGTAAAATATGGCCTTGGTCAGTAAAGCAATAAAGAGGTCGGATAGTAGTAGATCAGCTTTGGATAGGTCGGAGTACAGCTTTGAAGCAAATGCACCCAAAAATGCAATGCGATCGTCTAATAAAACATTTGTTTTAAAAATCTTAGGGAATTCAACTTGGAACTCAATCAAAAAGATTACATGGTGTGGTCTTAAAGAGGATATACAAGGTAAGTCTCTAGCCTCTGTGAAACAGTATCAGCATCTATCAGGGGGCAGAGGGGCAAGTGTTGTGTGGTGCTGTGCTAAGAACTTCCACCATATAATGGAGGATGAGAATTTTACCTTCAATGTGGACTGCAATACAGCTGCCCATTATTCATGTGAAATGGGTTCTATATGAGAAATATTGATGTTTGCCTTTGCTTTTATAGATACAATTTAATTGTATCACCTATTGGTACTTTTAAAGAATGTGTAATGTTTCAAGTGTGCATGAACACACTGGATTATTTTCTGTAGGGTTATTATTAGATTGGGCACACATTTATGAAGGATAACTTTGGACAGGCAAGCCTTTCATTTTATGAACTTGTACAATTTGAAATTTGAAAGGGTAATATAGTTTTTGGAATTGGGCAAAGGAGATCTAGTTGCTGGTCTTTGACTAGGAATTATTCCTGGATCTTTGCCATATTGAACAGTTTAGCAGCGTGTTTTCAATTGTAATGATCATATTCTGAAATAGTGAGGGGCAGTTAGATTTATTCATGCAGATGCTCAATTTGGTATCAATTTAAGAAAGCATTGTGTCATCAAGTATGATAGTGTAGTCAGTGATCTGCCTATTTAGCTGACTAAGGAGCACACTAAGATTATAAGGATTCATAACCATGGAGGCGCCGAGGGGTCAGTGGTAGGACCCAGAAGTCATAAATCACACTAGGCAGTTTGGTATTAGCTTCTGTTGGATTTCTCCTTTTGAATTTCATGAAGCACTATTGTGACACCAAAGTCATTTGAAAAGAATTGTGTCAATGAAGGTGGAGAGTAAAGTTGTTATTTTATGTGGTTGTCTTTTCAGCGTGCATTTAAAGATGGAAGTGAGGGTAATTGTGACATATTTGACTATTCCCCACCATTAAAGGAATATGGAAGATCATGTTTGAGTTAGTTTGCAATTCTATTGATGCTAAAGTTTACATTGAGGTCCCTGTTTTCACTGAGTTCGACTGAAAAGTTGAGGTACTTTAGAGAGTCGACTGCGATTTTAACCATATCCACTGGTCTTTCTTTGGTGCAATGAGGGTTGAGTGTTTTAATTTCACACTTGTATTTCTTTAGTGGTGTCGCAGAAAACATATGCAAAAATTGATCTTAGGTGAGGTTGGTTTGTCAAATCTTTAACAGCAGCACTGCCGGATGAACACAGACAAGAAGTACATGCAAGTCCCCTACAGCCGGGCAAACGAAGACAATCAAGGCCAGTTTTGAGTCTACATGAGGTAGCCCACACAGATGTGCACCTCAAATACAAATGAGCTTTATTCTTCAACGAAAAACATTAATTTGAAGTAACTTCATCAATGAGCAGTAATATATTTTTGGCAGTGTAATCATTACTCTAAATAATTTGCTTGCACAACCGATCATAAGTGCTCAAATAAATACATTGTTAGTTGCCAAGCTACCTTTCTCCATTCTGATTGCAGGCACACACCTTCAAAATGGCTTCTCCTTTCAGCTGCACTGGGCCTAATGTTAATATTGGGGCCTAGGCTTTCCTAAATCAACACAGTCTTTGCAGTTGCATTAAATTAACTTAATATACTTTAAGCATACCGTTGCGTTTTTCCCTGACAACGTGTAACCAAAAAAGATTAATCTGACATTCTCTCCAAATAGTTATTGGTTGAGGATGGACATTTTTACGATGCTTGGGTAGGCTAGATTGCATGACCTTGGACCAAAATCAATGCCTTTGATTTCTGCATCATGTCTAATGTGGAGAGGAAGTTTGAGTGCAATTTGGAAAAGTATAGGTTATATGGGGTAAACCTGTCATTTGTCCTGAAAGAGAATGAAGAAATTATAGATGGATCTTTTCCGTTATACATACGGTCTTGGCTGGATGCAAGGTACCATAACAACGTTGATGGTAGTTTGTTCTGTGTTGAAGTCTGACAACGTGGCTTTAAGAAGAAAACATGAAACCTTGTGAAGCCTTTTCTGTGTGCAATCAGATATCAGAGAAGGCGCAGACATTTTCTGCCTTGATAAAGCCTTATTGAGAGGGTTGGCTAATCAAATAATTATTTTAACAATATGTATAGCTAGGGTTTTTAGCAGAGCACATAGGGCTTTAGTTTAGTAGGGATATTTCTTTATAACTGTATTGTATGTGTCCTTATCTTCTTTTTGTATCTGAGATGTCACTGGGCCTCATTACGCGGTCGGCAGAATGGGTTTAACGGCACCGGTAATTGTGCCAGTGCAGGTAAACCCATTCCGCCCTATTACGAGGTTCCCTTGCGGGACATGTTCAGAACATCTAGTCAGACCAGACGTCCTTTGCGGGTCCCACAAGGGGACCAGGGGACTAATAACGGCCCCGTTATTAACGGGACCGTTATTAGCTCCATCCCCATGCCCATTGAGCCCTATGGACCCGGACACGATTTTGGAGGCAGCCATGGCGCTAATAGCACCATGGCTACCTCCAAACTCGTAATGAGGCCCATTCTCTCAAATTTTGGTCAATTAAACTATGAGTTGTTACTTACATTTTATTTGCACAAAAATCAAGCATGTCTGGATTTTATAGAATGAACAACCATGCAAATCTCAAATGAAATTTTAACTTGTAAAAATTACTTATTACTAATCTTCTTGGTGCCTGAATCTCTCTAACCCAAATTAATCAGGAGAAATGATATCTTGAAAGTTACATTCTGTTTTCATGTTAGATAATGTGTGTCAGGCTTTTTTGATATCTCTGCACATTCCAAATCACCTTGATTCAAATTAATGTTAGTATCATTGGTTTGTGCAGCATTCGCATCCATTGTTATGTTCTGTTTATTTCTTTGAGTGATGCGTATTAAGGAAGCTATTCACATTTGAATATATTTCTCTATGATATGTTTTAGTAAATGGGTGAAGGTTGAATGCCTTTGTTGCAAACATTCCTTTACATTCCTTTGCATTACCCTATGCAAAGGTTCTAACGTATATGCTGATGAATAAGCATACATTTAAGGTCCTGTTTGATCACTGAACATGAGCATATGAACGTATCTGCAAGACAAATGCTAAACCTCTGTTATCATACTGCATTGACCAAAAATTGGGCCGAACAATGAATGACTGTCTCTTATATCCATCCCGTTCCATTCGACAAACACCATGACCCATGGTCAACCTTTTACATAATTAATTACTTTGAGTCTAGATGTTTGGCTTCACACACCCTACTAGAGCTGAATTTCCATGTTTTTATAACAAATGACTACATGATGTGTGAGTGTCTCATATCATAGTTCCAAATCTATAATATTTTATTGCGGTTTCTAATTTGAACACCAGCATATTTATAATTTACCCGACCCACATGCTTTATAGTTGCTTCATCCTGATAACCTGATTGAGCTCTCACATTTCAAAGAAATGAGGAAATAAATCGTAAGCATTCGTTGACACAGCAGAACTTTAAAAAATACCTACCATTAAAAATATCTAAAATGTTTGAGCAGGAATTCCATAGACTTTTCCAACTGTTCAAATACATAGCAAATATCTGCGCTTTTAAACATTGCTCATATATATTACATTGACTAGCATATCATGGTTATTATACAACATTCTCCCTTCTCTTTATACTTACCCGGCCTTATGTATATCCTGTTACCCGTTACAATGCAGTAACTTTTAAAGCCATTTCTGTTCTTGCATTTATGCTGAATTAAAGTCGCATGTAATGGTTTTATTTTTACATGTTCCCTGCTCGTGAAACTGACTTCCACACAATGCATGCATGGAATCAGAAATTAAAGGTTTTGTAGGGAACAAATATTTATGATCTTTGAAAAAAGCACAGGTTTATTCACTGGGGACCAAGGAAGCTTCTGGTATCCAAGAATGACATGTGATCAACATGAGGATCTTGAATTGTGTATAATTCTCACCTTACCATGCCCTCACATTGTGGACAGTCTTTGTTTAGTAAATGTAATATGGAGCGATAAAGGGACGGTTCAGTAGCAATGTGATTACCATTCTTTCAACATTGACAAACATGGAAATAACACTCTCGATGCTGAACGCAATAAGGATCTTCATCTCTTCTACTTGTCTGTATCTTTTGGAAAAGATAGCTTCACCACCTCTGTAGATAAATACAGAGCAATCCTTCCTAGCATAAGGCTTCTTATCCCATCTTGTACCTCTGATAATTCTGGGTCTGATTCCTAATAGGATCCTAAAGCATAGAATGCCATATGCTTTTTTGTATGCTTTCTGTGTAAAGTAGTAGAATGAAACATTAATTGGGCAGGTAGATTTGAGGATAACATGGTCTCATTCATCAACAATAGGGTACCGCCCAAAGTGTTTTTATTCACCTGCAGTTGGGCCCACAGCTGTCCTATTGCTTCCTACAACTGCTGTTCTTTCTGATCTAATACCTTTAAGAACACCAGATTTTTAATGCCGATCCCAGTAACAATCACAGTCCCTACAGTGGTCGAAACCTGGGCATCAACCAGAAACCTTACGCATTTCTGGCTTTCGTTTCGGTATGGAAGGGAATTTGCTTGAAAATGTATATGACAATATCTTGAAATCTGGTTAAATAGTCTCAGTATCACTTTCTCATCTCAGGACTAGATACCATGAAGGATTTAAAATATTCTTAATGCACGCCGATGGATCTAAGTTGATGAAAGTGGTCTGGTGGATAACTTTACTTTCAGTTAAAAGGTACCCTGGAGCATTTTGAGTCGCCACCCCTGAGGATGGCCCAATCCAGATTATCTGTGACAGTTGCTGATATTTTACATTTCTGTATCAAGATCATTACTATGAGAGTCAGCGTTGTCTTCTTTGGTGATGACTTTCTTCTTTCCTCCTCCCAATTCCATCTGCCCCATGGCCGATCTTGGCCGTTCTTCTGGATGCAATGCCATTCTTCCCACCATGTTTGGGACCTCTGCAGGGCCGGATATCAAGTTTAATACTAAAAGAGAGAGATAGAAAGGCTAACGTATTGATCATCGGTAAGGATATTTAAGACTTTCCTATTCCCACTTTTGACAAAGCCTTTAACACCAACATTAATACCCAAAGTTCATCCTTAGATATAACCATTCCTTTCTTACTCTTTAAATAGAAGTCCTTTTCATCTTCCGATGTTCTCTATATCATCATTCAAAAGCCATTTCACCCTATGTTAGGATGACTTCTCATTTCGCCTTAGTGTGGTCCAAAGATGAGAGCAAAGTTGATTTATTCCATTCATTCCTTTTTCCGGATTTGGGTCTTGTTTCAACATCACAGTGAAGAGAAGCTTTGAAAAGGATAATACCTCTTGGCCACTTCGCCAAACTCTCCCTCGCTTCCACTCCCACTCAACCTCCATTCTACCCTACCCCTTGCACAACATCGACCGAAATACAGCTCACCTACAAACCCGTAGGAGTAAGCTCCTCTAATGATGCACTAGCTTATCCTCTCTATTCTCAATCAACTCCTCGTAAATGATCCTTTACTCAACAAAGGCAGTCCCTCACTGATTTCTACACGATCTGATGAACTCTATACACCCAACCTCCTCCTGCCTAGATCTCTTCTACTACCTACTCTTTCATCATCCTGTCTTCGGCCCTACTCTCCACCACTCACCAGAAATGATCTGTCCTATATCATACCATGCGCTCAGCCCCCATAGGTGATTGCATCATCTTTCAATCCGTTGTGCACAGGACTTGAACCCTCAGCTGCCCCCAATTCTTGCCACGGCGACTAGGAGTCCCCTGTTTGGACCCTTCTTTTGCCTGCCTACACACCTTCTATTGCCTGATATCTTGGTACACCTCCCCGCTCACCCAACCTCAATGGGCACATCCTCACCACTAACAACCATTAAATTACATGTCAGAGCCTATTCCCAATAGTGCATCTACTTTCCACATTTCCACGCGAAGTAACTAGGTCCAATTACGCAGCCCGACGCCTACATCTAAATGCAGATCCTGCTTCATACCCTCTGGTACATTCTATACCATCCTTTCATCACCCAACCTGAACCTACCTCATGGAATCTCACCCCAGAGCACCGCCCAGTTGCACCCCAACATCTTGCCCTCACGTCAGAGTGAGTTAGCATGTAAACACAGCACAGATTCTTATAGCTACTAAACGCAAATTCTGCTATTGTTTGCTGATGTTAAAATCGAACCATGATCTAACATTGGCATTTGAATTTATTTTAGTTGACACTTATATAGCACACAAAACCCAGAGGTATCAGGGGGGTGCTGTTGCGCTTGCTGAAGATGGCCGCCTATTCGAGAGCTCCGTGCTGGGAGGCACTTTCCTTCCCGAATCCTGCTACGGTGCGTTACAAAATCCTTCACCAACTGCTGGAGCCTGCTGCTGAAGACCCGAGTGGGGATCTAGCCGAGCCTCGAGACAAAAATCGGCTCCTGCTTAAAGATCCAGCCCACTGAAACCGGACCGGGGGGCTGCGCTGTCCTGATCCACTCCTCCTCTCCAGAAGCGATTGCCTCCGACCCCGAGGATCTGGGGCCTGTTGTGGGGAAGAGGCGCTGTGCCCACTCTGCTGTAGCCTCTTCCCATCGCCACCAGGGACCACCAGGCCCTGCGGGGGAGCATCGGCCGTGTTGGCTGCTTTCAAGCTGGCTCCTGCATCGGGAACCCGCAGCCAGACCCGGATGCTGAGCGGACTGCTCTGCCTCTCCCCCTGGGTGGCGTGCTGTGATATGGCGCTCCTGCAACGACCGGGCCCGGGGATGACTGAGATTGCCGTCCCTGCCGGGTGATATGCTGACCCTCCGGCAGCCACGGTGAGTCCCCAAGGCCCCGTGGGCCCTGAGTTTCTCTGCCCACAGTGATACTCTCACCATCCTTGGCCGTGCCTCACCCCAGCTTTCAGCTGCCTGTGGTCCCGGGGGGCCCGAGCTCCCAGCGCAACATAGCGGCCACTGCTGGGGGGACACTTGGACCCCGAGCTGCGGGGCCGTGCTGTACACGTGCACATAACGCATGGGCATTTCAATAGCGCTCTGCGGCAAGGATCGGGGACCTCAGCATCCCACCATGACCCCTGACTCAGCTTGAGCTGAGTTGCTGCCTACGGATCCCTACCTGGGTGCGCTATTCCGAACTGTGGTGACCATGTGGGGGTCGTTGCTGTGTATCTGTGCTTTCCAGACCCACTACCTGCAATCACTTGTTGGGAGCCTGGGACTCATAGTCCGACGAAGTGGTGGTGATTACATGTCGTGTATCACTACCTCCCCGCAGTGCATAGCATCCGAATCACTTGAATCACCTGATCGCCCTGTGGCTTGGGAGGCGGGCACTGGTGTACTTCACCGACGTTCGGTGTGGTTACCTCTCCGCTGGCATGCAGGGGCCTCCCTAACTGGCTTCCAAATTACCCACATTTCCTCCACTGGGATACCCAGTGGCCCTGCTCTTGGACATAAAGAGCCTCCCCTCCCACCCACTCCAGAACCCAAAACGCTGCGGCTTGCTTCACCCTGCTGCTGACCATAGACCTCCTGCTCTCAGTCTTTGCCCAGGTTCATCAAAGACAGATTCCATCAGAGGATCTACTGAGCACCCGATACATTTGCACATCTGCTAGCTGGGGTGGTCCCCCTGGTGCTGGTTAGTGGGTGTTCATTGGTGGTCCAGTTGCTCCACAACCTAGGAGCGGGTTGCACTTTAAAACACACGCAAGAACCACTGGGCACCTCGAGCATCCCTGCTGGCCCTTCGGACTGCCGCTTGTGTCCTACCCCCCTCCTGGCTCGGCTCAGTGTCCCCTCTGCCGGCCCGGGCCCGCAGGGTCCCCCGTGGTTGGCACCATGAGTAAAGGAGCAGGGAAGAAACAGTGCTCCATCAACATTTTCGCAAAAACACTGTCGAGATCAGCTGAGGGGGCACCAGAGCAGGAGCCGACCACTTCAACGCCCTCAGATCCCATAGACTCTCAGAAAATTATTGAATACATCCGTGAGGGCTTTACTACGCTCCATACCAAAGTTGATGACATGAATGGCCCCATATTCTCCATTAAAGTTCATATCGAGAGGATCGATGGCCGGGTGACTGAGATCGAGACAAGGGTGAGTGCCACCGAGGATGACCTGGGCTCCCTCCGGGCGGAAGTCTCCTCACTCTCCAGCCGAGTTCTCGAGGTGGAGAAAAAGAATGAGGACCTCGAATCGCGTTCGAGACGTAACAATCTCCACATTATTGGAGTTCCTGAAGATGGCATCAAGGAACCCATGGAGGACTACGTCGAGCGCACTCTACTAACACTTCTTGACTCCCCAAAGCTTTCTCCACAGTTTGCAATTGAGAGAGCCCACCGTGCCTTAACTGCGAAACCCAAGCCGGGCGCACCTCCACGCCCCATCATAGCCAGGGTCCTACATTTCCATGATCGGGACGCCCTCCTCAGGGCAGCAAGAGCCAAAGGTGAACTACTTCTGTGGTCCGCCAGGATCCATCTGTATCCTGATTTCTCTGTGGCCGTCCAACGGGAGCGCAAAACTTTCCTGGCGGTCAAGAGGAGACTACGCAAGCTGGGGGTCCATACTCCATGCTATACCCTGCCAAGTTGAGAATTGAACACTCCAACCAGGTCTTCTTTTTCAAAATCCCAGAGGAGGCTTCCAGGTTCATGGATGAGCACTTCCCCGGCTGACCCCCTGCTGCAGCGCCTATTCACTAGTGTTATGTTTCTCTGTTAAACATTTATAGGTCAGGACACCTCCTTGTCCCAGAAGTGTGGGAGATCTTCCCTCCCAGCCATGAGTAAATTGTTTAACCACTGCAGGGCCGTGCTGTTCCCTCCTGTATAAGGTCCTACCTAAGTTACGCACAACCTTTTTTCCAGGCACCATGCTTATCCTCAATTGCCCCCAGCCCGGAGCATCGCCGCCAGGCCAGTTCACAGTCCCCCCGGCATTGATGCCATTGGTTTGGACTTAGTTAAAAGGGTATGGGGTTATCATTCCGCTGTTTGGGGGAGGGATGTGGGTGGGCGTAGGAGGGGTTGGGTGTTATGTTAAAAAAGGCTTGACGTCCACGAAAAAGGTAGAGCATGAGACAGTGCCAGGTCAGTTCTACACAGGTTGGTGTTTGACCGGTGCCTTGGGTTCGAGAACCACCATTCCGCTATGTGTCAAGGACTAATGAGTACCTCTACACTGTTCTTTGATGATAGCTTAACGTTCATGAGCTGGAATGTGCGGGGTTGGGTAACTATAAGAAAATCAGACAATTACAACATCAAGCATAGCGTCATGGCGTCAAAATCCTCTTTTTACAAGAAACACATGCTTGTACTGAACACTGTGAAAAGTTTGCCAAAATGTGGGGCCCCCAAAGGTACTTTACTAGCTATTCTACCCAAAGCCGGGGAGTTATGAGCCTAATTCATAGAAGCCTTAAATTCAGCTGCAAGTTCTCACAGATTGACCCCCAGGGCAGATATGTGTTACTCCAGGGCACCCTGCATAATAAGGAGGTGGTTCTGTTAAATATCTATGGTCCCAATATTGATGATCCCGAGTTTTATCTACACTTAGCCTCCCTCTTAGATAGCTTCCCTCTGATACCGATCCTATGGGGTGGCGACTTCAACACAATATTAGATGTGAACCTAATTAGGTCCGGCTCCAGACCCCGTCAACTCTCCAAAGCAGCCTACTCCATATTAACATCTCTTCCCAGACTTGCGATTGTAGACGTATGGAGGCTTATTTACCATGATTCCCGCTCCTACTCCTTCTACTCTTCAGTACACGACTCACACTCAAGAATCGACAGATGGCTAGTATCTGATATACTAATAACGAACGTGTCACACTTAACGATTCTCCCTCGAACCCTCTCCGACCACTCACCGGGGACCATCTCCCTTTTCTGGGGTCAGGATCAAGACCAAATTAGTCAATGGAAAATAAAACCTTACTCTCTCCTTGACACCGCCTTTAGTTCCAAACTGGAGACTGCCATTGAAGATTTCTTTGAAATCAACATTAATTCGGTATCGTCACAGGCCACCCTCTGGGAGTCATTTAAAGTCTTCATGGGGGGTATTGCTCTATCCAAAGAACATGGCATCCTTAAAGTAATTCAAGGAGGTATCGCAAAAAGTGAAGCTAGAATTGCCACCATGGAATCCCAATATGCACTACATCAATCCCCTGAAACCCCAGCATCCCTAGGCACGGAACTCGACACGTTTCGTTCCATTGCGGACCGTGAGGTGAAATTTCTCAACAACCCCGGCCTTGCTAGAAAATACAGAGAGGGCGAACGTCCAGGTCGCATTCTAGCCAGGCTTCTCTGCCATGAGTTTGGTTCCCCAAACATTCCGTCAGTGGAATGATCCGATGGCACCTTGGCCACACTACCGTAAGACATTAACTCCAATTTCCGGCCTTTTATGAATCCCTTTATGCAAGCGCTGAGAGTGTCCGGACAGCGGAGATCGACTCCTACCTAGACAGCCTCCCCTCTCGATCCTCTCCCCCGAAACCATTAGTTCTCTCGAGAGAGAGAGACCGGTCACCCCAGAGGAGTTTTCAGAAGCCATAGACTCACTATCGTCAGGCAAATCCCCGGGCTCAGATGGCCTCCCAACTGAATTCTACAAGCACTTCAAATCTCTCCTACTCCCTCATTTGATGGCCCTATGGGAGGAATCAGTGGAAGCTTCCCCTTTCTCTCTGTGAGGCCATAATAACGGTCTTACTTAAGCCCGGCAAACCTCCCACCCAAGGCTGCTCGTACCGCCCCCTCTCACTCATTAACTATTAGCCCTACGCCTGGCCCCCTTCATACCGCACTTTATCCATCCAGACCAAGCAGGTTTTTATCCCTGGACGCTCCACCTCCCTGAACTTGAGAAGGCTCTTCAACATAATAAGTAGAATCAACCCAAACGTGCAAGCAGTAGCCGCCACGCTTGATATGCAAAAAGCATTCAACTCTGTGTCGTGGAAGTACCTCTGGCGGGTCCTCGGAAAATGCAAATTTGGTCCCAGTTTCCTCTCCTGGGTTAGGCTGTTATATTTCAACCCAGTAGCCAGGGACCGCACCGAAGACAGATGCTCTTCCCTTTTTCGTATTGCTAGAGGAACGAGACATGGCTGCCCCTTCCCTCCCTTAATCTTCGCCATAGCGATGGAACCATTTGCGGACATGATGCATCAATCCCCTGCCCACAGAGACCTACGAACTGCCGGCCAATCGGACATCATTTCTCTATATGCTGATGATGCCCTGCTCTTCATTCGTTCCCCCGCTACCAATCTGGCTCCGATATTGGGAGATGTTGTCCACTTCGGGCGCATCTCCAGACTCAAGGTAAACTGTTACAAATACGCCCTTTTCCCACTTACTGACTGCACATGTCCCCCTCCTGACAACATGATGTTCACATGGGCCCAATCAAAATTCACTTATCTCGGTATAGAGGTGGCTCGCGAGTCTGAGTTGGTGTTCAAAGAGAACTATCAGAAATACCTCACAAACTTTGCGGTAAAGGCATTGGGCTGGGCGAGACTCTCAATCTCCTTTGCGGGCAGGATAGGGGTACTAAAGATGGTGGTACTACCCCAACTCCTATATAGGTTCACCAACATCCCCCAGTGGCCGGGTGAGGGCTTCTTCCAGGTGTTAACTCGTACCATCAACACCTTCTTGTGGCATTCAGGTGCGGTTCGTCTTAAGCTTGGGACGTTGACCACCCCTATGGAGAGTGGTGGCTTTGGCGCCCCTGACTTCCACAGATACTGGCTGGTGGCACAGGCCCAATTTGCCTCGCTCTGGTTCAATACATTAGATCCTCTCCCCACATCAGACTCGAGAGATTAGCGGTCAGCGATCGAGATATCCGATCCCTAATTCTCACACCAATGCCAGTAGTCCTAGACTAACTTTATCCTGTAGTTTGCACATCTCTTGTCCTATCCAAAACCTGGAAACTATTACCTGCGACCTACCCTTTTCATGGTGACATACCACTTTGGAACTACCTCCCGGAGGTCTTGCATGTAACACCACTTACCGTGCGCCAGTGGCCCGAAGCAGGCTATGAACTGATCCGGGACGTTTTTGAGCAGGGAAACTTTATTGAATGGCCGGACCTCCCACTATCCTTGAGAAACCATCCACATGGCTCCAATACTCATCCCTCCGGAAAACTCTTAAACTTAAATATCCCAATTTTCCAACAATGCCACCTGACGACCCTGTAGTCGCGGAGCGATCCGCCTCCAACTCCTCGAGGGGTAAGGTATCTAGACTATATGCCCTGGTACAGACCGGATCTACCCCTTGGGGGTGGAAATGACCGTTGAGCATTGGGCCCTTATGTGTGCACGCACTCATAATGTATCTTTCAACTCCCGTTTCAAGTTGATTCACTTCAAAGTACTGCATAGATACCACTATACCCTGAGCAGACTGCACCACATGTCAAATGACTACTCCCCAAGATGCCCCAGGTGTGGCTGTGACAGTGCTGCTTACATCGACATGATCTGGTCCTGTCCTCGCCTTGCGCAGTTTTGGAGGGAAATAAGTTCCACCATGTCAACTATCCTTGATCAGACCATCTCCAACACGGTGCCTCTTGCATGACTTCCCTGAGCAGCGCTGCGATTCCAAAAAACTGGCTGGCCCCTGCATGCTACTCGCAGTACGATGCATCATACTGTGCAGGCTGTGGCCCGCACCACCCACTCACGCGCAGTGGCTCAGGGCAGTCACATGGGCCTCAGATACCTAAGAATCCTGGGCTAATCAGCAGCCAGCTCATTCGAGGCCCAGAGACATCTGGTTGTAGTTCCGGTCCTGCATGGCCCCCACATGTACTGACTCAAATGTTGAATCTCCTGCCCCCTATCCTCCCCCCCACTGCCCGCTTCTTGAAACACTGGCTCCCCAGCCCCTCACCTAGGCTGTGTATAATCCCCATGTTTTCAATCATGACGTATGTTAACACTCCGTACCTGTACTGTATGCAATGTATCTGACTTTTAACTGCCTCGAATGTTGCTCGCTTCTCTTGTGTTGTCAAGCTAAATAAATAAACGTTTTTTTTAAAAACAAAAAGAGGTATCTTGCCGCTTTAACTTAAGAATACAGTTACAGTAAGTGCTTCAGGTTACAGAGAAGGAAGCATAAGAGATGAACTGCTTCGTGGAACGTGCAAAGGTAACACATCACACTCCAAGTGCAAAAGAGAAGTACATGGTGATCATATCCATTAGGCCTGACCCCATATTGCAGGGCGGCAGCAACAAACAGATGCAGAGTCAAATCAGTGGGCAAATACATGGTGCCAGCCCCATGTTATAGGATGGCAGCAACACACAGATGCAAAGTCAAAACATTGGACAAATACATGGTGCCTACCCCATATTACAGGGCGGCAGCAGCACACAGATGCAGAGTCAAAACAGTGAGCAAATACATGGTGCCTACCCCATGTTGCAGGGTGGCAGCAGCACACAGATGTGAAAGTCCAGCAATGGGCAAATATATGGTGCCTACCCCATGTTGCAGGGCGGCAGCAGCACACAGATTCAGAGTCAAAACAGTGCGCAAATACATGGTGCCTACCCCATGTAGCAGGGCGGCAGCAGCAGACAAATGCAAAAGACAATCAATGGGCAAATATATGATGCCTACCCCATGTTGCAGGGAGGGCGGCAGGAACACACAGATGCGATAGTCCAGGAGTGGGCAAATACATGGTGCCTAACCCATGTAGCAGGGCGGCAGGAGCACACAGATGCAGAGTCAAAACAGTTGGCAAATACATGGTGCCTACCCCATGATACAGGGCGGCAGCAGCACACAGATACAAAAGTCCAGGAGGAGGCAAATAAATAGTGCTTACCCCATGTTGCAGGACGACAGCAGCACATAGCTTCGAAAGTCCAGCAGTGGGCAAATACATGATACACACAGGGGTACACACACACAGCATCACAGGCAACCAAGGGGTGACACATTGCATCACAGGCGACCAAGGGGTGTGGGGGTACACACAGCATCACAGGTAACCAAGGTGGTGTGAGGGTGCACACAGCATCCCAGGTGACCAAGGGGGTTTGGGGGTACACACAGCATCACAGGCAACCAAGCGGGGGGTGTGGGTGCACACAGCATCACAGGCAACCAAGGGGGGACACACAGCATCACAGGGGGCCAAGGGGGTTACACACAGCATCACAGGTGACCAAGGGGAGGTGAGGGTGTTTACAGCATCACAGGCAACCAAGGGGAGCATACCAAGCATACCTGTAGCAGACAGGGAGCAGACAGGGACCTTTCTTGAGGGCCTGAGCTGGTATGCCGGTTCCCGCCTCCCCGGTTTCCCTGATTGGGCTATGAGAGCCCAGGCAGCCAATGGGGGAGGGAATGCAGGCCAGACAGGGAGCCTGTTCAAAACAAGGAACATCCTGCCATCTAAGACAAATGCAATCCAAGATATTCTGAACATATGCCTAACTCCAATTACTTTTCCTTTTCTAGCTGGCCAGTCACTACACCCTCATGCCCTCTGCTCCCCCATTAGGAGTTGTCAATTTTTCATGTATCCCTAGTTTCCAGCACACTAAAGATTTACAATACAATACCCAATGACCAGGGGCAGCTCTCTAACATGAAATACTGTGCACTCCTGACCACTAACAAGATATCACACTCATCCTATACAACTCAGAAACTGATAGTCTGCATTCTGATCATACTCAGATTAAAACACAAACTTCCAGGATCCGTGGGTTCCAACTATCTGGTCAAACTATAAGCCTCTCAGACCTGGTTCACAGGAACTAACATGTAACCTGCTGCATGATCTCTGGAGATGTCCATCTTTTATAAAGCTATATAGTCAACAAACAATCCAACTAAGCAACCAGATATTTCTTGTTTTTACTAGATACCCATAGTAGGTGAGAATTGGGTCAATAACCATCGTACACGGTGGCAAATCAAAACCACCATTTTGAACTGGAAGAAGTGCCTGGTTTCAAGCCCATGGACCTGGACATCCATCCTATGAAAACCCCAAATTTCTAACATGGGCCTTCATTGCCCATCCTCGCTTAAATATTATTCTAATAGCTGCACCCCGCCTATTAATACCTCAAACATGTGAGGAAGCTTTATAAAACAGATTGGGTAACTAACAATCCTGATATCCCATTTGCAGACTTATACTCAGTAATTAAAACAAAGAATGGTGCAAAGACATCCTTATGTACACAACTGTGCATACAACAGTGGCGCTTAACCTTAGAGATATTCTTGGAGGTTACGTCTTTATCTACAATAAAGCCCTGAGTGGGAGGCAAAGAAACCCTCAAATAACAAGCTAAAAAGCTAATATTAGCCCATAACATATACATAACTTACAAAGTAAGCTCCTCAAGCTATCTACGAATAACAACACACAATTGGTAAAGCAAACATCTGTTTTTAACCTTGATGACAATAACCAGATTACAAATAACCACCATGACACCTTTCAAAACAAGCTGCTCTCATACACCACCAATTGTGCTTGCTCTAGCAGAGGCCCATCCTATGGAAAAACCAGAAATCCTATGCCAAGCTGCTCAACCTAGCCCTCCTCTCAAATGACAGCCAATAAACCCATGGCCACTACACCTACACCCAAGGAGTCTCTCACCCATACGGTGAGTATAGTTAACAGCCATCTACTGTAAAATATGCTAAAAATCTTTGACAAGGCGGAGAGTATCTTTACCTCACACTTCTGAAGCTTATTGAAGCATGGTTCTCATACCATTTACCAATAGCACCAACACTATCCTACATGATGCATATATAATACTAAGATCAAACAGGATCAACAAGCGAGGGGGCAGAATTTTTCTGGCCTATCCTGAGAAACCCAAGTCATCCTTGTTAAAACACTCCCCACCTCTAGTTTTGAAAACATGGCATGCAAATGTTACATGTGACATTAAAGGGTGTGGCGGGAACCACTTTCAGCCAGGGAGGGAGGCCTACCAGGTAAGATTCCAGAGCCGTTCCGACCCTTGACGTGGCCTGTGGCAGCAGAGAAAGAACCAATTCTTGTCTCTGCCTTTTGTGCCAGCCTGTGTCTTTGCACAGGCTTATCCCCAGCCTCACCTCTTGGTGTTTTCGCAGGATTTTAGATACCACCAAGACAAAGAAGGAAGAGAGCAGAGAAGCGGAAACTGGACAACCAAGAGCAGTCGCTCGCACCACATACCAATGGAAAGAGACAGAAAAGACAGCCACAGCGCTGCAAAGACCCGATCACAGCAGTAGCCTTGGGAGAGAGAGAGAGAAAGAGAGAGAGAGAGAGAGAGAGAGAGAGAGAGAGAGAAAAGGAGAGAGAAGGAGGCTGCAGCTGCTTACCTCTGCAACACAGAACCCCACTACTCGGGGCTTGTGGAGTGTACTGGTAATTCCACACTTGGAAGCAGCGGCCCCCTAGACAACCAAGGACTAAGAGGGGAGGAGGGACCCTCACCCAAACTTACATAAAAGATCCGTTGTAGAGTATTGAGTGGTCCACCAGATCGAACGCGGCTGAAAGGTCGAGGAGTAGTAGGAGTGCCGTCTTACCTTTGTCTCTTAGAGTATCTATTTGTGCCTTAAGGTCTAAGAGTGCAGTTTCAGTATCATGCTGAGGTCTGAAGCCAGACTGACGAACACCTAGGAGGTGGTTTTGTTCCAAATGGTGGTGAATTTATACGTATGTTACTTTATCAAGATTTTAAGTATGAATGGCACTGTGGTTATGGGGCAGTAATTAGTTGGGATAGAGGGGTCGAGGGTTTGTTTTTTGAGGAGGGGGAGGACCCAGGAATGTTTCAAGTTACTAGGTATGGTGCCTGATGTGAATGAAGCGTTTATAAGTTTTGTGATGAAAGGGGAGAGTTCACGGGCAGCGTCTTTTATAATTTGGGCTGGACATGGGTCGCCTTGACAATTGGAAGGTTTGAGGGTGAGGATAACTTTCTCAACTTCTTTTGTAGATACTTTGCAA
The DNA here is from genome assembly GCF_040938575.1 of Ambystoma mexicanum. Lineage (NCBI taxonomy): Eukaryota > Metazoa > Chordata > Amphibia > Caudata > Ambystomatidae > Ambystoma > Ambystoma mexicanum. Next base: position 136,334,171 of record NC_090930.1, read on the forward strand.
AAGTGGAAGCTAGGGGTTAGTGATATGGGAGGAGTTAAGGTAGATTGCGGTAATGGTAAGATATTTGTGGCAGCCTTAGAAGTGGTACCATTGATATCAGTCATGGAAGCAGTAATGGTATCTTTTTTATTGTTAATCTTCACCTGGAGCATTGTTATCTTATTGGCCAAGGCATTTTGTACACTCGTGCACCAATTCTTATCTTTAAGACAGGAGTCAGGAGCTTGAATGGGGGATTCTACCTCTTTAAGGATGGTGAACAATTCTTTGGTATTTGATTTGGCTTGGGAGATTCGGGAGTTGTAGGATGTTTGTTTAGCTAAAATAATTTCTTTTTTGTAGAGGGTGGCTAGGTTATTCAAGTTATTTTTCTTGAGGTCTGACGGGTCTGATCTCCAGATTTTTTCGCTTAGACGTTTCTCTTGTCTGATAGCTTTCAGATGAGGCATAAACCAGGTGTTTAAGTGTTGGCGGGTTTGCTCTTCTGACCTTCAGTGGTGCAATGACGTCTAAAGATGCGAGCATCACTTTGTTGTACATTTCTACCATGGTGGCTGGGTCAGTCTGGTCTGAGATAGAGTTTAGTGTGGGAAGGATGAGGGGGATGAGATTTTCAGGAGTAATATTTCTTTTGTTTCTGGTGGGAGCGGCAGGAGCTATGTTGCTAGTATTCATGGGTGGTGTGGCTTCTAGGATGAAGAATATCAGGTAGTGGTCGGACCAGGGCTGAGGCATTATGGAAGTGATAGTGGTTGGGCAGTTGTGTTCAGCAATCCAGGCGAGGGTCCTTCCTTTAATATGCATAGGTTCTGTAATCTTTTGGGTGAATCCTAGTTCCTCGAGGGAGTTATTAATCTGTAAGGCATTGGGGTCTAGTGGGTCACTAAATCCGAGGTTGAAGTCTCCTAGGATAAGGCAATGTGAAGAATTTTTTAAGTTGTCAGATAGTAAGTTCATGGGTTCTTCCTCAAAGGAGCCTAGGGAACCTGGGGGTCGGTATATTAGATGAATGGTGATAGTTTGATTGTTGGCGATGGTGAGTTTGGCCGTGAGAGATTCACAGGAGTTTGTGTTAAAGGGAGTGGAAAGTCTTAGTGTTAGGTTGTTCTTAACAATTATAGCAAGGCCTCCACCTCTGGAGGTGGTGCGATCCAGTCTTATAAGAGTATAGTTGTCTGGAGTGGCTAGCATAATTGCTGGGCCTGCTGCAGGGTGAAGCCAGGATTCGGTAATGGCCAGGAGGTCTATGTTTTCATTTTGGATTATGTCTGCTATATCTGTGGCATGGGCTACCATGGAGCGGGCATTTATTAATGCACCTTTTATGCCAGTTTGGGTGGATAGAGCAGATATCGGTTGATCTTTGTGTTGGCAGTTCGAGGAGGAAGTAGGATCTTTGAAGAATCGATGGTTGAGCTGAAGTGGATGGTGGTTGTTTTCTTTATGGTGTTGGATATTAGTAGTAGACAGGGTGTCCCTAGGGCGATTAGTGGTAAGGTGGGCATTAGTTAGGGGATCGTAGATTCTTGGGAGTCTGGCGCGAAGTTTAAAGTTTCTCTTTTGGAGGCTACAAGGTTTAGTGGCTATACCGGCAGACTCCGGATGTACACTCACATGTGTTAATTGGTACTGAGACTGGGACATGTTGAGGTTTTGTAGGATGATCAAGTTGAGGATGGTTCTGAGTAGAACAGTATAGAGTGATGGCAAATACATAGTATGTTCGTTTAGGTGGCTAGAGTGCTAAGAATATAAGGCGAGGCAAAGCTGATCATGACAATCAGGGCAAGCTATGAGGCAGATACCATATGTTTGCACAGTCTGTGGCTTTGCTGCTTGGGCGGGAATGGGTTGGAGGTGTCTAGTTACTAAAGTAAGTTCTCACACAATCTAGATGCAGCTTTGGTAGTATAGGCAAAAAATAGGTTGCTATAGGCAAACATTGTTGGCAGTGGCTAGTTACTAAGACAGGTTCTCACACAATCTAGATGCACTTTTGGTACTATAGGCAGAATTAGGGTGGCAGTGGCTGGGTGGGGCATAGCCCCAATTCAAAGACTTTTCCCTGCATATACCTGCCCTGGAAGAGAAAGAAAGAGCCGGATTGGTTAGGGACAAGTGGCCAATCATCAGCAAGGGGGGAATAGATACCAGTCTCTTTCTTACTTTGGTAGGCATTGTTTCTGGCTGTCGCAGATGTTGCACCAGAAAAAGATCCATGATAATAAACACAGCACCCTACATGTCTGCTCCTTTTGATTCGACCCCTGAGATGTTTACTCTATTTGAGTTCTTGGAGGGGCATGAGGAAGTGCATGTTTTGCATCACGAGTTGGATTTACTCATGAGGAACTGAAGTAAAAGGTATATAATAAAGTTCATACTGCATTAGAATGTAGGGAAAAGAGAAGGCCCACAATTCATGGCCCCTTGTAAGAAAAGTAAAATTCTTGTAAGGAAAAAGAAAAAAGAAAATAAAAGAGAAAACATTGTGACAATGGGCATCATTATGAGTCTGGTGGTAATCCTGCCGGTGCTACAGGCGGGATGACGCCAGACTCGTAAAAAAATGTTATCGGCGCCTGACTTCCTGGTGCCACCGGGAGATTCCAAGTCCGGTGGCCCGGGAAGTCAGGTGCCGGTAAAATGTAAGTCCACATTCCCATAAGATTCTATGGGAGTGGGGACTCAAAAGCTCCGGCACCATTCCTAACGGTGCCAGCGCTTCCGTGATCGGTCTGCATACCATGGCCAGGGTGAGACCTGTCAGGCACAGCAGCTCCGGCAGGCAGACTCCTAGTTTGCCGGCCCGGCAACAAGGGTGCCTGTGAGATTACTGCACCCTTGTTTCTGGACCGGCAAACTTGTAATGAGGCCCAATGAAATGATTTCCATGCTGTGCAGTGTTAGTTGTGCAGGAAGCTCAAAAGGGTGGGCGGGTCTGTGAATGTGTGGACGCCCTCTCCAGAAGCTATAATGAAGTAGAATGATGTAATTACAGGATCGATGGGGTGTGTTGAGGGTAAAGAATCTAGAGACTATGCTACGACGTCTCTCGATTTATCATCGTAGAGACGATGGCCTTTCTATATGAAACCGATCTTTCCCCTCGTGATGCCTTCGCCACGCCCATATGTTACAGGATCTAGTGTTTTTCAACTTTACTTTAAATCACAGCAGACTCTGTTGAGGGTTTTCCCGTTGTTTACAAAAGTCAACGCTTGCACTTGATACTAAGACCTGGGTATGTATGCCCAATAAGTTGCTGAGCTCAGGACTTTGACAAGGCAATTCAGAAAAATTCCCAAACAAAAAGTTGAGATTTTTAATTCCACACAAAAATGGTTGGTTGCATTCAATCTTTTTACAAACCAATTTTTAATGGCCATTTATTTACAGTACATGTTTCATTGGTTTTGCTGCAAAAGGTAGGTGGTAGATTTGGGTGAGGTAAGGAGTACGAAAATGGTAATACTTTTGCAGTCAAAAACTGGTCTGTAAAAATGTGGTCGGTAAAAACATCTGGAATCAAGAGAGAGATGAACTTGCCCATTGGTCCCAACTCCTTGCTCCTTGCTCTTCTTCATCCCAGCACCTCAGGGCTTATGGAAGTTGGAGTCCACATAGATTTTGACTTTACACCATGAAATTGCTTTAAACACTTGTTGAAGTAAAGATTGTCAGAACCAAGAAAGGTTATGTGAATATTAGGTTAAATCCTTATAGTCAAAAGATGTTGAATGTATGCCATTCATACCTGAGGGGTAAATGTTATTCTGTGGGGGAGGGTTTTTATACACAGTGCTTTTGGTTTTAACATGGGAATGATTTGTTAAATGACAACATGCCATCAAATATTCAGGGATTATGGCATCTTCCTCTTCAGATAGAGAAGAAAACTGCGTCCCTCCTACAGAAGTCATCACATCCCCCCGACAGCCATCTCCTCCCATGTGATCCTTCCTCATAATGCCACCCCCAGAGTCAGGATCATGTAGTGGCTGCCTTCCCCATGCCATATGGGAGGAGATTTTAGGCTGGGGATCAGTGATGACTCTGCAGGATTCCTCAAACTATTCTCATGGGACGACCTGTGAGGATTTTGTGCGCAGTTTGTGCTGGGGATTGTTGCACATGGCAAACATAGCAAGAGGCAACGCTTGGGGCCATTCCAACTCCATCTCTTTACACACTTTAGAAAGCCTTAACTTAATTAACTTGAGATCCCCATTGTGGCGTTCGACATGCTGATAAGCACAGTGGCACCGATGAGCTATTCCTAGAGCTTTGCACACTTCTTTAATAACCTGACCAGTAAAAGGGTGCCTCGGTTGCTAACTATACTGATGGGCAATCCAAATCGGGGTATGAACTCTGCCAACAACTGTTTGGTCACTGTAACAGTATCTGCCTGTCTACATGGTGTGAGACATGCATCGTATCAAGAGATGACACAGACAACAGAATGTGAATTCAACAATATGACTTCTATTAATTATCAGATGGGGAGCAGGTGCAAGTGGATCCAGGTTACCTTCCTTTCTGCTCTTAACTCTTAGATCAAGGGCATCTCTCACCCAGGCATCCGAAGTGAAGGGCAGACAAAAAAAGGGCAATTCCTGATTTGACTTGTTCGGACCAGAAGGACCCAGGGCCGAACCCCTGCTCAGACAGCAGGTAAGCATGCACCAACGTGTGTTTTCTCCCTCTGTGCCCAAAGGCCTTCCCCACCATCATCAGGCAACGGCAATGTCAACTTCTCCGGTGCTGGGGTGAGGAAAGGTGCTCCGTGGCACAGTAAGTTGTGCATCTGTAAAAGTTTTACTCTCACACCGCAGCGCGTGCATGCCCACTGCCCCCTCCCTTTGTCCCGGTTGCTTCCTTGTTTGTTGGCCCTTTGCCTCCCTCCATCCCACCGCACTCCCATTGGTTGGCAGGCCCTTTAAATCGGCCACCCAAGTCACCCCCTTCCATGGCAGCTCCAGTGGTGTCTGCCGGAGTCCACACGTAGCCTGCAGCCATCGACCTGCTGCGACTGATCACGTAAGTGGAATCTGTGTGTGTTGTATTGTGCTGTGCTCAAAACTTTAGTCTTTCTTCCCCCTTTTGGGAAAGTTGAATCTGTGTGTGTGTTGTATTGTGCTGTGCTAAAAAACGTAGCCTTTTCTCCCCTTTTTGAGAAAGTCGAATCTGTGTGTGTTGTCTTGGGCTGTGCTTAAATAATTAGCCAACAACTTGGCTGCGTGAGCTCCCTCACATCGTAGTCCCAGCATCCTTTTCCGTTGCCCCCTCCTGCGTTTCTCTTCCTTCCTCTCGCATCTCAGCTCTTCCCTCTTCGATCTATTGTCTACTATTCTTACACTATGTCGTGCTCCACGGTTTTTCTGGAATTACTTTTTACCCGCATTCTTCTTCTAGGTTCCTGTTGTGTTCTGTGTCTTGTTGACTGTATTGTTGATTGTATTGACTTGGTGTTTGCTCTCTATGATTCTTGATATTGTGTGCTTTCCATGGTTTGTGGCATCACATTGCAATTGCCTGCATTCTTCACTTCTAGGTTCGCTGCTGACCTCTGTATTTTGTTTTTGGTCCTGTATTGTATTTTCTTTCTTTACTTCCAGATTTCCTGTTGGGATTTGTGCTTTGCCTGGTTCTGTACTACATCTCCATTCTCTACTTCTAGGTTCCCAGTTGTGCTCTTTTCTTTCTGATGGTTCTGTACTGCATCTGATTTGTAGGTCAGTTGTTCTTGTTCTTTGTTGTGCCCTCCTTCCTTTTGTGTCCCCCTGTTGCCTTCCTCCTGTTTGCCCACCCTGCGAGAACTCCCCTGCCCCCTCTCCTGCCTGGGCTCCCCTCTCCCTAACCCCCTCTTACTCCCTGCACCCCCTATGGGGCTCTTCGTCTCACTTATCTTTGCTAACTGCCTTTCTATCGACTATCCCATCCCTCTCACTAAGTCTGGCAGGAAGAAGTTCAAAAGGGACATCCTGGTCGCCAACTCAGGCCTCCCAATCGCTGATACCTATACCAGTGCTTTCTACAGACAGACCCTTACCAACATACTCTTTGTCGTTCCCTATCCAGGCCTATGGGCCCCCCATATGGTCTCTGTTCTCTCTCCTTTTTCCTCTTCTCTCATTAATGGTGGCACCCAGTGGGAGACTCTCCTGGCCCCCTTTCACTCCTCTAAGACCATCATTAATGTCTATTTAAATGGCACCGTCTTGGTCCAGGGCCATCAGGCCAATCTCCTCCTCTTTGATAGACGCTTCCCGCACCTTATCAACTTCCTTTCCTCTCCTGCTATCCCTTCTTACCCCTCTCTGGCTCCTCTCCTGCCTCCTTCCTCTGCCACCCTCTTCGGCACCCCCTGATGCTTCTCTGGCACCCTGTTGCCTCCCTCCTCTGCCACCCCTCTGGCACTCTCTTCTCCATCTCTGACTAACCTGCCTTCTCTTCCTTCCTCTTCTGTCCATCCTCAGGCACCTCCAACACTTCTGCAGGGTGTACCTCTGGGCTGTACCCCTCTTCGGGAAGTCCTGCAAATGTGGCAACCTGCTCCACATCGCTACTCTCAGCTCTCGTTCAGCTGTCAAACACTGCTCTGACATCTGCCATATCCTGGAAGAGCTTGATTTGGATGTACTTGGTCTCACCGAGATTTGGTTCATGGCTAGCTCTGTCATGAGTTTTGACACTCTCCTTCCCGATGGCTAAACGATCCTCTCCGAACCAAGAACCAAGCGTCCCGGTGGGGGTGTAGCCTTCATTTTCCCAGAGTTGATCCCTGCTTCTATCATTACAATGCAGCACTATTCCTCTTTTTAATGCATGGTTTGCAGGCTCTCCATCTTTCCTGGCCTCTCTCTCTACTGGCCGCCTGGCCTGGTTGCCCTCTTCCTCTCTGAGTGGGCTGACCTCTCCTCTTCGCTCCTTGCCTCTACCTCCAAACCTCTCCTCCTCTGAGACTTGAAAGTCCACCTGGATGCTACCAGCTCTTCTTCAGGACTCTTTCGCAAACTCTGCGATTCTCTCTCTCTCTCTATTCTTCCCTCTGGCCTGACTCACTCTGCAGGGCACACCCTGGATGTTCTGATCTCCTCAGACCTCCCCTTCTCTAACCCTCTCACTAGTCCTCTCTCTTGGAGTGATCACTTTCTCCTTTCTTCCCACCTCTCTCTCTCTCTCTTCCCCGCAGGTCAAGTCGACTCCAGCACTGCCACCTACCTTCTCAGTCATCCGACCCATGAAGCGTTTATCAGTTGAGGGTTTTGCTGCTACTTTCTCTCCTCCTCCTTCACCTTTGGCTGACTCACACCCTGACACGGCCCTCCCTAATCATCCATCATCTCTCTATCTCTAACACACTGGATGTCCTTGCTCCTGTCATGTGGATCTGCTTGAAATCCAAATGCAAGTGCAACTCTTGGTACGATTTTGACCTCGCCGCCCTTAAACGCAAGTGTAGGGCAGTAGAGAGAAAGTGGAGGGCCTCGGGCACATCCCCTAACAAACTGCGGCATCTAACAACTTGGCCAAACTTTTTCAAAATCTGCAAGGACCTGGTCAATCCTGCTGCAGTTTTTACCTCTCCTGTTCCCTCCCAGGCCCTCTGCACAGCCTTGGCCTCTCATTTCACTACTAAAACTCAGGACATCCCGTCCACCCTCTCTTCCTCTAACTCCTCTTCCTCCTCCTCTACCACTCCTGGTCAGTCTGAGCCCGTCTTATGTCCTCCTTTCTCCTCCTTTCCCCTGTTCACCCCTATGATGTTTCTAGATAAGTCCGATCTATGAAGGTCTCATCAAAGCAGGTTCTACCCTGCTCGTCCAGAACTATGAAGGATCACATCGACACCCTTGCTTCAGCCTTGGCCGATTTCTGCAATCACTCTTTTGCCACTGGAACTTTCCTCTTCCCCTTAAGCACTCTCTTGTGCACCCCCTTCTAAAGAAGCCTTCGGCCGATCCTTCCTCTCCGGCTAACTATCGCCCGATCTCCATCATTCCTTTCCTGGTGCAAACTCTTAATCTACATACTGAATCTGTTCGTTGACTCCATGACCACCAGTCTGGCTTCAGACCTGCCAGAAGCACGGAAACTGCTCTCCGGAACACTTGTAAAGACTTGCTCTCCAATCTTGACTCTAATCTTTCTTCTGTCCTCATTTTCCTTGATCTATCCTCTGCTTTTAACACGGTCAACCATGCTATCCTGCTAAATCGTCTCTGAGACAACCTTGGTATTACTGATCAGGCCCTGGCCTGGCTGACCTCCTTTCCCACTGACAGACCCTCTCAGGTCCAACTGGGGTCTTTCCTCTCCTCTATCTCTCTCTCTGTTTGCAGTGTTCCCCAGGGGTCTAACCTCTCTCCCTGGCTCTTCAACCACTACTTAGCACCTCTTGCCCACCACAGCACTACTTTCTGCTCTAATTTACAATGTTATGCGAATGACACTCAGCTCTCTTTCAGGCTCCCTTCAACCACCCCTGCTTCTTCCCTCATACCAGACTGTCTGGCCGCAATTCAGGAATGGTGTACCGCCAATGATCTTGCCTTAATGCCAGTAAGACTGAGATCCTCCTCATTGGGACACCCACTTCCTCCCTTCCCCTCTCTCTCTGGCTGCCCACTCTGGGCCCTCTTCTTGCTCCTTCCTGTGAGGCTAAGAACCTTGGTGACATCTTTGATGCCATCCTCTCCTTCTCTCCTCACATTTTGGACGTCTCTAAAAAGTCAAACTATCAGCTGCACCTCCTCAGAGGTATTCTTCCTTTTCTCACTTTCCCCCAGAAACACACTGTCTCCCGAGCTCTGGTCCTCTCTAGGCTGGACTATTGCAACAGCCTCTTTCTAAATCTTCCTGCCTCTACTCTTCGACCTTTACAACTTTCCAGAACAGGACTGCAAGACTTGTCCTTGGCCTCAAGCCCAGGGATTGTATCTCTCCAGCTCTGAAATATCTTCAATGGCTCCCTGTGGCTGCAAGGATCAACTTCAAGACCCTCTGCATTGTCCACAAGGCTTTCTGGGGCCTGTGACCGCTTTACCTCCAACATTCTCTTCCAAAACATCTTTCTTCTCGAGATCTCTGCTCATCCATGTCCAACTCTCCTAGGGTCAGACGCTTCTCCAAGCAGAGAGTTGGGGGCGGATCTATCTCCTCGGCTGGGGCCTCCCACTGGAACAGCCTCCTACCTTTTCTCAAACTTGAGCAGAACCACCTCTGGTTCCGGAAACAACTCAAGACCATCCTTTTCACTAATGCTTTCTCTCTTCCTCTCCCCTTTTGATGCACCTGAATGCTCCGCGCACTGGTCACCTGGTCAGCCTCTGAACTCTGGCCCAGGCTCCTGCATGTCCAGTTGCCCTTGCACTGCCTCCGGGCTCCACAGCACTAAAGGGTCTGTATATGAAACCATACAGTCCCTTCTCTCTGCACTTATGAGCCACCCGCTGTCTGCACTTGTGAGTTGACTGCAATTCCCCCTTCCCCTCCACCCTGGCACTTCTCCTCTTCCCTCTTCCCCGCACTTGTGCGATCTGAATGACACAAGGCCTAGTAGGATCGTTATTTTGTCCTCCCTTGTTTCCCCCTCCTTGTCTTGTCGTGCCTAGAAACACTTGTGTGCAGGCACATTATAAATGCCACATCATATCATATCAGGAGGGATGTAATGCCTAACTTGCCCTATGACTGTGGTGGGAACTTCCCTACCTAACGAAACTAAGGAAAGTCTATGTCCATAAGTCCAAATTAAAAGCCTGCCTACGTCAAAACCTATGCTTCCCCTCACATCTAATACAAACATATAGTGCAGGGTTATTCTAACTCAAATAGTGTCCAACATGAATTCTGGATCAGTCTCTAGCTCCCTTCCCCAAGTTCAGGATATAGTTCCAACAATTATAGGCTTCAACAGTTCTTTCAGGATTTGAGTGTATCTTCCCCCAAAGCACACTTGGTTTCAACATACAAGGGTCTCCTTCCCCAAGCTTCAAGTACTGGTTCACCAAAACAATGTCCCAAAAGAGCTCAGGATTCCCTTCCCCAATCTTCAAGCAGAGATGTAGGAAAAGTTCAACAAACACTTGATTTTAAGTTTACTTTAGCAACTTCCGTACACTTGGTTGGGGCTCTCTAGTCTGGATGCCGTTGTCAGGCCGCACGGTACACTTGTTACAGGTCGCGCAACCAGGGGCCCTTGACATTATGGTTTGGCTTGAAACCTTTTCCAAGCGTCCTCCTTGGCATTACTTGACTCTTTGTACTCTCATCTGTTAACTTTATATTCAGTCTGTTTGTTCCTCCATCGGGTTATGCATCCGTTGGGGTCTCTTTAGCTCCCACTTCATTGCTCCCACTTCTGCCGTTCTCCCAACATCTTTTAACCACTTTCTCTTCACTCATAGTGCTTTAAATTATTTTTATTCATCCTCCCATATCCAGATACTTTCAAAATGGTGCCTACTGCCTGCACCAGACCACTCTGATATCCTGTTTCAAGATATTCTCTTGCCAACATGTCAGTCTTTCTCCGTTGCTGGAAGGACTTTCAAAACCTTGCAAATCTTCTATATACGATCACTCTGATACACAGTATGTACGTACAGTCTCGTTAGCATAGCATTCGACTGTTCATATGGTTCAGTAACACTCACACGTTTATTGGTGACACACGCCCACTCTGCCACAATGTATCTTCTTTTCCTCTCGCTCGCAAGCCGGGTTTCTTTAGACACACAAGCACACTGGTCGCTTTATTTGATGCTGTGGCTCCTCCACTCTCACGGCTTCTCACAAACTGAGGTCAGGGTCTGATCACCTGCCCATCAGGCACTAAACCAAATGGAAAGGGCCGGCAATGCCTATGGCTTACTTCCTCTAACCTCACCGGCTCCCTGGAGAGACGGCTCCTGCACCACACTTCCGCAGAGCGACCTGCTCTTCAATTGTCCAGTGTTCTCACTTGTCGCTCTCCTCTGGTTCCAAGCGGTCCATCTGCTGATCTCTTCCTCTCTTCTGCTCTGTTCTTCTCTGCTGCTCTCTTCTTCCTTCTTTGCTGCTGCCACGCTACTCTTTTATATATACATATATATTGTTTTTTTAAATTGTATTAGCTGAATTTAATCAGCTTTTCAATATACAAAAATCAAAATATGTATAAACATTTCTAAATTAGTTCAATCATTATTTACAATTCATCATACTATTACTCCATGATTACACAATCCTTTACATTAAATTACAAATCAACAGGACAAAGACAGAAAGATAAAAGAAAGACAATTCATGTGACTAGATTACTTATCAAAAATACAAGCCAATTACAGATAGCCAAGGTCTAGAGTTTCAGATACAATTACTAAGATGACAAAACAAACAAAAACTTCTTATTGTCATAATTTTTAACAGGTTGCTTTTAAGTAAAGCTATAAACGTGGCCAAAAGAAGAGGAAACACAGGTAACCAAGAGGGGACATATGAGAGTCTCATGAACATGAGCATAAACAGCATGTTACAGTTCACGTAATGAAACAAAAACAAAAATTTCAGCAACCTTGAATTAGAAGCAACATTACAAGACCTTTCAAAAGGGCCCACTACAACACGGGTTTCTCTAACTTGAGAGATGTTAAAAAGTTAATCATTGCAATCTGTAGGGGAAATCTATTTGAACACAGTATAAAGGACCATCTAGCATCCTTTCCAACCACCTCTAAGATGGTAGTTACGTTTGCAAAGTGTGCTGATTTTAAGGACTTCAACTCAGTACAATCACATACTAAATGTTCCAATGATTCAGGAATATTACGCTCTAGACAGAAACGGCAGAATTCACTCGCATTTGGAATCAAATGTCTCTGTGCTTGTACTTGGCGAGTGGACCATAGATCAAGAGGCGCTCTCAGAAAGCCCGATCTAAGTGCCACAGAGGGAAAATTTAGGAGGTATGCTTCCGGCGTTTTGACATCCTTTGGCCAAAATCGATATTTACAGATCTGGCGATATTTTAGGCAGCTGTCTCTCGTATCAATCCAGTCAAGTTTGTATATTAGATTTTTAGCTTTGTCTGGATTTGTGATTAGTATAGGAATTAAAACATTTGCATTTGCTAAGCAGGACAGGGTATCACCTACCCACCTCTTCGCAAAATTCTTTTCCGATGTAAGCATATGGTTTGCAATTACTTGTAACATATTTGGTTGATGATTTGCCAACAAGCATTTACGGAACATTGCACAACGTCGCCATTGAAGGATAGCATTCAGCGAAATTAGCCCCAGTTCGTATCGCATGCATACACCAGGTACACACTGAGGTAATGCAAGTACTGCTCTCCAATATTTAGCTTCTAATCTGTTCAGATGTAAGGATTTTCAGTTTAACAATGTTTCTACACCATATAGAATGGTGGGAATTGCTTTCATATTCCAGAAAGTAATTGCTGGTTTTAACGTAAATTTGGCGTACCAGTGTTTGCTTGCGATATGGTTGTTGTCAGCTTTGCTTCCATGCACTCCACTGGCCACTTGATGAAAGTATACCCTCAAAAACCATTCCAAGGTAAATATATTTGTTCACTGTTTCTAGTGGGGTTAGATTTATTGACCACTTATATTTGTTCCTATGATTGTAATTTGTGGCATATGTTACAATCTTTATCTTATTGATGTTAATCACAAGCTGATTCGTGACGAGATAGGAATTGAATGCTTCAAGCAATTTCTGCAGACCGATCAGTGATTTTAAAATTAGCACAATATCATCTGCGTAATTCAGATTAGTGATTTTAATTCCATTAAGAATTGGAGCATCAGATAATATGTGTTGGAATGCGTATTTGAGCTCTTGTATGAAATAGTTGAAAATGGCTGCTGCTAATAAGCAGCCTTGCTTTAAGCCTCGAGCTGTCTTGATGGGAGCTGTTAAAAGACCTTCCAAAGTTAGGCATATGCAAACTGATGTATCAGCATGGAATGCGTGGATGATGTCCTGGAGTACTGGGGGACAGCTGTCTCTTTTTAATTTCGCCATAAGAAGAGCCCAAAAAACAGAGTCAAATGCAGCGTGTAAGTCTACAAATGCGAAGTAGACAGATTGATTATACATTTGACATTGAGCATTTATTGCGTTTAGTGAAAGTAGATTAACACAAGTGCGTCATTCCACACGATTTTGTCCATGCGTTGAATTCTCCTAGGATCAATTTCGCAAATGGCTTGCCAGGAGCATCTAATAATGCAATAGGTTGATAATTGCATGGGTTGGAGCGGTCGCCCTTCTTATAGATAGAAACTATTATCGATGTGGTCCAAGATAACGGTAATTTGAGCTGAACCAACACTTGTTGAAAAATAGTGTTAAGTATCTCAGCCCAATACTTTGGGTTTTCTTTGAAGGTTATATTATGCAGGCCATCGGGTCCGGCAGCTTAGGATGAGCTAAATTTAGTTATCAGCTCTTCCAGTAATATGGGCGAGCAGTGAATCTTTCAAGCGGATGTTGTTTGCATCTGGTATTGGTCAGCGCTAAAGTTAGAGTCCTTGTATAGGTTGAAATAGTGAGACACCCATACTTCTTCCGAAACCGTGTTAGTTTGGACATATGCTTGGGTCGTGGTCTTGCGATTCTTGAGTAATCTTCAAACTTCTGATGAATTTTTGGAGCGAATGGTATTGAACATATGTTCGCTATCATGTTAGAAGACTAAGGGGCGACGGCCATGTATCCAATTTAAATATCGACATTAAGCAGATCTTAGTACTTGACGTGGGTTAATGAGGTCCAAAGATATGATTTGTCTCCTCTCTTGGCGGTATTGGGATTTACACAATTTGATTTCAGGGTCAAAAGTATGTTTATGTGGTTTATTATTTGGGTTAGGAACAATCATATTTTTAAACGGTTACAGGAAATTAGTATAATGAATCAAGTTTGAAGAGTTGCTTGATCCATTTATTACTTGAGAAAACTTCCATAAATTTCTTTGGGACCATTTCAACCGATTTTTGGAGTTGTTAACTTCTAGGTGTTGTGTTGATCACTCGTTGGTTACATTTCCCAACAACCAATTAAATTGGAGGGAAAGTAGATGATGGTCACTTTGTGATATTGGAATTATTTAAACTCATGTAATTCTGCTGAGCAAATGATGTTCGATATAGATGTAATCAATTATGCTTTTGCTTAGGTCACGTTGCCAGGTATATTTTCGAGGCATATCTCCCTCAACTGCACCATTCACCATACAAAAGTTCCTATTCTTCATAAGGTTAGACCAAGTAGAGACAGCCTGTATCTTGTTTTTCGCACCAGTGGATAGACAGTCTAAGTTTAGGTCTCCAGCTATGATAGTTTCTGTAACATCGTCAGTTAATGCAATCAGGTCTAATAACACTGTCAAACCTTGGAAGAATGCTTGATCAGTTAAGCCAGCCGGGTTACGATAGATGTTAATGAATGCTATTACATGATTTAAGCAAGTGATTTTACCAGCTTGATGAAGATGTCAATGTTTCTCCAAGCCTTGATCTTAAAACCATATTTCTTATTGACAGCTATTAATAGACCTGAGGAAGGTCGTCCACGCAATCCAACTTTTACTGGTAGGAAAACTATATCAAAGTTGTCCCAAGTTGGTGGATCGACGTAAGGCAATTACTGCATAATATTCAGAAAGGAGTTTCATTGAGAACTGCAGATGATTGTGCCCTCGGGTGTTCCAGCACGCAATCTTAAAGAGGGATTTCTGAGGAGTGCGTAATGGTTAATTGTTACCACTTTGGGACCCTTCACGCAGGCTCGTATATATCTCGTTAGGGTGAGTAAAGGTTTCACCTCGCCTGTTTATCCATTCGGGGTCCTGCACAAGTAGAAATCCCATGTCAAACAATGCCATTTTAGCCATCCAAATGACATTTAAAACTATGCCCAAGGTGATCCATAGCCTCACAATCGAGCTGGTGACATCTGATATGTACTCAACTTGCGCAATGTCGTGTGACACTAAATCCTCTAGTTCCACAACATCGCTAAATATGTTTAGCACACTTTGTCTGTTAAGATTGTATTAGGTATATGGACCCTCTCTGCATTTTAGAATTAGGGAATGGCATTCTGAGTGTAAAGGAACAGTATGTTGAGATTCATTAGTACTCTGATTGAAAGCCTTATTATTCGAAGAAGACATTTTGTCAGCTTCCCACCTATATTTAGGATTTGGAACAGAAGGTCTAGCTACATGTGGTACCGTGTTCTGTTTGATATTAGCTGATCTGTCACTGGGATTTGCGCAGTCAGTTACTGGGCTAGACCAAGATACAGTTTTACCTGGTGCATCCGGTAGACATTTATTTGGTTGATCACCTTTGCTAGAGCATGTTCATCCAAATAAGTGTCCAGGCCTTTACGCATTTCACTCAGCATTGCTGCCCTCTGTAGGTCAGGTTCAATTTGGCAAGGAGTCTTCGCAGGTCTAAGTGCAGGTGCTAGTGCGGGCTGAGGCGTTGGAAGGACCTGCATATTCACAACATCGGCACGTTCGATCTCTTCAACTAGATTATCAAGAGGCTCATAAACATTTGGTTGGATGGAAAGCGGAGTGCAATCAGGCACCAATGGAGCTAATGCACACTGCTTTGGACCGCGTTGAGTACATGGTTGAGCACTTGATGTCTTGGCTTTGACAGTTGTAATTTTTTTTTTAAAGGAGTGTAATTATGCTTTTACAGATTTTGGGGAGGCGTAGTGTTTGTTTTTCTTGCCGCTAATACTCTGGCACTCTTCCTTTTTTTCAACAATATGGCAGGTTCTTTTGCGACAATCTCAACATGACCTGGGGGCAGGATTTGGTCACCAACTGGGGCAGGATCAGTGGTGTGAGACTCTTTCACACTGATCCACGAGTTGTTGGCCATTTGGGGGCAGCTGGGATTCATATAATCTACTCTTGGGGTGATAATATGGGAAATCACTGGTAGAACAGGTTGCGGCAACGCCGAAATAGGCGTCTCTTGTTGTGCAGCCAAACATGTATTTAGTTTATTACACTCTTGGTCAGATACCCTGTGTATGCAATTTTTATCACAGTTCCTCATGTTTTGTAGCCATTGTGACAAGTTGTCTATCTTAGACTCTTGTTTCGTTATTTTAACATCTAAGGTTTCAAACAATTTAAACATGGACAAAAGAGTGGTATTAATAGCTGCTAAGGCTGACTGAAGTAGCAGAGATTGACCATCAGGATTAAGAGGCAAGGGTCTCACCATGGGCTGGCGAGGGGTCGGCAGAACAAAAGAAACTGCCGATATGGACTGAGCAAGTGATATGTCACCGTCAGACGCGGTTCTTGAATTATTCTGCGAGTTGCGAATCGATATAGGGGATTTGCACTGACTCGCGTACAAAGATACTTCTTGTTTATCTGAATCCATGCTTGACGAAACCGTAGACGATACCTTAGATATGTCACTATCGATATGTGGTCTGCGTTTTCGGGGAGGGATATAACAAGGAGAGTCCAACATAGTTTTGTCTGAGAGGACTTGTGGAACTGATGTACCGTCCACACGCCCTCTGTTAGACAAAGGTCTTAATACATTGTTATCAAAGCAAGAGCTAGAGATATTCAAGAGTTGTCTTTTCCCCTTGTTGGCTCGGTTTGGGGTAGAAAGACCTTGGGGATTAAATGCTGCAACATAACTGCTGCCTGTCCCCCGCGTTCGAGGAGTGAGAACAATTGATTTATGCGAGACAACCATTTTTTTGGGGGGCATCATATGATTTCTCTCATGATGGTTACATGTCTCTACCGTTGGTGGCATATCAGTTTTTAAAGAATAAAGTCCTCCTCGCACATTCATTTTTTTGCAATAAAGAAATAAATTAAAGTAAATCAGCAGAAGACAAAGGGACCAAAAACCGCTATACAACATTACAACACAACACTACACATGTACATTTTAGGCTTTTTTGATGGGCACTAGCCACCCGCTGCCGGCCACCGGGCAAAGCGGATCAGCGGTACTCAAACCGGTACTCGCCCGTGTGCGCACGCGCTGTGCTGGGACCATGGTGATGCTGGTCCCAGGAGCCGCAAATTGCCCAGGAACTAAAGGTCCCATGGGGCTGAGTGGAGTGTGCTGTGCCCGCATGCTGCCTCCAGCCTTAATTGGCACCTGCCCGTGCCGAGTTGCTGATTGTTGTTGGAACTAGATGGCATGGGCAGGGTGCGGTGTGCAGGAGGTGGCGGCAGGAAAAACTGATGAGCCCGGGTCCGGCGCTAAACATCAGGAATCCACGAGGCAGGAGATGGGTGTCGTTCCAAGGCAGCAATCATTTTTGCCCGCTTCTACTATGCTAGGGGATGCCACAGATGGCTCCCCAAACCTGATTTAAGTACTTGTGTTACGTTCATGTTTGATATGCCAGCGCAACCTCATAACACGCTGTGAGGTTAACAGTGTGTGAATGTTGGTTTATGAGTAAGTCAAGACTTTCAGAGCACGCTGTGAGGTTAACCATGTGTGGACGTTATTTCACGAGTAAAGCATGACTTTCAGAGCATGTTGGGTAATTAAACGGTGGTAAACATCTCCCTGAGTACCATTGACAGGAATATGGCACGGGAGCATTCAAGACCATTTAAAGATAGGACAGCTAGCAGACTCACCCAGTATCAGTATAAAGAATGTATGAGAGCCATCATTTTGCTTCAGTTTCTCATTACCATCCGTTCTTGTCTCTGCCATGTTTATGTTTCCTTGTCATGACTTATGTGTACCATTATGACTTTCATGTAGCAGCATGTTCATTTCATCATGCTTGTAGAGTGACCACTGAGTATGAGTGAGCAGGGAATTGGGGGTAAAGTGTTCATGCACATGTAGGAGTATAGGTGTTTGATCAGAGGAGTAGTCATGTACTGTGAGTAGCTCAGGCATCAAGCAAGACATGTCTGAGTGTTGTTAGGGAGGATGTTATGTTAGGTATATTGTATATTTTTCCCTAAACTCCCTGTACTTATCCATTAAGCTACCCTAACCCTCTATCTCTTGATCCTCTACCCCCCTAGCCATCCACAACCTTTCCCTAACCCTTCTTCCCCATTGGCTGACTTGTGGTAACCTGTTCTTCCTGAAATCAGGGACCTGTGTCAACCATGGTGGGAAGGCCTACTCCCCTCGGCTTTCGTTTGTTGGGGAGGGGTTGTGGATACTTCCGACCCCCACCTTGCACTTGACATCGTGTATCCCATCAAGGGTGTTCAGGTGTGCTTCTCTTGCCTATTTTGCCTGATACCAATAAGACCAATTACTGGAACATGCCTGACCTTGAGCTCTGTAGTGCTCATACTCCCTCTTCTTTGGCTCAGTACTTTAGCAGTGTTTCCAAGAGGAAGTGTGCTTTACTCTTAGTTGCCTCTAACTCGTCTCAGAACTTGATGTGGAAGTACCGGGAAAAGCTGCTGGAAAGAACTGACAATATCCCATAAATACTATGGGAGTGTCTGATAGGTCAGTGTTAGTGAAGTGGGGATACCATGACTCGCCTTCCGGTACCCTCTCTCCCATCCACAAGGTTCCTCCACCCAGGTGGTCCTTGCTAGTCCACCCTCAGGGTCGGCATCCAAAAGCGATGGCCATTCCCTGGCCACCTGAACAGAAGATCCCTGGGGAGTAGATGTGAGAGTACCTTCAGGTTTCTCACATACCCTTCCCCTATGCGGGTTAGACCTATGTGATTCACAGGGGAACCTTGAGAGATAGTCCACATTACTCTGCTCTTGTCTTTTTCGATGTTCCACTGAGAAGCAGTATGGTTGAAGGTGTAAGAACCACTGCAGAACCCTAAGGTTCGATTCCTTTCTCTGGCTAATCCAGACTAACGGAGAGTGATCAGTGACCAGTCTAAATTTTTAACCCAGCAAATAGTATATAAGATAGACAATTTTATTGCCAATGCCTCTAGCTCGATGGCAGAGTAATTCTTTCCCCCAAGGAACAGTTTCCGACTGATGTACAATATCGGATGTTCCAGACCGTCATTGTTTTGAGATAAGATGGGACCTAATCCTGTTATTGATGCATCGCTCTGTAAGATTAATTCCTTAGAGAAGTCTGCAACCTTTAGAATGGGACTTTGACATAGGGTTTGCTTTAAGGTGTTGTAACAAAGTTCATCCTCTGCATCCCATTTGACCTTTTGAGGCTCTGCATTTTTAACTTATCTGTCAAGTCTTACTAAAAAGGTTTGGGATGAATCGTCGATAGTAACCTATCAAACCTAGAAAGGCTCGCAAATCCTTTTTAGTTTTTGGTGTGGGGGGGTCTCAAGAACTGCCCTAACTTTTTCTTGTTGGGGTTGGACACTCCCAATACCTACAAAAAAAAGTACTTGACAGCAGATTGGGCTAGTTTACACTATTTGGGATTGGCAGTCAGTCCGGCTTTTCTTAAGGCTCTCATGACATTATGCAGCTGATATAAGTGGTCCTCCCGTGTCCTACTATGGATCACGATGTCATCAACCTATACTCCGCACAATTTAGAGCAGGGCTGTAAAATCCAATCCATTCATCTCTGGAATGTTGTGGGAGCGCCATGGAGACCAAATGGTAAGACTTTGAAATAAAACTGTCCTATAGGTGTGGTGAATGCAGTTTTTTCCTTGTCATACCCAAACAGTGGGACCTGCCAATACCCCTTCCTAAGATCCAGGTAACCTATATAGTCTTAGATGCACTACCTTGCCTGTGGGGGTACGAATGCAGTGATATATCCCCTTCACCCTTCCAGGTTCCTCACAGAATACATCTGAAAAATTGACTCACAAGATCTTTCTGATTGTTTGTGAGATCAGGGGGTATCCAAGTTATATCTTCCACAGATTCAGGTATCAAACAGGATGATATGGTGGCGGTTCTCCTTCCACTCTTTTAAAAGATGTATGTGGTACATCTGGGTCTTTTGTCGGCGATCCAGATGAGAGATTTATAATTACATGGACCCATTTGCTCTACTACCTCATAAGGTCTGTGCCATTTGAAAACTAGCTTGTTATCTGATGTGGGTCGGAGCACTAGTACTTTTTTGCCAATAGAAAATGATCATAATTAAACTTTCTTATTACACAAAGTCTTCTATTGTTCCTATGTGCCTGTGCCAGTGATCTAACAGTGGCCATGCATTCTTTGATCCTGTTAGCGATTTGAGAGAGTGTTACACCGTTCTGGCGCTGGTCTCTTTGGCAGCGCTGCCGGTTATGCGGCACGATACGGATTAGTACGCCCAAGATGGCCGCTAATCTCCTTGATGTTACTGCAGACAGTGGTACAGACTCTGCACATCTGCTAGAGACGCGGATTGCTGGTCACATGATTCCATATAGTGAAGGAAGGACTGCAATCCGATGCGTTGCTACTGTTGAAGACGGCACTCCGTAAGTTCTCTTATAGGTATTAGAGCTACGTTCACCTTTGCAGGTTCTAACTACCTCCTAACCTTTTCTCTGTTTCATCATCCTTCTCCCAGACTTGTTCAGCTGCCCTCTTCCCTTCTCGAGATCTCAAATTGGCTCCTGTATTGGATCCCGTCCATCCCCGACAATGCATCTACTTACATTCTCCGTTCTGAACATCACGTTGTTTCTGATTTTCCATCCAAAGTGAGTTGGCTTCTTCTGCCCACAAGTCCTCTGTATTCCCCCTGTGACATTTGCAGAAGATAACTCTCTCTTTATCCTTAAGGTGGGTTTTCTACTAACCTTCCGGGACCTGGTGTTTAGCCTCCAGTATTCCGGGTCCGCATTAGCCCTCTATTTTTTTACGGCGGGATCGGCCAGTAAGTGTCAGCCTCCCAAAATCACATGATCGCAAGCGTGCGTCACGTGGAGCACGACGTGAGCAGTGATTGGTTTCGCTGGCATTTCCTGGTCACATGATGCGTGGTTTTTTTATGTTTACACTGCCGAACGTGGAGGAGACGCCATGGCAACCGCCACCGCGGGAAGGGGCGAAAAGAGACAGGCCTGCTGTGCTTCTGCTGCTGCCGCCTTTGAGAGCGGGGTATGTCAGGGGAGTGAATATGAGAGCGGGGAGTGTCAGGTGAGTGGAGGGACGTGACAGCTTTCTACGAACTAACAAGACGCATCCTCCCCCGGGTTATGACCGACACCGGTCCTGAATACGAGGTGGCCTGCATCTGTGACTCCTGTTATTATAGGGGCATATTGTTACACCGTTCCAGCGCTGGTCTCTTTGGGAGCACCGCCGGTTATGCAGCACGATACGGATTAGTACGCCCAAGATAGCCGCTAATCTCCTTGACATTACTGCAGACAGCGGTACAGACTCTGCACGTCTCCAAGGGATGCGGATTACCGGTCACGTGATTCCATATAGTGAAGGAAGGAATGCAATACGATGCGTCGCGACTGTTGAAAACGGCACTCTGGTAGGTCAGTGTTAGTGAAGTGGGGATACCATGACTCGCCTTCCGGTACCCTCTCTCCCATCCACAAGGTTCCTCCACCCAGGTGGTCCTTGCTAGTCCACCCTCAGGGTCGGGATCCAAAAGCGATGGCCATTCCCTGGCCACCTGAACAGAAGATCCCTGGGGAGTAGATGTGAGAGTACCTTCAGGTTTCTCACATACCCTTCCCCTATGCGGGTTAGACCTATGTGATTCACAGGGGAACCTTGAGAGATAGTCCACATTACTCTGCTCTTGTCTTTTTCGATGTTCCACTGAGAAGCAGTATGGTTGAAGGTGTAAGAACCACTGCAGAACCCTAAGGTTCGATTCCTTTCTCTGGCTAATCCAGACTAACGGAGAGTGATCAGTGACCAGTCTAAATTTTTAACCCAGCAAATAGTATATAAGATAGACAATTTTATTGCCAATGCCTCTAGCTCGATGGCAGAGTAATTCTTTCCCCCAAGGAACAGTTTCCGACTGATGTACAATATCGGATGTTCCAGACCGTCATTGTTTTGAGATAAGATGGGACCTAATCCTGTTATTGATGCATCGCTCTGTAAGATTAATTCCTTAGAGAAGTCTGCAACCTTTAGAATGGGACTTTGACATAGGGTTTGCTTTAAGGTGTTGTAACAAAGTTCATCCTCTGCATCCCATTTGACCTTTTGAGGCTCTGCATTTTTAACTTATCTGTCAAGTCTTACTAAAAAGGTTTGGGATGAATCGTCGATAGTAACCTATCAAACCTAGAAAGGCTCGCAAATCCTTTTTAGTTTTTGGTGTGGGGGGGTCTCAAGAACTGCCCTAACTTTTTCTTGTTGGGGTTGGACACTCCCAATACCTACAAAAAAAAGTACTTGACAGCAGATTGGGCTAGTTTACACTATTTGGGATTGGCAGTCAGTCCGGCTTTTCTTAAGGCTCTCATGACATTATGCAGCTGATATAAGTGGTCCTCCCGTGTCCTACTATGGATCACGATGTCATCAACCTATACTCCGCACAATTTAGAGCAGGGCTGTAAAATCCAATCCATTCATCTCTGGAATGTTGTGGGAGCGCCATGGAGACCAAATGGTAAGACTTTGAAATAAAACTGTCCTATAGGTGTGGTGAATGCAGTTTTTTCCTTGTCATACCCAAACAGTGGGACCTGCCAATACCCCTTCCTAAGATCCAGGTAACCTATATAGTCTTAGATGCACTACCTTGCCTGTGGGGGTACGAATGCAGTGATATATCCCCTTCACCCTTCCAGGTTCCTCACAGAATACATCTGAAAAATTGACTCACAAGATCTTTCTGATTGTTTGTGAGATCAGGGGGTATCCAAGTTATATCTTCCACAGATTCAGGTATCAAACAGGATGATATGGTGGCGGTTCTCCTTCCACTCTTTTAAAAGATGTATGTGGTACATCTGGGTCTTTTGTCGGCGATCCAGATGAGAGATTTATAATTACATGGACCCATTTGCTCTACTACCTCATAAGGTCTGTGCCATTTGAAAACTAGCTTGTTATCTGATGTGGGTCGGAGCACTAGTACTTTTTTGCCAATAGAAAATGATCATAATTAAACTTTCTTATTACACAAAGTCTTCTATTGTTCCTATGTGCCTGTGCCAGTGATCTAACAGTGGCCATGCATTCTTTGATCCTGTTAGCGATTTGAGAGAGTGTTACACCGTTCTGGCGCTGGTCTCTTTGGCAGCGCTGCCGGTTATGCGGCACGATACGGATTAGTACGCCCAAGATGGCCGCTAATCTCCTTGATGTTACTGCAGACAGTGGTACAGACTCTGCACATCTGCTAGAGACGCGGATTGCTGGTCACATGATTCCATATAGTGAAGGAAGGACTGCAATCCGATGCGTTGCTACTGTTGAAGACGGCACTCCGTAAGTTCTCTTATAGGTATTAGAGCTACGTTCACCTTTGCAGGTTCTAACTACCTCCTAACCTTTTCTCTGTTTCATCATCCTTCTCCCAGACTTGTTCAGCTGCCCTCTTCCCTTCTCGAGATCTCAAATTGGCTCCTGTATTGGATCCCGTCCATCCCCGACAATGCATCTACTTACATTCTCCGTTCTGAACATCACGTTGTTTCTGATTTTCCATCCAAAGTGAGTTGGCTTCTTCTGCCCACAAGTCCTCTGTATTCCCCCTGTGACATTTGCAGAAGATAACTCTCTCTTTATCCTTAAGGTGGGTTTTCTACTAACCTTCCGGGACCTGGTGTTTAGCCTCCAGTATTCCGGGTCCGCATTAGCCCTCTATTTTTTTACGGCGGGATCGGCCAGTAAGTGTCAGCCTCCCAAAATCACATGATCGCAAGCGTGCGTCACGTGGAGCACGACGTGAGCAGTGATTGGTTTCGCTGGCATTTCCTGGTCACATGATGCGTGGTTTTTTTATGTTTACACTGCCGAACGTGGAGGAGACGCCATGGCAACCGCCACCGCGGGAAGGGGCGAAAAGAGACAGGCCTGCTGTGCTTCTGCTGCTGCCGCCTTTGAGAGCGGGGTATGTCAGGGGAGTGAATATGAGAGCGGGGAGTGTCAGGTGAGTGGAGGGACGTGACAGCTTTCTACGAACTAACAAGACGCATCCTCCCCCGGGTTATGACCGACACCGGTCCTGAATACGAGGTGGCCTGCATCTGTGACTCCTGTTATTATAGGGGCATATTGTTACACCGTTCCAGCGCTGGTCTCTTTGGGAGCACCGCCGGTTATGCAGCACGATACGGATTAGTACGCCCAAGATAGCCGCTAATCTCCTTGACATTACTGCAGACAGCGGTACAGACTCTGCACGTCTCCAAGGGATGCGGATTACCGGTCACGTGATTCCATATAGTGAAGGAAGGAATGCAATACGATGCGTCGCGACTGTTGAAAACGGCACTCTGGTAGGTCAGTGTTAGTGAAGTGGGGATACCATGACTCGCCTTCCGGTACCCTCTCTCCCATCCACAAGGTTCCTCCACCCAGGTGGTCCTTGCTAGTCCACCCTCAGGGTCGGGATCCAAAAGCGATGGCCATTCCCTGGCCACCTGAACAGAAGATCCCTGGGGAGTAGATGTGAGAGTACCTTCAGGTTTCTCACATACCCTTCCCCTATGCGGGTTAGACCTATGTGATTCACAGGGGAACCTTGAGAGATAGTCCACATTACTCTGCTCTTGTCTTTTTCGATGTTCCACTGAGAAGCAGTATGGTTGAAGGTGTAAGAACCACTGCAGAACCCTAAGGTTCGATTCCTTTCTCTGGCTAATCCAGACTAACGGAGAGTGATCAGTGACCAGTCTAAATTTTTAACCCAGCAAATAGTATATAAGATAGACAATTTTATTGCCAATGCCTCTAGCTCGATGGCAGAGTAATTCTTTCCCCCAAGGAACAGTTTCCGACTGATGTACAATATCGGATGTTCCAGACCGTCATTGTTTTGAGATAAGATGGGACCTAATCCTGTTATTGATGCATCGCTCTGTAAGATTAATTCCTTAGAGAAGTCTGCAACCTTTAGAATGGGACTTTGACATAGGGTTTGCTTTAAGGTGTTGTAACAAAGTTCATCCTCTGCATCCCATTTGACCTTTTGAGGCTCTGCATTTTTAACTTATCTGTCAAGTCTTACTAAAAAGGTTTGGGATGAATCGTCGATAGTAACCTATCAAACCTAGAAAGGCTCGCAAATCCTTTTTAGTTTTTGGTGTGGGGGGGTCTCAAGAACTGCCCTAACTTTTTCTTGTTGGGGTTGGACACTCCCAATACCTACAAAAAAAAAGTACTTGACAGCAGATTGGGCTAGTTTACACTATTTGGGATTGGCAGTCAGTCCGGCTTTTCTTAAGGCTCTCATGACATTATGCAGCTGATATAAGTGGTCCTCCCGTGTCCTACTATGGATCACGGTGTCATCAACCTATACTCCGCACAACTTAGAGCAGGGCTGTAAAATCCAATCCATTCATCTCTGGAATGTTGTGGGAGCGCCATGGAGACCAAATGGTAAGACTTTGAAATAAAACTGTCCTATAGGTGTGGTGAATGCAGTTTTTTCCTTGTCATACCCAAACAGTGGGACCTGCCAATACCCCTTCCTAAGATCCAGGTAACCTATATAGTCTTAGATGCACTACCTTGCCTGTGGGGGTACGAATGCAGTGATATATCCCCTTCACCCTTCCAGGTTCCTCACAGAATACATCTGAAAAATTGACTCACAAGATCTTTCTGATTGTTTGTGAGATCAGGGGGTATCCAAGTTATATCTTCCACAGATTCAGGTATCAAACAGGATGATATGGTGGCGGTTCTCCTTCCACTCTTTTAAAAGATGTATGTGGTACATCTGGGTCTTTTGTCGGCGATCCAGATGAGAGATTTATAATTACATGGACCCATTTGCTCTACTACCTCATAAGGTCTGTGCCATTTGAAAACTAGCTTGTTATCGGATGTGGGTCGGAGCACTAGTACTTTTTTGCCAATAGAAAATGATCATAATTAAACTTTCTTATTACACAAAGTCTTCTATTGTTCCTATGTGCCTGTGCCAGTGATCTAACAGTGGCCATGCATTCTTTGATCCTGTTAGCGATTTGAGAGAGTGTTACACCGTTCTGGCGCTGGTCTCTTTGGCAGCGCTGCCGGTTATGCGGCACGATACGGATTAGTACGCCCAAGATGGCCGCTAATCTCCTTGATGTTACTGCAGACAGTGGTACAGACTCTGCACATCTGCTAGAGACGCGGATTGCTGGTCACATGATTCCATATAGTGAAGGAAGGACTGCAATCCGATGCGTCGCTACTGTTGAAGACGGCACTCCGTAAGTTCTCTTATAGGTATTAGAGCTACGTTCACCTTTGCAGGTTCTAACTACTTTCTAACCTTTTCTCTGTTTCATCATCCTTCTCCCAGACTTGTTCAGCTGCCCTCTTCCCTTCTCGAGATCTCAAATTGGCTCCTGTATTGGATCCCGTCCATCCCCGACAATGCATCTACTTACATTCTCCGTTCTGAACATCACGTTGTTTCTGATTTTCCATCCAAAGTGAGTTGGCTTCTTCTGCCCACAAGTCCTCTGTATTCCCCCTGTGACATTTGCAGAAGATAACTCTCTCTTTATCCTTAAGGTGGGTTTTCTACTAACCTTCCGGGACCTGGTGTTTAGCCTCCAGTATTCCGGGTCTGCATTAGCCCTCTATTTTTTTACGGCGGGATCGGCCAGTAAGTGTCAGCCTCCCAAAATCACGTGATCGCAAGCGTGCGTCACGTGGAGCACGACGTGAGCAGTGATTGGTTTCGCTGGCATTTCCTGGTCACATGATGCGTGGTTTTTTTATGTTTACACTGCCGAACGTGGAGGAGACGCCATAGCAACCGCCACCGCGGGAAGGGGCGAAAAGAGACAGGCCTGCTGTGCTTCTGCTGCTGCCGCCTTTGAGAGCGGGGTATGTCAGGGGAGTGAATATGAGAGCGGGGAGTGTCAGGTGAGTGGAGGGACGTGACAGCTTTCTACGAACTAACAAGACGCATCCTCCCCCGGGTTATGACCGACACCGGTCCTGAATACGAGGTGGCCTGCATCTGTGACTCCTGTTATTATAGGGGCATATTGTTACACCGTTCCAGCGCTGGTCTCTTTGGGAGCACCGCCGGTTATGCAGCACGATACGGATTAGTACGCCCAAGATGGCCGCTAATCTCCTTGACATTACTGCAGACAGCGGTACAGACTCTGCACGTCTCCAAGGGATGCGGATTACCGGTCACGTGATTCCATATAGTGAAGGAAGGAATGCAATCCGATGCGTCGCTACTGTTGAAAACGGCACTCTGTAAGTTCGCTTCTAGGTATTAGAGCTACGTTCACCTTTGCAGGGTCTAACTACTTTCTAACCTTTTCTCTGTTTCATCATCCTTCTCCCAGACTTGTTCAGCTGCCCTCTTCCCTTCTCGAGATCTCAAATTGGCTCCTGTATTGGATCCTGTCCATCCCGACAATCCATCTACTTCCATTCTCTGTTCTGAACATCACGTTGTTTCTGATTTCCCATCCAAAGTGAGTTGGCTTCTTCTGCCCACAAGTCCTCTGTATTCCCCCTGTGACATTTGCAGAAGATAACTCTCTCTTTATCCTTAGGGTGGGTTTTCTACTAACCTTCCGGGACCTGGTGTTTAGCCTCCAGTATTCCGGGTCCGCATTAGCCCTCCAGTTTTTTACGGCGGGATCAGCCAGTAAGTGTCAGCCTCCCATTTATCCTACTCTACCCTTCTTTCCTCTAACAACTGTATACTTACCTGTTCTGTCTCTGTCCGTAGAGAATCCAATTCTGCCACAAGCCTTCCACTATACAGAAGACTGCTACCTACCTCCAGACGTCCTGTGAGCCGCATCCATCCAGGGTTTTCTTCCCCCTGAGGGTTTCCCTGGGGGTCGTGCTCCTTCCCTTATTGGTTTTGTAATTATCTCCGGTGAGGGGGGACAGGGCTGTCCGGGAGATCTTCATTTCGGCATTTGTCTTCTCCTTGGGAAGTAGCTGTCTGATCAGGTTAGTGATATTCTTTGATTCCGATTGTCAGAGATAACAGAGAGTGGTATTGGGGCCTCTTCCCTTTCTTCCCATGTTTTCCTTAGCATGTCTAGGACATCTCTGAGTTCCTGCCCATAAATTAATCCAAAAGAGGAAAAAACGATGGTGGCTTGGGGTGTTTTCATTATCGCGAATAGAGCCCATGGAATCATTTGGTCCCAGCTTTTCTCATTTTGATCCACCAGCTTTCTTATGATGGTTTTAAGTGTTTTTTTTAACCTCTTTATGCGACCATCCATTTGGGGATGATATAGAGAGGTCCTCAGTGTGGTGATGTGTAGTAATTCCGTAACCTCTCCCATAAGCTTACTCATGAAATTAGAGCCTTTATCAGTTAACATTTCTCTGGGAATCAACCTGAGAAAAGAAGGGCAGCAGGTGTTTTAAAATGTGTTGAGTGGTGCTGGTTCTTAAAGGGAAAGGCTTCAGGGTACCATGTGGCAGAGTCTACGATTACTAATATATGCTTGTTACCCAATTATGAAGCTTCAAGGGGGCCTACAAAATCCATCCCTATCCTTGGTGAGGGGGATAACTCAGGCGCAACGTGTTTGTCTTGGAAGCAAGACAACACAGCGCCACACATGTTTGAATCCCGATCTCATGGCTGGAAACCAATTTCTGGAATTAAACGCCTTATAAAAGAGCAATTATAATTATAATTATATTCCTTGAAAATAGGACTTCAATAATGGGTAATGGATTCTTTGGAACTGGTGGTGGTATGTGTGCACTAGTTCTTTGACAGATGTTGCAGGCCTGAACAAAGTTCTTAATGTCTGCATGGATCCATGGCCAATAAAATGTTGTACTTGTGGGTGTTTGAGTTTTCGCCTGACCTAAATGTCCCCCGTTAGTCGTGAGTGGGCTATTTCAGGAACCACTTGCTTGTGGCGTCTTGGAACAACCAACTGTTTTTTTGTTACATCATCTGCTGTGGAATTGCCCTTATATAGAAGCGCATATTTTAAGAAACAAAAGGGCCCATCTTTTTCTCGACCTTCAGATTTAGGTAAGGTTTGCAAAAAGGCTTTGGCCAACAAAGGGTCATTCCTTTGGGCAAAGGCTAAGTCAGGAATTATGTCAGGTTCCTCCTCACTATATTTAGGGGATACTGAAGCACTAGGTCTCTCACCTGCTTCTCCGAAACACAAAGCACCTCTCTGTTTCCCCTTGTCCTGTCTCCTCCTTAAGCCTAGGAAATACTGCCCTTTCAAGTATTTCTTTGGTAATTTTATCCCCAGGTTGGATTTGAAAGACATCCCTCCCATGGTTCTGCAACAACACTTTTATATCTCCTCTGAAATCTGGGTCAATAACCCCTGCCAGGATATCTATCCCAAACGTTTAGGTCAGTCCTGACTTTGGTGCCAGTCGAATGTAAGTGCCAGGGGTGGTATCAGAACTAGATTGATAGATATCATCTTCCTTTACCCCGAAGGAATAGTTTCCTTCCTACTATTACAGATATCGAACCCTATGGAGACCTCTGTGCCTACCATGGTATCTGATGCTCTGTCACTGAGTTTTTCATATCTCAGGGTCCCCCAAACTGTTTCGGATGAACTGCATCCCACTGTTGACACCATACGTGAGACAGGCATGGTATCAAGAGATGACAGACAACAGAATGTGAATTCAACAATATGACTATTATTAATTATCAGGATGGATTTAATGCCTAATTTGCCTTGTGACTATGGTGGGAATATTCCTACCTAAAGAAACTAAGGTAAGTCTATGTCCATAACGCCAAATCAAAAGCCTGTCTGTGTCAAAACCTACGCTTGTCCTCACATCTAATACAAAAATGTAGTGTAGGGTTATTCTAACTCAAATAATGGTCAGCATAAAGTCTGGAGCTGTCTCTAGCTCTCTTCCTCAAGTTCAGGATACAGTTACAACAATTATAGGCTTCAACTGTTCTTTCAGGATTGAGTGTATGTTCCCCCAAAGCACACTTGGTTTCAATATACAAATTTCAGAAGGAGCTTAGTGTTCCTTTCCCCAAGCTTCAAGTACTGGTTCACCAAAACAATGTTCCAAAAGAGCACAGGGTTCCCTTCTCAAAGCTTCAAGCACAGATGTAGCAAAGGTTCAACAAACACATGATCTTAAGTTTTCTTCGCAACTTCCATTCACTTGTTTTGGGCTCTCTCATCTGGGAGCACATGTCAGACCACACGGTCCACCCAGTACAGGCCGCGGAACCATGGGCCATTGGCTTATGGTTTGACTTGGGACCTTGTCCAAGTGTTCTCCTTGGCATTACTTGACTCTTTGTACTCTAATTTGTTAACTTTATATCTAGTCTATTTCTTCCTTCACCGTGGTATGCAGCTTTTAGGTTCTCTTTTGCTCCCACTTCATTGCTCCCCCTTCTGCCATTCGCTTAACAACTTTCTCTTCACTCGTAGTGCTTTCAATACTTTTTATTCATCCTCCGTAGCCAGATACCTTTGAAACGGTGCCTATTGCCTGCACCTGAGATACTGAAAAAATTATCCAGAGGACATATTAATTTTATAAATGTCGTATAAAAATGTATTTGCCATGATACAAAATTTCTAAATAGTGTCAATTAATCACATACCACTATACACTCCATCATTATATAACATAGCAGGAAAGCATGAATTTACCTAAAATAGCTAAAAAAAAGTCATACCACAAGACTTTTCATTCATAGTGCAACATTCAAACATTACTCAACACACAGTGACAATCATACATACACCAATTGCTAAAAAATATACCAATGACATAAAGAGGGGGGTTTTATGAATTGTCCCCACAAACAGTCTTGTTATTTTTTATATTAGAGACAGCAATAAAGCCTGTTACATGTAATCTATCGCAAAGGTGGATCTGAACAGCAGAAAATTAAAAAGATCACATCCCTTTTCGATTTTCTGGACCGGTTTCGTCGTGAGATGCTGATTTTGTCAACGTCTTCATCAGGAGGAAGATACAAACATACTTGTATATGTGGACCAATGGAACCAAGGTGGAAGTCTTGTGCCAGAGCTAGCCGCCGTAGGGTGAACAAGGTGGGCCTCTTGAATTAGCGGGGCCTTAAATTGGGCCCAACAACTGGAAAGTCTGTAAATGGACTGTCAGTATCAGGAACTCAACGTTAGATCAATCGAAGTGTAAAACGTATTCTCCATAATTATGGAAAAATGACAAACTGCAATGCATGCAGGAGTTCATGCTCCAGTGCCGGATGAAATCAGAGCTGTAGTGGCTGTGAACGAAAAGCTACGCTTGCTCCTGACCACTCTGATATCCTGTTCCAAGATATTTTCTTGCCAACATGTCAGTCTTTCTTTGTTACTCGAGGGCTTTCAAAACCTTGCAAATCTTCTATACATGATCACTCTGATACACAGTATCTTCCTACAGCCTCGTTAGCATAGCATTCAATTGTTCATATGATTCAGAAGCACTCAAAGGTTTATTGGCAACGTGCGCCCGCTTTGCCAAATTATATCTTCTTTTCCTCTCGATCGTGCACCGGTTTTCTTTACACACAGAAACTCACTGGTCGCTTTATTTGATGCTGTGGCTCTTACGCTCTCATGTCGTCTCACAAACTGAGGTCAGGGTCTCACCACCTGCCCCTTAGGCACTCCTGGGCCAGCTCCTCCGCCCAGGAGAACAAGCACTTGCAGAACCAAACGGGAAGAACTGACACTGCATATGGCTTCCTTCCTACGACCTCACCGGCTCCCTGGAGACACGGCTCCCTCACCACTCTTCTGCAGAACTCCCTGCTCTGCAACTTTCCAGTGTTCTTGCTTTCCGCTCTCCTCCGGTTCCCAACAGTCCTTCTGCGCTTCGCTGCTGCTCTCTCTGGTTTCCACCGGTCCATTTGGGCTTCGCTGCTGCTCTCTTCCTCTCTGCTGCTGCCAAACCACCCCTTTATACACTTGTATCCCATCAAGGATCTTCACGTGTGCTTTTTTGTATGTTTTGCCGGATTCCAATTAGACCAATTACTGGGAGATGCCTGACCATCACCTCTGTAATGTTCATACTGCCTATTCTTCGTCCCAGGACTATAGTGGTGTTTCCAACAGGAAGTGTGTATTACTCTTAGTTGTCACTTGATGTGAGATTACAAGGAAAAGCTGGAAAGGACTGACACTATCCCATAAATACTGAGGGGGGTCTGATAGGTCAGTGTTAGTGAAGGGGGATACCATGTTTTGCCTTCAGGTACCCTCTCTCCCATCCCCCATGGACCATCCACCCAGGGGATCCTCCCTTGGCTAGTCCACCCCCAGGGTCAGTGTCCAGAAGCAATGGCCTGTCTGAGGCCACCTGAACAGAAGATCCCTGGGGAGTACATGTGAGAGTACCTTCAGGATTCTCACAATGGGTAACCCTCTACCCACCCAGAGAATACATCTACCATCACTAAACAATGAGTATAGTTTGTGCAGATGGGGAGCTGCATGATGACTGTCTGTACGTGCAGGAAGGGACTCTCTGGCACTGGATGTGCTGATAGCCTCGTACTGCTCTCCCAACATAGGGCTCATTACAAGTTTGACAGTGCAGTAAAAAAGTAGAGGTAATTCCATTTACCTCAATTTTTGCAGGTTTACTGCATGGTAATACCACCAATTTCTGGAGTTAAAGTGGTAAAGTCGAGGAGGTAACTCCTTCACTTTACCTCCAAAAATCGGCACTATTACCATCTGGTAATTCTACCGGAGGGAATACTGCCAAAAATCCCAAATAGAGTCCTATGGACTCCATAAACTAGGGATTTACACTGCCAAACCGCCACTTGTAATCTGGCGGTTTTGCCGCCGGAAGTAATACCTCCCGTGTTAATACCACTGGGCCAAGTGACAGTAACGGTAATACCATTTGGTGGTATCTCTGTGGTATTACTGCTGAGATACCACCAAACTTGTAATGAGCCCTGTATGTTAAGCACGTAAAACAGTCATCACCTTAAGCTATAGAGGCTAAATTAAGGGCCATCCAATCTCGATCCAATGGGGTCATCATAGCATTTTTACCTGAGTGGGCTAAGCCATGAGCTTTATGGACAGGGGGGGAGGAGTACCTTGGGTTCCACCAGGTGGCCGTCTGTGGAATGCCACAGGGAGTCTACTCCCAAATTACAGTAAAGTTGGGTTCAGGTCACCTTTTCAGCTTCAGAAGCTTTGTCTTGGAAGATTGCCAGGCTGGAAAGGGAAGGGATCGGTGACCATGGGGCTGCAACACAAACAAGAATATCATTAGGAGCCCGGGGCGCGTTTAACAAGCTGCACCATCTGCTGTTGTATTTCCTTGGGCTGCGAATCACTGGGAGGGATCATGTAATTTACATTTAACAATGGCTACAGCAGCAGGGAGTAATGATGCCTTCAATAAAGCAACACACAATTTCCATTCAATATTGTGGTGCCCATGGATGTTAAATACCTGCGTTGCTTCCAGAGGACACCAAAGTCATGGACAGTCCTGTGAGCATACCTGGAGTCGGTATAAATCGTGGCCGATCTATCTCGGGCCAAGGCACAGGCACGGGTGAGGGATACGGGTTCAGCGACCTGTGCAGATTTGGCCATGGGTAATCGATATGCTTCTAAGATGTCATGGGGGGGACCCTACAGAATAACCAGAGACCAATTCTCCCGTTTCTCGGGCACAGATGCACAAGTCATCCACAAAGAGGATCATATCAGGGTGTCAAGTACTCACGCAGTCACCCCGCTGATCGTGTTTACCAGGTCCTTCATACTGGGTACTGGAAGATAGACCGGGGCCCGTCCTGGCCGGGGTCTCTTCCTCACTTGGAAATTAGGGAGATCTTCCTTTAGATACACCCCTTTGCTGTTTTAGTGAGTAACAGAACAAAGGGATAAAGCAAACGTAAGTGCGGGAGAACCACACCCCTGGAAACCAGGCTGAAAGGGAAAAACAAGATAATTAGAACCAAACAGTAAGTACAGAACCCAACCAAACAACTTGGTGGACTGGGCACATACGCTGGATAATCCCGAAATAGTTATGGCCCAGGACCCTGTGCTTCTCTGTAGATTACGTTCATGCATCACTTCTGCGGTTAGACCACCAAGGTCGTGTAAGAGGTAGTCCAAAGGAAGTCCAATTGCTAAATGTGAAGGAGGGAATGTTAGTATGGGTACTAGCCTGAACGGAACGAGGGACACACTAGAAACGGCATGGTGCACATACTTGTGTCAGCAAAGCTTCCTGGTCGACTGCACAGATGAAGAGTAATCTTTTGAGGATTTCTTCAGATGAGTTGGCGGTTGGAGAGAGGACGAGCGAGACGTGACTCCCGGGAGCAGAGAAGGTGGGAATCAGCAGGAGCGGTCTCCGTGTCTCAGTCGGGATGTCTCTGTAATCTGTTAGGACTCGGAGGAGAAGGAGATTGAGAAACAGTCTGGGACACCTTGCAGATAATTCCAAGCAAGGTAACAGACGTCCGTAATACAAGCAATCCTAAAACAGGCAAAGATCAGGTAATGTGCAGGCAATGACAGAGCAGAATCGGCAGGCAAAGAGGAGTCAGAAACAGGAAAAACTACAGTCGGATTCTTGATGAAACACACAAGTGTAGCGTAATACTTGAGTTCAATCAGAAGCAGAGAGTTGCAGAAGAAGGCTGGCTTTATACAGAATAACACTTGCAAACAATGTGAAACAAGTCATGTGATTATGCACATGACTGTAATGCACGCAGCAAAAGTCTCCATGGAAACAACCAACGCTGAGGCCACATAACGATGATGAGAGAGAACCCCATATTTCTTTCCCTTCCACAGATGTTTGTTGGAAGTTACTTCACAGCCTTTCTGGGATGTGACACAGGGTTCAGCAGGGGCACATCTGATAAATCATCACAGATGTGTTTCAGTCCTGCAAAGTTGGCAGCAAAGAAGCAGGATTCCGGACTGAACATCTGCTCAAAGTCACATTAGCGACAGCAATGAGTAACTTTTCATATCGGCTGAGACGGGAGTTAGACACATGCTGTGCCTTCCCTTTAAGCGATAATGACAATACGGCATGGGGAACTGAAATCGTAACAGGGTGACCTTGCACTAGTTAATCAGTCTTTTCTATCGACAGAGCAGCAATGACAATGGCTTGCAGACAAGATGGAATCTAAGCTAAACTGTGGTAGGATACGGGCCGATGCTTGTCATTGTGTAACTGGGTCAATCTGTTGCGCTTGTCTCAGTACAGAACCAAGCGCTTCCTATAATCTGGCAAACCTACAGCCATGGTGACAAAGGCAGCTTTTGCTTCCTGATGCCATGGCAGGGATTCGTGGGCCGAATCAAGCGTGAGTTTTTGAAGGGGATTAACCATGGTTACATATCCCTGGAACCACAAGTTGCAATAACTGGCAATCCAGAGGAACCCTCTCATCTGCTTTCTAGACTGGGGCTTGAGGACTTTCTGGATCGCTGTAATCCGATTTTGGGATAGATGTCTTTGCCAAGCTGAAATCTAATGTCCTAGGTTATAGCACAAAGGGCAGACACCGCTCTAACTTTTCTTTAGATGCCTTGTGACCCTTTCACAAGCGCTGTGAATTAGAGAATCTTCCTCACATGCTTCCATGGAGGGAGAGGCTAAGAGCAGATTGTCTACGTACTGCACCAGCGTCAACTTTCCTGAGACCTGAACTGAGTCAAGATCTTAGAAAATAATGAGCCCTTATACGGCTATTTATTCAAAGCTTAGGAGCAACCAGTGATAACATAGAAATAAATCACAGAAGAAACAAAGAATTCAAAAGAAAATACATCACCGTGAGCGTAACTGGATTCCTCATCTCGCCAGAAGCGGCTGGAAGACCCCGATAACAGCCCACAGGTATGCCGGACGAAAGCGTCCCTCCTCCGGCTGAAGTCTCACCTGACCGCTCAGGGGTTCCGCATATATGCACCCTTCAAAAGGGGTGGCGATTTCTCGAACCTTCTGGCAACACACTTGCGCAACGCACTTGCGCATTGATGAGCCGCCGTTGGTTGCCAGCTGGGTCAACCGACAGTAACCTCAAGGAGCAAAGTGCCTCCCTCCTCTAAAAACAAGCACCACGGAAAACAGTCCCATAGCTCATAACAAGACATAACAAAGTTAGCTTTCCCAGCAGAAATGTCCTTGACTGCATACCAGGTTTGGAAAGCATGTTTTCTTCAGCATCGTGAATCTAGCTCTTAGCAAAATGAGTGCAGCTTTTCACTGCGGCCTGCAGTAAATATCCACCATGGCTCCGAGCGCTCCCAGAATGCACTGCACCAGAGCCATGTTTTAGCTCAAGCATAACCGCTCTCAATGTATCCCATTGGAAGACGAGTAAATGTATACTGCGTGGAATTATGGGTAAATGCGAACAGATACTGTCTGGCAAGATGTATAGGCATGGATAAAAACATATGCAGTGATTTTAACTAATTAAATTACAGAGAATGCTCTAATAAGGCAAATGTTATAAAGAAAAAATATCACATTTTTGTTTAAAATGTATATGGGGTTAAAATGGGTGGGGAGGGAGTTGGTGTGGGTTTAAAAGCATTGGGAAATTGGAGGTTTGGGGGGGACCCACCAAAATAAAAAAATAAAAATAAATTGATATTTTTTGTTAGAACATTTTCGTTATTAAAGCATTTTCTGTAATTTTATTCGTTAAAATCACATGTGACCAGAGACAAATGCTGAACTCATATCTATAGCAGTGAAATACTTGGCTGTATAGGGAATGCATGACAGAATGGTAGCTGGGTTAGGTGCAATAGGAAAAGCTGGTAGCACAGCTGCATGAACTGCACGTAGGCGCTGAATTACGGAGCCAATACTTTGAACGCAGGAAGACACAATAACTTGCAACCACACACTCTTAAAATAAGAAAAGATAAACCTAAAATGATAAACCTCTTTACCTGGCTTCTTTGTGGGCAAAATCGGAGTACTTCAGGGAGTAAGAGTTGGTACAATAATATCTTGATGAAGAAGGGATTCTATTACCGGGTGTATCCCTTCTTCAGCCTGTCAGGAAAAAGGACATTGAGGTACACAAGGCAAGGGCTTTACAGAATTTTGGCTCAACATTGACCATATAACTAGCGTCTTGTGCATGGGTTAACTATACCTTGGTCGGGACTCAATCCAGCAGTCCCTGTCGCGAGTCGGGGGTGTCAGGCCGGTCTTCAGCATTTGAATGGGTAATTTCCTGTAATACGACCAGCATCTCGTACTCTCTGTGAGTGGGAATATCAAGGTATACACCATCAGGGTAAAAGTGAATAGAGCAACTTAGCTAACACGATAAATCCAATCCAAACAAATTCACAGGAGACTCAGCAATAATGCAATTTGGTCAGAAAGTGGACCTATCAGGACCATAAACGGGGTGGATACAGGATGGTGCAACAATTTAATCAGAATGCATAATTAGTAGAAACTAAGAAGCTTTTATTGTGTAGTGTGATGCTCCTGTGTCAATCAAACATGAAATCTTTTGACCAGCGATAACACAATTAACGTACGGGGCAGTAGATTCAATCAATATGAGGGGTTTCAACACGTTCAGAGACGTCTTGGTAATCCTAACTATTGGTCTCAAGTGGTGGTTCTACTTAGCACGGTTGGCTGTATGCCTCGACCATCATACTTAGGCTGATGTGAACACCCAGCTTTCCAGTGTCCAAACCCTTAACAGTAATTACACTGACCACTGAAATACCTCTCAGCAGTTTGCCCTTCTTCATGTGACTGGGGTACTCCACTCACTCTTCCCCGTCCTCGCCATTCTGGCATGGGGGGATCCTTCACTTTACCTGGGATGGTTGTAAACTCCATCTGCAATGCCATAAGTTTGGCTTCAGCAGTTTCTTTCTGTCAACCTTTTCATGGAAGTGCTGTGCAGCTAGGAAACCCTCTACCAAACCCTTTTCTTCCCATCCTAATAGCACTGCTATAATTCATCAATATCAAATTGAGCCACCACAGCTTGGGGCAATGTAATGACTGCGTCAACAACCCCCGTGTATTGTTCAAAACATTGTTTCAAACACTCAAGATAGTTTACAGGATTTTCACTCTTGGCTTGCTTGCATGCATTCATTTTGGGCCAATTAGTCTTTAGTGGACACATTTCAAGAATAGTTTACACCAGTCTATCAGTAAATGTTTTCAGGTGCCTGGAGGGCACAGGGTCTTCTGCTGGCCAGTTGGATCAGACTTTCAGCAGGGTAAATGTGTATGTGTGCAGCACTGCTCGCAATAATTGATTTAAATAAACATATGTAGGTTGATAGGAGTCTAACAGGATCTTCTTGTATCTTTCGGAGTCTCTGAACAAAATGAAACATATCAGTAGCTCCATCGGGCATGTAAGTAACTAAGGTGTTGACTCCTCCAGGAAGCTGTCTGAGCGGGAATGCACGAGTACTGGTATTAGCTGTCAAATTCAGGATCCCTTCAAACGTGGCTGAGACAGTTGAAAAAAGTTTGGAGATCTGGGCTCTTATTTAAGGGGTGAACGGGCTGACCATACGGCTTATTGGAATGGACTGATGATAGGTAGGTGGTTGGGCAGAGTGTGGGCTAGCTGGTTGATGGTCATGTACAACATTTAAAATAGCGGCATTGTAAGTGTCCAGAATACCTTGGGGTGTTACCTTTGGCGGTGGCTCCCCTTGGATTAGGGTATAAAAATGTTTATAACCGGCTTTGGGGGCATGTACCAGTAAGTTGGAGTACTCGGTTTTGAAGGATTTAACTTGCTCTTGGAGCTTTCCTTGGCTGTCTTTCAGTTCCCGGGTCTTGGACTTAATTTTCAGTATACCAGTCTAGGTAGCTGTCCCATTGCTGTTGGTGTACACGTGCACCTTTCTGTTCTAATGTCTTATGTAGGTTCAATATCAGACCCAGTCAGATGTGCCTTCCTGGTGGAAGTGTCTGGGTGACTCACTCTGTGTATATTCGTGCCATTTACCTAGGTACTGTGAGTGGTCAGAAATGCGAGTGGGACAATTAGGTGGAGGTTCCTCACAGGTCGCCATTTTATTTAATAATAAGGGGTGAGACAAATGCCTATCTTTCCCTAACCTAACAGGATTTCCCTACCTATCAAACTAAGTCTGGAGGAAAATTACCTAATGTCCAATTGTATCTGTCTATCACACTCATACATACAACAAAATCATACAGGAATTATTTGTCTGATTACACTTTATAAAATAACATATACATTTAAAGATAAAAATTATAAACAGGAATCATGGCTGAGTCCCCTTCCCCTGGATCAGTTCAGGATATTTCAAACCAAAGTTCAATGTCAGGAAAGTTGTTTTCAGTGGCAAAGTTCCATTCCAGGTAGAACACAAAGTTATTTTCATTCCATGTGTCCTTCACATGGCAAAGTGATCTTAATTCCAAAAAGAATTTCTTACTCTTCAAAACCGTTGTTTAAGTATCCACAACCTTCTGCTTGGCAAACCAAAAAGACTTTGAGCCTCATTCTAACCCTGCCGGTATCAATGGCTTTTATTGCCGTTAGGATGCCAGCCTTACCTCCAGGTTTCAGCTTGAGGTAACTCAGGTGCCCCACCAGCAACCCCGTAGTTGGCCAGTCTGGTAAAGTGCCGGTATCTGACATGGAATGGGGTCCAAAGTCTCCAAACACCAAGTCAATAGTCAATGTAAAAAAATGTAAAATTATTTTCTCTGAAGGCCAATCACTTTTCATCACGTTGTATTTCTTCTTCATAAGCAACACATTAGTCAGGATGATTCATTCACAAAGATATAGCTTAGTCAGGATAATTGTACAACAGTTCATCAATAAACAGTGGTGGAATTTTCCACTTCTGTGCCACCACATCCTTTTGCCACATTCACAGTACTTCAAATCATCTTCTTCCTGGTTTACTCACCTGCCAGGACTAGCCACTATTTGTCCCTGTCCTGGCTAACTCGCCTGCCATGCCATGATAGAAACTCCTACTACTACAACTTGTATTTTGTGGAGAGGCCTGTTCCAAACGTTCCACACTTAAATCCTCAATGGGGAAAGATGAACCAACAACTGCTTCTTGGGTAAGCCTTTTCAATAAAATAGGTTTACAACTTCTTCCACAAGTATACTCTACACAATGACAATGATTATCATATTGATCTGTTTGCCACAGGCAATGCAGGTTACAGTTCTCCCCCCCCTTGATGATCCTTTCTACAAGGAAGGCTTTTCTCGTGCAGTCTCTGATTTTTTTTTCCACAACCGATTGGCTGTTGGTAAAGCAGTTTACAACTTTTTCCCAAGCTGTATCTTGTTCAGGGACAGTTACATTTGAATTGCCGTGGCGTCACTCCCAAATTTCTTTGGCTTTGGCAATGCAGGTTTTAATGTCCCCTTATCGGATAACCCTCTTTAGGAAAGTTGTATCCCCTTTCTTTTAATTATTGCCCTTCTTTTGGATTTGGCAGTGCAGGTAACAATATTCCCGTATTGGATGTCCCCCCTTTAGGTAGATTGCATTCACTTTGTTTGCTTATTGTCCCCTTTTGACTTTGGTAATGTGGGTTACAATATTCTCTTATTTGATATCTCCCTTTAGATAGGTTGCCTTTATTCTGCTTGACTATTGCCCCTTTGTGGCTTTGGCAATGCAGGTTACAATATTCTCCTATTCTACATCTCTTTTTTGGACAGTTGTGCCCAATTTGCTTTCATTCGAAAGTTTGGTATTCTAAAACGTCATTCTTATACAGCGGTCTACTTCGGAGTACCTCGGGGCCAACTATAACAGGCCAATTCAGTGGCATGTCCTGGCGTCTCCTTCTGACCTGCTGCTTCTGCTTCTTCATTCGTCAGTACTTCCCTGGCTCTTGACAGCCCCGGTGTCATGACCACTGTGAGGGGGTACAAGTTGTGCCACAAGCAGGCTTCCACCAGAACCCTGGAGCCAGCCCTTGCGCCTTTGGCACCAGGCTCACATAGCTCTCAACTCACACGCTTTTGGCGGGTGTCACCCGCCTTGTAAACAGCTGACTCACCCACCAAGCCTCCTGCACACCCATTTGTTTCAATGTGCCTCTCACCCGCCAAAAATAAAATCAGGTGTTTTCACCCGCTTTTGCGACACAAATGGTTGAGAGCTATGGGCTCATATGTAGGAAGGAAGGGCTGTTCAAACTAGGTCCCATTTATGTACATGGGCCTTTAAATCCAACATGGAAGCACCCACACAGTCTAGTTCTAAGAACCAAGCCAAAATCCCTGTGCCCTGGCTGACGTGTATCACAACTGTCTCACCAGCACAATTGACACCCTAGCTCCTTGTGTCAATAAAACAAAACGCAAAGTTAAAAAATCTTCTTTCTGGTTTAATGAGGAACTTGTCTCCCTCAGAAGGATTAAACGATCCCTTGAACACCGGCTAAACAAAACCCATACCTCAGAAGCTCTGGAAGCTTTTAACGCCGCAAACAAAACTAACAAATCAGCCATCATTGCCCATAAAGCAGATGCCCTCAACACCAAAAATAGCAATGCTTCCTCGGATAGTAAATAACTATTCACCATACTCAAAGAGTTGGAGAACCCAATCCCCATAATTAACCCAGTCCAACCAAACAAAGAATGGTGCACCACCATCCAAGATGCCCTGGCTTCTAAAATCAAGCTATTACAAAAGAAAATCATTTCCAAAAGAAATCTCTCATCTGACAAGCATACCACCTCTACCCAAATCACTATGAACACTGAAGATATCACCCCTCTCTTCAAGTTCACACCAGTCTCCCAGGACGCAGTACTCAGTACTATTTCTAAACTCAAAGCCTCAAACTGCAAAGGAGATAACTTCCCGGCGCACTTAATTAAATGATGTGCCCCTACCATCACTCCTATAATTACTAACTTTGTGAATGCCTCTTTCCACACCAACCAGGTCCCAGCCAGCATCAAAGCGGCATGGGCTACCCCTCTATTGAAAAAGCCTACACTGGACCCTTTAGTGCCCACAAACTACCGGCCTATAACAACTGTCCCCTTTCTACTTAAAATCATTGATAAAATAGCCTATAACCAATTACAAACTCACCTCAAACACATTAACCTACTAGGAGCTAGACAATCTGGCTTCAGGCCCAACCATAGTACGGAGACAGCCTTGCTGGATTTGAAAATCCAACTGGACTCTATCAGAGATTCAGGGAAATTAGCCACCCTACTGCTACTGGACCTATCAGCAGCATTCGACCTAGTCGACCATGATAAACTATGTGATACTCTAAAAAAAGATTTTAACTTTTCCAACAATGCCACCCAGTGGATCAAATCTTTCTTAACGGACCACACATCCAGAGTGGCCATCGGAAATCATGCAGCGGACCCCATAGTAGTACCCATTGGAGTACCCCAGGGATCCTGCCTCTCCCCCGCCCTCTACAATGCATACACTAAACTCCTATTCTCGGCTCTTGACGATATGGGTGTCATCTACATCAACTTTGCAGATGACACAGAAATCCTCATCCCCATTACAGGTGACTACACCCAAGACACCTACACCATCAACAAAGTTTACTCAATAATCCAAAATTGGATGGCTCTAAACAGCCTCTGCCTCAATGATGAGAAGACTGAGGTACTCATCGTGGGCTCCCAAAAAAGAATAAGCCCCCTCCACTCTGAGTACTCCCATATCAACATTGACGGCACATTGATCCCAGTGCTCAAACAGGTTAAAACTCTTGGTGTCTATATTGATGCTAACCTCACTATGCACAAACAAATAGCTGCCCTCTCCTCGTCCAGAGCCTACACAGCAAAACTCATCGCACTCAGTCGCCAATTTCTCACCCCGACAAATTGTATCACACTGGCCAGAGCCCTGATCGTAACGAAATTGGATTGCTGTAACATTCTCTTCCTAGGAACATCCAAAACTTATCTAAACAAAATTCAATTGCTACAGAACAAAGCCCTCAGAGCGGCACTAGGTATTAAGAAATCCGAACAGATATCTAGCATCAGAAGAGAAAATCATTGGCTGCCAATTGAAGCAAGAATCATATTCAAAACACTTGTCCATAAATGCATCACTAACAAAGAACCCAGCTACCTCAATAACACTGTCAAGAAATAAATCTCCTGTAGGCAACTTAGACCTAGTAAACTGGCCCTCCTGGAAGTTCCTCAATATAAATATTGTAGAGCAGGAGGATGTAGTTTCAAAGTCCCAGCCCCGTCGCACTGGAACGCGCTATCCCAAAGAATCAAAAACAAGGACTCTCTACTAAAATTTTAAAAAGCGCTGAAAACCTAGCTATTCAATAAATATTAACCCTAACTAGTCCTACCTGATTCCAGTATTAGGACGCTATAAGTCTACCCTTAAACGAACTGTGAGTTGCTACTTTGACCCAGTGTAACTTAGTATATGAAATATGACTTAAGATGCTATGTGTAACGTCAGTATAAAAGTTTTGATTTTCTGTCTGTAACTGCAACACTGTATATATATGTGAGAATCTGAAACTCTTTGCCGTGATACC
This sequence comes from Ambystoma mexicanum, assembly GCF_040938575.1. Classification (NCBI taxonomy): domain Eukaryota; kingdom Metazoa; phylum Chordata; class Amphibia; order Caudata; family Ambystomatidae; genus Ambystoma; species Ambystoma mexicanum. The sequence continues at coordinate 136,377,828 of NC_090930.1, forward strand.
CTCGGGTCTGGGCGAGTAATAAATGTAATAAATAAATAAAATAAATAAATAAATAAATGCTGTCTAGTGTTTTGGGTGTAGCAGGCCTGGAACTACTTTCCCTGGTACTACTTTACCTGGGCTATGTAAACCACACCCTGACTGCAGAACATGCTTTGTGTTATTCTGCAACCAGCAGTGTGACGCTCACCGTCTCCAGCTCCTGGTCTTCAGCATCTTCCTGTAATCCTGCAAGAACAAGATTATTATGTTTTATCTGAGAAAACGCCATCCAGTACTCAGCATCTCAACTGGGCTGCAATCTGTAGAAACCGAGAGAAGAAGAAACATCACTCACCTGTGAGTACTAGCTTAAGGACTTCCGGCGAACCGCTACCACAGCTGCTGTTCGAACATTGCGACCTGCAATAACGAGAAAGGGAAAAACAATATTAGAACGCGCGCTTCAAAAACATTGAATTCCATCAGTTTTACCTGAATTCCAGCGCACTACGCCACGCTTCTATCCGGAGCACCAAAGCAACATCTGCAAAGGAAAAGAGACATATTCAGGTTCGCTTTCAATATTAAACAACCGCACAGTGCTGTACTTACCATAATGGATTCCGGGCCTGTTTTTCATCGCACTCTCATCCACTCGCAGCACCACAGCGGCCTGTGAGAAGAAGAAGAAGAAAGCACAGGTTAGCTTTAAAAGACAATAAAGGCACTGCGCTTCGCGCTTTCTCTTACCTAGAAACGTGCCTCTCCATCCGGCATGCCAGCATCAAGACCTTCACACCTGAAAAGAAGGAGATAAAGACATTAACGAATTCCCACCATAAACAGAACAAAGACTTACAATTAACAAACCTACCTGCCTACCGGCGGATTCGGGGTCACAACAGGTCTGGGCCCAAGGAAGGCGTACTGCACCAGTGAAGCAACTCGGGCAGCTCACCAACAAACGTCAAGCTCCCCTGCACAAGAAACGCAGGACGGATTGCTCACCCTACAAATAACTAAGATTCATTATTCAGCACTGGGCAACTACGCATCCAGGGTTCCAGATCTCAGAGCCTTCCAGATGCTCCCAGGGATATCAGGTGAGCGTAACAGAACACGAAGCCTTTAAACCTTATCCACAGGGGCGTCATGGAGACATCTGAAACTGATCAGTTAGCCCAGCTTTTGGGACAATTACGCGCCGAGGTACATGCAGCCCGGCAGGAAACCAATGCCTTAAGACGAGAGTTAATAGTCACAAAAGACCGTACTGATGAACTAAGCAAACAGCTACTACAAACACAGGCGGGGCAGGCTCCATTGCCCGGATTCGCCCCATCTGTCGCTACACCATCATCAGTCAATCCAGTACAGATAACATTTCCGGAAGCAGTACCCCTGGCACCACCAGAACGGTTTAATAGAGACCCCAGAAGGTACGCAACATTCATGAACCAGTGCCACCTCCATTTTCTTTGTAGGCCTGGGGCTTTCCCAAACGACCAGGCGAGGGTAGTCTTCGTGTTATCATATTTGTCTGGAAGTGCCATAGACTGGTCGGTACCTTTAGTGAGCCGGTATGACCCATTACTGCAGAACTTTAGGGGTTTTCAACAGGAGATGGAAAATTTATTTGCTCAACACTTGCATGGACAAGCTCTTGATAACAAACTCCTGTCCCTCAGCCAAGGGAATCAAGATTTGCTGATTTATATTGCCACCTTTAAAAGACTGGTTGTAGAAGCGGGGTGGTCAGAAGATAAAAGAACCACGTTGTTTCATCAGGGCCTACGAGGACACCTGAAGGATGTTCTTGCTCAAGTGGTAGACCCACCTAAAACTGTGCAGAGTTTATCAACCTGGTAGTTCAGTTGGACCACAGATTACAGGATCGAAGAACAAACCGAAGTAGACTTGAAAATTGTGCTATGTACGTACGTTCAAAAGATAATGTTCAACGTCCATCAGAAAATACCACATAACCCATGCATATTGGAGGAGTATGACCCCCTTTAACCAAGGTTGAAAGAGACAAGAGGAGGCAGCTACATGTATGCCTATACTGCGGTAAATCGGGTCAATACCTCAAAGAATGCCCAGTGAAACCTCCAAGTAAGGTAGTAGGCGCTACAGAGAAAGAAGATGATGGAAAGGAATTGGAAAACTACCAGACCTGGCATGCGTAGAGGTCCGCTTGTCGAGCGAGAAGGATGAGTCACAGACCTCACATTTCGCCCTACCAGTAACCTTGGTCAATCACCAACGACCATCACGGATGCATGCCATAGAGGCATATATAGACAGCGGAGCAGTTGGTAATTACATAGATCGAGATCTGGCAACAGAAATGGGACTTCTCTTATGCACAAAACCAACAACCGAAAAGGTAACTACTGTTGACGGTACAGAAATTGCTTCGGGACCAGTAACCCAATGGACAACAGAATGAACCCTTCTGTGTCAGGATGGACATCAAGAAGCAATCAAGTTTGACCTCATCAAAGCTCCTCAGTTCTGGTTGATCTTAGGGATGCCATGGTTAGTAACTCACAATCCCCACATAGACTGGCGTGCAAAGAGACTGACCTTTTCTGATGAATGCACCCACGCTTGCTACCCGAAATCTATGCCACAGCCAAACCTGAAATCTGTTCAATGAATAGCATCAGGGATCACAGAACCAATGGACACCTTACCAATGAATATCAGGATTATCAAGATGTTTTTCAGAAGGAACAGGCTAACACATTACCGCCACATAGGCCCTATGACTGTCAGATCGACCTGATACCTGGTGCACAGGTTCCTTGTGGTTGAATATATGCACTGACGGAAACCGAAAAAAGTCCACTTGAAGTCCTATCTGGATCAATACCTGGCTAATGGGTTTATCGGCCCCTCAAAGTAACCGGCAGCCTCTCCCTTATCTTCGTACCCAAGAAGGAAGGAGATTTGAGGACTTGCATCGATTACCATGCACTTAATCAAATCACAGTAAAAAACTGCTACCCTTTGCCCCTTATCCCGGAACTGTTGGACCAAGTCAAGGATGCCCGAATTTACACCAAACTAGACCTCAGAGGAGCATACCACCTTGTACGTGTTAAGAAAGGGGATAAATGGAAAAACGCGTTTCGCACCCAGTATGGCCTGTACGAATATCAAGTAATGCCTTTCGGGCTGTGCAACGCTCCCTCAGCGTTCCAATACTTCATAAATGATGTATTACGGGAATTAATCGATGTCTGTGCCCTGGTCTATATTGACGACAACCTGGTGTATTCCCCCTCTGAAAGAGATCATGTGGAACATGTTCGCTCAGTCCTTGCAAAACTTTGCCAGCACAAACTGTACGCTAAGCTCGAGAAATGCTCTGTCACGACCCGTATAAAAAAAAACCCTGGCCAGCCCATGGGCCAGGATGGGCCATGGATCGGGTCTCAAACAAACTCAGGCATCCTTTGCTGAAGCCCTCTTGGGGCCAGTCCTGGCGCCATTGGCGCCAGGCTCATACTTCATGAGGACTTGTGTTTTGGGACTACTTTGTTTCCAGTGCCAGCCAACATGGAGGCACCCACATAGCTTGGTTCCCACGGAACCAAGCTATGCGGTATAGTGTTTTGGGTGTGGTAGCCTAGGAACTACTTTACCTGGACTACTTTGCTGAAGCTATTTAAACCACACCCGACTTGAATGACATGCTTTGCGTTACTTTGCAATCCTGCAACGTGACGCTCATCGTGTTCATCTGTACCTGCGAACCTCGGAAGAACAGCATCTGAAAAACAAAAGGACATTGTTAATAGCAGCAGCTTACCTGTAATTCAATCGCTAGCTGCCCTCAGCTCTTGCAAACAGCATCCAAGGATCAGCGAGCCTCCCGGACCGGCGGATCTGCAAAAAGGGAGAAACAGGACATAAGACATTTTACAATCATGCCGGAAGCTTACCTCACGAGTCGCCCATCGACCAGCATCGCCTTGGGACTTCTTGCTCCGGGTGAGCACCGCAATCTTCGTGAACGAAAAGACAACAGGTTAGCAAAGGCAAGACATCATAGCGCCGCGCATAGCGCCTACTTACCGCATCAACGTGCTCTCGATGCACCATCATTTAAAGGCGAGTCCCAACTCAGCCAACGTTCCACAGTGAACTTCCGCGCACCTAAGGAAAGAGAAAAGACATTATTTAAACCAGAGAAAATGCATTATTTAAACCAAAGAAAGGCATACAAGCATAACAGAAATAAGACCTACCTGAAAGACTCAAAAAGGCCGGCATCAGTGAAGTAACTAGATCGCACTCGCCCACAAAGGACCACGCGCCCCTGCCAAGAAGGCAGGACGAAGAGCACACCAAAACCCATAACAAGGTGAGGAAAGGGCTGGGGGGGGGGGGCTGCAGGCATACGGGGTGTTGGGAGGCTCTTACTCCAGTTGCCCAGTCTTGAACATTGCCCACCTGTATTCCATGCAGAACTTCTCTGCTGATCATACCTGGGAGCCGCTGAGAAGGATACCAGAGTCCTCACAGCTGGGTGGCGTCCCCGTGGATACCAGGTGAGCGTAACAGAACGCGAAGCCTGCCAAACCAATCCACCTGGGCGCCATGGAACCATCAGAATTAGACCAATTGGCCCAATTGTTAGTAATACTTCGTGCCGAGGTTCATTCTTGCTGGTGATCCACGAAAATACGCAGCTTTCATGAATCAGTGTCACCTTCATTTTCTTTGCAGGCTGGGAGCATTCCCAAATGACCAAGCCCGGGTAGCCTTTGTTTTATCATACCTAAGTGGCAGCGCCTCCGATTGGTCGGTACCATTGGTGTCCCATGATGATCCTTTATTACATGACTTTGGGGGATTTCAGAGGGATATGGAAAAACTTTTTGCTCGCCATACTCGAGAACAAGCTGTGGACAATTTTATGGGAGGATTGGTCCAAGAGACCCCCCTCCCCTGCATCCTCTCCCCCTGGTGAAGTCCATGGCTCGTCAGGGGCCCCCCCCTGCCACTAGGGCCCAGGTGGTGGGTGGGCCACTGGCTGAAGACATTGGGCCTCATTCCAAGTATGGCGGTAAGGGATAGCGGCCACCGGTAACGAGACCGGTGGCGGTAATCCCTTACCGCCATACTCCGAGTTCCCTCTGCGCCCTCGCCCTTAACGCCTGCTTTGAGCAGGTGTTAAAGTCGAGGGCGCAAAGGGGCCTCCAAGCCAATAACGGTGACCGTAATGAACGGTCACCGTTATTTGCATCTTCCCCATTCCCATTGAGCCCTATGGGGGTGTCATGATCTCTGCTTCCAAAAGGTCAGGGTTTTCCCAACTCCCTTGGAAGCAGATCCATAACCCAGGTTCCGAGTGCCAACCAGTCCCAATTGGGACCTTTTGGACCCAGTCCTGGCGCCAGTGGCACCAGGCTCATAAATATGCCCAGTCCCAGCGCTGGAAGCGCCGGGGTCATAATGCTTGGGTGGACTTACCTGCAGCAGACCATGCTGCTTACTTGCCTGCCAGTTGAGCCTCTGATCCTCTTCTGTTTGGAACTACTTTTCCTGTTGGGTGGGGCAGGAGCCACTCCCTAGATTCAGAACACTGGAACTCTTCTGGAAAGCAGGAACTCTTTTCTTACCTAGGTGTGGCTGTGGAAGGAGACACCTAAGCACTACAGGAGGCTATTTAAACCACACCCGATGGATGAATCTTGCTTTGCGTTATTCTGCATCCTCTGCAGCAGAACGCTCATCGTGTCTTCTGCATCTGATCCTGGGCCTAAGGAAAAAGGCTTACCATCCTGAATCCAGTCTTCAGCAACACCTATAAAGACAAGAAAGAACAGGTTAGCATTACGGTCTTCAGTGACAGCTCTTCACTTACCTGGTCCATCGGCTGTCACCAACGCTTCGGCGCTGCATCCCGCATCTGAAAGACAAAAACAAGGTGCGTTTAAAGACATTGGGGAACTTTAATACTCACGTGCCATTACTCCTTTCCACATCTAACCCAGTGGGTATTCCGGCACCCTGCAGCCGCTCCGAACTTGTACCTGCAAAATAAAAAGACAGTTAGAGCGCATCGTGAAGCAGGCAACAAGCGCTTACTTACGTGCTTCCAGGCGCTTCTATTCATCACACGGGCTCCATCTTCAACTCACTTCAGCCCGTCATCCGCCATCGCCGGAACCCTGCAAAACAAGAGACATCATTACTAAAGACTTTAAAGACATTAGAATTACTCGAAACTTACCGTTCGTGCAGTAAACGACGGACAGCAGTCCTCTGAAGTCAAGAGGCCTGCTCCCCTTATCCAGTGAAGAAACTGGTTACAGCACCCTGCCCCGAGGCAGATGGAGAGCACAGCGTTCACTTACCTAAGGTGAGAGCGTTAACCTTTGGGGTTCTACAGGAGAAGAGAAAGGGAAGAAGAGAGAGACATTCAATAACCCAGTTCCTTAATCCCATATTTTCTATCTGCAGACATCTTACCCTTCGAGTCAGACATACAGTGCACAGAGGTCCAGCCCAAAGAGCCAGCCGTGTGTTACACATCACCTTTGAAGATACGGTATACGCCCAGTCAAGACCGGCGCCTCTACGGGAATCAGGTGAGCGTTACAGAACGCAAAGCCTACCACAAAACTCCCGTCCAGGCGCTATGGAAACCTCGGATACCGACCAGCTAGCCCAGTTACTTGGGGAACTAAGGGCAGAAGTGCATGCAGCCCGTCAGGAAACGAACGCTCTAAGAAGGGAACTGATTATTTCCAAGGAGCGAACAGATGATCTCGCTAGACAATTGCTAGTCACAAGCCGGACAGACCCCGTTACCCGCATCTGGGGGAAATCTTCCTTCTACATCCTCTGTGAATCCAGTGCAGATCAACCTACCTGGGAATGTACCTCTGGCTCCGCCCGAACGATTTTCTGGTGACCCAAAGAGGTTTGCAGTATTTATCAATCAGTGCCGGTTGCATTTCTTATGCCGGCCAGCAGCCTTTCCAACTGATCAAGCTAAAGTAGCTTTCGTGCTTTCGTACCTTAGTGGCAATGCGGCAGACTGGTCGATCCCTCTAGTAAATCAAGATGATCCGGTCCTCCATGATTTTCAAGCTTTTCAGCTCAGTATGGAAAAACTGTTCGCAAGACATTCACAGGGGCAGGCCTTGGACAATGAGCTTCTTTCGTTGCGACAAGGTAATCAAGACCTTTTGGCTTATATTGCGTCTTTCAACAGACTGATAGTGGAAACTCAATGGCCTGAGGACAAAAGGATTACGCTGTTTTATAGAGGTCTACGTGGAGAGCTCAAAGATGTGTTAGCCCAAGTAGTGAACCCCCCACAAGATTGTTCGGACTATATAGACTTAGTCGTTCAAATAGATCACAGACTGCAGAACAGGAAGGCCGATCGTTCCAAGTTTGATGCTCGAGTATTTTCCAAACCGCCAACTCCTTCCAAAGGAGTAGACTCCGGGGAACTCATGCAAATAGGGGGTCTGAAAGGTACTCTAACACAAAAGGAGCGGGAAAGGAGAAAACAGTTGCAATTATGCCTCTATTGCGGAAACTCAGGGCACTTTCTTCGAGACTGTCCGGTGAAACCTGCCAAGAAGGCAGTAGGAGCTGCAGTTACCAAAGTTACAAACTCTGAGCAGGGAAACGACCTCGCCCGACAAGAATAGAGGTCCTCTTGCCGAGCGTGAAAACCAGTTCCGTGACCTCGCATTTCGTGATACCTATGGTCCTCATTAGCCCTGATAATCCGGATCGATTACATGCAATTGAAGCTTACGTCGACAGCGGTGCCATCGGCAATTATGTGGATCATGAAATGGTTTTGAGGATGAATCTAACTCTTTGTCCCAAGGCTGTAAAGGACGTCATTACTACGGTGGATGGTACGGAGATAGCCTCCGGGCCAGTAACGCATACCACTCAAGAGGTGACGCTAGTAAGTCAAGATGGACACCATGAGAAGATCGTGTTCGATGTGATCAAGGCCCCTCAGTTTCAGATTATTCTAGGAATACCTTGGTTAGAGAAACACAATCCTCTGATCGATTAGCGAGCAAGAACGGTCCAGTTTCCAGAATGTGTCTCTACTTGTCACCCTCCACCTGGTGTTGCACTGGCAGCAATTTCTTCAGAGACTCCCCAGTTACCTCCCGAATACCTAGAATACCAAGATGTTTTCCGGAAGGATCAGGCTAACTCTCTACCTCCTCATAGGTCTTATGACTGCCAGATAGACCTGATACCTGGATCTACTCCTCCTTGTAGTAGAATTTATGCCCTCACCGAGCCTGAGAACCTTCACCTTGGACAATACCTGGATCAATACCTGGCAAATGGGTTTATTCGTCCTTCCAAGTCCCCTGCTTCTTCAGCTTTGTTCTTCGTTCCAAAAAAGGAAGGAGACCTTACAACTTGTATAGATTATCGCTCCCTGAACCCGATCCCCGTTAAGAATAGATATCCGTTACCTTTGATCCCTGAACTCCTGGACCAAGTCAGAAAAGCATGCATATATACAAAGCTGGATCTTAGAGGAGCTTACCACTTGGTACGAGTTAAAGAGGGCGATGAACGGAAGACGGCCTTCCGCACCAAGTATGGGCTATTTGAATATCAGGTCATGCCCTTCGGACTTTGCAAATCCCCGGCCGCCTTTCAATATTTTATGAACAATGTCCTCAGAGAGCTCATAGATGTGTGTGTTGTTGTTTACATTGACGACATCCTCGTTTATTCTTCATCGGAATCTGAACATCGGAAACACGTGAAAATGGTCCTCGAAAGATTGCGTCAACACAAACTTTTCGCTAAGTTGGAAAAATGTGTTTTCAACGTGACTGAAGTTGAATTCTTGGGATTCATATTATCACCTGGCGGAGTGCGTATGGATTCAAAGAAGGTCGATGCAGTTCTCAAATGGCCATCACCATCCTCCATAAAAGGTGTGCAAAGCATGTTAGGCTTCGCTAACTTTTACCGCAGGTTTATCCCCGAATTCTCTCGAATAGTCCAGCCCATCACTGCCTTGTTAAAGAAAAACAAACGTTTTGAATGGTCTACCGAGGCGGAACAAGCTTTCCAGGATTTGAAGACTAAATTTATCTCTGCACTAATCTTAAAACACCCTCGCCCCGAACTCCCCTACATCGTGGAAACTGATGCTTCAAGCCTTGCCATGGGGGCAGTTCTATCACAAAAGGACCCGGTAACCAATCAGTTGCATCCCGTGGCATTTTGGTCCCGCAAATTCTCACCTCCTGAAATCAATTACACGATTACTGACAAGGAACTTCTGGCTATCAAGTCTGCCTTTAAGGCTTGGCGGCATTATCTGCTGGGGGCCCAACACACCGTTACTGTGATTACGGATCACCGAAACCTGCAATATTTGAAAACCGCAAAAGCCCAATCCTCTAGACAACTCCGTTGGGCATTATTCTTTGCCGAGTTTGACTTCATAATTACCTATCGACCTGGTACAAAAAACGGTAAAGCTGATGCCCTTTCTCGGATGGGAGTGGAAGAACATTTGATCAATCCTAAACCTGTACCTATCATTCCCGAACAAAGAATTCTAGGTGTAATCGCCACACAATCCATAGAGGAAGTTAAGGATAAAGCCAGGCTACTGGTAACTCCAGCAGACATACAGAATTGGCATCTGCAGGGAAAGGACTTTGCAGTAAAGGACAACTTATTGTATTTCCAAGAACGATTATACCTACCCAGCACAGATTTACAGAAAAAAGTAATCTCTTGTTATCACGATTCTTTAATGGAAGAACATCCCGGTATGGCCAAGACCTCAGAAAAGATCAAGCGCTACTTCTGGTGGCCGTCTTGGAAAAAAGATATCAGAGACTTTATAATGTCCTGTGGAGTATGCGCCCAAAACAAGAGTCAAAAGGAAAGACCAGCAGGCCTCTTACGCCCTATTGACATCCCACCTCGCCATTGGCATACGCTTTCTATGGACTTCATCACCGATCTACCTCCATGCTCCGGATACAATACGATTCTAGTAATCGTGGACTTATTCTCCAAGATGGCGCATTTCATTCCGCTCAAAGGCTTGCCAACAGCAGCAACTCTGGCCCGAGAATTTCGCGAAAACATCGTCCGACTGCACGGTTTTCCTTCGGTTCTAATTTCGGATCGAGGTAGTCAATTTATTTCTCATTTTTGGCAAAGTTGCTGTTGGTCGGCTCAAATTGATGTGAGACTATCGACCAGTCATCACCCTCAGACCAGCGGACAAACCGAGAGGACCAATCAAACTCTGGAACAGTATTTACGCTGCATGCTGCAACAAACTGAAAAAACTTGGAAAGACATCCTTTGGATAGCCGAATATGCCTACAATAACTCTGTCCATTCGGGAACTGGGAAAACCCCGTTTTTTCTTTTGTACGGCAGTCACCCTCGAACCTCGGAGTTGGATCCCCTCCAAGATCTTGAAACACCAGCAGTAGACTACCTGCATTCTACAATCACCCAAGCCTTTAAGGAAGCTGTTTCTCACCTTCAAAGGGCTAAAGAACAATACAAGAAAGGAGCAGATCAACATCGGAAGGAAGCCCCTCAATATCAAGTAGGGGATCAAGTCTGGTTATCCACCAAATATCTACCTCTAAAAGGGCCACGCACATTCAACCCAAGATACCTTGGTCCCTTTTCCATCACTACCATAGTAAACCCAGTAGCGGTCAAGTTGGACTTGCCCCCGCACATGAAGATACATCCGGTCTTCCACGTCTCTCTATTAAAACCCGTGCAACCTTAAACCCGACTAACTAAATCTCCAAAACCTATCCTAGTTGATGGAGAACTCGAGTTTGAAGTCAAAAGCATTCTGGACTCCAAGATCTCCAAATCTAAACTATTTTACCTAATTGACTGGAAAGGCTACGGCCCCCAAGAGAGATCCTGGGAACCTGCTGAATATGTCCACGCTCCTCGCCTAATCAAAAGATTTCACCGAACATTTCCTGACAAGCCAAAACCCCCGGAGAAGCCCGGTTTGGGAGGGGCCTTGAGGGGGGGTACTGTCATGATCTCTGCTTCCAAAAGGTCAGGGTTTTCCCAACTCCCTTGGAAGCAGATCCATAACCCAGGTTCCGAGTGCCAACCAGTCCCAATTGGGACCTTTTGGACCCAGTCCTGGCGCCAGTGGCACCAGGCTCATAAATATGCCCAGTCCCAGCGCTGGAAGCGCCGGGGTCATAATGCTTGGGTGGACTTACCTGCAGCAGACCATGCTGCTTACTTGCCTGCCAGTTGAGCCTCTGATCCTCTTCTGTTTGGAACTACTTTTCCTGTTGGGTGGGGCAGGAGCCACTCCCTAGATTCAGAACACTGGAACTCTTCTGGAAAGCAGGAACTCTTTTCTTACCTAGGTGTGGCTGTGGAAGGAGACACCTAAGCACTACAGGAGGCTATTTAAACCACACCCGATGGATGAATCTTGCTTTGCGTTATTCTGCATCCTCTGCAGCAGAACGCTCATTGTGTCTTCTGCATCTGATCCTGGGCCTAAGGAAAAAGGCTTACCATCCTGAATCCAGTCTTCAGCAACACCTATAAAGACAAGAAAGAACAGGTTAGCATTACGGTCTTCAGTGACAGCTCTTCACTTACCTGGTCCATCGGCTGTCACCAACGCTTCGGCGCTGCATCCCGCATCTGAAAGACAAAAACAAGGTGCGTTTAAAGACATTGGGGAACTTTAATACTGACGTGCCATTAATCCTTTCCACATCTAACCCAGTGGGTATTCCGGCACCCTGCAGCCGCTCCGAACTTGTACCTGCAAAATAAAAAGACAGTTAGAGCGCATCGTGAAGCAGGCAACAAGCGCTTACTTACGTGCTTCCAGGCGCTTCTATTCATCACACGGGCTCCATCTTCAACTCACTTCAGCCCGTCATCCGCCATCGCCGGAACCCTGCAAAACAAGAGACATCATTACTAAAGACTTTAAAGACATTAGAATTACTCGAAACTTACCGTTCGTACAGTAAACGACGGACAGCAGTCCTCTGAAGTCAAGAGGCCTGCTCCCCTTATCCAGTGAAGAAACTGGTTACAGCACCCTGCCCCGAGGCAGATGGAGAGCACAGCGTTCACTTACCTAAGGTGAGAGCGTTAACCTTTGGGGTTCTACAGGAGAAGAGAAAGGGAAGAAGAGAGAGACATTCAATAACCCAGTTCCTTAATCCCATATTTTCTATCTGCAGACATCTTACCCTTCGAGTCAGACATACAGTGCACAGAGGTCCAGCCCAAAGAGCCAGCCGTGTGTTACACATCACCTTTGAAGATACGGTATACGCCCAGTCAAGACCGGCGCCTCTACGGGAATCAGGTGAGCGTTACAGGGGGCTCATTCGGGAATGGGGAAGAGCCTTGGTGAATGAGGAATTACCGCCCCGCCAACCTTGGAATGGGGCGATGATTCCGCCATCCACCAAGGCGCTGCCGGTCCGGGTACGGCGTCAACCAAGGCGTTAATAGCGCCATTGGTTAGCGCCGTACTCGGAATGAGGCCCATTGACCAAACCTGCTGAATTTAGCTAGGCCCTGGAAACCATTTTGTGAAATAAAGATGGTTTGAGCCCTGTGCACCGCAGCGCGGCCCCCACCCTTGGAGAGTTTCAATTATCCCTGTGGCCGCAGCTCTCTGGCAGATCCGCTGAGAGCCCGTTCCCACGAACAGACGGACATGAGCTAGTGTTAGATACCAACACTGTAACATTTCACCTTCCGCAGTGTATCGCTGTTTCCAATATGCCCCGGCCAGCAGGGGTAGAAAAGAACTGTAAAATGGTCTCCTGACAAAAGCAGAGTCCCCAAATACTAATGAGCAAATCACCTGTGATGAAACTTTTCTCTCCACAACCTCTCTGACTAAAAACCTGTAACCTCCATAAAAATGGCAGAATGTGTGCTATATGACATTAGGGATGAAGCACCCACATTCCTGTAGCTATGCGCAAACAGTAAAAGTGTCCCGGGGTTTTTTCATGTTTTGTGTTTTACCAAGAAGCCTGCACCCCAAGGTCCCATGCCATAACTGAACTAATGCTGCTAGAGTGCAAGGGAAGACAAATGCAACCATATTGGGAGCTCACGTAAGGGGTGCATGAAAATGCACCATATGTATGTCCAAGCTCACCATGTGTCACTGCCGTCCGTCTTATTGGCGGGTTGTTCCTGCGCGCTCCACCAACCTTACTACTACCTCACTTACCGCACATGTATAGACAGGTAACAAAATGTTGTGGTTGTTAATTACTTAAAGCGTATAAGTAATGTGTTTGAATTGGCCATATGAAAGGCACTAACAATGTCAAAAACGTGAGCTTTGAAAAGACTCAATGAGTATTGCATATTATGTGAATGTTTATGTCTCTTCCACCTAAATCTGCAACACACGAGGAAAATACCTTTGTGAGCACATGCAAGAACATTACCCCTTCCCCCCAGTGAAGCCTGCCAGACGAAAAAGCAGAGGCCTGTGCTGCTCTGCTCCACCTCCCCCAATTCGGCTGGAGCCGCTTCAAACATTCACATTCCCCCGCAGCGCCCAAGGCCGCGGCCTGCCACCTGAATTATTTACAACCCAGCAGTAAACCCCGGCCTAAAAACATAGATCCAAAGGCGCCCTTTCTTAGGCTCCACGACCCACCGGCTCACCTTAGGTTAATGGCCCCTGTAAAATTAGGACACCCAATATTATAGCAACACTACAGGAACGCATCCATAATGACTTCTAACAAGACATGATAACGCGGACCGCCTGTCCCATGCCCTGAGACCTAACCTCGCGACCTATGATACCCGGTCAACAGGATGATGGTAACCATGTATTGATGTATCGCCAAAAGACCCCACTCTAGGTGCATTCCTCCTGTGTTGCATTAACCTGTAGAATAACCTATTGGAAGATTTACCAGGGAAGATAACATTGCAATGTTGAATGACTGCGGTGTGCGTGGCCCTAGGGCAGAAAGCCAGGAAAGACATTCATCACTGACACTGGTCACGGCTGGCACAACAACACCGTCTGGATGAGCCCAGCTGACCTGCCAGGCCCAGCCCAACCCACGAGGGTAACCAGTGACGTCCTCCAGCCACGGCAAACCACATCGCAGCAACACCTATAGTTAGTCGTCGCCACCCAATCCCCACGAACTTGTGCCCCCTATAGCATGTAGGTTCTTATGACGCATTCTGTAAATATATACACCTGTCTTTGCTATTGTCAGACAGAGCGCTCTCGGAGTTTGCAGAGTTCTTTGCATGCCCTATTCTGATTGATAAACTCCCATTTAAGCTCACCCGCACTTTGTCCTGGCCTTATTCCCATCCTGGGAGAGTCCATTATTGTCTCTCATTGTGGGGAGGATTGTGCTATCTGGGGGACGCTCGCCTTCACAATGAACTCCTTTTCCTCTGACAGGGGAATCAGGATTTGTTAACGTACATCGCTACTTTCAACCGATTGCTTATTGAAGCTAGGTGGCCTGATAACAAAAGAACCACGTTGTTTCATTGGGGCTTACGAGGCGAATTAAAAGACATTCTAACTCAAGTGGTTAATCCTCCTAGAGATTGTTCTGAATTCATAGACTTGGTTGTACAACTGGACCACCGGTTGCAAGACCGAAAAGCAGACCGTTCTAAAATGGACCCGCGGCCAGTGTACGTTCGACCTAAAGACAGTGTAACTCGAGTGCAAGAAAATACTGTGGAGGCCATGCAAATCGGAGGGGTACGACCCCCACTAACAAAACAAGAGCGAGATAAAAGGAGACAACAACAACTATGTCAGTATTGCGGAAAGTCAGGGCATTTCCTGAAGGATTGCCCAGTGAAACCTCCGAGGAAGATCGTCGGGGCCACGGAAAAAGATGAAGAGAAGGAGTATCAGTCGGGAAACTACCCAGCTCGGCAAGCGTAGAGGTCAGTTTGTCGAGTGAGAGAAAAGAGCCAACGACCTCACACTTTGCAATGCCGGTGATCTTAATTAATAACCAACAATCGTCAAGAATGCATGCCATTGAAGCATACACCGACAGCGGAGCAGTTGGGAATGATATAGATCAGGACCTGGCTGCAGAGATGGGGCTTCCCCTGTGTTCCAAGCCGACTACAGACAAGGTAACCACGGTGTATGGGACAGAAATCGCTTCCAGACCCGTAACCCAGCGCACAGCCGAGATAACCTTGCTGTGCCAGGACGGACATTGGGAACTTATTTCGTTTGATCTCATCAAGGCACCTCAATTCCGGCTCATACTAGCGATGCCAAGGTTAGTCGCTCACAACACTTTGATTGACTGGCGGGCAAGAAAATTGACCTTCCCAAGCAACTGCTCCCCAGCCTGTTATTACCAAGAACAGAAACCTGCTTTCAGTATCTCTACGACTCCTGAAGTAGCCACCCTGGGAGTGACTAATACCTTGCCTGAGGAATACCACGATTTCCAGGATGTATTCCAGAAGGACCAAGCAAACACGCTGCCGCCGAACAGGCCCTATGACTGCCAGATCGACCTTGTTCCCGGTGCTCAAGTTCCTTGCGGCAGAATCTATACTCTCACGGAACCCGAGAACCTTCATCTCAAGCCTTACTTAGACCAGTACCTCACAAATGGATTCATCCGTCCATCTAAGTCCCCTGCAGCTAGTCCTTTGTTCTTCGTACCGAAAAAAGAAGGGGACTTAAGAACCTGTATTGACTACCGCGCATTAAACCAGATCACTGTGAAGAACTGTTACCCCCTGCTGCTCATCCCTGAAATGTTGGACCAGGTCAAAGATGCCCAAATTTACACCAAACTCGATCTTCGAGGAGCATACCACCTGGTGCGGGTCAGAAGCGGTGACGAATGGAAAACTGCTTTCTGCACCAAATATGGTTTGTACGAATATCAAGTCATGCCCTTTGGGTTATGCAACGCTCCTGCAGCATTTCAGTATTTCATGAATGACGTCTTGTGAGAGTTAATTGATGTCTGCGCCCTAGTGTACATAGATGATATCTTAGTGTACTCAACTTCAAAACAGGATCATATCAAGCACGTCCGTTCAGTCCTCTACAAGCTCCGGGAACATTGTTTATATGCAAAGCTGGAGAAGTGTTTCTTTCACGTCACCGAAGTTGAGTTTCTGGGTTTTATTCTTACTCCAGGAGGCATCAGAATGGACCTGCATAAAGTAGACGCCGTTTTGAAATGGCCATCACCAACGTCAGTAAAAGGGGTACAGAGCATGTTGGGCTTTGCGAACTTCTATCACCGGTTCATACCAGACTTCTCACAGGTCGCACACCCGATCACTGTATTGCTACGAAAAAATAACAAAAATTGTGCCTGGACCGAAGAAGCAGAAAAAGATTTTCAGGAACTCAAGAAAAGGTTCACCTCCGCGCCAATCCTGCGACATCCTCGCCCAGATCTTCCTTATATCGTGGAAAAAGACGCTTCCAGTATAGCGATGGGAGCTGTCGTCTCACAAAGAGATCCAGAAACAGGCCAGCTACATCCAGTGGCCTTTTGGTCGAAAAAATTCTCTCCTCCGGAGATTAATTATGCTATCACGGACAAAGAACTCTTGGTGATTAAATCTGCCTTTAAGGCCTGGCGGCACTACCTTCTGGGGGCCAGACACACCATTACAGTTATCACGGACCACCGAAACATGCAATACCTTAAAACAGCTAAAGCCCAGTCTTCACTCCAATTGCGGTGGGCCCTTTTCTTTGCTGAATACGACTGTCATCACTTTTCGACCAGGGTTTAAGAATGGAAAAGCTGACGCACTCTCTCGTACAGACACTGATGACTTGGTATATACGACCCCAGACCCAGTCCCCATCATACCGGAAGACAAACTCTTGGGCCTTACTACGGCCTTAACCCAAGTAGAACTAAGAGATAAGATTCAACGAAACATGAACCCAGATGCCTTCCTCGCATGGCAAGCGCAAGGAGAACAATATTCCATTAAAGATCAATTACCCTTTTTTAAGGATCGTTTGTATGTACCCACCAAGGACTTACAACAACAAATCGTTTCAGGTTATCACGATTCTCTGATCGAAGGGCACCTTGGAATCACCAAGACTCTAGCCAAGGTAAAACAGAACTTCTGGTGGCCTGCCTGGCGTAAGGATGTCATCCAATATATTCAGTCCTGTGGTGTCTGTGCACAAAATAAGTCGCAAAAACAAAAACCATCCGTCTTTCTGCAACCTTTTGACATTCCTCCCACTCCATGGCACACTCTTTCCCTCGACTTCATCATTGACCTACCTCCCAGCCAAGGGTTTAACACCATCCTCGTAGTCGTGGACTTATTCTCAAAAATGGCACATTTTATTCCACTCAAGGGCCTCCCTGACGCATCTACGCTAGCCAAAGTGTTCCTGGATGGTATTGTCAAACTACATGGCTTTCCATCAGTCCTGATCTCCGACCAAGGTAGCCTGTTCGTCTCCAACTTCTGGAGAAAGTGTTGCACAATGGCGCAAATTGACATCCGGCTATCAACTAGCCATCACACTCAAACGGACGGTCAAACCAAGAGGACCAACCAGACCCTCAAACAATACCTACGGTGCATGTTGCATCATGAACGAAGAGACTGGAAAGATTTACTTTGGATAGCCGAGTACGCATATAATAATTCCTTGCATTCAAGTATTGGACAAACACCCCTTTTATACCCTTTATGGTAGACATCCACGTACCTTAGAACTGGATCTCCCAACAAGTTTGGAAATACCAGCAGTAAAAACTCTTCACACCAACATCACTCAAGCTTTCAAAAGGGCCAAAGAACATCTTACTCACGCCAAAGAAAAACGAAAGCAATTTGCCGACCAACACCGGAAAAAGGCCCCTGACTATCAGGTAGGAGGCAAGGTCTGGCTGGCCGCCAAATTTGTACCCATTAAAGGAACCCAGACCTTTCAACCCAGGTACTTAGGGCCTTACACCATCAAGGCAATTATTAATCCAGCGTCCGTCAAACTGGATTTACCAGCTAATCTACAAATCCATCTAGTGTTCCACGTGTCCCTTCTAAAACCGATGCAGCCTGCTACACGGATTGGGACACCACCAAAACCCATACTTATTGACGGGGAACCAGAATTCGAAGTCAGAAGCATCTTGGATTCCAAATACTCAAGGGGCAAGCTTTACTATCTAGTTGATTGGAAAGGATTTGGACCCCACGATAGGTCCTGGGAACCTTGTGGGAACATTCATGCACCACGTCTAATCAAAAAATACCATTGAAACTTCCCAACTAAGCCTGGGCCAGACACAAGGGACACCTTGAGAGAGGCCTTGGGGGGGAGTGCTGTCACGACACGTATAAAAAAAAACCCTGGCCAGCCCATGTGCCAGGAGGGGCCTTGGATCGGGTCTCAAACAAACTCAGGCATCCTTTGCTGAAGCCCTCTTGGGGCCAGTCCGGGCGCCGTTGGCGCCAGGCTCATACTTCGTGAGGACTTGTATTTTGGTACTACTTTGTTTCCAATGCCAGCCAACATGGAGGCACCCACACAGCTTGGTTCCCTTCGAACCAAGCTATGCGGTATAGTGTTTTGGGTGTGGTAGCCTAGGAACTACTTTACCTGGACTACTTTTCTGAAGCTACTTAAACCACACCCGACTTGAATGACATGCTTTGCGTTACTTTGCAATCCTGCAACGTGACGCTCATCGTGTTCAGCTGTACCTGCGAACCTCGGAAGAACAGCATCTGAAAAACAAAAGGACATCGTTAATAGCAGAAGCTTACCTGTAATTCCATCGCTAACTGCCCTCAGCTCCTGCAAACAACATCCAAGGATCAGGGAGCCTCCCGGACCAACGGATCTGCAAAAAGGGAGAAACAGGACATTAGACATTTTACAATCGTGCTGGAAGCTTACCTCACGAGGTAATGGATTCCGGGAGTCTGTTTTTCATTGTGCTCTCATCCACTCGCAGCACCTCAGCGGCCTGTGAGGAAAAGAAGAAGAAAACACAGGTTAGCTTTAAAAGACAATAAAGGTGCTGTGCTTCGCGCTTTCTCTTAACTAGAAACGTGCCTCTGCATCTGGCACGCCAGCATCAAGACCTTCGCACCTGAAAAGAAGGAGATAAAGACATTAACAAATTCCCACCATAAACAGAACAACTAACAGAACAACTAACAAACCTACCTGCCTACCAGCAGATTCGGGGTCACAGCAGGCCTGGGCACAAGGAAGGCGTACTGCACCAGTGAAGCAACTCGGGCAGCTCGCCAACAAACGTCAAGCGCCCCTGCACAAGAAACGCAGGACGGATAGCTCACCCTACAAATAACTAAGATTCATAATTCAGCACTGGGCAACTACGCATCCAGGGTTCCAGATCTCAGAGCCTTCCAGACGCCCCCGGGGATATCAGGTGAGCATAACACCCGGTCAGTCTCTCTCTGCTTGCACTGCCTGTAAATGGAGCTTTCGCACACACCGGAACGGGATGTCGGACACAGAGAGCTTCCCTCTCCCGCGGGACAGCTGGAAACAGTACAGCTTCCCGGTGTGCGTTCCCTGCATCCAGGAATCCCGATTTCTGCCACCTTCTCGGTATGGTGTCCCACTGTCAACACACCGGCGGCTGAGGCTTTTACTTCTTCCTGCTACTTCTCTATGGTCCACATCGGAAAGGGCCTTAAATGTTTAAAGGTCCCACTCAGGTGTGGGTCATTACAGCCGCTAGACTGCTCACCACAATTTGGTAACTCTGGACCCCTCTTCCTCGTCTCAGTACTAAGAGCATTATGGGACTTTAAGTCCATAATGGTATTATTTGTTTACAATTGTTTAATTCACTCTGTTTGAGTGATTTATAGGATGTACTTTAAGAGGAAAAGTTCAAAGGAAATAAGGGGTTTCTCTTGGGTCTATAATTCGAACACAATGTAGAATTGTAACTATTACAAATAGTTGTGTTAACTCTGTGACCCTTACATTTACCATTTTCATGTTTACAAAAAGGAATATCATACTTGGCACCTTGTGTAAATCTTCCATTAAATATTCAGGCATTAGAGAAACCTCATCCTCAGAAAGGGTAAATACAGCATCTCTCCTGGCGGAGTCACCACAGTCCCTTGACAGCATTCTCCTCCCATGTGATCCTCCCTCCGAACACCAACCCCAGGGTTAGGATCAGGAAGCAGCTGCCTTTGCCTGGCCACCTGGGAGGAGACGTTAGGCTGGGATTCGTGATGACTCTGAAGGATTCATCACAGTACTTACATGCTTTGTGTGATGTGAAAAACCAGAGGGTGTTTCACATCCCAGTCCCCGGGGATCACTTACTCAGGTGGCCAGGGAAGGGCCATTGCTTTTGGAGCCCGGCCCTGGGGGTGGACAAGCGAAGAAGGATCACTGGGTAGTGGTCCTCAGGGAGTGGGAGAGAGACACCCAATAGCAAGACATGGTATCCCATTTTTCCAGCTACCCCAGAAATCACTGTCCCTACCTATTGTATGGGAAACTACATCTCCCAGAATTCATCCCCACTTCACCTTCCCAAAACCACTGAGACGAGGAAGAGGAGGATCGACATGATGAGGATTACCTCCAATGTTGTATCAGAGCTATGTCACACTAATGAGGTCAGGCAGAGTCAGGCTTGTAATCTCAATCACACACACCTGAGACTTGTTAACTCTTGGCAGAGTGATAAAAGGTGGCAGTCACAAGCACATAGAGAGCGCAACTGGCGGCCGAGATAAGCAGTTCCAACGAAGTCAAAGGAGCGAGGTGCTGTCAAGCAGGAAGGCAGCAGACTGTGCGAGAAAAGTGGCAAGAGGCAGACACCCTGGTGGGAGTCCTGTGTTTGCAGACAGCTGTGAGCGACTCGAACGGAACGACGTGTGCACCCGAGAAGCACGGCTTGCAGGTGCTCCAGGAGAGCCGGCTCCCCTCCCGAGGATGAAGCAAGGTCTGGGAGGAAACACAATGCTGCAGGAGACGGCCTTGGAAGCAAGCAGGAATGCATTGTTGAAGAAAACCCAACAGGTACAGTGAGTGATCTGAAGGCCTCCCCATGTGAGAAGTAAGCGGGGGAGCACCACTAACGAAAGATTGCGATTGAGAATGCTTAATGAAACAGAACTACTATGGTGAGACGAGAAAGGATACAGATTAACAGAGGGGTTTGCGAGGAATCATCAGTTCTTCTAAAAACTCTGTAAATCTGCATAAAAATTACGTTCCGTGCAAGATATGGGAAGCAATTGAGAATCACTGTTAAGCAAAGCAAATACAGGAAAATAATCCGTATATAGTTGATAAAGATTGTGAAAGGGCTAAGCGGCCAAAGTAAGAAAACCTGCTGAGAGCATAAAATACCAAGTAAGAAAACCTGATGAGAGCATAACAAACCTTTTGAAATTGATAAAACTGTTCAAGTGAGATGTTGGGTGGTCATGCAAAGGTCTGAGTCAAATCCTTGCAATTTCGAAAACCTTCAATAGTAATAGCCCAAGGAACAAGAAGTTGAAACAAGAGCCTTAAGACTTGGGGAAGGGAATACCAAGGTAAAAGGAAAAGGCAGGTTTGGGCCCGGCAGAGGGAAACCTGTATTGAACGTTTGATGAATGGAAAGGGCCTATTGAAATATTGTGAAATGAAGGTGAACATTGTGCTGTGGTGAAAGAAAAGGTAACTTTGAATCAGGTTTGAGTCCGGCAGAGGAGGACCTGTGTAAGAGGGTGGTCCTATGGTTGTTTCAGAACTGAATTGTACATGGAAAACAAGACTAAAAGAGCTTAAAGGAGCTGGTGAACTGTGCAGGTGTCTCAGTAAGCCAGAGTGTGCTGAACTTGATGAAACTGCTTCTGTCACCTATCCATCTGAACTCCCTAAACCCCTATGCTAGTAAACGTCAGAAAGGGAACTGCTATACAAGCCATTCTGACACTTCTTTTGATAACACTTTTGATTTCCCCTGTATACATTTGTGTTTAGAGAAAGAGGGCTACGTTTTTAGAGAAAGAGGACTAAGTTAGGTTTCTTCAGTATACGCCTTTATAATTTGACTTAGACTGATGAAAAATTATTTTCTTTTGTTTCATAGTTGAGACTACACCCTGTTGATTTTCTATATAAAGGTTTTTGAAACTTGCATCTGTTGTCGTGTATATCTCCTGCTGATACCATGGCCTCTTTACAGTGAATAGTGAGTAAATATGAAGTGCGCTGGGCTTCCTTAAGAAGGAAGTGGCCCTTGTCTAGACTGGCAATGCAAGGTATGACATATTACAGATCCAGGTCTGTTCCCAATTGCGACTGCATTGGGACACTGTTGTGTCCCATGGCTGGCGGAGTTGGTATGGCTCATAGCTGACCGCTATGCCACGTCTATCCGGAGGCTCAGGTATCACCACCTGACCTCCGTTACTCCCCCGTACAGAAATGTCAATGACACCTGAAGGTGTTGGTCAGATTCAGATGACTGTCTGGTTCACAGCCTATATCCCCCGTTAGGCTACCCACAATGCAGAGCAGTATTTCAGCTTGTTTCAGAGACTTGGGTAAGTTAGAGTCAATGACAAGACACATAATCACTAGAAACAAAGCCAGTTACAGCTCCAACACTAGGAGAGAGGAGTGTATGAAATGTAAATCAGGGTCCCAACTGAGTTGCACATTTAGAGTTTCAAGTATCAAGGTATGGGTTTGGACAAGACGACCATGGGGCTATCTTCCAAAATATTTTCTTCTCACTCATACAGAGCACATCCATCAAGGTCTCTGATCCATACTACACTACCCTGACAGGCGCAGCAGTCTCAGGAGCATGGATGCGCTGCGTTTTACGTTCTAAGCTGCAGTGGCCAATCGCGTTCACTTTATCTTATTCAGATGAACAGTTCTGTAGTGTAAGGGATGCATTGTATCAAAAGCATGACACTGGCACAAGAGTTACACAACCTTTATTAGATTCTTGGGGTTTGGAGAAACTCCTACTTTGCCCTATAGCTATGACGGGAGTAGTAGCCACCATCGAATAATAAAGAAAACAGAGTCCTAGTCAGTCTTTGTTAAATCAGAATGGCCTATACTAACAAAACCTAATGCCTGCCCAATCTCTCATACAAAGATTATGTGAAGGGGAATATTTCTGCAAAGAAAAATCAGTGTTATAACATAAAGGATCAAAGTGGCTGAGTCAGCTCTCCTCCCCACGTTGGACAGCACAAAGAAAGGCAGCCCCCGTAGAAAGGATGACACACTCTGGCTCAGGTTCTCAAAACAAAGGCAGTCAAAATGTGGATCGAGGCCCGCTTTGCCTTCCACGTTAAAGTAACTTATTCCAAAATAACCAAAAGTTATTTTACAGTTCAACAAAAGGTTCACATAGGTCTCCCTCCGTCGGGCTCGGACCTCTCAAAGCTTTAACAGTTCACATAGGTCTTGCTCAGCTCGGCTCAGACCTCTCAATCAACAAGTACCTGATTCAACGCAGGTCTCCCTCAGCCGGCCTCGGACCTCGCAATCACAACACTTGCAGGGGTTCCCTTCCCCAAGCTTAATTCACATTCGTTAGGGGTTTGCTTCCCCTAACCTATCACACTTTTGGTCTCCCATGGTCAGACTCAGACCTTTTACTGATGTCGAAGACTTTCGAATGTGTGAGGCTTTTACCATAGACCTCCGCAGGACCACTTTGACTTTCTCTTCAGCTCTCACTCTTATGTTATTTGCCCCAGTGTTTCTTAGTCTTGGTAGTTCAGTACCATAAGCACAAAGCGTCAAAGAAATCTTTCGCTTCAAGCTTTCACCTTTTCACTTCCCCTTTGGCTGCGGTTAATCTTGACCATTACGCATTTCAGAGTTTGTTCACTTTGCTGCTTTATAACAAAACAGTTCACATTTCGCAGGAGACTTTCGAGTGGGCTACTTCCTTTCGCCAGACCACTCAGCTACTCACTATCACTGGCTTCACAGTTATCCTGCCAGGTTCATCACTGGTTAGCTTTCTTTCGCATCTCATCAGCAGGTGCACAACCTCACTTGTGAGATACACTGTTGGGGCTTCAATCTTTCCTTGATACAACCCAGCCTTTCATGTCTTTCACTAACTCACTGGTTGTGCACGTTCCTTTCTTGTCTCTGTGGCTTTGATTCACGAGTCAAGGTTAATACCACAGGCTTGGCCTTGCCTTCCCAACTCTGTCGTTCACCCGGTAGGGTCGCTGGTTTCCTTCAAACACAATGCAGGTTTCTTCTTGGCTGTGATTTGGCTTTCTCTGTGTCTCCTTCATGGTTTCCCGGAAGCAACGACCTTCTGCGGGGATCTTCCGGTTTTCCCTACCCTTTGCTCTAGTCCCTTGGTCGGTCGTCCTGCTCCAGTAGGTTCGCCTTCACCCCAGAAGTTCTGCTTCATCTCGTGTTTCACCTTGCTCAAAGTGTGTCTCTAAGTACTTCTTTTTATCCGTGTGGGGAGAGCTTATGGGTGATTAAAGTCAATTGCCTGACCCGATTAGTGGGACATGTCTAATGAGATATGTAAGGGATAGCCTCTTTACTCTCAGTCGCCCTCTTCGTGTAGAAAGGGGGGGTGTTGGGACGTTGGAAGATCCTATAAAATAGGATGGGGCATGAGTACAGGAAAGGGGGAATACTGCATCTCACTATCAGTTGCCTCACCCCCACTCCCTGAAGACCCCTCACCCAGGTGATCCTCCCGCATTGGTCCACCCCCAGGGTTTGGATCCAAAGGTGATGGCTGTGCCCTGGTCACCTGAGAGAGAGATCCCCGGGGACTAGAAAGTGAGACACCCTTTGGTTTCACACATACACTTCCCCTATGCGATGTAGCTACATCTGTTCTCTTCTGGACCCTCCTTTTCCTGAGGGTTTGAAGAGAACAGGTAGATGAAGGGTCTAGGGATCATTGCATACTACTCTGTTGCTCTTCTTTTGTTCCCGGGATACACTGGGATCTGATGGTACTATTTTTTGAATATCCCATAAAACTTAAGTGAGTCATTTGCAGAGTTAACCGAGGACTCATGGTGGGTCACCTCATCTTGGAAGTTCAATTCTGTCCAATCCCATATGGGAGAGGTGTAAGAACAACAATCAGTTAGCCATTGGGTGTGAGGTGAAAACTCGCCTGGTGAATGTGTTAGGTCTTGAAGGAAGGTGGAAAAATTAGGGACGTCCCTGCCTATGATTACCTCTTCTGGAAGCCCTGGGATAACTGCTGATGAAATGAGCATTGGCTCCTCTCTAATATTAATTGACATGAGTACTTGGTTGTAGATTTGTTGTTCCCGTGAGGGATGACTTCTCAAGATCTGCTTGTTAAACTAGATAGGCTCTTACTGCGGTTTATTTTCTACCAGAATCTTTCCGTTAACCACAGCTGTTTCATAGATGGTGATTTACATTCACATATACCAACTGGTTCTGTAATTTCTTCCAGAACTTCCCATTCTTCACCTCTCAGACATCCTATCTCCATAGGTTCTTCCCTTGCTGTTTTGGACATTGTCTTGCCATATGACCGGTTTCTCTACATGAGAAACAGATAGGAGGAGGAGGCTTCAAACATTTTAGTTCCTCTCTTCTGGTCTCCTATCGAAGTTTAGGTTCTACTTTTTTAACTCCACCCTCTCTTTCATCATCCATTCTTTTGGTTTAAAAAGGTTTCCTCTTCGCTCTGATGTATGTGGCATAGAGTGGTAAAATGGTTTTTGATCTTTTCTATCCTCACGTCTATGTAGGGTATAGAAGTATTTTACGGCCTCCAAATTGGATTGGGCCATTTCAATGGTCTATTTATTTTTTAAACCTTTATTAATTACTGGCAACAAGGTACAGGACAGTAGGGTTACATTCTACAATGTAAGATTTAGCATATTAATTACAGACACCTATGCATACAGACAGCACGAGAGACAGGAATGCATTACTGAGTTACTATTTGTAGGAGATAACATGTTTCAGTTTGGTTTCGGTACATCAGGATCACAGAGGTAAGAGCGGAAGGCCGCCCAGGCATCTCGGGGTCTGGAGTGGTAGGGGGGGGGAAACATATAGGTCTTCACACTCTTGAGCCCATGTTAATGCAATCATCCATTCCTTTGTGCTGGGGGGGGGGGTTCCTGTCTTTCCATTTCAATGAAATCGCCCTTTTTGCGATCATGCATGCTATATACACAAACCACCCGGTGAGTTTTACTAGTAATAGTCGGCCAAATGCTAAAGAGCGTGCCTTGGGGGTCTTGGTCAAGTGGGATGGATAATACCTGTGAATTTATGTTCAGAATGCAGTCCCAGTATTCTCCTATCCGAGGACATGCCCAGAACATGTGTAGGTGGTCTGCGGGAGAATGTTGGCATCTTAGACAGGCCTGAGGACGTGTATGAGCCATCTTGGAGAGTCTGGCCGGAGTGTAGAACAGTCTATTCAGGAGTTTGAACTGCATAAATTTGAATATAAAATTCAGTGAGACTTTTTGGGAATGCATTCGCATGCGAGTCCACTGGTTATCCGTAATTTCGGAGCCTAGTTCTCGGGACCCGCCCTGGCGTGATCGGGAGGTAAGGGGGGGGAGTAGTATCTATCAGTATCTTATACAGTGTAGAGAGAATATGTCTACAATCCCCTGAATTTGCAATAAAGACCAATGAAGCGGTCTCCGGGGTTCAATCGGATATGAGGGCCATCTGGCAGATATGCCGCCCGCAGCCTATAGTATTTGAGGTGTTCCATACCCGAGTTCCCGTGACCGGGTTTCCAGGTGTCAGGTGATGAATTGGCCCTGGCCCTGGGAAGAGGTCCGCCAGGGCCATATAGCCTAAGCGTTCCCATGTTGACTGGATCGCGGTAGTAGGGTCTCTCCATGTCCGTGTGGGTAAATAGTAGGCACCATATCGAACGCTTTTTGAGCGTTGATCGTTATTGTGACTGCTTGTGCAGCGGGGTGAATCCTAGCCATTATATTGACTAACCTCCTGATGTTCAGAGTGGTGGATCTTCCTGGGATGAAGTGCCCGCATGATGGGCAACAGTTGGTGAGCCGCCCGTGTTTGAGGACAGGGGGGCTTTGTTTGTCCTGTCTAGTGTGCGGTCCAGGACGAGGTTTATGTCCCCTCCCATATCAAGGGTAGGCCGAGATATGCAGCCAGAATATCATTGTACTGGGCAAAGAATTCTGTGAATCTGTGTTTGGACAATAACTGTTTATGAGAATGACTTCTAGCCCTTCCAGAGCCCCGTGTATTACAAGGAACCTACCATCAGGATCCACATGGGTGTGTTTTGCTATGAAATTCAGGGATTTGTGGACCAGTACAATGACGCTTCTGGATTGAGTAGAGAATTAGGTGAAGTATCTATGTCCCATGTTGCGGCAAGTGTTTTCTTTGGCATGAGTTTCTTGAAGGAATAGTAAACTGGTTTTATGCCTATGTGCGTGAGACATTATTTTGCAGGATTTAGGGAAGTTGCCCAGGCCCCGGATGTTCCAGCTTAGAATCTTTACCTGTTGTGCCATTGCTCATTCAATAGGTCATGGTTATACCTTTATGTTTGTGTAGCTGCAGTATCTCCAGTGTAAGTATCCTGTGTGCCTCTGAACCCAGTTGCGATTTTTTTAATACATTCCACATGTTATTCTGGTGGATAGACGCAACAAGCGCTCTGGTAACAACTTAAGCAACGGACGTATTGAATAGCCCTAGGGCCGGGTTGTCAGTAGCGCCCTTGCCCTCGTAGTGTAGCCGAGGAATTCTTCTCGCCAATCTACCGAACTAGTCAGTACAATCAACAAACAGAACAGTTGATTGGCGGAAAGATGGAATGTCAACGAAGAATCCAGAACCCGATGGAACAGGATACTGGAACGGGATGTCTTCTCAAGGTGTACAGGCAAGACCGCCAGACAACTGCACTAAGAGCAATAATCACATAGATGCGATAGTATGCAAAATAAATGCAGATATCAGAATAGAAATCCACCACTAACCTGTGTAGTTCTTCAGAATCTCCGATTCTCCGAATATTCCCAAGGAAGGAATAAGAAGTAAGGTAGAGGCCAACCCAAGATCAAGAACCAGTATAGATCCAGAAATGAAGGCAAAGCAAGAAGCAGGAGGAAATCCAAGCTGACTGTCCAAAGAGCAAAACCTAACCCGACGGCACGAGGACGCCTAAAAGGTACAATAAGGCAGTCTCTAGTCCGTGTACCAAAGGTGAAGAGTTCCAATGCAGGTGGACAATCCTAGCAGGGTAGGACCGAGGACGATCCGAGGTCGAAGAGCAGGGCTGGCAGCAAAAGTACAAAGGAGTAATCAAAGCAGGTCCGTGGACGATCCGAGGTCGAAGAGCAGGACTGGCAGCAAAAGTACAAAGGAGTAATCAAAGCAGGTCCGTGGACGATCCGAGGTCGAAGAGCAGGAAGACAAGGCAAGGGGGGACAAGAAGCTGGATACAAGAGAAAGCAAGCCGCTAGAATACAAGATTCAGAAGCGCCGGCAAAACGAACAGGCGTGGCTTATATAACAGTCACATGATCACTATACGTCAACTTAACGTGTAGAGGGAAAAGTGACAGACGTGAGAGGACGCCATCGTCTCCATGCCAACTTCCAAGATCCCGGCAGACGAGATCTTAAAGGGACCGTAACCACCGTTCGTTGACAAATACGAGAGCCACAAGTATTAGTTCTCGTGGAAGCCGGATAACTACGGCGTCCCAACACAGATGATCTCTGCCGATACTTGACACGGGTTGTGACCCCTTTTAGGTGTCCCTACACTGCTCCCTCACTGCCTACGCCAACCCAGCAGTGTAGATCCCTATCCTTACCATCACCCCAACTATCCCTACATGCCAACACAGCGTAAGGACTGAGAACAGCATACTTCCAACTAGTAACTGCAAATGGGAGCGCCGTTGCCACACGAACATCGACAAACGGACCGTATGTCCTAACCATAGCTAGTGTTCAGGTGGCGAGCTAAAGGAAGGTTACAAGCAGCACATAACGTTTCATGAAATATAGGCATTGATCCTAGCTCAGAGTATGCAATAGGGGGTCAGTCTTCTTCTGCTGGATCCTCCGGGGGGCCAGGCATCGGGATTTGCCCTTCATTAAACTTCACTGCTTCACTGGGTACCGTGAAGAAGTACAGCTTGCCTCGGAATTGTAGTTTGAGGCAGGCCAGGAATAATATTGCATATCGTACATTTTGTTCCTGGAGCATCTTTTTGACTCCAATAAATTGGCGCTGCTCTAGCTGTACAGGGATAGAGAAGTCCAGGAATATACAGACAATTTGGGATCCGAGTCTCAATTCTTTCTTTTCCCAGGCTAAGCAGAGAATTGTGTCTCTGCTATAATAGGCCTGGGAAAGTCACCTGGCTTCGGCTTGGGTGATAGGGCACGGTGAGCGCAGTCCACTGCGAAGAACAGGGAGAGAGAGGGTTGATCCAGTAGGTCCTTAAGAAGCTTTTTCGACTGCCAGTTCCATATTACCGGTCAGTGCATTTTCCGGGACCCCCACTATCCTAACATTATTTTTACGGGAATGCAATTCAAGGTGATCGCACTTGCCCTTGACTTGTTTCATGTCTCTGGGGAGGGGGGGCCACTGTGTCTTGCAGTGAGCGGATGTTATCTTCGTTGGTGCCAATCATGTCCTCTGCTTCGGGTTATTCGGGCTCCCTCCTGTGCCGTCTGAGAACAGATCGAGGCCACACTGGCGTTGATGTCATCCCATTTTTTCGTGCACAGCTGCAAAGCCCTTCGCCATGGCCTCCATCATTACCGTAAGGTCCGGGACTGTATTGGTCGACGGAGCTGAGGTGGATGGATCCAATGGTGAATGTCGAGGTTGGCTTGGATCTTCTCCATTGTGCCTGCCTTCTTCTCTCTGCCAGACCCCTTGGTCATGGCTGACTGTTATTGAGCTGAGTAGTGCAGACCCTGTGGTGTGGGGCCAGTAGTTTGGAGTCAGCTGCAGGATCTCTGCAGTTCCCGTGACACAGATACCGCCAAGTATCAGATCCAGTCACTAGATGTGGGCTCTGGCACAGGTTGCGGGGGGTGGGCAAGGTAGTGTATCGTGGGAGACCTCGGAGAGTTCACATGTAGAGTGTAGTTCGTCTCCCGGTCCTGTCATTCTGAGAAGTATGCAGCCTTTCTGAGCAGCGGCGGGTCACCCGGCCGTTGGATCCCACTGGAGGTGTGAGTTTGCTCCTTGTTTGGGAAGCTCGAAATGCCAAGATGGAGTGTGGCCTAGGGGACCCCTCTCCTCGGTCGGGTTGTGGTGAGGTAAAGGTACCTCTGTGCGCTTCTGGATAGGGTTCCTTCACAATATGCAATTGGGTGTTCCAGTATATAGGTTGTGGCCCGTAGCCAGGCATTGGTGTGCCCCTTTTAGGGGTGAAAACTGTGTGCTTCGACAAAGAGCTGCAAGGTGTTCAGATGTGCCCCCTTTGGGGGAAAACAGGCTCTGGGCTAGCAAGGGTGCTGCAGAGAGTGAGCTGAGGTTTTCCTGGAGGATCCAGTGCAACTGGCTTGTTAAGGAGAGCTGCCTGGGCCTTTCTAAGAGTTTTGCGACTTTGATGTGGGGTGCAACCCGCTCCTTGGGTACCAGCACCCGGATATGGTCGACCTACCACCTAATATACAGACTTATGGGGCCAGCGACAGATACGAGAAATGCGGGTAATGGGGGCCTTGCCTTAGCGCCACTGGAGCAAAGTCCGCCCAGCTTGGAACGTGCGTTAACTGGAGAGCCCCACAGGAGTAAGCAAGGGTGGCGGCGGGTCTGGGAAGAGGCTCTCACCTTGTGCGTAGGGAGTATGTAGTGGCTTCAAGGCCGCCAGGCAGTTCTGAAGGTACTGCTGGCAGTGATCACTGTGCCGTGAGGTCCAAGGGTAGTGAAGTGTCATGGGGAGCGAGCTATGCTGCTAATTCCAGGGGTCGTAGTTGTAGGCAGGCCTTCAGATAGAGCCCACATGCCCCCGGCCCTTACTTGAATCAGGTGGAGCCAGGGATTGGCTCGGGTCCAGCGGCATGTCCCTCCGCTCCAGCACAGAGGCGAGTGCCGGTTTGGCCGTGGGGGAAGAGAGGGGAGACAGACAGGCCCAAGGTCAGTCTGCTGAGTTACTTAGGAGATCCAGGCCATGCTGGGCTCACGGGCAGATCCACTGTATTAGGAGAGCCGCGACGTTGAGGTCTTTAGGGCTGTGTCCTGCGCTCAGCGAGGACCAACCCGACTCTGCGAGTACACGCCGCTGAAGGGAGCAGAGTCTTCCCAGTTTGCTCTGATGCGTATGCAATGGGGGATGTGAACGGGTGGGCCAGACGCCACAAGGCTGAGAAGTGTAGTGTCCGCAGGGTGCAGCGTAGGTTGGCGTGGTGTCTCCCGACCGTATTTATAGGGCTGAGGAAGAGACGAGAACGCCATCATATGAGATCGTTTTCTCACGTAGCACAGAGCTACGGAGCTAGGCAGCCATTTTCCAGGCTGCTCAACAGCACCCGCTAGACTTGGTTTATTTCGCTGCAACACCGCCTTTTGTAAATATGGAGGTAACGAGTTAACAAATTGTTCCAGGGTTATCATTTCTATCAGTTCATCCAGATTTCTTTTAGCCACCCATAAAGTTGTCTTTTTAATTTGTTCTCCTTATTCTAATGGGGTTTCTACTGGATTCAGTTGGATACTTCTTAACTTTTGGCTATACAAGTTGCTGGTCTGACCTACTCTTTTAAGCAGTCCCTCTTTAATTGAGGTAAAGGTGGTCCCCACTGGGAGATTGAGTAACTGGCAGGTAGTTTGTAATTCCCCTTTCAGCAATGGTCCCAGGCCATCCGAATGCTCTGCTAGCAGGTCAAAATTCAAAAAGTGTATTTTTAGAGGTGTTTTGTGCTTCTGTAGCAACTAAAATTATGAACTTATTAAAATTGAAGGATTTTATAAATGAAGGATAAATATTACTATTACAAATCCTCCTTCCCATCACGGCAACTACGACACTGATGCTAACTCACTGAACTCAATCTACCAAAGTATCCAGGCCTGGATGGTGATGCACTCGCTGTGCCTCAACGATGAGAAAACTGAGCTGCTGCTCATTGGATCTCAAAAACGCCTAAACAAACTTGACAAAGCCTACACATCATTTTCTATGAATGGCAACTACATCCCAGTATCTAAAGAAGTTAAAACCTCAGGGGTTTACCTGGACGCATCCCTCTCTCTAACTAGACTCGTGAATACTACAGCCCCATCCTCAGCCTTCAAAACTAAACTCATCAATGCCGGCAGACCCTTCCTTTCCACAGACAGCTGCATTACGTTAGAAAGAGCCCTTCATTATCTCCAGATTAGACTATTGCAATTCCCTTTTTGCAGGAACCGCCTCAGGTAATTAAAAAAAACTACAGGTGATACAAACGAATGCCCTGAGAGCTGCACAGAATATCCCAAAAAAATAGAACACATCTCTGCGGCTAGAAGAAGTTTCCATTGCCTCCCTATTTGCAAGCAATTCCATTTCAAAACTCTCACTCCCACTCACAAATTGTCGGCATACACTGCCTCTAGATGCCTATCTAATAAATTCATGAAAACATAATGAAACAGACCAACAAGGGCCTCCCACTCCCACCTACTTTCCAACCCCAGAGTCAAACTACAAAAATCAGGGGGCCACAGTTTCCCTGTGGTAGCAGCAAAATATTGGAACACCCTACCTCCTCATCTAAGGGCCAAAACTTCCCTCTGGTCCTTTCCGGAAAGGTCTGAAAACCTGCCTCTTTTCACAAGATGTATAACCACCACTATGCTTTTCTCTCTGTAGTATGTACTACTTTAAGCCTTTAAACTGACTGTATTATCCTTGTGTCTGTACTATGTTCAAGCTAACTGCACTTTCTGTAACCAGCGCCCTGATGCACAGTATAAGTATCCCGAAGTAGCCCAAATTAGGGTTTGGTGCGCTCTACAAATGACAAAATAAATACAATTAAAATAAATTGTGTTTCAAAATCTTTCTTTAAGATGTTATATTTCACCCTAGTATATTGGTCCTAACTAGGCTTTCTAGTAGCAACCCTTCCAGTGGTGGTGAGATATGTCTAAGCACCCCGGCAGTAGTTCTGACAGTCTATATTCTGTAAGGCTAATCCGAGATACCTTTACTGTGTATATTGTATTTGATCACTGTGTTCTTTATGTAAATCTGCCTGCTAATCTAGAAGCAGGTATTTTCATGTGAGTGAAAGGGGTCATGTAAAGTCATCTGGGTGTACCAGAGGCACATCTCTAACACCACTGACTGCTAACCATATTTCTACTGCTATGGAACATTCAGCAGGTGTTAGAACATCAATGCATTGCAGTTACATCATTCTAGTATTATAATACAAGTTGTGTTTGGATCATTGTATTGTTAAACTTAAGCCATTTTAGCTTCTCTCCTGTGACTAAATTGGGTGATTTTTTGAAAACACCCCACAAATATTACCAAGGAATGTTTTCACAAACAGGTTTTCAAGGTTGTAGGTTGTAAGCTCTACTGTGAACCGCATGTTGAGCATGATATTATGACATGCCTTTAATCATACTCCACTTGCTAGCTCCTCACCCTCCACCCCAAGGCCGTTTGCCAAGACTGCTGTGGGGGCAGTAGCATGTTTTATGACAGAGAATGGGGCTATACCTGCCACTGTTTCAGCGAAAGTTGGGTTTTACAACAAGCCATCTACTTTTGAGCACCTTAGAGGTTTATAATTAAGCAGCAAAACTGTCATGGCCTTATCACCAGAACTCCTAAAAACATACACTTGTTCCCCGTATAAAAAATAATCAATATTAAATGTCATTAGTACCTGGCACGCGTGGCGCACCGGAATCCAATGTGTTGATTGGCTCTTTTCCGAGCCATACCACACGGTATTCCTGTGTACGCCATGCATGCAGGGTTCTCTGTTCCAGGCGAGGGGCGTGGCAGCCCCTCAGCCAATGAGGAGGCTCGAAATGGGGCAATCCAAGCTCCGAGCCTCCCCATGGCTGGAGGCTGCCTTCGTCCCCCGTCGGGGACTCAGGTTAGACTTTTTTTTTTTTCCTCCCTCCTTCCACCTCCCTGCCCTCCCAACCCCACTTACCTTCTATCCGTTGGTCTCAGGCGGAGGACGATGGAAGCCTCCAGGCGTGTGGAGACTTGGAGTGGGGCCATCCCTGATCCGAGCCTCCACACGGCTGGAGGCTTCCATCGTCCCCTGCCGGAGCTGCAGTACTTTTTTCTTTTTTCTTTTTTCCATCCCCCCTCCCAAACCCACTTACCTTCTTTTTTCTTCTTTTCTTGGGAGCAAACGCGCTGGAAACACTTTTGTTCCCAGCGCGTCCGCTCCCGATGGCCACCATGGAAAGGGAAAACAGACTATGGGACTCATTACGAGGTTGGAGGTAGTCATGGCGCTATTAGCGCCATGACTACCTCCAATACCGGTACCGTGTCCCGTCCCGTTCAATGGGGATTTACCGGTCTATTCGACCTTTGCGGGACCGGTAAGTCCCCATTGAAAAAGCCATTCCCCATTCCCATTTCAGCACCCGTAGGGCTCAATGGGAAGGGGGAGGCTGCTAATAACAGTACCGCAAATTGCGGTACCGTTATTAGCTCTGAAGTCCCTTAACGGGTCCCTTCCATAACGCCTGGTAAAACCAGGCATTAAGGAAGCGACCCGCTAAGGGACCTCGTAGTAGGGCGGTAAGGGATTACCGGCACCGGTGCCCATTACCGGTGCCGGTAATCCCTTACTGCCAACCTTGTAATGAGGCCCTATGTTTTACCTTTCCCGGCGGCCATTTTGTTTTGAAACGCGGAAGCATTTCTAAACAGAAATAAATGCCATTAGTACCCCGGTCTAACGGGCCGGGGTACTAATGACAATAAGACCCTCAGCGGCGGGCCAATACCGCCCACGGTAATGCCCCCGGGGCTTCGTTAAGGCCCCAGGGGCATTACCTGGGGCAGTATTGGCCCACCGCCTCGGGTCTTATTGCCACATTATTGGCCCCTGCACTGCTTTTTCACTAAAATAACCAACATTTTACTTTGCACTTTAGTACCTCCAAAAGTAATAACATAGAGGAATATGCTCAGACTTCTACTCAGCATTTATGTATATTTATTTCCATGCACGATTAGTATATGAACATTAAATATAGATGAAAGGTCAAACAATAAACAATTCAAAATGACAGCAGAATTATACTTGAATACTATCCTAGCATTCCATTCTTCACTGATTCCCTTCAATGAGTGTATTCAACTCTCTCCTCACCCTTTTAAGTTCACTCACTGCCTCCCCACAAATCCACTATCACTCTCTTCGACAATTCGGTAAATTTAGTCTCCAACATTGCCTTCCTATCAATGCTCTTTTTCCTCAGTCCACTTGACACACCAATTAAGTGACCCCGTATCGTACATTTCAAAGCCTCCCAGACAATACTGGGATGCATCTCGCCATCATGATTACACTCCACAAACTAGTCTTTGCTTCCGCAATGCCTCTAGCACATCATCCTTCTGCAGCAATGAAACATTCATCCTCCAAAATGTATGTACATTCAGGGCATATCGCAACCGCAGTTGTAGGACCACATGCGCATGATCGCTTAAAAGTATATTTCAAATCTCACATGTTACACAACACTCCTTCATTCGACCAGCAGTCAAAAACATATCTATTCTGGAGTATACTGAATTTGCACCTGAGTAAAAACTGTACTCTCTATTCAAGGGATGTTCCAGCCTCCAACAGTCCTGCAAATTATGTTCCAACAGTAAATCCGCCAGGGCCAAATGTTGTTTGTCCACACCACCCCTAGAATGATTCCCACTCCTATCCACTGACTCATCCAAAACAATATTAAAATCTCCACCCAACACAATGTTCCTGGACCCCAAATCCTGCAATATTTGCTCCACCGTTCTGAAGAAGGATCCGTTATCCAGCGAGGGCGCATAAATATTACACAAAGATACCTCAAGGCCCTGTACATCCAGCAGCAGAGCAACAATCCTCCCCTCTTTGTCAGACATTTCCCTCAAAACCCTGATCGGGACGTTTTTCCTGAACAAAACCACCACACCCCTCGATTTGGAATTGAATGAGGCTCCATAAACCTGTCCCACCCAACCTTTCTTCAATTTCTCAATTTCATCTTTTGCCAAGTGAGTCTCCTGCAGGAGACACACATCACCCTTGAGTTCATCTAAGAAACGCATAACTTTCATCCTTTTCTTGACATTATTCAATCCGTTCACATTCCAAGTCACCAACTTCAACTTCAACTCCTCATCCAACATGTTCACTTCAAGAATCTCCCACTTGACACTCAAAGCTACCGCAAA
This sequence comes from Ambystoma mexicanum, assembly GCF_040938575.1. Classification (NCBI taxonomy): domain Eukaryota; kingdom Metazoa; phylum Chordata; class Amphibia; order Caudata; family Ambystomatidae; genus Ambystoma; species Ambystoma mexicanum. The sequence goes on from NC_090930.1 coordinate 136,414,284, forward strand.
CAACTGAAAAGAACTAGGCAAAATACACACACCCACACCCAGAACGCCCAATCCACCCCCGCTGAAACAGATGCAGTCTGCTAGCAACAACCACAAACCCAAGTAATAATACACAAAACACATTCTAAAGTCCCAAAGTCCCGACCCCCTCCCCATCAAACATGAACCTCAATTGTACTTCTTGAGCACAAACCATATCACTCCCCACCCAATTACACCCCCATTCCTACAAAACTCCACAAATTACAGTTGTAAACTCTTCTCAGTCTGCCCATGCACCACAATATCGTGAGCCAACAATCCCAATACAGATTATCAAAACTTCAATATACCATTTATATAATACAATATAATTTAAACTTTACAACATCACTCATCGGCCCCCCCTCCCACAAATACCATGCACTGGAGGATAAAAGACACCTATATCACTCAAAGGGATCCCAAATCTGGATCCTTAAAAACACCATTGGCATTGAATGGACATCAAAACAGCATACACAGAAGTCTAATCAATTGCCCTCCCCCATCCGCCCACCAGAGACAACCCCCAACATTAACCGATCAACAGGCCCTAATAATTAATAACAGAACACCAAGGACCCACCAAAACCAACAAACATCTACCAGCCATACCTACAATCCGAAATTTGCAAGTTGAAACAACTAAAGACAATGCAGAGGAATTTCAAATGAGTTTCAAAAACCAAAATTCACATGTGATAAATATTCGCATGTAAGGATCAAATACACATGAAAAACACATGCCTAATCCCATACTACACAAATAATTAAAACCTTCCATTGACACATGAAAAATCAGCATTTTGTCCACATGGCACAGGCCAGTTGCCATGTCTGTGAAAGCAACAGAAACCATGTAAATAAACAGTTCAATCTGTAAAAAAAACCTATTGGCCAGCCAGGAGGTGCCCTGACATTCTAGATCCAAAACAGTAACAGTAACTTTAGTGACAATGAAACTCCTCCTCAATTACTGCAGTCTGCCCTCATTCAGCTTGCCTTTGAAACACGCGTATTGGCAGTGTATCGGTTACCAGTTGGTGCCGAAGTGGAGACGCAACGATCATCAAACGAGCAACATGTATAGACGTAAGACTCGCCTACCACCACTGTCATGCCCTGCAATCAATGCATCACATAGGATCACTGAAACAGGCCGAACACAAGGCTGCTCTTCCATCGAATGAATGGCCACGTGTTGATTCCACCCAGTTATGCGCTCCATACTGCCTCAATTCCTGGATCCTATGTCTCACCTTGCCCCCCACTAGGGAGCATGCGTGTATAGGCATTGTTGAATGGGTATATGTGAGGGACATTCCGTGCCACAGAAGAGACTGCTTTCACTGTACACAGTGTTCAATGCTAGGATATGTGCAGGCTGCAATAACAATGCTTCATTCAGTTTAATGGCTACAGATTGTATGCGCTGTGAACATCATAGTATCCTCCTTTTTAGCTTTGGGGACCCTTGAATCTGGGGGAGGAAGTGCTCGTCTTTTGTTTTCCTCACGCTACTGTTTAAGGACGGATTGCGGCAGGATCGGAGGGGCGGCGGCCTGGCAGGTGGGCGTGGGCGTGTGCAGGCAGAGCAACGGGAGGATTGATAGTGGGCCGGGGGCTAGGCCAGGGAAGCATCAGCAGACTGTATTGAAAGGCCAACGTTTGAAGTTAAACATGCTGATCTTAGCTGCTGACCCAAACGCCGCCATGACACTAACTTTGCTGAGGGTCCGTTCACAGGACCCGGCGCCAACATGCACTTCCCCGCTCGTCACATATCGAGTAAAACTGGGGCGCTTCCATGATCATCCCTCTGTCCATCCGCCATCACATTACGAACGCCAACGCGGCCGCGTAACATTACACACGATGGACGTCACAGGCGGCGTGCATCGTGTTATGTGACACTGGAATTCAGCAAGGTCCTTTACTCAAACAGCCTCCAGAAAAAGTCCATGGGCGAACCGATAGGATGCACGAGCAGAGTGAGGTTATTTATTTTCAAAACAAAAAAGTTCAACTGTATCTAACTTGAGGCGCCATTTTGTCGAAAGTGGATTTATCTTCACCAGGCAAGGCAAGTGTCAACACGTTATTCCTATTTAGAAAAGCCTTTACCCCAACGATCCTGGCCATCTCTTTAGCCTCCTTAAATGATTTCCGTATGGCCAAAGACTCCTTGGGAAAATCAGGATAGAGGAAAATCTGTTTCCCTTTATAGTAGGCTTTACCCTTCATCCTTGCCAACCTGAGCACATCTTCTTTGATCCTTGTGTAAGCAAAGGAAACGAGGGTCTGCCTGGATTTGGGTCCATCTTTTCTTGCCAACCCTATAAGCATTATCCAGGTCACCCAGAACAGCCTGCTCATATTGAAAGGAGGTTTTCAAAATGTTCAAGAGTAGTTTCATCAAATCCTCTGAGACATCCTCCTCAACCCCAACCAGCCTCAGGTTCCTGGCTCTAATTTTCAAATCCAGTTCAATATTTTTATCCTTCCCTTTCTGAACTTCTTCATTCAGGCTGTTATAGGCTCTGAAGCTATCAGCCATTTCAGAGGAAATGGATGCAGACCCACTTTCCAATGCTGATACCTGGCAATCCAACTGTGACACCTTCAAGGAAACATCCTCCATAGTGGATTATACATCACTCACGTCCTGTACAACTTTACCAAGATCCTGGGCCATCTTCAGCAGCAAGGAATATATATCTTGTGTGCTAGGTGTCTCCTCCATCCCTGAAGCAGATTTAGGTTTCTTAGGCACTGGGTTTTCAGCTGATTTAATCTTCTTTTTAGAGTTCATAATCACCAACAATCATAAAAGAGAGAGGGTCAGGAGCAACAGGATTAAGCTGCTGCCTCCGCTGCCTGCATTCTGGAATCGTTGGAAACAGGAAAGTCTCTCCTTTGATCAGGCAGAATCGGAGACACCAGTGCAGCAGAGGGGTGTGGGTCCCAAGAGTGCCTGCAGCAGTAGTAGTTGAAGAAACCAAGCCGGGAAGCAGAAGCAGCCCGCAGTCTCAGTGATTGTGTAGTCGGGAAAGTGAAGCGCCATATTCCAAATCCACTAAAACAACTTGCCAGTAACAGTAGCCGTTATCTTAACACTTGCATGCATATTTGAGCGAGATAAACCTGTTCGTAGAAGTGCAAAGTCATATTTATTAACATGGGAAATGTAGCACGCGATGAAAGGCTTTTCTTTCCCCATTGTTAAATATAACTCGATGCTGAGCGGTCGCATGGCTCTTGTTAACACAGAGAACACTGCAGGTAAAACTATTCAATCTTAATTTACTCTCCCTTAGCGTTACAAGCACAGTTTTCACACATTGCGAAGTCGCGCGTAAGACATTGCGTAACTTAGAAGTGGCAGTTCAAAGGTAAAATGAAATTGCGTGTGCTTAATTAAAAAATTTTATTGGAAAACTGATCTCTTGTAACATCCCGAACAATGAAGCAGAATTTATTAAAGCAGTAGAAGATGAGCAGAGAACAAGTACGGCCCAAGCCAATAGCCCAAACCCTATTATATCATATCTAGCTCATCTAAGAACTGAACAATATTGTTTAGGAGTTGTTGAAACAGTGTTATCTCAGAAACTTCCAACATTAAGGGTGACAGCGATTATCCAAGTCTGGAAAGAGTGTCACTATAGCCTTGTGATAGCCACTGAAGGAACAGTGGCCTTGAAGCTGGGGAAGGGACCTGAGTACTTGTTCAAAATCATTGTGGTTAGAAGCTACAAGGCAGAAGTAAGGCAAAGATGCTGCCTCTCTTACCACATAACAGAGAAGAGTACCTTGCCAACCTGTAGAGGTCGAAGAAGTCTTGTGGAAGTTTCCTAACCTTGTAAATTGCAGTAGCAGCAGAGCAGGAGAACTGTGGTTGTTGATAAAATTGTCAGAACTGTAGTAGTTGAATGTAGCAGAAGTCAAAAAGCAACTGTGGGCAAGGGAGCCTGCTCTCACAGTTTCATCAAGGCAGTTGCTTGAGAGGGAGAAATTCCTAAGCAGAAGCATCCCGAGAAGACTGTATATAGCAGACGCAGGAGAAGTTGCAAACATAGGAGTTGTTAAGCAGAAGTGGTACTTTTGTCTTCAGCTTTGTTAATCTTTTCCTGAAGAGAGCATACCCAGGAATCCCATTGGTACTGTTGTTTTCTTTGTGGAACTTGGAAAGGGGATTCTTTTCAGCAAGCAAAGAAGTACTACCACCAGTGGATATTTGTGTGAACTTTTGTTTCTTTGGAACTTTTCATGACTTTTCTTTTCCTTGGAAGAATTGACTTTGGGACATTTTTGGGGGTACAAGATCTGCCCAGAACCAGTGGAAGTCATCCAAGACACTAGTTGTTTGGTAACCTTTCATTTATTTTGTTTCATGTTTATTTAAATGGGTATGTTGTTTAGTGTGAGGGTTAGTATTGTGAATGCTAGGAGATTTTCCCATAGATCCTAGACTAGGTAGGGAATCCCCTGGTAGAGTAGGTTAATTGGGGTTTATTGTTTGTTTTGGTTTAAAATAAAATGTTGAACCTTGAGAATACTAAAAAAGGTATTGAGTCTCGCATTGCTGACCCCTCACACTACTAAAAAATAAAAATTCAAAAACCAAACTAACGCTATTTTTAAAAGTAATTTCATGACACATTTTACATCAATCCACCTGCTGAAATTCTATCCACATCTATCAGTGGAAATGGAAGCAACGTTTGGATATATGCTATGCTCAAATGTGTACCACAACTTGGCTCAGTGTATCTCAAACAGTGCACAGTCAAATGACTATCCTGTCAAACGACATGGTGACACTAAAACCCTATACAGCACCAGGTAATAATGTACATATGAAAAAATATGGTTTAAAAGTCTGAATATAGAAATTCAAATGTAACAACATCCCAAAAATACAAAGTCAGTGTAAAAATGAAATAGAGCTCCCTGGCTCATCTAATCAGTGGTCAACTGGTATTTGGTTTTCTGACCCATCCATTCCACATAATCTTTCTCTCTAAGTGTCCCATACCATCTCCTAATTCCTCTAGAAAATCTGTTTAATTAACAGGTTTTGAACAGTTAGCATGGGATCACATGATTGTAACCAGTCTGGCCTGTCTTGCTCTTCATGAGTGCCATAGATTTCTCAAATCTTCACCAACAGAGAAAATGCCCACCTAGTGGTTTTTAATGGGTGCATTAGCTTCAGAAAGACATAGAAAAAAGCACCCTGAAACCATTCTCTAATAGGCCTTAATGGAAACATTGGCTTCAATGGTAGAAAGAAACAAATGCAACCGAAATATATTTATACCTACTAAGCTTCAATGGGAGCATTACTTTTAATGAGAGATAACCACAAAAATGATTTCTTCTATCATTTGCCCTGGGGGTTTTCCCCATTCAATGTTACTCTATTCTTATGAAACATTGTGTTATGTCATGCTATAGTATACCATGTTTTCTTATGTCGTATTTGCAATGTCTTCTCACTTTGAACAAGGATGACAAGGGCTTCGAAGCAGCGGGAAGGGGACATGTAGCACTCCACAACATCCAATAATGTAATAATACTGCTAAACAGGAGACCAGACTTTGCTCAAGTAAGTGCTTCTTCATTGGAATAATACTTATAATACAAGGGCATGGGTAATGGGGCCCCAGGTACTCCATCTCCTGCCTTCTCCCCACACCAAATGCCTGACTCTCTCATTCCACAAACCACCCCCAGGCTCCAAAATTCTCCCTTCCATGTATTCCATGATGGAATCCCACCCCGCTGATGCTAAACAATTCTACAGAGCCCACAAACACACTATCTATTCACCTATGGTACAGAACTAAGTAACAACATAACAAATAAACTTTAGCGCACTCAGTTCTTGAAAAGGGCCACATCGCCCAATGTACATCAGCAGAAGTAGTCTCTACAAGCCTTCTGAACGTAAGATTACTCATAAGATTACCCTGCTGCCCTATAAAACAGGACATGATAACTGCAGTCCTGATTGATTGTGGTAGACAAAGATGGATTACGCAGATTAACTCCCAGAAGAGCCCAGCCTTGGGTCAAGGGGTAATCCAACCTTCCATAGCAAACTTACCATACCTAATAGGCTCCTAGCAAGCCTTAAACTCTAACATGCAGCTGGATTCTACAGACCAAAGGGCACCCTCAGTTGAGAGTGCTCATAGTTCACCCCAGCTTTCCGGTCTAGAGAACCTGGCCGTTCGTTGCCTACGGAGTAACTGGAAGAGTGTGTGCTATCCTGCTCCTTTTGGCAGTGTAGAGCATTAGCTTAAATTGCTCATTGATCACATGGGGACAATAAGTGGCTAGCTGTGAGCCATAGCCCGAACTCTGGTGGGACTGATGAGCCCAGCAAAGAACCTAAATAACTTTTGCTCACTAAGGATCTGAGTCAGGAGGGCTCATCAGGAAGGCCTGGCCTGTGCTGGGCTCTTGATCAACCAAGAGACAGAGAGGGATAATAATCAACTAAACATGTTTTTGGGGACCTGTGTGCTCACTGACAAATTGTGGAATTTATAAGTAGCCTGTCCTCGAGTAATATGGTCCTACAGGCACTTTTGGGTCAATTCTGTAGCTTTATTATATATGGGGGAGAGACTGAATTCTTCCCCTTAGATAGCTGATTTACCTTATTCCTATAAATACTCCTAAGAGAGGTCTTTAGCCTTGCTAAATGCAAAGTACTTTCAATTTTACTCTTTAACAGGATCACCAAATTTATCATCCAATAGGGGATCTCTGAGGAGAGGTTATTGAAGATCCAAAGGCACCCGCTCCACAGTTTTATGCGCATTGTCAGTGGACCCTCTCACTAATTATTTGTATATTTTGTATATTTTGAACCAGTCAGAGATAAATCGATAAATTACCAATTCTAGAAAATGTTCTATGAATGTGGGAGAAAAAGGTCCTATCCTCTGGAATGTGCATAACTCCCAACATAGACAGTTACATTGGGAATGATGTCAGCAGCATTATTTCAAAATGTGCCAGGATTTGCAGTTAAAATGGTGAGGAAATCACCATGGAGGAGCAGCACCACTCCACAAACACCATGGTGATTGGACACTTCTTGAATGTTAACTCTCTATGGGTCCTTTTGAATAGAAGGGTAATTTCATTCAGAAGAGCACACGTGCTTACTCTAAGGACCCCATGTTCCCTTGTGGAGTAATGTGAATGGAAGGCGTATAAGCCTTTTAAGTCTTTAACGCCTTCCATTCATGCAATGTCACATTTTCAAACATTTGTATGTCGGAGAGGAGGGGCGGAACGCAACTTGCGTTTCTGCCACCTTCCTTCCTCTCTGCCATACAAATGCTTCAGCGTTTGCGCGAGCATGAATTTTCAAAATATTCTTTGCAGACAGTGCTTTATAATGGATACAAGAGGTGCATTTTGCTGGAATCCATTGATTTTACGAATGCGTAAAAATCTCATGAAAGCGTAAAACCAAATGCTCTCCTGAGATGGAGGAGGAAAGCAATGCCAAGATGCCATGTCTGCTTTGCTGCCCGCATATGCCTCAGGACAGCTGTAAAATGAAGTGGAGCGTAAAATGGCCCCCTCTCATTCTATCAGGGTCATCACAAAAATGGATTTTCAAATTTTAATTTGTAGGGGAGTATATAAATATGGGCACATCTATTCAGCACTCTAAACATGCATGAAAATACAACCTGTGAAAATCCCTCTAAAATAGGCACAGAAGAAAAAAGAAAAACAGTAAACAGCCCATTCAGTGAAAGGCATTACACGTAGGCCCAACAAGAAATGACAGCTACATTTTTATTAAGCTATAACAAATCTTTTATAGGCAAGCATGCATGTACTATTTAACCCAGCATAGCAGCAGTTTACATCAGTTTGAGAAATGTACAAAAAGTGTTTGTATTTGATCACCATTAATCACATTTAGCACTAAATGCAGCACACGTAGGCCTAAAAGGCCTAAATCCAGTTAACTTTTCTTTAAAGCACAAAAAACTCCTCTCACAGCAGAATATTATTGTTACTCACCGCTACTGCGACAGGTTGGCGTGGTGCGGTGAGACTTCGGAATCTACTTTTCCAACTTGATTGATGAGCCTGGGTTTGTGTCAAACTAGCGAGTTTGTGTCAAGACCAGGCCTCCTCTCGCGAGGGAAAACACTATTTTCTGCGATATTACCTTTTGCTGGATGACCCAAGACAGACAAAAGGACTGATCACTTAAAAGAGCTGGGAGAAACACACCACCACAGTATCAGCTGTAAGGAAAAAGGTACGGGTCAGCGGTTGTTTAGAAACATGGTACTGTTATGTTCCGCCCTGCGTCCCGCTACGCGGTGACGCAGGGCGTCTCTAATAAAAGCGCCGCCCCCGCGTTTGGGAGGCAGTTCCGGGGCAGACCAGCAACGCGTGTGGGTGTCTGTCCTTGCAGCTCGCGCTGGCGCTGTGCCACAGGCCGTGCGGCCTAGCCCGGACCTTCCAGCCCCCGCTTGCCCCCGCCGCGGGCTGGAATACAACAATGGCGACGAGGCGGAACGAAGTTCAACACGCGCTCGGCGTGTAAACCATACCGATGGCCCACAGCCATCGCGGTGACATTTTTGGACACTCGGTGGGGGGTGGATCACTCGCGTGACCCCCTCACCCCAAAAAAAAAAAAAAAAAATACAAATAAAAATATATATATATATATTTTTTTTTTTCTCTGCATTTCTCCTTCGCTCTACGATCTCCTGCTGGGCATGGTGGAGCCATTTCAACATCTCAACATCTAGCACCCCCCCATTTGAGTGCAGCGACATGGATTACCAACCAGGACAACGTGGAGACACCAGGTCCTGCGCTTCATCACTCAGTGGCTGGGGACCGCAGCACGTCCAGAGAAGGCCCATTTCCACGGCACTGGCGGTGATCTAAGCGAATCACGACAACACCGACAAGGTACACGTCGACATGGCGGCCGGCACATCAACCCCTGGGCCCACCACGCCATCCAGAATTGCGGCAAACCTGTCGCTGTCATCTCCCCAGCCGCGCACGCAAGGAGGGTCGTCAACTCTAATCCAGCCGTTTGACCCCTTCACGGACCCATCGTCAAGCGGACCCAGATGGCAGCTGTGGATCCAGAAGTTTGAAATGGCGATGGAGTGCAAGGAGATTACGGCAGCCAGGAAGATGAAAGCACACCTACTGCTCAGTGTGGGTGACGAGGTATTGCGCATTTTCAACTCCCTCAATGTTGATGATGGCCAAGATGCATACCAAAGCGCGAAAGATGCCCTCACGGCTCACTTTCTCCCTCAACTAAACCCGGACTACGAGACTTTTATTTTCTGCACCACCATACAGGCAGCGGACGAAACCTTAGACGCGTATCACACAAGATTGAGAAAATTGGCTATGTCCTGCGAGTTCACAAATGTGGAGAGGGAAATCAGGAGGCAAGTTATCAACGGCATACACTCAGAAAAACTAAGACGCCTGGTCCTCAGCGAAAGAGGTATTCCCTTACAACGCATCCTTGAACTCGGACGCCAAAGGGAACTGGCTCACACCAGAGCGGCCAACATGGAGGCCACGCTACACAGATTGCAACCTACCCTCAACACAGCCGTGGTGGCCCAGATTGCCAACAAACCATCCTCGAGGGATGATCACAGTAGGGGATATGGCCAGAACAGGTGGCAACCGCGCATTCCTGGGCCCACAGAGTGCGGCTGGTGTGGTGGCCCACGACATGGCCGTCGCAACTGCCCCGCTCAAGGAAACACGTGTGGAGCATGCGGCAGGAAGGATCATTATGCGAATGTATGCAGATCAGCGGGCAGCTCCATCCAGCCTCTACAAAATCTTCCTGAGAAGAATGCGACCAAGAAAAAGAAGCAAGCCAATGCAAGGCGGGTCGCAGTGGCCAACTCCTCCACGGAGGAAGAAGGGGATGACGTCTCGACGATGCAGCAGAATCCCAGTAAAGACAACGACAGGAAAGGAAGGAAGGTATATCTGGTGCATGCATTGAGCCAAGGTCAAGGACCGCAAAGAAAATCTGCCCGAAGGCGCAAATGCATGGTCACCGTCCAAAACCAGAGCATCCTTATGACCATTGATACAGGCGCCTCAGTGAATGTGATGCCCACAAGCACATTCCAGACTCTAAACCCTCCACCGGAGCTGAAAAGCACAGACACGCTGCTATACGCATACGGCAGCCGGAAGCCCCTACCAGTGATTGGCAGATTCCGCACCATGCTGGAACACGGTGAAAATAGACTATGGTCGAAAGTCTATGTCGTGAGGGCAGGAATTGAAAGCCTCCTGAGTGGGGACGCAGCAGAAGATCTAGGAGTGGTTAAATTTGTCTGCCACGTCGATGCGGGCGAGGAGGTGGAGAACATACTGAGGCAATACCCCCAGCTGCAAGAGGGAATAGGCTGTCTGAAGGGCAAAACCATCAAACTACACATTGATGAAACAGTACAGCCCAAGGCCGTAAGACATCGGAGAACACCATTCCACATGAGAGAGCAAGTGGAGCAGGAACTCAAGGCTTTGGAAGAAGCCGGCATCATAGAAGAGGTCACAGGACCCACACCATGGGTCTCGCCAATGGTGGTAACGCGGAAACCCAAACAGCCTGGAAAAGTGCGGATCTGTATAGACATGCGCCTCCCGAACACTGCCATTAAAAGAGAGCGCCACATCACACCAACAATCGATGAAATCGTGGCTGACCTCACGGGTTCCTGTGTATTCTCGAAGGTTGACCTGAAGGCGGGGTATCACCAACTCAAGCTCCACAGGGACTCTCGCTATATCACGACATTCTCGACGCATTTGGGGCTGCGGAGATACAAACGCCTGAGCTTCAGGATATCGTCGGCAGCTGAGGTATTCCAGCAGACCATTCAAGAGGTCATCAGGGGCATCCCTGGTGTCCTCAATGTGAGTGATGACATTTTGATTCACGCCCCCAACACGGAAGAGCACATCAAGAGGCTTCGAACCCTACTGGACAGACTACAAGAGGCTGGGCTCACCATACACCGGGAGAAGTGTGAGTTCCTCAGATCAGAGATCACCTTCTTTGGCTACAAGTTTGGCAGCACGGGCATCTCCCCTGACCCCCAGAAGGTCGCAGACATTCAGGCCGCAAGCCCACCGATGAACCCCACGGAAGTACGCAGTTTCCTAGGCATGGCCACCTACTGCGGGAGGTTTATCCGAGACCTGGCCACCCTATCTGAGCCATTACGGGAACTGACGAAGGCCAACACCAAGTGGGACTGGGGGCAGAAATGCCAGGACTCGTTCGAAAGCATCAAAGACTCCCTGTCTGTCGACACCAAAATGGCATATTACAACACCGAGCTGCCCACTGAACTGTTCGTGGATGCAAGCCCGGTTGGGCTCGGTGCCATCCTGATGCAGGCAACAAAGGAAGGGGAGAAAAGGCCGATAGCGTACGCATCGAGAGCCCTCACGGAGACCGAACAGAGGTACTCTCACATCGAAAAGGAGGCCATCGCCGTGTTGTGGGGGTGCCGGCATTTTCACCTCTACTTATATGGGCGTCGGTTCACGACAATCACGGACCACAAACCCCTGCTGCCCATCTTCATGGGGACATCGTCGCACCCTCCGGCACGAATCACCAAATGGCTCCTACACCTTCAGCAATACGACTTTGATCTCATCTACCAGCCAGGCAGTGGAAACCCCGCGGATTTTCTCTCGAGACATCCGCGAGCGGCGACCCACCAAGAGATCCAAGTGGCCGAAGAGACTGAGGAACACATATGCCAAGTGGTACGCGCAATGAGGCCTAAGGCGGTGAGCATCGAGGAAATTGAGTCGGAAACCCGCAAGGACCCTTGTTGCGACTTGGTGAAAGATGCCATCATCTCGAGTGATTGGAAGACTTTCATGAGACACACCCACAACAGGACAGAGGAAGCGAAAGGGTTTCTGTCCGGCATGTTCACCGTCAGGCAAGATCTGTCGATCACTGAAGGGGGGGTGATACTCCGAGGAAACCGCATCGTAATTCCTCTCAAACTACAAGCCAGGGTTGTGGCCCTAGCACATGAAGGACACCAAGGACTGGCTAGAACAAAGGCCCGCATAAGGCACAGGGTATGGTTTCCCCAGATCGAGGAACGTGTAGAGGCCCTAATCAGCACGTGCCTATCCTGTCAGATAACGGGAGCCCCGCCAGAATCGGAACCAATTCTATCGGCTGAACGTGGCCGCTCTCGGTGGGAGGCAATCAGCATTGACTTCTGTAAGCTACGAGAAGGCCTCTACCTACTGGTGGCCATTGACGATCACTCGCGCTATCCTGAAGTGGAAATAGTCGAATCCACCGCGGCGGAAGTGGTCATTCCGGCCATCGAGAAGATGTTCGCAACTCACGGATTACCCACCTCCATCAAAAGCGACAACGGGCCGCCGTTCACTGGGGAGGAATTCAAGAACTATTTGCAAGAACTCAATATACAGTATCACCACATCATGCCGGGATGGCCCCAGGCAAACGGGGATGTGGAACGGTTCATGAGAACAATTAACAAAGTGCTAAGGGTATCCAAGGCGAATGCCAGCCCATGGAAAGTTGATCTGTACCGTTTCCTCAGAAACTATCGGGTCACCCCCCACAGCACAACCGGTATACCACCGGCGGACCTTATGTTCGGCACCGTTATCAGATCCTCGATTCCGCACCATCCGAGCAGGACCCCGGACGGGGTCAACGAAGAACGCACAGAAATGAGGAGAAGGAGTGCTAATGCCCACATGAGCGGCAAGAGGAGAGCCAGGCCGTCCAACCATCGAGTAGGGGATCAAGTCATCATCCTACGCAACCCCACCAAGGCAAAACTCGACACCAGATACGATGAACTGCCATGGACCGTCAGTGATCGGCGCGGAACCATGGTGACAGTGACACGAGGACGCCGTCAAGTGACGAGGAATTCGTCGTGGTTCAAGGCGGTGCCCCACACCATGTGGACAGACAAAGAGGACCACCGGGAGGATGAGGATGCTCGGTCCAGCGAAGAGGAGCCCGGATCCATCCCGGACGAGACAGGAGCGGGGGACAGGACTTGGGAACCGCCGGATGCCCCTAGCCTCGAGGATACCACCAATGAAGGTGAGCCAGATCAGGGGCCAAGGGGGGGTAGTCCCCGAGAAGGGCGATACAGCCTGAGAACTGCCACGAGGCCGCCAGCCAAGCTAAGTGACTATGTGTGGTAGCCAACACACCCCGTAGACTACCGGTGAACGTCCAGTTGATTGCAGTTGTATTGTGTTTGTTTGTTTTATAATAAAGGAGGAATGTTATGTTCCGCCCTGCGTCCCGCTACGCGGTGACGCAGGGCGTCTCTAATAAAAGCCCCGCCCCCGCGTTTGGGAGGCAGTTCCGGGGCAGACCAGCAACGCATGTGGGTGTCTGTCCTTGCAGCTCGCGCTGGCGCTGCGCCACAGGCCGTGCGGCCTAGCCCGGACCTTCCAGCCCCCGCGTGCGCCCGCCGCGGGCTGGAATACAACAGGTACCAAACCAGGAATGATTGGTAAGATAAATCCACCTGTTTCCCTTCCCTCCTAGAATAGACGTTGCAGGAGATGAACACAGGGTCTGAACCCTATAAGGATAGAACAAGAATATTGACTGAGCACCAGATTGTTTTACAGCACACTGTGGTATGACTAAATGAAGACTAAAAACTATTACCGTTCTTCTGGAAGGGTCAAGGAGAACATTGAAAGTGCACAATGTAGAACAAACGGTAGGATAAAACAACAAAGAGGGGAGTTAGGAAGGGAAGACTTATCCTGGGTGGCACGAGGGACGCACTGGAGTCGGGAGGGTGCACCGCTGCAAAGCGTTCTGAAGTGCACGATGATCGATGCCGTGGGTCCAATACACGTGAGTTCTTGAGGCAAAGGCAATCCGTGAAAGCGTAGCAGGAGTAGGTACACTGGTGTTCAAGCAGGAGCAATACATAACCAAAAGGCAGTCCGTGTAACTAGCCGTAGTCGATACAGAGTAGTAGCAATAAAGGATCTAGGAGCGGTTCAAGGAAATCCGTATGCAATTAACAGGAGTCGGTACACGGGTAAGCAAAAAACCAGAGCCAAACGTGATCAAAGAGGAAGTCCGTGGAACGAAGCAGGAGTCGGTACACATGGATATCAAATTAGGACAAAAACATAATCCAAGGCAGTCCGTGTAAGTCTAGCAGAAGTCGGTATTTACAGGTAGGACAAGAATACACGGGAGTCAAAGGTATTGGAAGCAATTTCAAACAGAAGCAGCGTTTGCAGTTCAAAAAACGCTTAAGTTCATCTCGAAACCAAGGCGCGGAGCTTCAATGGGCTGCAGGAGTCAGCTGACCATGCTGAATATGGAATCCATGAAGACGCCCCCTTAGTAACCACCCGCTTGCGTAGCCCGTTTCCAGGGTACCTTCCAGTGCTGGAGGAAGGGTGCAGAGAAACGCTGCACTCTCCATTGAATAGCTGGTTTAAACGTGCATTTACCAAACTTACGGGAAAAGCATTTCCTAATGTGGCCGTTCCAGGAATGGGGCGCATGAATGGCCCGCCGAGTAGTAATGACCTGCCGAGTTGTGACAATTATACTTCACAGAAAGGCGCACGAATTCCAAGGTTTCAAAAGGCTGCACAGCCAGCAGTTGAAGGCTGTGCACTGATAAGATTCTGCAAGAAGAATGAAAGTGTTCCCAGGAGTTTTAGCCTGCAGTAGTGAGTCATACAAAATGCAACATAAAAGATTCCGGAGGTTTAGGAACAAGTCAATTGTACTCTGATTAATTAAACTACGTAAGGTTTGCTGAGATCCCAGAGCCAAGTCCCAGAGAAATAGCAACTTTAAACTTACTAAAAGTTACACTTGGCAGGAGGTGAGCAACTACAGACGGAAAAGCATGTTTAGAGATAGAATGATTGCAGCAAAACTCTGCCACCTGCAGACTAAATAGTATGTGCAGAGCTCTCTTTTGTGAGCACATTGTTATGCAGAAACCATTATTCACAGCTCAGCCCTTTTTAAGAAGTAGGGAAAACACAGACATTTCCCCATGAATGTCTCATTAATAAAAGATAACTTGTGAAGCCGCACCACACAAGAACAATACTACTTATGCCATAGCATGAGCCAGGAGCCTGAGGTCAGTACAGTAATTCACATCTGAGCCACACTGCTTGAATCCACTAGGAAAAAAAAGCTCATTTTGTGACTATTTGCACTGCACGAACACATTCACACAAGTATGAAAGAGCCATGTTTGCTAGCAGCTAATCCCTGCATGTAAGGTCAGAGACATGGCAAGATGACTCATGGGAATAAGAAAAGGCATGTGAGTAAAGTTTCCTCCAAGCAAAGTTACAGTATATACTGATAATACAAATCTTAATGGTGAGAGTCGTGTTTTGGTGCCAAATCGCAGAGCAGTCCGGACGGAACTCAAAAGTTATATTTTATGTGTCACACGGTTACATCTCACGAAGATGATTGGTTCTAACAATTGTACTCATTTCACTTCACTCTCACGTCTTCTGAAGAAACCAATGGTAAATGTAGTTCAGCTAGAAACATGTGTCTAATGCGTTTGACCAATCATAATGTGTGTGAAATAAAATGACTTCTTAGAGATGAGCTAACCTACCTATCTGTCATTGTACCACATGTTTAGAATAGGCCAATGAAAGTGCATACTGAATGGAATCATGTATATTGTTACTCACATCAGCCAATCACAGAGAAGTTGTTATAAATCTGTTGCTTTTTGCTTTCTGTAAATCTAAATGTAAGCATGTACTTACCCCACTATGAAATGAATGTATGTGGATATTTCCCTGCCTAGGCAGTTTGCAATACATGTTTGATTTTCTTGTATCCTGTGCATTGCATTTTTTTGGCTTTTTGGAGTGGCAGATGAAGGGACTTGCCATACATATTGTTTATAGCTGATGTGGCGAGCCTGAAGAAGCAGCTAGATTCAAGCAAGAAATTTCAAATGTGTTTATTAAACTAAAAAGGAAAAGGCCTAACTATCCCTACTGCTAAAACGAATTTCCCTGACTACACAACAAAGCTAAGGGTGCTCGTCTATTATCAAAGTGAAAAGTAGTTCTCAGTCCAAAAACCCAATAGCTATTTGGCCCTACCACTGTGGAAAAACACCATAAATCCAACCAGAGCACCATGCATCTGGTCCAGGCTTTGTTCATTCCAGTGTGCAGTAATATCTCTAGTGGTCTTATTCGCAATTCCAAATAAAATGTACCATGTCAGTTCACCAAAGAAGACTTTAACTGCACGTTTAACTTCCTTAAAGTTGAAAGTCTTGATAGTAATCCAAATTCTTACATCCTTTTAACGGAGGGATGTTTCCTTCATCCTTTTTCCACCAGTTTGGTTGTTCTTCTCTTGTCTAATGTTTTGCTTATTTGAACCCTCCATGTTTCTTTCTATTCAGATATGTTATAATGTCACTTGTTTCAATAGGGATTTCCTGACCCCTTTGATTCACTAGCTTGGGTGATTTCTGTGGCCTTGGGCAATGTTAAGCACTCACGTTTCTAGGGCTCAGTAACCCGTTGTGGCTTCCTACTCTCTTCCTCCCACTACCCTCCCTCTACCCTGGGAAACCCTGGTACCTCCATTGCCATCAGTTCTGCTCCAGCTGGATAGTGTCTCGACATGGCGATTTTTGTTTGTTCTCCTCCACAGCTTCAACAGTATATCAGCGCATACTCTCTGGATTCTGCGCTTCTCGGCAGTCTCCTATCTCATATTCGGAGTGGGAGATTGAGTCCTCCATGTGACCCTGGCATTGTTCTGCAGGCCTCAGACCCACCACGGTTTCAGTGTGGTCACACCACCAGGAGAGACAATACTTGCATCCCCGTCTCAGTTGTGGCTGACTTGCCATCCGCATGCCGGCCTTCCGGCGTCTTTCCTTGCTCTCTCTCGTTCTCCATGCTACTGCTGGCTCTGCAGTGTAGCGGGGCTCCGCCCCTCCCAGACGCCCTCACATCAGAGGCTCGCCTCTATGTAGGATTCTCTGTCCTCCATTCGAGGTTCCTCGTCTCTTTATTTCCACCACCGTATCTGAAATGGGCATGCCGTTCCTCTTTGATTAGTTCCGGGGGAATCCGGTATTACCCGAAGCCAAAGAAGTTGAAGCAATATCACTATTTGTTTGATTCCAAACAGAAGTAACATCAGTCTTTTCTATTCTCATATATGCCAACAGTATATTCTTGATAGGGAGTTCAGGAATGGAAGTCTTGTCCCCAG